>NC_044197.1:7076968-7678634 GCF_900880675.1 Sparus aurata
AGGCTCCACCAGGTTCGAGAGCCCTCCTTTGCTCAGTTCTGTCACGTTGCTGCCGCAGGAATCAGCAGGAACAGGTAGGTTTACTCCATCCTCCACTTTACTGGGGATTTCTCCTCCCCCCACCTCATCAGTCTGAGACTGTGTCATGGTTACAGACACATCATCACTACTCTCCATTGTTCAGTCTGAAGAAACGACCCAAATCTTCATCAAGTGCTACTGACAGGTCTCATCCATAATTCTTCTAGGCAGCCCTGAAACACAGGAAACACAGTGTTAAGTGATGAGTCACAAGAGTACACTGAAAAAAAACTAATTGCCACTTTCAGTATTTCAAATTCATGTTAAGTTTCCATTCATTACATAAGTTAAATTCAAAATGTCACATTTAATTTAAAGGTTCTCTACCATGTTGAGTCAATGTGAATAAATTGAATTACTTCGTCTAATTAAATTAAATTGATGCAAACTTGGGACACAAACCATTTGTGTTTGAGAGAGAATCTTCTACATTACACAATTTCAGGTGTATATTGTTCAAGTATTTATTTAAAAGTAATATGTTTTAAATAGTTTATCCTGTCTTGTCTAATAAACCGAATTTACATGTATAAAAAGTGTTTAAATCTTACACATGTACCCCAAACTGCAGTGTTGAATTCACTGAAATGTATCCATATCTTTTAATTTAGCATGTTTTTTGTGTCAAGAAAATATTCCACATAATTGAGATTGAGATGAATTACAAAGCCCCAGTGATGTAGCAGTGCACTTCCATAAATTTAGGATCATGACTTTTCATCCCTTGTGCAGGTATAGCTTCAAAAATACACAGGTTCCTACATTTCCCATAATGCAACCTGCTCCGCCCTCTCTGAAACTCTGCACCTCCAGTTTGTAACACAGGCTGCTGGCATAAAATGTGACACTGGCATTTAAAATTGGTGCATGGCCCTTTAATAACGTCCAACAATCTGCCCCAGGTTCCTGCACATGTACTCTGCCTCTGGAAAATCTCTCCCACTGTGGGAAAAATAAAATATACAATTAAAATTCATTGTCAGGCCTCACAACTCCTCCCAAACAAGTGTTCACTGTAAGCTGGAGGAGAATGAGGGGATTTTACAGCTCATTATGTACCATCACCAGTAACCACGTTAGAGCTGAGCCATTGTAATCTAAGACAGGAAATTGAGACTGGATGCTGGACTGAGGCTGTCTGTTGTTTGTCTCAGAGCCCAATTATCCCCAGCTGTTACTGTAATCAAAAATTAAAAGGTAAACAGACACAGTCCAACATGGCTGTTATATGTGTTGTGTAAAGCCTGTTGTTTCTTGTAATTTAATGTATATTGACTTTTAGTTTCAAATGTTGATATGATATATATTTCAGACACAGCGTGTGATCATCATCTATCATTCGTTACAGATTCAAGTGGCCAAAAGTACAAACACACAGAAAGGTGATAATATTCATAATAAAGTAAAATAAACAAACTATGTACAATGAGGGGAGTAGTATTTTCTTTGCAGTATAATTAACGATTTGTGAAATTAAAATCAGGCCTGTGGGATGTTACATATTCAGCCTATTTTTCCCACTGTGAGGAAAATTGTTCCAATTCCAGATTGACAAATGCAGAAATGTTTTCTATGCTGTAAATGTCCAATGTGATTTCCACCCATGTATTCAAATTTGGGCTCTCTGATAACCACCTCCCAGTAAGAGCCTTTTTAGCGGTGACAAGCAAAACATTCATTAAATATTTATATATATGCACCCAAAAAATCTTGAGTGGCATTACACCTTTGAAAACATCCTGCAGGGTATTATGTATCCCTCTTCAACGCTCCTTGATAACGGGGCAGTCCCAGAGAACGTGGTGGTGGTTTGCATTTTGGTTACTACAGTTCCTCCGACACACGAGGGGGTTTCCATCGTTGTGTAATTTCTGCATGGTGTAATAAAATATCTAATCCGGCTTTTCCAGCTGAACTCCCTCCACGTGAAGCTCTCTGGGTTACCTTTGTTCAGGTGCTCCACAAACACACTTTGATAAACCTGCCTGCTTTTACACGTGCCTGACCTTTGTATCAGGTATTAGGAATAAGACTTTAAAAGCTAAATATCTGTCCTTGTTTTCTTGTACGGTACGTGAATAAGACAACACTAGAATCAATTTGTACAGTATTTATATAAATACATACAAATTAATATAGTGTGTGTGTTGTTTTCCTTTAAACTTAAGTACAGTTCCTTTGAGTACTGTGAGAAGTGCTACATAAAATAGTATTCTTCTTCTTTACTTATTATTAACTTTTTAAAATTTTGATTAATCATTATTCATTATTACTAATCATTCAAGATTTTTTCAAGCAAAAAAAGCCAAACATCTGTTTCGGGCTTCTCAAATGTCGCGCTCGCTGCTTGTATTTGTAAAACTGAATTATTTTGGGATGTTGAGGCGAAAGAGAAAATTAAGAAGACGACACCTTCTGCTCTATGAAACTGTGATGGACATGTTAACAATTTTGCTGACATTTTAGAGACTAAATGATTAACTGGTGAAACAAGAAAATAATGGATGAACTGATCAATAGATAATTAGACGCAGCCTCCACACACAAGTGATTATCATCTTATCACTACAGATGTTCCGATTCCATTTTATCCTTCCTGATACAAATATATCATTTCTCTTGTCATTATTTTTGCCCACAGGATCTTTAAAGGCTTCACACTCTCCATGTGTTTCCTTTCCTTCCCTCCTCCACTCGGCTCTCTTGCTTCAGGTCTCAGTTAAAGCCTGGGGTAATTGGGCCACATGCAGCCGAAGGGACAGAAGTGTTTCACATGCAAGAGCAAAGAACCCCCGAGCTTCAGTATCTACACAGAAAAGGTTACAGCGGAATACATTACACAGATTACAATCCAACTATCCATCCACGTATCAATCTATCATCACAGGACAGCATCCTGTAGTCATGCTATTTTTTTTTTTTTAATCATACTGTGTGTCGGCTTTCCTCCTCACTACATGGCATTTCCACATGACACATGTCTCGCCTGCACTGGCTGTCAGCCCTCATCCATCTGTAGTGATAAAACATCCCCTGGGTGCCTGGAGATACAATGCATCCAATGTCAGCACGGTCAATTATTCATACTGATGGAGCGGCGGAGATAATACGTTCAGGTCTCTGGCAGGGGAAACGCTTTAAACAACCTTAAATGTAACAGCTAAGTACGCTGTACCTTTTAAGTGAAAAACTCAATTAAATACACACATGCAGTTCCAATTTTCTAAAAAGCGTGACTTTTTTTTTCCTGAGTGGCCTTCATGTGGTGTTGGGTTGCCTCACTGAGCAGCGAGGAGGAGCTCTCCGTCCCCCCAGGCCGGTTTTATATTGTTCTGTAACATAGATGAGACATTGTAATAAGGCTCTGATGGATTACACAGGGGAATCTACGGCCAGACGGTCGGCAGATAACCTTGTTGCTTTTTTACACATGGGGAAGGCCTGGGAAGTGTGTGCATCTCGGGAATACAAAAAACATGCTCAAACATGCCCTGTAAGTACCCAATAAAAGCTCTTGTGCACTTTTAGCTTGAGGCTGCTGTTCCATCGTGTTTTCCCAACTCAGTCTTGGGTTGGTGGGTGTTTCAGGGTCGGGCCTCTGAGTGATGGTCAATGGTCATGGTTGTCCATGAGCATGTAATAGACTTATGAACCACACACGCTGCTTGTCCTCGAGAGATCGCAGGCCAGACAAAAAGGACAAATTGATGACATGTGAATCCAAGCCAAGGCATGGGCACACATGCATGAGCAAGACTCTTCCAACTACTGTCACCGTGATACTGGAGTTTCTAAATATGATACAGTAGCGCCGCAGGAATGATTCCTAACCTGGAATTAAGTTGGCATTTTTGCACTTCTGGTTCCTTCTTCTCAAAGTCAATGGGTTTTTTGAACGGATTAAAGGCCTGAAATAAGGTCTGTGGATAACAGAAGCTTAAGAGAGTTTCAAGTTTTGTCCTATGACACAAAGAAACTGCAGTAAATACCCAACGCTTGGAATATAAAGTGTTTATGGGACTTTAAAAGGGCGGTTGCTGTCAAGCGGCAGAATGAGACTACAGAGGTCATCAGGGACATTAAACTTCATCACACTGAGGAGTCATGGAGTCATCTGCTCACTAATGAATCTTTACTTAGAGACGAAAAACAGTGTTTCAGACAGAGGGGGAATACAACAAAGCTGCAGCATTGGACTGTACTAAAGCAGTAACCCAATATAAAAGTATGAATCTGAAAAATGCCCCAAGAAAGCCCCAAGTTAAAAAAATATTTGGAGATATTAATAATGGGAGAGAGAGCATGAAAGCACAGCTGGTAGCCCCGTATAATACTACAGAAAAGTAATATTAAAAGTATTTAAAATATTCAGAATATGTAGTGAAAAAACTATATTTGTGACAACATCACTTCCAACAGATTTAGTTCTTGATATCCATAAAACCTCACTTGTTCCTCATTCTATAAGAAAGAAAAAAATAGGAGAAAAAAAAATCGAGCTCTGATTTTCTAAATAAAGCCTGAATTGAAAGCGATTCTATTTTTCCTCCTTTTCGATGCCACAGTCTCAGTTGCATTCCAGGAAGTTTATGGCAAGACATTTCCTGCTTGATAACGCGGTCATGAGGTCTATGACACGATTAAGCCTCGCTGACCAATATGAAAGAAGTCTTTCTTGGTTAAGACTCCCATTCTGTCACAGACTCCAGTGGTTCGGCCAGATCGTGCACAAAGTGAGAAAAATGGCCCGCACGAGAAACTCAATTTAATGGTTCCTCTAAGATTTAGCTGTCAGGGTGAAATATCTCTTTATGTCTCAGCCCCGTGTTTTTATGAGGAGAAATAAAAATAGCGTTAGAGAGCATTTATTCTGAGCCTTTTAGATCAGGTGACCTGATGCTGAGCAGTAATCACCAGCAGGGTGACACATGCTGCGGTTCACAGCTCACCGCTCCAGCCTCTCTTCACTTGAATCATGTGAGCACAGCGTCAAAAACTCTGCAGGAGGAAGTTTCGCCAGCACAGTCCAGAGTGGGCCAAAGTACATAGAGCCCATACTCATCTTTGTTTTTTTTTCCCGCTACATTATCTGACGCTGTGACTTTGCTTTGTCTCTGTGTTATCACAGAGAGGGGAGGTCAAAGAAAGACGTCATGTGACTGTCAGCAAAAAGACAGCTAAATCTATATCTTTAGCTGGTCCTGTTAAAGTTCAATTCGACTTGAATAACTGCCATCCTTGTGGTCAATGATGAACTGATGTCAAACAGCCCAGTCAGACCTGTGCAAAGCCGTACAAATTCAGAGTATAGGGTCTGGGAAATGTCAGAAAAATGAAACACAACCTTCCCTCCAGAAATAGCAGTAGGTTCAACTCATCAATCTTCCCTAAATCTAGCTTGTTAACAGAGTTAGACTTTCCCATTTCCACATGATGATACTGTTTGTAGATTAGGCTGGTAAAAATAGCACCAGAGTAATGCAGTTTTCCTTTAATATGAGCTAATGGAAGAAACACGCAACACAAACAAAACCCCCCAAATCTCGTCACGGTGTGTTTTTTAAAAGGCTGATAAGAACAGCAACACGTCGAAAATCATCTGTAAGAGGTTTGTGTTCTCCGGCCAGCAACAGCTAATTGAGTAAATAGGCAAGAAGAGACCCAACAGAGAGCCAAATGAAATCCCTCCCCTGTCCCCGTTACTGTAATGATTTCCACATTTTCTTTTTTTTTTTTTCCTCTCCTCGCCTCATTGATGGAATGTATGCTTTACTAAGTCAATACCAGGGGGAAAACAACAACGCCTTGACTTCAATTGCATTAAACAGCACTGGAGTCCAAAAACATTACAACAAGGACTCTCTTTTCTGTCTTTGCTCCGATTCTGTGTTCTTGTTTTGCTCCAGAGTTCTGACAGAACAAAGCACCGGGGATGGATGGTTGATGGACGGATGATGGATGGAAGCACGGCTGATGATCTAAAGGTCATCGCCCTCAACACCCCTCCGCTCCAATAGCCAATTACATCTCATTAGCAGGACACATTCATTAGCTTTACATCCTTTTAGACTGATGCAGGCTGCTCTCACATCACCGCAGATTTTCCCTTTATTCAGCTGGCACAGCTGATCCTCTAAATCCCTCAGTAATACTGATGATTGATGAATAATTGAACACTTCTAATGAATACAATTGGTTTAGTCTTCATTGTGTGAAATAGTGAGAATATTCATCCATTTAATCATATTTCAGTGCACACTCACACAAAGGCAAAGGCTTACCACTAACAGTTATATGGATTTTATCCGCCGTTTTAGCAGATATGTTTGTTACAGATGACAATAAGAGGTCCCTTTAAACAAACTGCACGTTAATTTAGAAATTAGATTAGAAACATTAGAAATTAAAGGGCTTAATTGTTCCTGCTATGAGATATATGTATAAATATATAGATATTCCTGCTAAAATTCGTTATTTTCTTAAAGCAGTTCCATGTGACAGGAGCCCAGCACACCCGGGCTGTTCGGGTCCAGGGCCTGAGCGGGTTCATCTGAGGATATTCTGCTTTTTCCTCCGCTGGAGACATTTTCATTTCCCTACAGACACCGTGACCGTCCTCCCGGACAGACACGAGCTTTGTGAGCCGTTCACTGATGTGTCTGGTCCGTCAGGGAGCCGACGGTTCGCCATGAAGAGGCTGCGCGTCGTGTCTGCGCACGTCTCACGGCAATAACATCAACGGCTGGAGGCGCGTGACGCTCCGCTGCCATAAAGACAGTTAATAAACAGAGGAGGGGGGGCAAATAAATATAAATAACAGACCTGTTATTTTTAAAGTTCCTGATCAAATGGCGCATATTTAAATAAAACGAGCTGGCGCTGACAGACAGCGTTTCGCGGAACAAGCTAGCTGCGCAAAACGTCTCTGAAATGCGGGAAAAAGGTTTATAAACCGAGCTCGTGCAGCTAGCTTAATAACTGCCGGCTAATCCACACGCGCTAATGTTAAAACGAATTAATGCTCGAGCGTGTGAGTGACGTAGTGACCAGAAAGCCTCGGCTCACCCTGTTTCATCTCCTCTCCTCCGCTCTGGTTCTTCTATAAAATAACACTCCTGCGAACAACAACGAATATTTACTCACCTAACAAGCAGACGAGCGCGTTCGCAGCCTCCCGCAGCAGCTGCCCCCTCTCACTTATCAATGAGCAGGACCGGGAATACTTAAAAAATAAATAGATAAGGATTCTATTTATCTCTTCATTGCGGTCCCGTCGTAGCGACTCCAGACTGAAGCTGCGCACGCAGCCCAGTCAGCGGGTCCTCCTCCTCCTCCTCCTCCTCTCTACACAGGGACGGATTACAAAATAAAGACATTTATTTGATTATTTTTATCTCTATTTTTCTCTAAATACATTTCAGATATCAAAGGGTAAAAATAAATAAACGAGGTTAAACATAAAAGATAATACATATAGTGCAAGACGTGTTTTCTTCACGTGACGTCTGTCAGTTCTCACACGGGTGAGGCTTCATTAACAAAAAAAAATACGTTTCCTGAAAGAAACTATGTAATTTGGCACTAACTCAAAGCAATCAAGGCTGTATTTAATCGGTACACTGACAAATTCAATCATTTTATGTGCTAGTGTTACCTAGGCAACGGTTCCCAGTCAGAGGATTGGGGCCCTACAAGAGGTCTAAAATGACTGGGAGATTATAAGGAATAGGAATAACTGGAAAACAGAAACAAACCATTTTGATGACAAATCTGTTCATTTTCAAAGAGTTTTCTCAAATCTTTACATTTTTTCTTGAATCATTTTGTACATGTGAAACCAAGTGGGACATTTGTCTATATGTAGTCAACTTACAATATCTGGAGAATCATATTTCCAATAATAAATCAAATATTTAATCAGGTTTAAAGATGCACTTTGTAGTGTTGGAGAAGAAATTCTAATCAGAAGGGAAATATCTTCATTGTCTGATTTTTATGCTTAAACCAAATAAATAAACTCTCTGCACCACTTCATTCTGTTTCACTTTGTTTATATGTGGCGGACCCTGCCTTTCTAGCTTCCAACAGTGTTCTGGGGACCGTATTTTCCTCTGAGAACAACTTGTTTATCCAGTTATGTTAAAAGATAAATATTTCTGATGTTGTATTAATAACTCCTTGAGTTTTGTTTCTATGACCTCCTTATCTCCCATCAAATTAGTACCAAATTACAGACAGATATAATAAACTGTGGTGTGGACTGTGTCGACATAACCAGGCAGTAATTTATCATAAATCAAGATGTGAATATGAACATAACCTCGCATGAACTTCAGCCAAATCATTCCACCAAACCAACCCAGATAGAAAAACAAAAAAAAAAAGTCCAAAAAAACTCAACTGAAGGAAATGAAGCAGGAAACGCCCGAAGTCGACAACACAGGAGTGGGGTATGATTTCTGAGAGCTGGACAGTATTTTTGTTCCTTCATTTAACAAAGTACCCTCGACAGTATGAGCCTGCCGAGGGTGTGATGACAGCAGCAGAGGAGAATGGAGTTTGGCAGCTGCTGATGAAAGTCTGGTAGTGACAGGCCCGGGTGAGCACGATCCCCTGGGTCTCCATATCAGTCCCAGCCAGCCTCAGGCTCTGCTGCGGGGCCCCGGGGCCTCTCATTGTTCCGGGGGGAGTCTGTTTAATGCAATATAATGAGCCTCGCAGTACACCCTGGTGGCCTGGTGGTGACTTTGGTGTGGTTGCCGCCTCAGTGCTCCTCCCCCCACCCTGCATACACTCAGTATTACTCACATGGCACACATCAATACCCAATTTATTCTGTGTGGATGAGCTCAGGACTGTTTCCGGTACAGTGAGGCTACAAATGATGGAGAAGACTTTACAAATCCAAACACGTAGGCTGTATGATCCTCGATGTTACCCTCTGAGTTTTTTTCCAATGAGCTGGACACAGACAGCTACAGTTTGAATCACCACTTACATATAAATGAGTGTTGCTGGGCCGGGGAGGGGGGCGGAATATCCTATTTGATTGTATGAAAAAGCAAGACCCTCCCCAGGGTTATCTAATAATCTTCAGAAAAAGAGCCGCTGCACCCTTCCTCCCCATATCTGAAAACAATACATTTATGACAAACACAACCAAATGGTAAAATCTCGTCACTCACTTATTCTTTTGAGTACAGATCAGTTAAATAAACAGTTTATGAAAAGCCACAGAGTGTGTTTACCAGTAACAAAAGAAACCGTTGTGGGTTCTAAAAGGTTTGACTACTGCAATATTTTCATTTGGGGGATATTCTGAGCTACTCATTCAATATCTGACGTCACTGCAGCTCTACTTCCTGTTTTTAAGCAGACCAAAGGAGTGACTGTGCAGGTCAATGATATATTAAACACTTTAGTGAGCAAATCTGGAGGCATTATACATCTGAAACATACTTTGCTCATTGTCAGGTTCAAAATTTTTATTTTGGGTTACCACTAGAATAGGTTTCGATGCTTTAATGCAGAAAAAACCCATCAGATTTCTCACACTGTCATCTGTCTGAAGCTCCTGTCTCTTTAAGTCCCCTCCTAAATACCCAGTCTGCTCTGATTGGTCAGCTCACACACGACTGAGCCAGCACCACTAACAACAACAGAGCAGCTGTGCTAAATTAATTCCTACATGCCCAACAAGCCCCTCGGCATAACTTATGCAAATTAATGACATGATGATGTAATGTGATGTCCAGAAGTCACAGAATTAAAGGTGACACTACAGACGAGGGCGCTGCAGGAGCTTCTGATCAGATCGGATTAGATTTTTTATTTAAACTCTCTCAGAATATATTTTCTTTCACACGATAAGCAAATCAGCTGCAACTTCCAATTGCAAAATAATCATCATCTGTTTAATTTGATGACCATTATTACACTGCTGATAACGTTTTTACAGAAGTTCATTCTTTGGGCTCCAGGTAGTCCTTGTATGTTATATGTTGGTGGAATGAGGACTTAATGACCTGAACAATGCTCTCACACAAGTGGGACAACTAAAAAATGTTTAATTGAAAAAAGAGACTAAAACACATTTTTAACATTTGAACTCTGAACTTTGAATATTAATAGAGCCTACGTGTTTTGTGTGATGAAAGCAAAGGAAAAAAGGTTATATATATATAAAATATGATCTTAAGGTAAATGTTTTCTCTATTTCAGGAGTCTGGCCAACATGCTGAGGGACCCTGAGAGACCTGACCACTTTAACCGAGGCATGATGGAGCCGAGCTTCACCCCTAAAGGACCACAGTGTCCCGAACAGTCTAACTGCCACTCATAGTACAAGGTAAACAGCATGTTATGCACTGAACCTATGCTGGTTAGATATACGTGTGCTTTGTGATGTAAACAAACAAGCTACCCTCATGTAGTCATGATGTTATATTAAAGTGCTTCCTCCTCGACCCTCAGTGAACAGTGGAACTCGTCTGCTGTGTTCCCGTGAGCCCTGAAGTGACGAGTTTAGTATTCAGAGCTGCGCAGAAAGCAGATGAAGAAGCAGCTTCAGGCGGAACAGCTCTGACCTGTATGGTGATCAGACCTGGAGAGGAGAGACACCTATAAGTAACACTATTATATTTAATTTAACAAATGTATATATACATTGATCAGCCACAACATTAAAACCACTGACAAGTGAAGTGAGCACTAATCATCTCGTTACAACCAAACCTTCTGCTGGGAAACCACGAGTTCTGTCATTTCTATGGAGCCTCTTTGACAAACACCACCCACCCAAACACAGCTGCAGACCAACTACATCCCCTCTTGGCAACAGCACTCTCACTTGATGTCAGGGGCCCCTCAGCAGGACAATGTGCCTGCAGCACCTCAGCAAACTGCCCAGGGATGGTCAGAGGAACCTGACGAAGAACTCTAGGTGTTGACCTGGTCTCCTGATTCTCCAGATCTGGGGAATCTGGAGGCCAGGTTGACACCTTGAGCTCTTTCCCACGTTCCTCTGGTCGTTCCTGAGCAGTTTTTGCAGTTGTGCAGGTGCGTTGTTCTGCTGGGGGGAAGGGGGGGCACTGCCATCCAGGAGTGCTGCTGCCATGAGGGGGTGTACTCGGTCTGCAGCTGTGTTTAGGTGACGGGTGTTTGTCAAAGAGACATCCACATGAACGCTGGGACTCATGGTGCCTAACAAACATGGCATTGGAAAAAAATGATCGATGTTATTCTATTCATTAATGTTGTGGCTTTCAGTGTATACACATGTTAAATACTTTATAAATGAGATCAAATAAATGCAACCTCCATAAATACACTCAAGACCTCCAGAAATACACACAAAACTACTGCAAATACACACAAAACTTCTGCAAATACACATAAAACTACCACAAATACACTAAAGAGCTACACAAATACACACAAAACCTCCACAAATACATTAAAGACCTACACAAATACACACAAAACCTCCAGAATGACACACTAAATTACCACAAATACACACAAAACCACCACAAAAACACTCAAGACCTCCACAAATACACACAAAACCACCACAAATACACACAAAACCACCAAAAAGACACACAAAACCTCCACTCATACACTAAAGACCTACACAAATACACACACAACCTCCAAAATGACACACTAAATTACCACAAATACACACAAAACCTCCACAAATACACACAAGACCTCCACAATGACACACTAAACTACCACAAAGAGACTCCAAATCCACAAAAATGCAATCAAGACCTACACAAAAACACACAAAACCAGTTGAAAGGTTGAATCACCAGGACGAACAAGACAAGCCAAACTTTGAGGACGAGCCACAGGAGCCTGAGGGAAAAGTGTGAATATCTATCATCTGCACTTTACCATGGGCATCAAGTCTGGGTGATATATCTGCAGCATACTGACGGTCACTGTTCGTTTCTCCAGAACGAGCAGATAAGTCGGACTCTGGGACACGAGAGGAACCAGGAGCTGAACGTGCGGGCAGAGGAACAGAACGCTGAGGACCTCGCAGCTGCTGCCGCTCTGGTTGGACGACAGTTTCCTGGACTGAATCCTGATTTCCTGTCATCATGTTCTTTGGACTGGCATTTTTTTATGACAAACTCTTTCAGTTCTTTGCGGACTACGGTTTCACCCGCTCAGAGACGTGGACTCCGTTCGTTTATCCAAGCCAACTTCTCGTCAGCTTCTACAGAGGAGCAATCGAAAGCGCCCTGACTGGAAACATGACTGTGCGGTTCGCGCACGTTCATACAGGACAAGGAACGATCCATCCGTCCACAGAGCATCAGTGACACTGGCGAGGTGAGGTGTCTGCACAGAGCTCAAAGAATATTATTACATACTCATACATATACATATATACAATACTAATACATTAAATGACTCAAACTCACCTCCATTTACAAGCCTGGTGTTGTAAAATGTTTTCAATCAGACAATCTTGTGAAATTAGGCAAATTCATAAACATCCTTTCATTCATCAACTCTTTCAAATATGAATGTTTCCCACAGAAGTTAACGAGTACTATTAAGGGTCAGTTTAATATCCACGGCTGGTGACTCATTGAAATGACCATTTTGTCTCTCTCTCTCTCAGACATACCACCTTTCCTCTTTTCCGCCTCCTGCTCCCCTGATAATTTTGCAGTTGTGAAAATGTCTACGTTCTTTGGAAGGACTTTACTTGTCCTTTGTCCGTGCTCTTCATCATCCCACAATGATCAAAGTCATGTTGGGCTGACATTTGCTTTTTAAGGCCTATACAATATCTACTGTACTGTCTTCAGCGCCGGAGGGCAGATAGTGACACAAAGCCTGCTGTAAGACATGTCTGTAGTCAACCACCACCAGCAGAGACTGTAGAGCACTTCCTTACTGTTAGGCGCCAATTTTATTTCCACGTTTTTCCCTTGGGAATGAAAAATACTTGATTTCTACACCACCTACCACTCACGCCAGTCTCCAGTGATAATCGAGGTCAGGGGTCACGGTCAGCGTGCCCGTCGATCGGTACCCACATGGGGGTGACAAACAGTCCCGGGCTTTGTTTACCTTTTTTTTTTTTTTTTTTTTTTTCCTCTTCACTTACAGTCTGAGCTCACTTGACATTCAATGACCGAGAACAAGGAGTTTTTGTCCGTCACAAACCGGTTTGACATTATCCAGAGCAACAAAGAGAATTCATGGCTGTCTTTGGAGCTGCAGCGCGACCATGACGGTGACAGAACACATGCAGGAATGACGTGTTAATGACTGCAGCTCAGAGTCCGGAGGGGAACCGGTTCAGATGTAAGATTGGAAAAAAAAAAAAAGGATCTGTCTCTGCCTGAGACACAAAGAGGCCCAATTTAAATGTATTCCCAATTTGCTTTTAAATTACCCACAGGACATTCAGCTAAAGAACGCCCTCTAGTGTTCAGACGATGTTGCAGAATATCACTCAAAACCTCTAATTCTGTTTAAGAAACTCAAGTCAGGACAAATATATACAAATAACATGCATTTGGGTAACAGAGCAAAATACATGTGAGACAATGTCGGGGTGCTTAAAAACTGAAATTGACCACTTCTCTGTTGATCACTCGAGCACAAATTACACCTGATTTACACTGTTTCTAACTCTACAGTCTTATTTTGTTTTGAGATATGGCGCCATCTATTCAAGACAAAGCAGAGACTGCAGCCACAATAATACTGCATTTAATCTGATGATCATAAACAGGTTGAGGGATTGTTCGGATGGTTGAGTTAAATAAGCAACAACACACTATTAAAATTACTTGATCAGAGGCCCGTCAGTGAAAATGTTCTGGGGATAAAAATCACAACATATTGTCCTCAAACAAAAACCATGAAACCCTTAAAAAAACAACAACAAAATGCAATAAACCAGTGAGCCAGAGAGCCATTTTCAAAGCAGTCACATTTATTTGTCTTTTATACACATTTGCTAAGCAGCCTGTGGTGCTAGCACTTGGCTTCGATAGGATTTACTATGGGATTTCCACAATGCTTACTAAAAAATAAATACAAGACAAAGTGTTCCACAGCTCAAAAATATACAAAGGTTTTGAAATGAATGTAAACTTTTGAAAACATTTCTTTTTTTTTCTTTTTTACATTAAGAAACAATTCAGCAACCTTTGAGACGATTCCAAAAGTCATCGTATTTACAAGTTTGTACAAAAAAAAGAAAAAATTACAAAGCTGATACCTACAGTATACAGAGGCTGATCTGACGTGAAGTGAAATGCATCTAGTACCATTACAGTAAGTTACGCTGTGTTTCTCCTTTAGTATCAGTTTTTATGTTTTCAGTCAAGTAAACGGGCAGAGGAAAGAAAAAAAAACAGCTCGATGCCACTAACGTGCACGTTCTAGCCTTTGGCAGAAGCATCTCGTCCGCTTCCCGAAGCGAACTCAGAGTGTGAGTATTACTGAAGGAAAGTCAAACAGCTCCATGTAAAGGTCTATAAATATCTCCAGGTACAGCAAGAGACACAGGAAACTTCACAAACGTCACTTTATCAGTGCAAAAAAAAAAAAAAAACAGAATCAAAAAGAAAAAAGGTTGGAATGAAGGTTCACGCACATGACCCCGATGTGTACCCTGTTATATTGTGACATTGCATTAGTATGGAGCATCATTAAGGCCAAAATTAAGATGATATTTACAGCGTACCTGTGGAGAAGAACGACTCTTCCATCGGGTAATATGGCTACATAGACTATCATTTTTGCATAATGGTCGAGCGTCCATCACTGCAGTAAACACCGTGTATCTCTAACATTATTGTGAGCGTGTGGGACTTACAACTATAACCTCACTTGTAGCTTATGACTGTTCGTGCCATCTTCTAATGACATCATTGAGTTGCTTATCCCATTTGTCTCTGCAAACCAGTGTCTGAAATACGATTTAAAATGTGTCTTTCGTAAGCAAAATAAGTATCTGGATAAAATACGTGATTATTAATACCAGCGATTCGTTGCATACTTCAGCTGTAGGTCGTCTGAAGGTGTAAACCAAATCAGGGAGCGTGCAGAGATTTTCCGTGTCGGTTACAAAAATAAATATATCTCGATCGTTGCCACACAAGGAAACACGAAACCGTGGCGGGTTCGATTTTTGACGGGGAATAAAATAGAGGAGCATTTGGTACGAAAATGCCTTATTTCCAAATCCATACCTTGTTCTTTCCGTCATCAGATTTAACCCCTCCATCCTCCATCAAACCCCCCCAAAAATCTCACGAAAACACTCAACTTGCTGAGGCCCGAGCTGCTCCGTCACTTCCCGTCTCTTGTTGAGTAAAATAAGGCATATCAGATCCTCCTGAACACTTTCCGCTCGCCCCTTTCAACGATTCGTAAACGCACCAAGTCAGCAAACCAGAAAAGACCTTTTATTACGCGTTTTTAACAAAACAAACAAACACTTGACCTCCTTGTTCTTTTACAGCTCACCCGTTTCACAACCTCCGACTTTTTTGTTCACTTCTTCACCTCCCGTGTTAACACCTGCTCTCCTCTCGTCTCCTAAGATTGTCGAGTTAGTGCTTGGCTTCGACGGCTCCTCTCCCGCCTCGAGTTATTTTTTCTTATTGCATGAGAATTTTAAAAACGTAGCAAATAGTTTTTGATTCATTGTAGTATTTCATTTGATATGCTTTGAAAAGGACTGAGTAAAATATACAAATGCATCCAG
Source organism: Sparus aurata (assembly GCF_900880675.1). Taxonomy (NCBI): domain Eukaryota; kingdom Metazoa; phylum Chordata; class Actinopteri; order Spariformes; family Sparidae; genus Sparus; species Sparus aurata. Next base: position 7,092,804 of record NC_044197.1, read on the forward strand.
GCTTCACATTTTATTTCATTTTTTCCCACTGCTGTTTCTCACAGCGCGGATCCTGATGACGGGGGTTCGTAATCGTCTGTACAAACTGGCTTCAAGAAATGTAAAAAATTGAGTCTAATTGCATAGGTATTCACAGAATACATACAGCTCATCCAATATATTTCTCTTTTTCTACATGATACTGACAGAAATGTCAATCTGACAGCAGGGAAGTTAAGATTTAACATTTATTTACTGCAGTCGGGTTGAAGGGCGGGAGTTTTCTGTAGAACTGAACTGGATTGATGTTTTGTTCATCACTTCTATTCATTAATAATAATAATAGTAATAATAATTATAATAATAATCTGGTTCCCTGTTGCTAATGCATTCATATCATAAGGATGTTATTCAGACGTACTGTATGTATAAAACATTTCCGAACACAGATAAAATCGTTTAAAGTATCCACACAATAACCAAAAGGAAACAGCTATGAAACTCAGCCACAGTTAGTAAAAGCATGATTATTAACACATGATTTATCCCTAATGTTCTGAAAAACCTCCTCAGCACATCTCGTATATATTAAAACTCATTCTGGTCCATTTGTTTGTTTTCTTTTCTGTAAACTAACGAAATCATTTCATACCTCTCGACACCTCCTACTGTTTCTACGTGGAGCCCTGTGACGAGCGGTCGTCGTGAGGACTCCCGTCCGAGTTCTCCGTCTCGCCCTCGGAGATCGCCTGCATGGGCACCGGGTACAGTCTGCTGCGCATGCCGTAGCGGCTGCTGTTGGCGGGCGGCGGGATTCTGGAGCGGCCCTGCCTTGACGCAGCAGACATGTGGAAGGATTTCGGGGAGAAGCCCTCGGCGTTGGCTTTGGGATAGGGGCTGGAGAGCTGCTCCGGTCCTGGTGGAAGCTGCAGGGGGGAGGCGGGCTCTTCGGGCTGTCTGGGCGACTCCGTCAGGGCGTCTCCAGGAGACTTAGGAGCGATGGGGCTCTTGAGGATCTCTGTGGCGGACATGCGGTAACTCGAGTCTGAGCGGCTGCCCTTTTTCAGCAGCAGCAGTTTGAACTCCTCGTTGGAAGTGCTGGACCTCTTTACGTTCCTGTAGATGGGCCCGGTGACCCTCTGCAGGCCGGGCGGGGTCATGGGGGAGGAGGGTGACACCAGCGAGACCGGGGAGCTGACAGTGCTGCTGGGCGGCGTGTTCCCCGATGCAGCAGTGGGGCGGTTCCTCACACCCATCTCGCTGGAGTCCTTCCGGCCCAGCACTTTCCTTTTGGACCTGAGCATGAAGAAATCCAGTTAAGTCTCTGTGAACTGAGAGTGAGGACAGAAGAGGCGGCTATCAGAGGCGCTTACCTGTGTATCACGGCGAACAGATCCTCAGTGGTCCGAGTTTTGCTGGGCGACAGAAACACGCTGTCATCCTCCGGCTTCGACTCGTCACTCTGAGGGGGCGCTGTGATGTCACTGGGCGTAGAGTCTGCTGGCAGAAAGCAGTCAACATTAGTGAAGATGAACTAATTATTCATTTTTATTATTGAAGAACAAGTCATCATCATTCTAGGAGCTCAAACCCGAAGCTACGACAAGGAACTCTGTTTTTTCTTTTTCATTTTTTCCTTCTAATTCTGGCGGCCACTGTGGACAACAGATGATGAGGATTTCAGTGCTGTGCTGTCGGACCTCAGAGCAACTTCTGTGAGACTCCTCAATTCATCCTCATTTTTTTTTTCATCGTCTTAATTTCATGACTTATTTGGCCCAGATGGGTTGGAATCAGACCTGGCGATGAGCCTCAAGAACACTAGAAATAGCCGACCTCCTGGCAGATGGTCTCGTTTGCTTATGTAGGCCACGTAGAGGCATCTTAAAGTTAAAGTCCAACCAACGAGGACATTGGTGCATACATACATACGTGCAGTAACCTCTGCTGTCAGAGGCCATAAATGTCAAGACTGATCACAGATATGACATGACGAAGACAATGACCCTCTACCTTTACTGAAGTGGTCCTCTGTCTCTGCCGTGGACTCCTCCTTTACATCCTGAGAGGCGCTCAGGGCTGAAACTGTCGTCTCACATTCTGCTTCTGTCTCATTACTGGTCGGGCTCCCCTGCAGCGTCTCTGACTGGCCGTTGGCAGCAGGCACTTTGTCGAGACCGTTGGATCTGTTGGGTGAACTGTGCTGAACAGAGACAGGAGGAGCTGCTTTTATCTGCTCTTCTTCTTCTACTTCACACGGCTCAGTTCTTTGCTCCGACTGCGTGCAGACAGGTGTTTCTGCCAACTCTCTGCACGTCTCTCCTTCATGACTCTCAGGGATGTCTAACCACGACTCTGACTGCAGTCTGATTGCTGTCACACTCTCCAAAGGAGCCTCTCTGTCCTGATTGATCCTCGTCTCACTCTGACAAGCTGCCTCTCCATCTGCGAGCTCTTCGTTTGAGGTAAACATTGATTCACACAACCCCTTAGAGGGTGTGTGGTGTTGATGTGAGTTGTATAGCTGGGGACTTTTAAGCTCTAAGGATTTACAACTGGAAAGTATGCTAGTAAAGTTCACAGTGGGGCATTTGGGAGCGGTTTTGTCCTCGTGACTTCCTTCATGGTCTTTACTGATGGACCGGAGCTGCACTGAGTGCAGCACTGTGGGCGTGATGGACATGGGATGGGCGTTGAACACCTCTGACTTAGGTGGAGCTACAGGTTTGGGTGACACTGGGGCTTTCTGTTTGTTTTGGTGAAGGATTTGCATCTGCGTCCTGTAAGCTGAAGACTTGTTTCCGGCACTGTGAAGGGCACTTAAGTCGAGGTGAGAGGGAGGGATGATTGGCAGCTCCAGGTCTCCCTTTGACGCAGCGCCGTCCCTGCAGGAGAGCGACTGCAGCGACAGCGACGAGAGAGACGACTTCCTCTCCGGGACCTTTGGCTTCCTCTTGCCGCTGGACGGCGACAGCGGTCCAGGGAAGAAGGCGGAGGGGAACGAGGAGGTGGGGGTTTCCGACTGACTGGAGTAGCCGCTGGATGGGCTGGCGAGGGCTGCCAGCTTCTCTGGAGACGTCAGCTTGAAGTCTCCCTCCACTGACGGAAGTGAGGGGGTGGTGGCTCTGGAGCCGGACTGCGACGTCTGAGACTCAGAGCTTTCCTGCGACTTGATGCATTCGATGACAGTCGTACCTGTCGCTGTGCTGGAGTTCGACAAAGACCTGTAAGGATCGTTGGATTTTAAATCGTTCAGCAGCCACAGATCTGCATAGTCTGACTGTACAACCCCGTCGTCCTTAAACGAATGTGCATCTGTGGAGCTAAACACGCCCAAGTCGGGTAGATCAGCCGAGCCCTCCACCCCCCAGACCACCAGAGGCTCTCTGACTAGTGAAGAGTTCTCTAAATGAGCCGGAGAGCCAGACAACACCAGCTGCAGGTTCCTCTCCTTGGAAGACAGGGGAAGCTGCTGCCCACATGAAATCTTTGGTTCCTTCTTGTCAGGGATGTGTCCCTCACTGCATATTTTTCTTAAGGATGAGCTTCTCTTAGGCGGACACGGCTTCGCCTTTGGTTTCCTTAGAGACAGGCAGCGTCTCCCCAGAGTCATGAGACCGCTCAGTTCAGACAGGCTACAGTCAGAGCCCGGGGCTGCATAGTTATACGTGAAGCTTTTGCTTTCTTTTAGGCCGCAGTCAAAGTGCATGGAGGTGTAGTAGCCTTCAGTGTCTACAGAGTAGTGTGAGACGGAGTCAGCTTTCTCTGACATAGGTTTGTCAGAGAAGCTGCTCTCACAGGTGGCCATGCTGGTGAAGCTGGGGCAGCCCAGGCTGCTCTCAGCCTCTCTGCTCGGCTCGGGGCTGAAGTCCTGTGAGTCCGGAGGGTCTGGGAGGGGGTAACTCCACTCGCGATCGATGGGGGTGCCGGCCCCTACTTCCTCTAATATGTCCATAGCTGTGGAGGAGAAGGAGCCTGCCCGCTGGGTCCGGAGGCCCTGGTAGTGGTCCAGCATGAAGCTGGTCTGGTCGTCGTTGGCGTGAGTGGCAGTGTTCAGGGAGAGCTCAGAGTCGCAGTGTGAGGAGCCCGTCAGCGGCGGAGAGGCTGCGGGGGGGATCGTCTCCGAGGTCTGGGAGGGGCAGGTGGAGCTGCTCCCGCTCCAGTTCCCGCTTGAGGACTGGTGGTCGTCCTTGTGGTCCATCTGTCCTCCCAGCACCCCGGCCACTGAGACGGAGTGAACGGGGCTGCTGAAGGTGTCTGAGCTGGATGAGATCTCACAGCTGCCCATGTCGGTCTTCCTGGGCAGCTGTGATCTGGTCCTCTCCATCCAGCTGCGCTCTGGACTCTCCATGAGCTGCTTGTACTTCAGACCCAGCTGGTGCTCGGACATGGCCTGGTCATCTGTGCTCTCCTCGTCCTTCAGAATCAACTCCCCGGGTCCAGGCAGGAAGTCCACAGTGTCGAAGGGGGGGAGCTCCACCTCATCATCGCTGTCATTGTGCCCGTTGTCTATCATCCTGTTCCCGTCTCGGGGCAGACTCCGGGAGCGCAGGCGCGCGCCCACGGAGGTGGTGAACATGCCGTCGCCGCTGTCCTGTAGACACGAGATGTTGCCTGCAGAGTGGGAGAGGGAGAGGGAGACTCCCTGGCCTCTCTGGGCCCTGATCCTCCTCCGAGACGGCGCGCCTGAGATCAGAAAATCTTCTGTCTGGCAACCTGAGTCTCTGGTGCCGAGATGACTGGCCAGCTCCTCACTGGAGGGAGTGATGTCGGGACTGGCATGAACTATCACCGTCCGCTCTCTGGAGCCAGGAGAGTCATCAGAATCTGCGAGAAGAAAGGAAGAAACAAACTCAGATACAACTTTAGAGTAAAACTGAGATGAGCACACTTCTCTACTAGCACTACTGCTCTTAATAAGTCCATTCTATTTCCATCTTTCAGTGTCTGTCTCACTAATACAAACGTATGAAAGATATTTCTCCGCGTCGGTACCTGACAATGAATTGCAATCCTGCTTTAAAATCCAGCTGAGAACTTCTGTCGCATGTCATCTCTCTTACCTCGTTTCCTGTCATCTCTCTTCTGTCGTCCGGCTAATAAAAGCACGAAACGTCCTAAAATTATCTTAAAAAGTAGATCAAAACGAAACTATGCCTCCTTTCATATTCATGTCGGACATGTAACGAAGCTTTCCTCCTGTCGTGCACCGATGTGGACTCGAACACGCCGTGACACATAACACACTGAACTGCTTTGTATTTCTGGCAGCAACATTTCCTCTGTGACGGAAAAAATACATGTGATTTAAACTCTTCACACTGAACTCTTTGTCTAAGCATGTGTCAAACATCGCAGCACATGAAAGAAACGTCGCCTTTATTTGACTTCCTCAGCAGCAGTTTGAATCACCGCACATTCATTCATGTAATACAATCTGGTACATACCTAAATCCTGCTGCACCTGTCTGGGAACACCGGCGACGGTCCTCCGTCTCCTCAGCTTCCTCCTCCTCTGAAGCACAGACTGCGAGTGAACGAGCGAGCAGCGCACACTAGCATCTCTGTCAAAGCCAACCCCTGCAACAGAGACGGGACATCTGAGGAATCTTTGTTTGGTGGCAACGGCAGCGATCCCTTCTTTACCTCTCTCACGCTGTCTCGCAAGATGAACTAGATTAGAGGTTCTACAAAAATAGCATTCAGGAGTCGAGGACGGTTATCTGATGGGGCTCCACAGCACAGCAAACCAAAGTGGGCGCCTGAGAAATTACGTAGAATTTACTTCTTAACTGAATGTCTGAGCTGCCACACTGTGAAAGGTAAACTATATTTGATCTTTATCCAAAACACGCAGCTTAAAAAAGGGGAATAATTCTGTTTTCTGCTTGGGTTTTGTTGTTTCCTCTTTGTTTTGCTGCCTCTCCCTCACCCCCTCGTTATGACTATCATGTGATAGCAGGTCAGGCCTTTCAGCTCCATAGCAATCACTGGACTTTGCTTACAATGTGCATTTTTTCCCCCTTAACTGTCTGTGACTCGGGCCACTGTTGTGGTACAACTCTTCTTTTGAGTCGCTGCGAGCGGGAGTAAATAACATCGGCAGGCCTTTTCAACAGTTTGGACAGCGCTAATTAGCATTCATGTCACGGCACCTCGCCTCGCAGTCACATGCACGGAGCGTTAAAGCACGAGAAAGAAAGTTAACGGGGCACAAAAGCATGACTTGCACGTTGAGAGTGACTGTCTGTGGAGACATTATCTTTGATAATGAGGACGTTTTATAATTAATGACAGAACTTCAGCATTTATTGCAAATACTATGTTTTTCTTGTGATGTGGGAAAGTTAGCACAACAAATGTACAGCGTTAATCAGCAGAGAGCTGCGTGGTGTGTAGTCTCATGACACGCTGTGACTCATTTCTTTTAACAGCTTTCTAACAATAACAATAAATGTTAAGAGAATACTTTGGCATTAGATGATTTGATTGAAATCTCAACATGTGCACAAAATATGAAACCAAGGCCGAGGACCAAGCTAGGGTTTTTATTGGAACTTAGGTGCTGTAACCTCTTTCTTTCCTTGCAAACATCTTGACGAGGCCATTTTTCAAACAAACAACAAAGAAAATCACAGAGACAAACATCTGCTTTGGTGAAAAACAAAGAATCTGAAATAAGTAATGATAAATCATGAGGTTTCCCCGCGCAAATAAGGGATGAATAAACGGTGGTGAGCTCATCTTCCTGTCGGTCATAGTTTGGAGTCTTTTATATTTACACACATCTGGTTTGTTTTTGTTTCTGCGCGGGACATATTGTGTGAGCTATGCCTTCAGCCACAGGGACAGGCTCAGGAAAATCAAAATGAAAAAGGAAAATCAATGTGTGACTGTGCGTCAGCGAGCTGGACGGCGTTTGCGAGTCGTTCGTGGGAGGATGTTCACGATTATCTCGATTCATGATTATCGTGATACTGACAATTCACCATTTTCAACTTATTGTGAGTGTTGTTTATTGCGATCCGCGACAAAAACCTATTATCGTCCTGACGCTACTGAACACCCCTCGTCTCACCCTCCCCTATGGATGACGATAAACACATATAAAAACCGGTGAAAGTGGGAAGTTTCATGGGATTATACACCCAAATGCATATAATATCATGATGAATATCATATTCCAGTTATTCCCCTGAATTTCCACTATATCAACACACTGGACTTCTAACAGACAGACATTAAAATTGTGTTGATCTTCTCATCTGACTGTGAGCAAGAGCACAAATAAGTGCGTCTCCCCAAGCTGTTCCTTTAAGAAAAGCTAAAGAAGAGCTAAAGCTGAAGCTAACATTACTGAGGGACAGACTGACAAACTTTGAACAAATCTACACCACAGCTCGGTCCTGTCGCAGCAAACAGATTAATACATAAACCAGTGAGTGCTTTGAATTTACCAGTCACATTAATGGGGATGACACACGAGTTGATGACGTGGGAACTGCTTTTCATTCGCTCCTCTGGGGTGGGCAGCGGCAGGGCTTTAGACCAGTTAGTCTGCTTGTCCAGGGTGGAGGGGATGTTAGGGATGGGAAACTTAGACCGGTGACCTAGAGCCACCCCGTCAGTGTCGGGGTCAGAGGGCGCAGCCTGCAACAGATGGATATTTGCATGGTTAGGGGGGTTAAGGTTAGTCGGCATTACATGAGGAAAACGGCTGAAAGAATGATCGAACTCAGCTTCTGGAATGGGAACATGTCGAGTGCGGTGATTTAAGTCGGGTTAAGTGTTTATGTGGGAGAGCGCTGAAGGCTAGGTGTGGAGATTAGTGTCTTATTAAGCTGCGGCGAAGACTGCTTAGAGTCAGAGCCGAGGTAAATCAATACACGCGCCCCCTCCAGGAGCTGAGTTTCATGTGGAGTGCAAAAGAATCCAATAAGTAATGGAAACAAAGAGCATGCTTCAGCGAAAGAGGACGGAAAGCACAAGAGACGATCAAAGGCTCCGCTCATGCGAAAAAAAGAAGAAATTCAGAATTTAAAACCTGTTAAAAATACCTGCCAAAAGAGTTAATGGCTGCCTGACTGTATCCAGGCTTGCAAAAAAAAAAAACGTCAGGCCAATAAACCTCCTGGCACACACTGTGCAGCACATGTCACAATAAACACTAACTCTGCCTGGAGATAAACAGAGCGTCTCCGTCACTCAGCGCGGGACAGAGATGCGACAAACGGCGTAAACAGTTATTTCCAGTCACAACACGCCGGTCTGGAAACTCTTAGCTCATGCTCCGACAATCTGAGGCACCCAAAGTGACTCTCCTGCATAATAACGAGACTCCGGAAACATTCGAGAGGAAATACTTCACGGCAGCATTCCTTCTGAGCGGCAGCTTCGGTATCAATCACCGCACGGCCCTCCCCTCGGACTTCTCCACAACTCCACATCCTTTTTTTTTTTTTTTCCCAAACGGGCCTCCGCAGACTTTCTATATACTCTAGATCCCTTATTGCTTCTGCCTCAATGATACATTAATTTCAGCCAGGGAGTTCTTACCTTGAGATTCCTACAGAGCAGCACAGAAACTGGGAATGACTCTCAGGCTGAACTGGTTCCCACCTCCACAACCCCCCCAAAACAACCTCCCACCCCCCATTTAAAGCCAGCTCTCCAGCCTTTGTGCTCTCTGTTCCCAGCAGACCAATGAGACCCTGACAAAACCCCGGCCACAAAAGAAACCGGTTTCCTTGGAAACTTCTTCCGACTAGTAGGGGAGAAAAAACTCAAAAAGGAGAGCATTTACAGCTGATTTGTTTCAAGAACAGAAAGGCAGTTGGAGGAGGATGAGCGAGACGATAGAGTGAAAGAAAGAGACGGTGAAGGAGAGGGAGGAAGGGTGGACAGGATGAGAGGGGGGAAAAAAAAGGAGTGGCAGTGTTCGGTGTTTGCCCCTTGTTCATTTCTTTCTCACGGCGGGCATCAAGCACGTTATATTTGGGGAAAAAACAGCTCGGAGAGAGAGAAACGCGAGGCGGCCGGCTCTCTCAGGGATTGGTGCAGCGGGCAAACCGCAGCACAGAGGGATCATGGGTAATCACAGGCGCAAGCATCCAAAAGTCAACCCTATCATTAGAGAAACCCTGAGCTGCTGAGGCTGTGGCCTTCACACACACATTCCTCACATACTGGCCGCTCAGAGCCCGGCCCTTCACGTCAGCTCCAACAACAACTGTCTGTAAATGCATGAGGTGTCAGGGTGGGTGAAACTCTACAGCGGCGCTCTTCTACAGTTTCACAACAAACACACCGGGCCAGGATGCCAGAGAGGAGCTGCTTTCAGTGGGCATGCATTTCAAAAGAGATGTAAATCAGAAGGAGTCAGACAGGTGAGGAGATGTGAGATAAAGTGTTAGGAGGAGCACTCAGGAGGCAGGAGGGAGGGAGGGAGGGAGGGGGGGACCTCTACCTTTCTGCTCCAGGGAGAGAAGCGGCAACATTCGGTGGGGGAGGAGGAGCGGGTGGATTCGAACTGAATTTTATTGTAAAATAAAAAAAAAAGGACAAAACACAATGACAGAAATGAGCATGGAGATATTCAAATCAAACGTACACATGGACAAAACAAACAACAATACTGGGGTCAACTTGGTGAGGAATGGAAAATATGTCGATGAGCTGACAGTAAAAACTCTTCCTGAGGCGATGAAACATAAATCTACGTGAAGTTTAACAGCCGCGCTCTGCACGAACATGTGACGGTCACATTCCCTCTTTACCTGCGTTTGTGCTAACTGAGTTGTAGCATCTCTAACGAGCCTCTCCGGCTGCTTGGAGGGAAAAATGTGCATTTCACTTCAAAATTACATCAAAAATGTGTCCACAGCGAGTACGACATTCATCTGTTTTATATGATATATACTACATGTTACATAGGCAAAAAAAGAGACATGCGTAAAGGAGGAACTGTGTAGTTTAATCAAGCAAAATGATTTAATATTGTCACAACTGGAAGGTTTATTTAGACAACTAAAGAAGTGACCGTTTTAATGTACTGACTGACTGGTACCCTGACTTTGTGACAGTCCCCTGTAAGAAAACCTGGATGAATCTAAAGACGGTTTACTGTTAGTCCTCTCACCGTTGTCAGATTTATGCCCCTCTGTCCTTGCTTTGGGGTAGTCTGTGGGGAGGGGTACGTGGGCATCGGGGGCACCGCCGAGATCGAGATGGTCACTCTCCGCTCCCTGCTGCCAGATTGTCTCCTCTGGGGATCTGCAGCAAGCATCGTGTAAAACAATGAAGACAATCAGTGTGCACTCACACACATGCTAACTCTTTCAACCTATATATGAGTCTATATGTTCTGTTTTAACATAGACTTTAATGTGCTTTTCCTCAAGAGGCTGCACACTGAAGAAACACAACAGGCTGCAATAAATACTGTGACGCTTACGATGAGCAGTAGTTAAGTGGTGAGTGGTGGTGATTCAACATTATAGTCAGAGTAGTTAGCGCTGTTGTAAAGGACTGCATTACGTTTTCCTGCTTACTCGTCCACCCAGTGGGGCTGACGAAATGATTTCAACAAAATGTCATCAACAGCAACCACACAAACTGTCAACTAAATTACAGCTGGAGCCTAAACGATTAGTTGATCAATCAATTAGCCGATGGAAAGAAAATAGGTTGCCGCCTATTTTGATAATTAAAGAACCGTTTCAGTCATTTCTCAGGAAATGATGTCAAACATTTGCTGGTTCAGGCTTCTTAAATGTGAGGATCTGCTGCTCTTCTTTGTCATTTCTGACAAAAATGAAGAGTCTTTGGGTTTTTAACAGTTCTAGTTGAAAAATTAGGAGCTTTTTGAAGACGTCACTTTGGACTGCGGGAAACCATGATGACCATTTTTCAAACCTTTTTTATATACATGTTTTATAGACTCAAAGGTTAATCATTGCTGAAAATAATCACGAGATGCTGCCATGATAATAAATAGAGATTATTTAAGTCTTGTGTTACACAAAAAACAAATATGATAACATTTATTATGAGCCTTACACTAAATTATTCGTTGGACAGGTGTTTATATTATTGTGTTCACCCCTGTAAAATCTGCTTTTAGATTATGTCATCTGATTGCTCACACTATCCTCTCCTGCTCTGACAACCAGGGTGTAATCACAAGATTTGCCCACTAGAGGGCAGAGCAACCCCAGATTAAAGGGATAATAACAAGAACACAGTGGGGAGCATTTATCCCAGAGGTGACTTTTTAAAATGAAGTTGGAGACAGAGGAAATTAGACAACTTTTTTGATGTCACGTCAAAAAAAAGGGATGGAGAGAGGCACAGAGAGAATGAGTGCCAGTCTTGTAGCAGCTGTTTGGCTTTCCGTGTGCGTGGTGGCAGTGAGGGGCCTCACCTCGGTGCAGGGCCCACAGGCTGAAGTTGGCTTGCCTGTGGAGGTCTTCCACACATGCTGGCCGCGTGGAGGGGTGGAAAACGTTCCTCTGCTGGTGCCAGGGAGCTCGGTAATGTGCCGTCAGCTTACTCTCCACATCCAGGTTCGACACCGCTGTCAGAGAGAGAGACAGAGACAGAGCAGGTCAGACATAAAGATTATATAATATATAATAAAGAACCTACTGGTGAGTCTTTTAACCCCTTTGTGACTGTTAACTGGTGAAACATCCCTTCACAGTCGTATTTAACCTGTACTTTTCTCCTCAGGTACTGTGTGATGGCTTGGAGCTCGCTGGCCACATAATGCAATCACCCGGCTTCTGTTCAGCGGGGGGAAAAAGTCACAGTCTTTATCGTTCTTGATAAATGAGGTACGGCACATGTCACCGTGTGCGCCAGCAGATGTAATGGAAAAGCAACTCGCTTTCATCGCGAGGGCCAGCCTGCTGAGCTCCGCGGGCACTGCTGAGGCGGCCTTTAAATTTCCATTCTGGCATTTTTGCGGTGATACACTGGTTAAGATCATTAAGGTGAGCCCAGACAAAACGCAACTCACGAGCTTTCCATTATGGAGACAATATGGAGCCTTGAGAGCAGCCGAGCTCTAAATAAAAAAAAAATAAAACAGAAAGGTTTTGGGATCTAAGGTGGAGATGAAAATACCAGAGAGAGGAGCGGGATAATCAGAGCCACCATGAGCGGGACGACAGCCTGTTTACTAATGCAGTGCTATTATCTGCAGCTGAACAATGGCTCTTAATGCAACCTGATACCGTGACTTTCATCCTCTAAACACTGACCAGTACCTGGACTAATCTCCCCGCTCCCCCTCGCACCTCCTCACGTTACGGAGGGAGACGCTCGGCTCTCACATTGCACATAGCACACGAGGGGCTGGGCGAGGGGGAAACGTGGATGTTTTAAAGGAACGATTTCGGGATTTACTGGATGTTGAGCGCTTAATCGACAAGAAGAGGTGTGTTGTACAGGAATGTGTATGTATGTGCGACAAATAAGAAAAAGGCCAGGAGCAGATTGATCAAAAATCATGTCCCGGTCGACGAATGAAACACCTCCCCCTCCCCCCAAAACGAAACAAAAAAAATCTATTCCTTTGTCTCTCTGTCACACACAACACGGTGCAGTGCAGTCAGACAGTAAACAGCATTACATGTGGAGATGTGAGATAAAATCTTGCATGTCTAAAGGCGGATCCAAAGAAAATCTGGAGGATTATCCATGTAAGCCTTAACTTTAGCAGACAAACACTTCTGTCAGTCTCCCCCTACCTGGTGGACATTTCTGGGCCCGTCCTTGACCTGCCAGCTTTTTACTGAAACACACTCTGTCTGACCTCCATGTCTGTTCGAAGGCAGCTTTGGTTAAGCACGCTGCCAAGTTTGCTTTGTGCATCAGCCAGAAGTCTAATTTTAGTCTGCTTTGCTAAAAAAAAAAAAAAAGACGTAGTTGGACTGCTACCAAAGGTCAGAACCAACGAGCAGCGTGACGACTGTGAATACTCTGACGAGTCCTCTCCAAGAGACGTGGTGCCATGCATGCAGTGCCCAGGAGGAGAGCGTTTATCTTGACGTTCTCCATAAAACACCCCGGAGTGATCTGAAGGCCCTCTGTGGTGACCCTGTTGACCTGAAAACAAGCTCTGTGTTGTGTCTCCTGCTCAGCTGTGGATGCTGAACTCATTAGAGAGCCGAGTAACGTACGCGGAGCCGCGCTGCTTTTCCTGCTGCTTTATAAAGAAAATGTGTTTCTAGAAGCCGCGTGTTACTTTCCTTTCAACGACAGATTTCATGTAAATTGTGATTAAAGCTAACATAATCAGAGCTTGATCGATGCTGGACTTTTAGAGCCAATACTGATATTAGAACGTAAATATGTTTTTTGCAATGATCCTTCAAATGTGCTGATTTAATATTTGCAGCAAGGTACATACATAACAGAGGCAGGAGTTTTCACCATTAAACAATAAACATTATTGTCCAAAATGACATCAGTTGACCAAATCAATAAACTTCTCTGGGAATTAATACTTATAATGATGATTGATACCACTCTCGTGTTATCAGAGCCAGACGAGCTGTTCGCCCTGCTTCGAGTCTTCATGCTAAGCTAAGCTAACCATCAAAAGCAGATAATGACTTTCTTATTAAAGGAATAGCTCAACATTTTAGGAGATAGGCTTCTTTGATTTTGACATGGAAAGATTACACTCACTGATGACTGGGAGATAAGTACGTAGCTAGAACCAGGAGACTGAGCATAAAGACTGGGAGCACGGGGGACACGGAGGTTCAGAAACACGCCTGCCAACACCTCAAAAACTTTTTGTCACAGCATTTTACCCTCTCTAAATTCAAATCATGAGAAGAGGATCGAAAAATGACCTTTCAGTGGGCTTTTGATAAACTCCCCCTGGTACCTGGTCACCCAAACTTCTTGAAGAAAGCGAATAAGTGCATTTCCAAAAAAATGCAAAAACTATTTCTGTCATATTGTGACTTTGGTCAAGGTCTTGTTTTGGGTGGAGGTCTGTCGTCGGCTAAAGGCTAAGGTAGATTTGCATCCGTCGCACACCACTAACTATTCATATCCTGTCTGGAAGCATCTGTCGTTGATCTAATTCATTCCAGTGCTTTCTTTTGATCCGTCACTCTTCGTCATGTTCGCAATATGTCTGTGGCCATTCACTGTGCAACACAAGGCCGCGATATTTCAAACTTGAAAACAGCGCAGCGAATTGTGACGCACTGCCGCTTTGAGTTGTGGTGAGATAAGCGATGAAGCAGTCATGTGTTGGCAGATATGAGCCCTCTGACACTGTCACCTCCTCTGCCCCCCCGCTGTGATATGAACTGTTGGCTCTGCTGTGACACCCTCGGCGTCTCCTGCTAACTACAAACCCATTTGACAACAATAACAACAACTAGGACACACTCTGTGCTCTCCATTTAACCGCCCCCCCCCCCCCGTTTTTGTCTCACTCCAGGCTTTAAAACACATCGGCACTTACTTCACATTGTCATTTTTTTAAGAGGTTTTCATGGAGAGAGGGGTGCACATGGGGAAACCCTTAAACGGGAGAGCCGTGGTCAGCTGTTACCCCAAATGAGGCCAAAGAAAACACATCAGCCTTCAGTCATCTCGCTGACCTCACGCCAGCTTTCTCTTTTTGTCTCGCATCCAGGCTGAGTGATCGTCAACATGGCAGTAATGAGCCAAATGAGCCACATGGCCGCAGGAGAGAAGAAAAACAAGACATTTAGCTAAAACTCTTTGACAGTCTGACACCCCGTTTCCACTCCGCGCGCATTTCTCCTTCTTCCCGGCAAAAGAGTCGTCCCGTGAACTTTTTTTTTTTTTTTTTTTAGTCGGGTTGAAATCAAGCACTACATTATCTAAACCCTGACGCAGCCCATCAATCTCCTCTCCTCCCTCCTCCACTTCATCTGCAGGAGGATCATCCCCTCAATAACCTCACCGCTATCAGCCCTGCCAGCAGGCCTGCGGGCCGGGAGAAGAGGGGGGGATGAAAGCCTCCATCGTCAGACTGCCTCTGCCTTGTAATTTACTCCGCATCGGCCCAGACAGGAGCCAAGCCAAACCCCCCTCACACCCACACTCACACTCTCACACACCTACAATTTGCCGGCGGCCTGGGAAAACACAGCCGCAGATGTCCGCCATTAGGTCACACTTAGATAAGAAACACTTTTTCTCAACTTTACAGAACATGCAGACATGTAGGGTGGACCCAGCTCGGTCAGATGTGTGGACTTGATGCAAGTTTGTGTGGTAAATTTAAGACTTACAGAACATTTACATTGAGATCAGTGCGTACATGCAGATTTGTTGTTACTGAAGGTAAACCTAAGTATTTACACACCAGCTTCCTTAGCTTCAACACCAAAACTTTGCACAAAAACAGGGCGAAAACTAGCACGTGCATCCGTGTGTCAGGTTCCCATCACTGCCAACTGGAGCTGGAGAAAATATTTACCCTTAACTCCTGCAGAGTCATTCGATTATTGTACCCTTTCCCATTGAAGACAAAAGCCAGATGTTAGTGGGAGTTCTTAGGTTTTGTTGTCCGGTGTGAAAGGAGTACTATTCGAGCAATAAACTGTGAATTTTTTGCGTAAGACATCCAAAAGAAACAGCCTTTTTAAGCATGCACAGAACTTTCCTGCTAAACAAACAATGCAGCAACTACTGGGTGTCCCAGCATGCGGAGCTTCCCCGCAGTTGAATTATGTTCACACTCTGTAAACACAGGTTAAGCCAACCACGCAAAAACAACCCCGGATGCCTCCGACAGAGGCGGAGAAGAAGAGCACTTCCATGTCGTCAACTCTTACATCTTGTGACAGCGCTCAAACAAAGCGCGGACACGTTCGTCTAACCGCCGCGGCCAAGGTCGCAAAGCTGTGCGCGCAGAGCGGAGAGAAGCCGGCGGGACATGCAGCTCAATTAAAGCTCCAGTAAATTATACAGTACCTTGGGACGTGAGCGCAACGCAGCATCCTAGAGCCATGACAGACACAGCCGTGTGGTTCGAACCCGAAGCGTCAGTGAGACATTAAATCAGGCAGAGTCTCTCCCTCGGTCACCTCAACGCAACCCCCGTGTGCCTCGTGTCTTCACAGTGACGTCCCACGACTCTACTGTCACACTGACCTACAGCTCCACCGCAACATCTGCTCACACTCCCCCCCCCCCCCCCCCCCCCCCCCCCCCCCCCCCCCATGTCCCCTTCCTCACCCAACCAGTGCTAGGTACAGATGGTCCAGCCAGGCCGTGACTTGGGCGACCACTAATCTCTTTATGGTGTGCTGGAGGACAGGAGGAGTGCTAATCCAAACCGCTGAAACAACACTGACCACTCAGCCCACAATGGAGGATCTTGGAGGGTGCAGGGGAATGTCAGATGATGCACAGGACGGTGGAAATTTGACTCCATAAGTCAAACACCGTTATGTTCAAGTACCGGTGTGCAAATGTTGTTTGGCTTGTGGATAAATCTCTGACATACTCTGGATCATAATCCAGTGTTGTGCCGCATAACAAAACAGATCATAGAACCAAACTGACTAAATGTGAATGCAGAATTTTACATGAAGCCAGATGCATTTCAGTACACACCGCAGAGTAATGGAACAAATGAATACATAAAGCTGCTCACCTGAATCGGGCGAGAAACAACACGTCAACAG
Source organism: Sparus aurata (assembly GCF_900880675.1). NCBI lineage: Eukaryota > Metazoa > Chordata > Actinopteri > Spariformes > Sparidae > Sparus > Sparus aurata. The sequence continues at coordinate 7,109,474 of NC_044197.1, forward strand.
ATACTCATCAAATAGCTGAGAGAATTATCTGCATCTTTCCTGTTGCCACAAATCTAAACAGCTCAAAACAGAAGTCTGTTTGCTGCCAGTGAAGAAAGACGCCGCCGCCGCTGCCCTGCGTGTCGGACGTCAGCCGCTGGAGAAAGTCCCCTCCTAGGTCTGATTAGTAAAAAAACAAAGAGCAGAGTCCCAGAGCCAGCAGGCGCAGAATAATACCCCGTCTCCCCTGTTAATCCGCTCTGAGCACACAGCACATCCTCCCAGCTGATGCTGATGTCGCTGCTGGTGACCCGCTGCAGCAGGTGGGGCACAAGAATGTTTACATTAAGGAGAAGGGACAAGACTAAAGCCTGGAGACCTGCTGAGACACACCGCTGAAGGTAAACCCGAGTGGAACAACTGCGACAACTTTGGGGAGCTAGGTTGTTGAAATTATAATTATAGCATTGATTAGAGGGGGCGAGTGTCAGCGTGGTAGCTGTTTTTGCGGATAAACAATGCAAATTATTGTTTATATCTGACAGAAAAATGACATGTTGCCTTACTGATGCATGTAAAAGTTGTATTTCTGTCAGTCTGGATGAGATAAGACAAGATAATCCTTTACTGAGGCCTCCAAGGTGAATTTGGGACAGAGTTCAGCTGGTTGCAATCTGCAGCCACACCAAGAGATGCCACAATGCTCCACACACTGGACCTTTATAAAAATACATCATCAGAAAGTATAGAAAATACAAATAGAATAGAATAACAAAAACTGCACAGCGCAATTAAACTCAAAACTACCGTGGCATTCAGACAATAGCCCACAAAAGTGATGGGATACAACATTTCCAATAATATCAAGCAGCATTTTTTCATTTGACCCTCACTGCCCACGTTGATCAAACTCAATGCCCAAGTTTTTAACTCAGAGTCATCGTTATGAATGAAGAAGTGCAAGTGTAAAGTTGGTGGCATGCCCCTTTAAAGAACAAAACCGTTACCAAAATTGTTACCAATTAATTTTCAGTCAAAAGCTCTTACTCAGCTGAAACAGTGACCTCAGTTTGCACAAGATGATTAAAATCCAACTATTTACCACTGGACCAAATATTACGTTCCTCAACGATTGCTGCACTTTTTTGGCTCACGAAGGACAATTGCAGATATAATTTGAGTGCAAGAAACTAGAACTCCTTCCTTCTCTCTCTCTGCACGTTTCTGCCACCATGCCTTCCCTCGCCTCACCTGGAGCTGCTTTGATGTGGGGCAGCAGGTGGGCCCTGTGACCTCGGCTTGGAATGTGATGCTGGGAACCAGGAGGCCTTACAGGGGGGCTAAATGAGCCATTGTTGCAGCCGGGTGCTGCTCTCAGCCTGCCTGCAGGTACCGCGGCAAAGGGCGGAAAAGCTGTAATCAAGCCACCGGTCGACTTCCTGAAGCGCTTTACTGTCCCTCAACGCCAGTCGTTTAAATACCGGGTTGAGAAATGAGGAATTGCCCCCATTATGACAGCCTAATCTATTTATAGTCTCGTAAAACTGCGCGACAGTTTCATTCATTCTTTAATGAAACCTATGCGAGAGGATGACATCACCGCAGCAGGAGAAGCAATGCAGGTGTGAGAAGTTGCTTTTGTTTTAATTGCAGTGCCCACAAGTCTGGTTGTATTTCCTGGCGTGAGGTCAGGATGTCAGCACGCGCTGGCACGGCCGCAAGCCCACACACGAAAAACTCGTCTGGTGGTGAAATTAAATCATACTTGTGCTTCAGGAGACGCTGCTTTACCCTAAGGTTTTGGACCGGAGCCTGGACCGCTAAATTGTCTGTGAGCCGGGAGGTACGGCGAGGGTGGAAATGAGGAATGAGTGGGGAAATCCCATCAGATATCACAGTTTCCATTATGGAAGATTGAAAAGTGCATTTCCTCTCGGTGAAGACAACGTTCTGCCGATGGCAAACACTACAGATAGTCAGTACAGTATCTGAACTCTTGCACAGTAACGTACCAACGCAAATGACGTGGATAGACAAGAATTCATTTCAACAGCAGGAAAAAAAAAACCCAAACCCACATCACTGAGAAGTTGAACCTCAAAGCTTCCCTCTGTCACACACTCCCCCCAAAAGAGCTATAAGATTTCTGTTTATCCTTTCTCTAAACACATGCTCGGTGCTTAAACAACTCTGACTAAGAATTATTCGGGATAATATCTGAAAACACGCACACAGGGACATTTCCTGATACTCGAATCCTGCTGAAGTTCGACCGGAGCTGCAGCGGAGGAGCTGCGTGTACGACTGAGGGCCTGTTTTCTCAGCTGCTTCGTATTACCACTACAAAGTCCGACAGCAGGCTGCGGTGACTTTGAAATACTTTCCATTTTGAACCCTCCGGAGTGGTACATATTGCAGGTTAGGCACGATGCCAGCGAGACGATCTCTCACTCTGACTTGAGAGGGAGAAGGAGAGAGAGGATTCTGGAGGTTTAGCAAAGACGTAGGCTGGGTGAAGAGAACGTGTTGTGTTTTATAGCACAGTAACGGGCGGGCAATTTTTGTTAAGAGTGCCGAAACACATTTATGCGACAGTAACATTTAATTTGGTCATGTTTCTGAGTGTGTTCGTATAATAAATAGGATCGGGGACAGAGTGGGATCTGGGGGAACAAAAAGTGAAAGCAGATTTACTTCATACTGCTGCTGATACTGCTCTTATTCACATGTCGGGGGACGGGGAGCTGGGCCGGTTGCTCTTACTGTGTCACACTAACGAAGCACTTCAAGCGCTGATAGAGAAAAGCACGCAGACCTGAACGGAAAGGTAAACTTTACATAGTTTCCCCTGGTAATACAGTTTATCATGACTTGCCTGGAAACACTGATATGGAGAGAGCAGCACTGACAGCCAGCTGGAGAAATTAGGGAAAAGTACACCGAGGATTAAAATGTAGATGTGCCCGTGCTTTGTACCTGTGAATACAGGCCCGCTGAGCTTTGCACACGACTACTGGATGTTTAAATACACACACGTTAGCTAAAACATTCGCTATATCAACTTTATAAGGGTGCAACATGTCACTGTTGTGTTCACGGCTTGTTTTTTGTTGTTTTTTTTGTTGTTTTTTTTACTGCTGTAACAATATAATTTCCCAGTCTGGGATCATTAAAGTAATTATATCTATCTATCTATCTATTAGGGCTGGGTATCACCAGGTACCTCGCGATACGATACTATCACGATATTTTGCCCACGATAACGATAATATCACGATACAGCGATTCTGCGATAATCGATATATTGCAAAAAATTTCATCCACGATACATCACAATATCTGTGTCACTGAAGAAATTCAGAATTTATTGACTGCACTGAATCCATTTCACAGGAATTACAAAACATTGTCAATCAATTTCACATGAATGACAGCCAAGTAAACAAAGAGTATATTGCACAGTGACTCTTCTTAACACACATACTGACTACTATCATTATCTATCATTAAATATCTATATGTGTGGGTTTCAGAGCTACTTAAACCATTTTTTTAATTTTATTTGGTTGTATACCTATGTTTGAATAAAGATAAAGCTGTCCTACGAAGAGGGGTTGTGGTGGTGGGCCGAAAAAAAACCAAAAAAAAAACCATTTTTTAACTTTTTTTTTTACATTTTTAAATATCGATGTTTGGCACCAGTGTATCGATAACGTACCTCAAGACGAAATATCGCGATATATCGTAGAATTGATATTTTGGCACACCCCTACTATCTATCTATCTATCTATCTATCTATCATACAGATCCCTCACTTTTAAAACAAAGAGAGCCATGACAAGTTTTGTCCCAGCATCAATCAGATTACTGAACAGCTGACCCGGTCTGGCTTGTGTGTGGGGGTGTGTATTCGTGTGTGTGTGAGCGTGTGGATGAGTGTCCTTCTCTTTTTAACATTTGTTTTGTACTTCTAATTTTTTTTTTTTTTTTTTTTTTTCTTTAACATTTGTATTCACCTGTATGTATTTATTTGCTTATTTATCTTGTCTAAAATTTGCACTGCACTGACGCTTTTTACAAATGAAGTTCCTAACGGAAAAATAAAGTTCTTCGAATTGAATTGAATTGAATTGATATCTATTTATTTTACTGCCTCAATCGACCACACATCTATTATTGCTGCTCTAACATAAAACTATAAATTAGCACCGGCACAGAGACGGTGATCTGGTTGTGAAAATCATGTTTATAAACTGTTTACCAGAAGCCAAGCGTTAGTGAAGTACTCTGAGAGGGACAGAGCAGTTCTGAATTTCACACATGCTTTACTGTAACACTTTCATTCAAGCCACCAATGAATGCAGTTTTTTTTTATTTTCTCTGTATATTTCTTTACGTCTAAAGTCCAAAATGTCCAAAATAATGGGGAAAACATACCAACCACTATTTTAATAATTTTAACTCACACACAGAATCATCAAATTGGAAGACTGATAAAAGCAGTCACAATTAATCTATTACGATCAAATAAGGAATCTATCAATCGACTGAGCCCAGCAGAACGAGCCGCCGCAGAATGTTTCGTCTGAGCTGCAGCGGTCAGAATCAGCTCCAAGAACAGAGGGAAAAGTTCATTCTCGCCCTTATGCAACGCAATTAATCACAAGTCACACCAAACACACAAGACAAGTGGGAGTTTCCACTGTAATTCCCCATTTATTGCAATCAAACCTTGGTTTACACCTATCAGCGAGCGCGAAAACAGTGGTGAAGTCATTAATTTACTGTAAGCAGATCCGCCCTGATTAAAATCTTAGAAAGAAACTGAATGTCCCTCGTAACCGGTTCACTTCTCTGAGACCTGTCTGCCCGTCTGTATTGTGAATGTTCGCTCCCCTGTCCACTCAATACGACCTGACCTCTTGTTCACCAGCATCTGCCCTTTGACACGCGCGCTGAGCAATGAAAAGCAAAGCCACCGCATGACAAAAAAAAAAAACTGTGAATGAGAGCGACTCCCGGCTAACAGAGGCGGTCATTTCATTTTTCTGTCCTTTTACGTGTGCAGTGAGCCGGGGTCAGCGGGGGTCAGAGTCTGCATTCAGCAACCTTTTACCTCTTGACCTCTAAACACCTCATTATTAGGTCTGCACACAGGCTGGGAGGTCGGCTCACATCGGTAAACACTCAAGTAAATCAGCAGCTCATTGGCCACTCATTCACTCTTCTCTATCGCAGTAAATGCGACGGACATTGGGGTTTAAGATGCTGAATGATCAAAGGAACCCTCTTGTTTTTTTCATACTCATTTTGGCAATAACAGCTGCTGATAGTGAGAGAGAGAGAAAAAAAAAAAAGCAAGGCTTATTTTTTGGCACTGACTTCCCCGGGAAAATGTACTATGAAGGGAAACTCCTCCTTGACATTAATACTGACCAGGAAAGCAGCTCTTTAGGGTTGTAAAGGCAGCACGAATAGGAAAAAAAAAAAAAGAACAAAAAACTGTTATAAAAAGAGAGAGAAACAGCCTAACCTCCTAAGTACACTTAAAATTCCTTCAGCCCTCAAATCAGCACGGAGTTCATTTTACAGCTCTGTCCTCCTGCTTCACTATACATGCCTCTGGGGGGGCCGCAGCACACCCTCTCATATCACATCATTTAACGGTCTTTGAGGTCACAGCTGACTCCTATTGGGCTGTAATGGCTCTCCCGCTGAGCTTGGCCCGGGTCCCTGCTTTCGCTAGACCTTTGAAGTGCTCACACACTCGGGCCCAGCCTCAGCACAGGAGGAAGGGGTGTGTCTGGGCTGGTCCCTGCTGCAAAAGCTCTCCGGGTTCCCCTTCCCTCTAGGTACACCTGGCTATTAGTCTCACAAATGAAAATGTGCGCCCTCTGACCCCCTTGCTTTTGTTCAGTCCGCGCTCCCGTCTCGCAGGCACCTCGGGAAAGGCGGGGACTGTTGTTAGGAGTGTAAAAAAAGAGAGAAGAGATCCCGGCTTTACTGGAAGTAAGGGTAGTGTTAACCACGAGGTGGAGGATAATGAAAAACGCTGGAGTCAGAACAAGGGAAGGAGTAATGTGAGCAGCGTCTGCATGGTCAGATCTGTCAACGTGAGCCAGAGTGCTTACGGGAATATGGCTGCGTTTGAAAAAGGTGAAACAAAAGTGTTTTCTCTGTGGCCAGACAGGATGAGCGGCTCGGGACTGAATTTACCTTTCCATGAGATCAAAGCCAAGACAAACAAGAATTGAACGGCAAAGCAGATTAATCTTTCATCAGCGTGTTTCTCTGCCAAACCAACATGCTTCACTGGGCTTTGTGCTCCAGAATGTCACTCCTATAATAAAGCCGGCATCGTGATTGCTCTGTACTGCGGACGTTACGTAATGTCAAAACAATACCATGTGCGTGACAACAACACGGCGACACAAGACGTGGGAGAAACAGCGTAAAACTTTGTGTTAAAGCTTACATTTCCGCAACATTAGCATTAGTAGCACCGCACAGATCACATGGTGCTGCATGAACAGTAAAGGAGGAGGTCAACCTTGTAACCTGACACCGTGACTGTGCTGCTGAGTTACTGCAAAACGAACATAAAATGTGACCGATCAATTAGCGAGTTTTCACGGCAGACGAGCTAAAGTGCGATCATCAATGATGGCTCTGCTCTATTCAACTGTCCCAGGAAACTGTAACAGGTGCCACTCTTTCCGTCTCGACATTCATTATAAAAGGTATGAAGACAGAACAGAGTTGGCAAGCCAGCAGTACAGGACAGGAGTGCGACAACGCCTACAACGTGTTATGTGTGCGAACCACAAGCGGGAGATTTAGCTGCAGAGAAGTATATCGCAGCAGTTAGCAGCAAACACAGAGAGGAAGAACAGCACATTTGGGAGACCGGTGGCATGCTATCCAAAATCACTCTGTTTATTTACACTGAATGAAACAACAGCCTCAAAGGTGGTGTAACGGATGGTCTTCTTTGTGGCTGTATTGTACAGTCTCTATGTATAGAGGGCTACTGTGACAGTGAGGCAGAACGAAAAGCACCGGGAACATTAAACTGAAGCAGTCAAATGGAATTATTTAATTACCACCTGTGCGTTTTTCTACTGCGGCGTGTCACAAGGCCTTCAGGGTAAAAGGCCAATCAATCACCTGCTGCGCTGAATATAGAAATCTCTCGTCAACTTCAGTGGAGTAGATGACAGGTTAAACATCTGCCTCATTCATTAAACAGGCAGTCGTCTTAATATGCATGATAATAAAGTTTACAGCGTTTCAATAATTCAGGCAGATATTCTCAGAGGCGCTCTCCGTCTCAGCAATTCAATAACTGCATCCAATACTCGACTGCTGGCGTAAAGTGAGAGCAGAAAATGACAGAAACAGAAGTAAGGTCGTCTCAGCGTTGACCGCACGGGGGTGAGGTGAGGACAAAGGCGCCACCAGAGTGCCTGTCTATACAAAGACACTGTCGGACGTCATTTACAGCAGCGCTCAGTGTTTACCGCCATCGGCCTCATAAACAAAAACCTCAACAACAGAAGCACGTGCGGGTTTTGTGCGGCCGCTCATTCATCAACTTGTTATTCGGCGCGTGGCAGGCTGTGGGGTCAGAGGGTAAAAGTCTGCATGGCACTCCAGCCTGGGGTCACACACAGAGCCACAGAGGTTAAGGAAACATACATATACATGCGTGTAAAAGTGTTTCCGTGCAGGTGTATGCGCAGGAGAAAACCTCTCACATTTGGACAGCGGCTTTGTAACCTGGCTCAAGGTACACGAGAATAAGCAGACTGTTATATAAGAGTCTGAGCAGCTTAATCACACAAGGTTTTCTCCACACGATTTCCTGTGTAAACACTGGGCTGTGTGAGCCTCAGACTCTGGTTTCACCAGTTTACTGGCATCACTCAGCGCTCACATGGAGCACAATAAGCAGAACAGACAGACTGCGATGGGAGAGAAACACAACGAGGGGGAAAAAGGAAACCCGGCACGCAGACACGGGGGAAGGTGTGGTTTGGAGCGAGACGACGAGGGCAAAATGTGCGTCGGGCGACTGCAATGGAAACCCCTCTTTTACCGACATTATATGGTCAGACTGAGGTCGGCTTCATAGGCCAGTGACCGGTGTGTGTCTGTGGGAAAGTCATTAGGAGGGAGTGGCATTAGGCTGAGCTGAGTTGAGCCTTGGCCATCCCTCACACACATGCCTGATGGGATTCAATAAACTGAAGGCCTGGCTGGTTCAACACAAACTGATAGCTGGCAGGAAGGATGGATATGCAGGGAGCTAACCCAGCAGCCTTTTCAGTGGGAACAATGGAGAGGATCAGGCCGTACCAGTTCCGCCACACCCAAATATCCCCCAAACGCAAACTGTCCATGAGGTGTTTTGAGTTTGGGCGGAAAATATAACACCAAAAGAAAACCGCATTCAAATTGGTGTTGCAGGGTGAATGAAAAGGTCGATGAGGAGCATATACGTGACCGCTGGGACGAAAACAAAACCAGGAGACCTGCTCAAAATCAAACTCCTTCCTCCCAGGACCACATGTACCTTTCTATTGTTAGCCCCTCCGAGTCAGCACAACGCTGCGATACGACTATACAAACACACACCGTCGGGGATGATTCTGCTAAAGTGGTGACCCGCTGTTAAACTGCCAGCGTGTGTGCGTGTGTGAACTGAAACAGAGAGGTGTGTGTTTTCTCGTTAGCACAGCGGTGTAGAAAGCATCAATAAGCCGGGGCGCATAAGCTGAGCGAATCACAGCTGGGCTGTCGAGCGTCACGCTGACTCCTCGTAACAACTCATGCCAGCAGATGACAAAAAGGACGCCATTGTGGGTATTATTTTAAAATGGGCGTCTCCATGGAGATGGGCACATATGCCCATACGGAGACATGTGCTCAACAGAGGGCGTGCACTCTCACAGCTCATCACACCTCAGCTGTGGAAAGAAAACTCAAGTGTGGCCCCGCAGAGAACCATGAGCCCTCTGCAGATGTGTGTTTCTAACTAAATGTAAAAAAAAAAAAAAAGATATTATTTTGTTAGATTTACAGACACAGATTGGTTCCAGATGTGTTGCATATATGAGTTTCACTTACCTATTGATCATGAGCAGAATTCAGCAGGAAGTCCGGGAGACATGAAAAAGAAAGAAAAACACATTAGTTATTTAATTGCAGCTGGATAACAGAAAAAACATCTTGTTATAATTTAATACTGTGCTTTTTTTTTTTTCTCAGCGCGGCTGAGTCTCTGGAGAGTGCACTAGCTGGAAAGTAGCGGGGTTGTTTTTCATTACATTACCGCTCCTGAGAGAAAATCTTATCTCCCACCATATGTTGTGAGACCGTCCCGAACGGGAACCAAACATCTTCACTTCACTCTTATCTCTCTACACGCGTGTTTCCCTGGAGTGTTTTCGCTTTGACACGACTTTACAGATGCCAGACTCTGACGGGGCACGGCTCACGTGTCCGCAGCCCCGCTGTGAATGCGGCTCTATCCTGAGGGAGTACACTGAGATGAATAAAGGAATGGTTCTGGGTAAAGGTTAGGGGAAGAAAGTAGGCCTGGCTCCTGGAGGGCCCTCGCATGTAAAGTGCTTCATGAATGGCCGGCCCGAGGACTGGATGCCAATAAGCATTGAAATGACGGTGGTTGCTGGTTAACAAAAATGCTGCGAGGGACAGACGTTGTCAAGCTGAAAGAGCAAATATTCTTAGTGGCTTATAAAACTGTAAATAAAGAGCAGCTCTGCCCTCTAGATTTGGTATGTTGTCCTCTTTTTTTCTCTCTCTCTCTCTTTTCTGAGGAGCTCTGTCTGTCACGTCCCGACTCGGGGCTCAACTGTACTCACCGCTAAATTGCAGTAGCAGCGTTTTGGTAATGATGGGTCCCTGTTGTTGTGTCATGATGTAAAATTAGTGGGTGCAGCCAACGACATGGCATCCTCGGTTGGGTATGCGGTGACAGTTTTACGCAAGTCGGAGCCCACGTGAATGTAGGCAAACGCTCTCCATGATGACACAGGAGGACATCTCGTCTCCAGCATGTGAAAGAGAGTTATGGAGAAAAACTATAATTCCTCTCCAAATAACTCAGAGTGCGCTGACCTCAAGGAGCGAGTACTCGACTCCCCAGGCAGCCCGATGTGAGTGCGGTATCACAGCCAAGTCACAAGGATGAAATGTCTGCGATGAACATTTCTGCAGGCACATCCATACGTATGTGTTACAGGCTATGTAACTCAGTGACATCCGCGCAAAGGATGTCATATAACGTAACCTGACCGGAGCATCGGTGCGGTTTTGTGACAAGAGAGAGATAGAAATTGAACCTAATAAAAAAATAAAGTTACAACATAAAGTTTTTGGCTTTGTGGAAACATTTTTTTTAACACTATCAGGGAATCTACAGTGGAGTTGCCGGAGCGTAAACTTCCCCAAATCCGGCTGAGAGCAGGAAATATTAAGCTCTGATAGCATCCAGGACGGCTTCCGCACGGTGAAGATATTAGCTGCTCATGAGCAGGGATTTGAACACAGCCAGCTGTATCCCCACAAACTAACAGTTTGTGAATGATGTGCCTCTTGCTTTGGAAGTAATGCTTCAGTCTCAGGACCTCTGTTTCTCATCTAGGAAGTGCACAAAACCCCCAAAACAAAGAAAACAATCTCTAAACTGCTGCTTCAACATGTGGCATTATCCAAATCTTGACAGACCTGCTATGTCAAGTTGCAAACTATAAGAAAATGAATAGTTGAAGCCATTTTTCAAGCAAAGTTGAAGCTTAATAAATGTGAGGATTTGCTGCTTGTCTTTGTCATTTATAATCGTAAACATTTTTAAGGTGTCACTTCGGGCTCTGGGAAACTGAGATAAGCATTTCTCAGTTTTTTTCTAGACATTTTCTTTTAATCAAATGTGAAAACAGTCTTTAGCTCGAGCCCTACCTGCTACAGCTGGACACTTGCTGTACTGTAAATATATGGCAGTGTCAGAAATAAACATGTGAGATTGATGCGAACTAAAACACCAGCGGATCAGCGTAAAAGTCGATTTGAGTGACATAAGACAACAGACCGCTTACCAAAGCAAACACTAAGCAGCAGACCAACATAATTGAAAAGCACTTTATAAAACCCACAAGCTGCTTCTCACCTGACAAACGTCACCAGAGGAAATTAAATGCATGAATACACACATCAGTCATCTGGCCCTTAAGGGGATGTTACTCTGCAGTCGTTTACCATGCTGCTGCTGGTACAACCGTCTTACACCAGGCTTAAAAAAAGCTGACAGTAAACCGCCACGTTTTTTAATTTATGAATGTATCTTTTCTAGACGTCAGAAGCGGACTGAAGACTGTTTTCCTTCCCTGCTCAGAGTTTTGGGTGTGTTCTCTCCTGTCAGTTTGGGTGGCTGCACACACGAGACCACCGGCGCACAGTAGAAGTGGTGAAGGGGAAAAGTTATCTGCATCCAGTCAAGCTGTTTCTAATGGTGTCCCAATTCCACCAGATGGCTTTCCTCAACAGATTGCAGTCAGGAACTGCAGACCACAGGACGAGTCATACTGAGGCTAAACCCACCTTCACAAATCCCCCCAAAATCACACCGAGAACTAATTTCAAACTTCACTTTCAAAACAGCTCACATCCTCCCTCACAAGTGCTGCAAAGTCAGCATGAGCGCGGAGCTGAACTGTTACATTTTCCAGCAACGACACAGAAATTCGAGCTAAAAGCAAGCTGTGAAGCGGTGGTGTGCGGTAAAAGATAATAAATGACCCTGAGTAAGGCTGAGCTGTTATCACTGATGCTGGAGTCTCCCAGGGCTCGCTGTGGAAACACAGTACATTTCCTGTAATTTTACGCAGGGTCTCATCTTGACCAAAAACACAACCAAAACAAAAGCGAGAGGGGGGGGGGAAAAAAAAAAAAAGAAAAACAGGCTCATTTTCAGGAAGAGTGCGGCCATAATCATAACAAGCAAGTTGGGCTCATTCCCCTAAAGCACCTGTGGGAGCTGCAGCCAAGTAATAAAAACACACAAGCCCTTAAATCTGCTCTGCATCGCTCCCGAGGTCCCAACCCCCAAAGAGCCAATCAGGGCCGAAAAATACAACATCTGTTTGCTGTGCGATGCAGCTATCGATGCCCTGGACCCCGGAGAGTTTTAGGTGAAACCAAGGAATTTAACTTCCCCTTCTCCTCCGCAAAAAGAAGAGGAGGATCCCTCTACAGCTGAACAAACAGCTCCTGCAGAATATAGTGGTTTGGGGAGGGTGTGTCAGACAGTGTGTGTGTGTGTGTGTGTGTGTGTGTGTGGAGGTGAGCCTCAACCTGACCTTCTGCATTACAGCATACCAGAACCACTGATAACACAAATATGACTCAGACACTACAGAGGATAAAATACACATGTTCAGATTGTTGTACCAATCTAGTACACTCTGTTACAGATTCGTATCAAGTTCAGTTAGTAGTTCAGGGCCATACCTGACGCTGAGGACTTGTACTGGTGGGATTGGTGCAACCAGGATAGTTATCAACGATCATTTTAGGCCATAAATTTAATTGCTACACTTCTCAAACACACCTGACCTCTCATGCCAAAATGATCACATTCAAGTGAAATTCTTGTGGACCAAACAGCCAAACAACCCGAGCCACAGAAAAAAAAGCCTCATCTTTCAAACAACAACAAATCAAACAAATTGTATCTGAGTTCATCTTTTAATGACGTTTTGAAAACAAACAATAAAACAGCAATTATTCTGAATGAAAACTGTATTTACAGTGATGAGTCATTTGATTCCGCTTTCCAAGGTACTCAGGGGAACATGTGCCAAATATTAGGCAAGATATAACCAGGAGGAGCACCTGGACTACTGTTTGTTTACGAGTAACATGGATACCACTTGGGTCACATTGATTAATGGCTGATGGTAAACTTACACGGAAACTCAAATCAATATCTGCCCGCGGGGAACATGTGAAGGGCACTCTGCCAGCTTCATGCTGTGGCAAACACTTCTCACATGATACAGAGGAGGGTGTGAAACGCTGACTGCCATCAAACGTACAAATCATATCAGAAAGGAAACACTAACTGAGTTACCGAGCTCCCTACACTACTATGATTACATGCTTCAGCTGGAGACATTTCCATGAAGCTGCTGAGGCAGCGACTTTGGATCCATTCAGGCCTCCGGTGTCAGAGATCGATGCTGTCAGTTCAGTCTGTCATATAGTGAAACTGAATCCCCCCCCACAAACAACTGGGTATACTTGTAACATACCCTCCCGGCATGCTGGCCGACCTGCCTGCCTAAATATCAGAAGTCACCCGGAAGCCTGAGAGTCAAGACGCAGTGAACCCGTGCGAGCAGCTGCATTGTACTGTCTAGAGGGAGTAGATAGAGTTTCCAGAGGTGCTTATTCCCATAGGGGTTGTGTTTCATTTGGAGTTACATGTTCTTGCGCCTTTTGTTTACACTTGTGACTCGTTAAGCTCCATCTAGTCAAACGTGTGTCGGATGGACACGTCTGCCTTCCCCGCTGAGAAGAACATTTCCTTTAGCGCGCACTGATCACACTTTACACCACGCAGGCTTCATGACAGGCAGCATCAATTACTAAATCCATCAGCTGCAGTGGAAAGTCCTCTCTCATCCACGGACTCAGTCCTCTTTATGCACCATTACCGTCATATAAACACCATGATTGTAGTTTAAGTGGTATTCAAGTTTAGGCATTAGCTGATTTAAAGAAGCACTGACTGATTTTTTTGGCCCGTTCAGGGAAGCAGACCAACCTTTAAGTCACTTTTCCACCCAAAGTACCCCGAACGTTTTAGTCTCGAGAACTACTTTTCAAGGAGAGGTTCGATCAGCACCACAGATATCTGCATTTCCACTGGCGTCTAAAGACCCGCAAAGATTAGGCAAATTAGTCCGCTGACGTATGAGAAAGTGACAGCTGCTTTTATCCGGCATTTTCGCACCCAACTATACAACAACAACGCTGTCAGTCCATCTGTCATATGGTTTCTTCTGTGACCGCACATAAAGGTGTCGACACACAGTGAACAGACAACAAACTGGTTTGCCGCTGCAGATTTTTACAAAACGGTGCCTGAAATAAAATGCTGCAGGTACTCAGGTTCTTGTACTTTTGAAAAGTACTACAACTCGAACAGGGACTTAAAGTAATATTCCTGGAACTTAATTCAGACCCGAGTCCCTCCAAAGGTTCTTAATGCCTGGGGAGAGTTCATGCGGTGGAAATGCGGCTGTATTATAATTATTATTATTATTGACATGGCTGACATGTTGGCAAAAGGTTAGCTATTTTCACACCAAGCAGACACACAGCCAAATAAACATTGAATTTGTGTTTGTGGCCACTCACACTAATCTAAACCCTAAACTGCCTCTCTTTTAGCTCTGCTTTTGGTCTCCACCAACTTCTGACAAAACACTTTAGCAGCCAGATGCTCCAACAAGTTCACCTGCTAGTCTCTAACTGTTCTGTTGTTTACCAGAGTGAACCAAGACAGCTAAGTTGCTATGGTACAAAAAACACAATGAGATACGATCATTTCAAGCCAACTTGAGACTTGTCTCTGTTTGTCTCTGTTTCACGAGAGAGAGATGAAGAAATACTTGTTAAATATTCGACACTGTCTAGCATTATAGTGTGAACATGAAAGGAAAGACACTTGTGAACCAGTCGCCATGGAGATGACTGTTGTTATCTGAGAGTTGACTCGTTCAGCCAAATTTCATTGGACAGCCAGATTTCAAAGAGACCAATGAAGGGGAGAGACAGTGTGTTTCTTTGTGTGCGAACTCGCCGTGTGTAAGGGGGTATGAAAAATAGACACTGCTCTTAATGAGAAAGAGTTTTATAGTAATCCCTCTCCAGAGGTCAGCCGATCTATGATCCCTCACGCACAGCAAAGGCAGAGGGCAGGAGGAGTGTTCGTGGATGCTCACATCAAAGATTGGCGTCGGATCTCGTGCTTATGTTTCATTTTTCTTTCATCTGCCGATCAGTTGCTCCCTCTCTATCTGTGATCTGAGGCTTTATTACCTTATATAGAGAACACTCGACTCCACTCAGAGCACGCCTTCACATGAGCTCTGGCTTGGAGGACGCTCCCAGCAGTCCCGCCTGTCCCTTCCCATAACACGGGCATTAGGATAAACTAGGCACAGGGGGCCAGTAAAAGGGGGAGGAGGGCATCTACAAAAGGCAGAGGACTGGAGGGATCAGCAGGGAGAGTGGAATTTCTTCATTACTTTCCCCAACTTCTTAAGCTCTGCTCTGCATTATCTTTGCTCTCAGAGAAAGTCCCCACACTTGCCTGACCTCTCTGACTCTTCAAAGCCCAATGTGTGGCGGCTCTGCGTGCCCGTTCGCACATTAACCCAAACATGTAAACTGCCACTTAGGCCACTGTAAATTTGCATTTCTCAACCACACGGCATTTTGTTGACAAACAGGCTGAATTCTCGTAAAACGCACACTGTGTTATAATGAATTCCTTGGCTCAGGATTTAACGCCAACTGGGCAGAGCCAGCACCGCTCAGCAGCAGCCTAACCGCAGGTTTCTGCAATACGAGCCCAGCCAAAGGGCAAACCCTGGCTGAGAGGAGGCCGCAAGGCTGTAGAAGCAATGTCACAACGCTGAGCTATTCGCTTTCAACAGCGTTCAAGATGTTCGGCCCCGAAAGCCGTCGGAGATGGGCAGTTTTATAAACAACAGAGGCCGCAAGGCAGCAAATGGTCTCCCTCTGAGGCAGGGATGAGCAAAGTTTACCCTCCAAGTGGCTTGTGGTTCAGGTTGAGCTGTGTTGATGTTAGCCTGTTCCCAGATGGTTTCTGTTTTATTCACGCTGCTCCACGTCCGGCCAAGGAAACAAAGATCTGACCTCTCCCCATTGATCTCTCTGATCACAGACTATTCCAGTTGTTACTGGAACAGTGACAACACTGGGACAGTGCTGCGGCCAGGAAACAACAACAGTCACACAATCACTGCATCCTGTTGCATCATGTACTTTCAAAACAAATCCACATGTCAGCACAACCCAGCATCATTTTATCTGCGTAGTCTCACTATCCGCTTCAAATCGTACCATTAAAAATCAACAATTAAATCCTCACAATAGCTGCATTCAGCCATCCACACAGTGAGTTTCCGATCATCATTTAAACTCGCAGCGATACAGGAAATGTTTCCATCCAACACTGAAGAATCACAGATTAGAGCAGTTTGAGGCCTGGTGACAACCCACATAGGAAAATAGTTGTTAAAGGTCTGGAAACATCCAAAGTGCTTGCTTCCTTTTATATTTCCCTCACTTAAGTACAAGCTGCTTCGTGGTGAGTACTCCTTTGTTTGTTGAGCATAGGAGTGTCTGAAAGAGCTGCACAAAGCAGCCAACAAGGTCCATGAAAATTGGTCCTTATGGCCCGACTCTATAATGGGCGGGAAGGAAACTTAATATGCTCGCCTGAGGGCAGCTGTATATGCACAGTTATGATGCAATCCACCATTACTTTCATATAGGGGAGGTGCAGCAAGATGTTGGGAACTAAAAATCCTGTTATTTCCTGGGAACTTTTGGAAAGTCCACTCTAGTATGGGGAATTAAGACCTGAAGGATTTTTTATTCTGTGAGTGTTTCAGGTGCTGTGTGTTCACATACTGAAGAATATCATATGAAAGACACCCCCTCAAACCTATGTTGCTATGCCAGAAGGCTAACAAGCCATCTGGGTGGTAAAATATTGTTTTGTTAGTGCCAGCATAGAGGAGTGCAGAATATGTCAACAAAAACTATGCAGGCAGTTTAGTAAACATGCAGGATTGTAAGCTCCATCCTCAAATATTGTGACTATATGTGCATGTTTACTTTACAGACATTAAGTAAATTAAGTAATTAGAAAAAAAACACTACCTTATATTTACTTTTACTTTTAACTTTCCACATCACAGTTGTCGGTGAACACTGAACCCATATGATTTAACATCTTTCACTGGATAAAAATCATATTTGGCTGCATCCAGGGAGGGTGGAACATGAGCTTGACCAGCATTTAATCATTTTCATGTGAACCCCACACGGACACGGACACGCACGTTTGAATTACCCTCAGGCTAAACTGAACTCCGCTCTGTTCTTTAAGCGCTGCACCTCGCTCTATTTCTGGGTCGTGAAGGATTACGAGAATTCTTCAACACTATGAGGTTACTAAAGAAACGGATTAGAGGTTATGTTCATCAATTAGGGCATATTTTCCGAACAAGCCCGTGCTGGCCATTTCTCAGGGGCTCTCGTGTTTCAAACAGACATTTAACTTTGCAGAAAAAAAGCACCTCAGAAGCGGACACGCTCTGCCAAGAGACTATGAAGTCATTGCGGGCCCTGCCCTGCCTGACACGCTCACGTTATGTAACCAAGAGCTGGAGTAAAAACTCACATGACATCAGCCCGGATGTGCGGCGGAGTTTAAACATCCTGATGACACTTTGCTCTTTTGATCTCACTGTGAAATGTCAGCAGGTTATCAATATCGAGCTGACAGTTGGTTATCAACTGACTGATTGCCTACAACGGATAACATTTCCTGCACTTGGAAGTCCATTTTGTCTGACAAGAAAACCCCCAAAAGAGTGTTTGTTTTGTTATTTCAACAAGACCACACTGATTACATTTAAAACCAGCAGAACAAAGACGAGACTGCAGCTCCTCACGTGCACGGTGTGCACTCAGACATGACTCCTGCTACACACAAGTTCAAATAAATCACAGTCTGTATGGGTTATCATGCTCTCTGGGGTACAAATACAGTATCATCTCTGCTATTGGCCAGAAGTGCGTGGTCCGCCAGCCAATGGCGTTGCTCTGCATTGTTACCGTGTGTGTGTGTTCGGCGCTCCCCGTCCCTCTGCTGTGGGGTGTGTGTGTGTGTGGGGGAGCAGGGGGGCTGAGGAGCCGACCTCAATACTGAAGCCAACCAAGCAAGATGATTTCATTGTCTTCTCCTTTCACTGCCCTTCCCCATTTAGGGATGTAATTTGTTAAGCAAACAGCCTCTACAGTGGGACATCGCATGAACACTCTCACTCTCACTCCTAAACCTTGTGTCCATCTGTCTGCATATACTGAAGGACACACACACACACACACACACACACACACACAGTTACGGATACTATGAAAGATAAAAACACTGTGAATCAGCACATATTTCTCATATTTCTCAGCCTAGCAGAAGCCCCTTTTTCCTCTCTCACATGCACAGACCAGCATAAGTGTTCACGTTTCAGTCTATCTGCAGTTACAGAATCATTATCTGCCTCTCTCAGCACAAGTCCTGGCCAGTATAAATACAAGCAGGCAGCTTTAGCTCGACTTGCCTGGCAACACACAGCTCTGAGGATTTTCCTGCTCCGGTCCAGATCTCACGCGGGTCCCGACCGGAGTTTCCTTCTCTCCGCTCCCCTCAGGGACTCTCCTGCAACTTGTGCAAGAGAGTCAACCTTATAGACTAAACTAAAGGCAGGTTCTCTAAAGTAGCAGCTAGGGCAATCTGGGTACAATTACACCCACCTTAATTTCAAAATGAGTGTTTTTTAACGGACAGCTGTAATTTTGACTGACCTTCCAGCTCGATATGATTGCTAACGTCTGCTGCGTGGATCCTATTGAGTGTTTATCCACTGTAAAATTCCGTGTTTAAACTCATCTCTGGATGTATCGCATTACAGTTTTGTCCCAGTTTCTTTGCAATGTGCTCCACACCCTTTCGCTTAAACCGGACACTCTTAAAGGCCATTTTCTAAATGTATATTAATATCAATGCAACAGGAACAGATCTGTCTATCCATGAAATATGACCCACGGACGAAACTGTGACAATGGATGACTGAGTCATATAAACTCTGTAATTAACTGGAGGAGACATAGACAATATAAGTACATCCACTTTTGTCCGAGGGCTTCCAAATGCAAGACATAGAGGCTAGAGCTGAATAGATCAGTCTACCAAACTATTCATTGGTTGAAAGAAAAATAAATGACAAATATCTCAATAAATCATTTGTGAAAAAGTGATTTTTCACCAATATCATCTTCTCCAAAGTGAGAATTTGCTGCTTTTCTTTGTTCTATAGGATTGTAAATCAAACCTGGTTGGGTTTGAACTGTTGCTTGAAAGAAACAAGATGGTTGCAGATTCTGGAAAACTGGCAATGAGCTAGTTGCAGCCCAGCTGAGACAACTCAGTTCTGAAGAGATTCAACATCTTGCAAACACTCTGAATGTTGACACGCTCTCTTATACTGGTGAATAAAGTTTTATATTCAAACCGTGTGCTCCATTGAGAAAATTGTCATGTGGTCATGCAGGATGCAATATGAACTTTCCTTGTCTTCTGGCCAATTGGCTAGAAAATGTTAACATTTTACCAACCACTAAGTAGATTACCATTGTTGGTTTGGTTAGGGAATGAAGTAGGGCTGCGACTAAACTTTGCCCACAGTGCAAAGATATTCAGTTCGTGTCACCGAGGACAAACAAGAAAATATTCACATTTAAGACAAGGTGGAAGATAATAGCTGACAACCAAGCAATTAAACAGTTAATCACTGCAGTTCTAGAGTAAAGAAAATCAATCAGCCGCTTCCATATTTGACCCCCGTCTTGCTGTTTTGAGCCCAATTTGCATGTATTCTCAAGGTATTTTACTTTTTGTCACAACATGTGTGGGCCAAAAATGAGGCCAAGTGACTTCAAATTTTCCATTCCGATCTGTAACTCCAGTCTCGCTTTGAAGAAGTGGCAGCTACAGCGCGTTGCTGCAGACTCCGGGGAAAGGCTGATTTAAGAAAGGATCTACCGACCCCAAGGATTAGGCTTCTTTCATAGTAAGTAGAGGGAGAAAAGTGTATATGGTGTGAGTGTGTGTGTGTGTGTGTGTGTGTGTGTGTGTGTGTGTGTGTTTTGGTCTGTGTGTGTGAGTGCGGGGGTGGGGTGGGGGGGTTAAAAGATGTCCTTTCCGCACATGTGAAAGACCCCAGACTCAGCAGCCGCCACTCAGTTATGCGTGACCGCCAACCCCTCCCATTAGATGAGCTTTTTTATCTTGTGAAAAGACTCATCGGGTTGTTTGTGTGGCCGGTTCCGTCTTCAGTCCTCCAAACAATATCTCTGAGATCTTAACTCCACTAATCAGCGACTGTAAATTAAACTCCGATTACTCTGCTTCCCGAGAGCCAAAGGATCGTCAGACGTTCATTAATCTGCTTCCCCGATGTCTCGAAGTCTTCGCACCCTGCCAACGTGCAAACACGAGAATGCGTGTGCAAACAGTAAATATTTGATAACTGGCGAACTCCTCAGTCTGTCCTCGGCTCCGCGACTGTACGAACGTTAGCCTTCTTGTGTGGTCAGGAGGCTGCTCAAGAGAGCTGCAGGAATGCGAGCAGAGAAAGAAAGCCAACAATGCTTTTAGAGCCACCGAAAAACTTGTACGCAAGCCACTCGTGTAGTTCCTGTGGCTCTGTGTGCGCAGAATAATCTCCCTTTGAAGACGAGGCACAATGAGATAAGGGATTTTAATTGGCACAGGAGTCACTTTGAAGGGCTGGGTCAGGACCTCAGTGAGTGGGAATAACAGAGAAAGAAAAAGACAAACTGCACCAAAGAAGAAAAAAATGTAACCAGACATTCAGCGAGAAGTACAATAACTTTTTTCCACTTTTCTGACTGAGCGGTAGAGACAACCCCGTGTCCAGAGAATGAATGGCTTACACAGTGTGGGAATGATCCAGGGAAGTGACTGTGATTAGTCTGGCTCCACTGGGCATGATATCACAGCAGGGTGAACCTGGCTCAACAGGAACGCTCGCAGAGAGACGAGGAAAGACGCAGCGAGGGAGAGAGAGAGAGAGAGAGAAGCCAAGAAACATGCATGGTAATCTGGCCTCTCCACAGTCTGACGGTGATTTCTAAGATGCTAATCACATCAACTTTGTAGCTGAGGCAGAGTGACATCACTGCGAGCTTCAAGTTTATCCCGCCCTGGCAGGCCCCAGTGGAACGAACGAGTCTGTGGGCCCAAAGCTTCCCTGCAGCTCTGCAGACCCTCTAATCATGAACAAGAGGATTGTGAGATATCAAGTATTACGCTGAAGGCGTTAAACAGCGGCTCGCTTAGTGCTAACGGATCATTACATCACAGCTGACGCCAGCTAGGTTATTAAGAATTTAAGTTATTCCTACAGTAAGTGATCAAAATGTTCAGACACTGAGGAACTAATCTTTAATAATAAAGGGATAGTTCAACATTTTGCAAAGACGGTGTTAGATGTGAAAACTGCTCTCATGTCTGTAAACTAAAGGCAAGGCTGAAGCCTGGAGAGTTAGCTCAGCTTAGTACAAAGATTGGAAACAGCTAGCCTGTATCTGTCCAAAGTTAACAAAATCCACCGACCAGCACCTCTGAAGCTCACTTAATTAACACATTATATCTCATTTGTTAATTTTGTAGAAAAAACAAAGTAAAAACAACACGCTGCGGCTTTATGGCGGATTATGTGTTGGACTATTTCCTGTAATATGGCCTTTGGACTGTGAGGTTTCCAAGGAACCAGCAGAGACTCCGGGAAGTTATGAGACATAATCTATTAATCAACAAGCTTTACAGGCGTCAGCAGGTGTATTGGGTTACTTTTAGTAGAGCCATGTAGCTGTGTCAAGTTTTACTGCTAAGATGAAATGTCCGGTTAATGTAGCTTCCTTTTTAACTGCACAGACATGAGAGTGTGTCTCTGAGCCAGAATGAAAGAAAGCATATTCCCAAAAAATCTTGAACTATTCCTTTAAGCCTCTGTGCTTATTTTGAATATTGTTAAATTCTTGGATATAATAAATGAGCCACACCTATCTAAAATGAGTCAGATGCACGAACAGGCCTGTGTCTGAGTGCAAGTTGGCAGATATTTGAATAAAAACATATGTGATTAGAAGGCAGCTTGGGTCACCAGATGTCTGTGCGCCCGTGTGGGAGGAGCCTGTGATTGAATATTAATGAGAGAAAGAAGGCTTTTCCACATGCTTTGTCTTTGTTCAATAAGGGTCAGCAGCAGTGACATCGAACTTCACAGGGACAGAAGTGTGTCACCTAACACGGGATCCCCTTCAATTGGGAGATTAGGGGCGACCACTGTCCCAGATTAAAGAGATCAGACTTAGGTTAGGTACATACACCAAATTTTCTTTTGTCATTCATAGAAAGGGAAAATTGTATGACAGCTCAGTGTCCTTCAAGTCCTTTTAAATCGATACACAAGAAAATGTATGATAGTTATTGAATCTGCTTGAAACCACCTCACTGTTGCCATCATACAAAACTGGAATCTGCTGTTTACAGAAAACTAATACGGAAAGCGAAAGTGGTGAGCACTGCTAATGACTCACAGGTCAACAACTCCTGCAAGCTTTTAATGTTGCTGACCGTCAGCCCAAAGTCCCGATGAGCAACAGGATGGAAGGGAGTGATCAGACATCTGTATGGCAGAGGTTAAACTCTGGAGCTGCAGATGTTTTGGCAAGTTGCTGCCTCGAGCAACCACGCGGTCTGCTGCTGCTCTCATCTGTTCTGCGATTGGTCACATTCGAGTGTTTGTTACACAACCACAAAGGGTTTTCAAAAAGTAATAAGAGTGTTTCTTCTGAACAGCTGAACTGCAGGACGCAACCTGTTCTGAAGTGATAATAATGAGTGACAGCACAGGAAAGTTTCACTGTTTGATTACTGTATTGTTGGAAGCTTAATCCACCATGTGCGTCCCCCTCTTCGCTCCATCTGTAGTGGAGCCTGTTGGGACAACTCTCAGACGACATGTTTTAAGGTCACAGTGAGGTTTACTGCCCTGGCTTACCTTGCATAACTACTGACGTAAGGCATCAAACTAGCCCTGATCTGATGTGTGTGTGTGTGTGTGTGTTTGCTGAACCTCAAGTGTAATTACGAACATTGAGTAATGGAGGTCTAGACACGTCCCTCTGGAGGCTCCTCTGCAGTTTGTTTATGGTGGGAAATGAGGTCTCAGTGGACGGTGGTTAAGCCTCTTTTTGGTGTGAAAACTGTGTATTTGTGGTGTGATATCCGACAAGGAACATGAGGAGGATGACAGAGTCACACCTCCAGTTTCCTCTGTTACACTACAGCTCTGTGACCTCACAGAAAGTAAAAGTCCAGATGGACGGGTCACATCTGTGCTCAGAGGAATGTCTACTCCTTCACCCTGAGGACTTTGGGAATGTCAGGACTGTCAGGTTTTTCTCCCCTCTACTCCTCATTCTGGTTTTCTATACTCGCACTGATGACCGTGACCAACACAAGCCATGTGCAACGACAGGAGCAGGCCTGTGAGCGACAGCAAAACAAGTTTTAGATTAGAGATTAGAAAAAAATGAGGATGACACACCCACAAAACACAAACAGACCTCAAGCTACTTATGTGGACGAATCCCACGGCGTCTTAAAAAACAGATTAAATTAAACATCATAATCCAGGGGATCAGGGGAGTATGCAAATTCATCACAGTGACTCATCTGTTACCCAGGAGCTCTTCCGCTAGCTAAAAAAAAAATCAGATTTTTAAAAAAAGGATTCGTCCTGTACGAACATTGGACCATCTTCACATTTTCCGAAGTCATATGTGAAATTCTATCGTAAACGCCTGGTGAAGCGGTTCTTTGTGTCAGCGATCAGCACCCCTCCCACAGGCGTCCTTCCATGTCAACACAAGCAACACGATTACAACACCAGCCACCGACAATCCACGCTGTCACCACTTATAAATTAAATCCCCTAAAAACACTCCCAGCTAATGCAACATTAACAACTGTAAGTCATGTTCAGTTTGCTCCGCTTACACCGCCATCAACAGGCGTCGGCAAATGTGAGTCAATAAACGGAAAACTTTGGAATCAAACTCAACTTTGACTGCATGAATCATTCTGCAGCCGCCAGACGTACCCATTTTTATTCGATCTTTTAAAGAAGGGTGTATTTCTCCACATCGGGACACAGCAAATGAGGCTGTAAAACCTGTTGTAAACCAATTACCATCACACATTCAGCCAGAAAGCAATTTATCCTCAACGACGCCATACATCTGGGCATGTATGACACAGCGTGATCAATGGATCCACATAACGCAAGCATCCAAGTTTTACTGAGTTTACTGCTGCCATGGTTACGTTCAACCAAAACATGACACCTCCGGGTCAGCTCGGACTGACCTACGCTTTCAAACCTGTGTGTTAAACTAGCAGATCAAATACTGCACATGAAAGCACCTTGAAATTGTGTCACACTTGTCCAAATCCAATCCTGTTCAATTTCACTTTTTAAGGTCAAGATTTCATTCAATTTGCGACTAAAGCTTTTTTTAGTACTGACAGCAATGCCACCATTGAGGCTTGGCCAGTAAAGACCAGCAGATCATGGGTTCTTATGCTCAGACATTTATATTTTCAAATTCTTGTGTGTGTGTGTGTGTGTGTGTGTGATATCTACACTGAGGCCACACTGAGGCCATATGGTCAAAGGTCTGTTTCTGTTTGTTGGTTGGTTGGTTGGTCAGCAGGATTACACAAAAACTACCAAAAGGATTTCTGCAGAACATGAGTGAAGGAAGAGTCTCAGCCCAGAATACACATCATATACTTTTTGAGGATCCTGGTAAAGGGACTCTTCCAGGATTTTTTTCTCACCCTCCCTCAGGAAAAAGAGTCCTTCACACTGTTCACTTCATTTGCAATTAAGTTTAATGACAACAACGTTTCAGTATTAAGACCGAAATCTTCCTGAAAACCTGATGATGATCTAAGTCACAGAGCATTTTTCCTGATAACCCGATGAAGATCTTGCCAAATAAAAATCAGGTGGCTGGTATATATGAGTGAGTACAAAGGGGACTGTTGGACCTTGGTGGAGGAATGCGCTCTATTCTAGTTAAAAAAGTTATATTCCACCAGTCAACTGGGAGCAAACTCTTACATACAAAACTAAAGGGAGCAACAGCTTGATTTGTCTCACCTGCAAAGCTGTCTGGTTTGGTTTGTTTTTCTTTGACTTGTTCATAACCTTGGAACAAATGATATTCATTCGTGGTTGTTACTTATGACCTGAATGTTGTTTCAACTGTAACCTACTAATCAACAAGATAAAATATTTTTCCGGACACGCTCTCCAGGCTTTCATGTGCTCAGACTATGAGTTTCTGCAGTCAAGAGTAGTCAAAAGTAATTATGCAAAAAGCAAATAACTGTAATCTGCTTCACAGGCTGCACCAACAACTGAGAGGCTGCTGTTTATGAGCCATCGCTCGATGATGCTTGGAGAGTAGGAAAAAACAACCAGCATACTCTTGTGAAAGAGGCTGACGGGCAGCACGAAAACATAGATTGCGTGCTTAACACTCCCTCTGCCCACATTCAAAACCGACAGATTGCTTTGTTGACGACGCTTCTTATCTTTTTCCACTTTCCACTTGCGTCTCATCCTCCACTTCCCCTCGAATCTCTTTCGACGCTGCAGCTTCCTTCGTAAAGCCGTCGGGATGACACCTGGTCCAAATTAAACTGAATTAAAATACAATGAGCGTGCGTATTTTCACAATGGGCGACCACAGTGGGATTCAAACCCCTGACCCTGGGTCAGTGCCATCGCCGCTGAGCAACAAAGGCCCTTGTTGAACGTATACATTTCACAGATGGAGAAAGAGGAGGCAGCTGCCCAGTCAGTGCCTTTCAAAGAAGAAGCTCGACATAGTTCCTACTCATGGCTTGACTGGCTGCGCGTGACATCATCGGAAAGGCATGTATCCCTGTGTATTGCTATTAGAAATACATTGTTGTCTGTTGAGAGGAGTCTGAGGCCTCGGGTCTATAACATAATAGAAGCACTGAGATGGGATGAGTAGGGATGGAATGGGGAGTGACAGACTAAACCCTAAATTATCTCTCTTATAGTCTGAATTATGTGGCGTTTCATTGTCACAACTACTTGGCATGAAATCTGGCTCGGCTATGCACGTGATGTAACGTTAGACGATCAAAAGGCTTTAAAAGCCTCAGTCAAGCGTTCAGGCTACCTCGCAACATCTTGAAGACATTTTCTTTGACTATATTTTACAGTTAAACCCTAATGCTCATTGGTTGTTATTGTGAATATCCTGTGCTCAGGACAAAAACATAGATCAGGAATGACAATGGAATGAATCGCTGGTTTAAGTCCAGACAATATGAGCAGCCTCCATCATCTAGAGTCAAAAGTCACTCTGGCGGAGACGTTCTCCGAGGACTGTCTAACTCCCTCACATGAGGTCATAAATTAAAAGGTGTTTCACGGATGAGAGGTAAATCACTCTTGGATACCTTTGCCTCGGATCATTCCCATCGTCTCGGGTTTCTAAAGCTTTCTCATGGCAGAGGTCATGAAAACAAAAAAGCTGTGGGAAGACGAACCAGTCTAGTGATTGTTGCGCAATAACTCATTATTCAACCCTAATGCCAAAACACACACTTACAAAACGCTATCCGTACTCGGTGATCGCATTTGATCCATCTCAGATTTCAAGTTTCTTCTTTCTAGCCGGGTAAGTAACCGAAGATTAAGAGCAGCACACGCGAAGTGGGTCTGACTCAGCCTGTAACTTTCTCTCGCGAGCTGGCCGACACCTCTTTAATAAGATCAGGATCAGTGCTGCTTTAGCTTGCAGACACCCCGAGGAACAAGAACAGGAGGTGAGCATGTATGTACACATGCATATAAGTCAAAAACAAATATTTGGTTTAACTGTCCTGACGCACCTGTTCATTGCCAAGAAATTGTATTGTCTTGGCGTGAACGTGTCACTTAAAACAGCCTGTATTCTTAGTTCGCTCTCCCGCATAAATCGAGCTTAAAGAAATGTTAATTCCTTCCTTCCCCTGTCTATAGAATACTGTATCTTCTGCAGACTCCCCCATCTGCCCGAGTACTAGGTTTCACTCTAGCAGCCCTACAGGTTGAGCGCACAGATCATTCTCTGGCAGAGCACCAACATCAACAACATCAGGAAACAAAGCACACCAAATAGGGTGTGGGAATACGGGCTTCGTATGGACAAGGGCAATGCTTTTAAAGAATCAAAGAAGTAGAGTACCATCTTTTCTTGACCTCTGTGAATGATTACCATTTCCTTGAATACTCTCTGTAAAGCTGCCATAAAAAAGACACAACAAAAGGCAGCACAAGTGCTATTGAAGGACAAATGGCCTACAAACAAGAAAAGCCAACAGAGACTCGACTCAAGATATCTTGTGTTCTGTAAACACATCTCAGTCACTCTCAGTGACAGACTAAATGACTTCTTCCCAGCCCGACAAATCCTGCGTCTTATAATTCCTTGACGTGGAGGAAACAACAGTGGTGCGATGCAAAGATCAGGGCAGTGTGCCCCTCCCCGTGTCCTGCCGCCCTCAGACTGTGTTTAAACCAGGAGATCAGACACCCGTAATCTCCATTGTCCCGTCCTGGGTAGACGGCAGGGTCCTACCATGGCCCACTTTAACAAGCAGGGCCATCTGCAGAGTCACAGATGGTCCAAAGTCTCACAGGTTCCCACATTTAGATAGAGGGTTAACCTGATACCAGGCATACACTTCACAATTCCACACTCGCAGAGAGTGAGCGCAAAGAAAAACAGAGAAACTCCTGCTGCTTTTGATAACTCGTCACATCCATCAACCTTGGTATGCAGTTTATTATGTTTTTAAGTCCAGAATAACACAGCAGCTACTTTTCACGCCATATCGACGCCTATATCATCGCTCCACGGCTACAACCTGGATCTCCTAAAACACGGTGCATATGCTTTTGATTACGCTGTGTTATGCTCCTATGTCAGAATGAAGTCGCTTTGATCCACCTCTTTGCAATTCCGTTTCAACGGCACCTCTAACAACACATGTTCAAAACCAAACACTGCCGAGTACAGCTCCCACACCTCTGGGTCCACCCTGTTCAAACTAACAAGAGGGTTTATTGGCTGAACAAAAACACCACGCCTTTATGACAGGACTGAACCGACATCATCAAGGTGATGAATGAGACATTTCTGTCACTAGCTGGTGCCACCGTGGCATTCAGTTATGGTGGACAAACAGACGGGCAATAAAGCAGGGAATGTAATGGGCACACTTAAAGGACACATGTAGTGAAAGAATTCAAATCAATAGCCATCAACGTGTCCTGCCAAAAGGGTTCAACCGCTACATTTCTTCCTTTAAGCACAGTGCTGCCGAGGTAACTGTCCAGACATGGAGTGAATGGAAAGACTTCCTACTGACAGCCTCATTCAAACAGGTCCCGTGGCTGACGTCTCTATCGCTGATTGGCTCCTGGACGATGAAGCTGCCGAGCGTTATCCCAGCATGGAGCCGTGACCTTGACCTCGCGTTAAGGTGCAAACGGGAGGCTGGGAGACTCTGAGTTCTGTTGAGTGAGTGCGGCCCGGCTTTGTGTCCCTCAATAGAGAGGTAATGAGTCACACAAAACTTCCCAGCAGCCAGCCAGCTGGCATGCAGCTCGCCTGCACAAAGAGATCTGCGAGGGTAGGCCTTCGGCCCAACGCCGGTCTGTTTCAGCGTGGCAGCCATTCAAGCCCTGCTTTCCATTTCATTTGCACAAGAGCTTTTATGTCTGGATGTCAGGCAGACATGTGTCTCTCTCTATGTGTTTTCCTCGCCTGACTCACCTCCACTTTGCTCTCGTTTAATGGTCGGTGTAGACTCTGAGGAGTGGATCGGGCCTTTGATCGAGCCGGTCCCGTTCATGCCTAAGACTTTCCACACTGGTAGCATTTTGCTCATGCGATCAAGTGGTACATCAATACTGTTGTTTTTGTCACAAGTACTTGAACAAAGTGTGCAATCATCCTTATCCTGATGAATGAGCTGGTGTGAACCGATTCAAACATGCAAATTTGCATCTCTGCCAAAACAAGCTGATGTGAAGTATTTGCAAGCAAGCATTCTACATTTCTGTGTCATTTAATAGTCACATCCCCGGCATATAAATGCCTTTGGACTTAAAATCAACCTTAAATGTTTGAGTGTAAAGTGTAACCGTACTGAGAACACACTGGTATGTGACTGGTCAAGCTGCATTTGCAGGTAGTCTGAGACATATTTGACCAGATATGTAGCCCAGTTTGAATGCATTTCCCAGCTGCCCTGAAAGACTATCTCCTCAAATTAGTTGCATGTGAACAGCAGGACAAAGCTCAGAAAAGGTTTACAAGCTTGTACCTGAGCCAGGGTACCAGACAACCACAACAATCCACCTCTCTATCTCTGTAACTGAGGAGAAATGTGATTATCCTTATAATTCAGCAGTCACAGTTTCCCACAGACTGATGCAGATCACGACAGAGGAGGGGACCGAAGTCTCTGACAGCTATATCAAGCAAAACAAGCACCAGGGACATTCAGCGTCCAAGAAATCAGGCTCAAACTTCACTCAGAGTCATGCTGGGTTTAGTGCTTTTTAGTTTTTCACATTTTGTGTATAAAAACAGTCTTGTAAAACACAGGTCTCACACTGTATGGAATTATTTTGGGTGTGTTAGTGCGCTGGAAAGACAACGCATTACATGAAAATGTCTGTTCCTGACTAAAGGAAAAAGTTACACACACACACACACACACACACACACACAAACACACACAAACAAATCCTGATGTCTGGTTACAGTTTAGCAGTGTTCCTGCAGGAGGAGAAAATGAAAGTCCGTGCTTCTAATGAAAGACGCCTCCTCTCCAAGGCGCTGCTGTGGGCTCCGGGGCTGACGTCCAACAGATGGGGCTTATCAGCTGGTAACAACACAGCAGCACCTTCAGGT
This sequence comes from Sparus aurata, assembly GCF_900880675.1. Lineage (NCBI taxonomy): Eukaryota > Metazoa > Chordata > Actinopteri > Spariformes > Sparidae > Sparus > Sparus aurata. The sequence continues at coordinate 7,139,466 of NC_044197.1, forward strand.
TCTTTCCCCCCGTGCATCTCGTCTAGCTACCATTTCATACACAGCCCGAAGGAGGAAGTACTCGGTTGAGATAAACCGATGTGAACACGCTCAGCAGGCTGACCCTCCGTCAGCTCTGTGATGCAACAGAGGCCAGAAGCCCTCGCAATTCCCATAAATGACTCGTTGTAAAAAGCTATTTCCAGGAACGATTTCTCCAGAGTCTGTCAGAGAAAACAAGTCAAAACCACAAGTGTAGTCACTAAAAGTGGAAATCTGGTTTAAGACTGGTCTATAACATCCTGCCATTACTATGAATGTGACTAACAACACTACGACACTCTTGCTTAGGTCAATTTAGCAAATTTCTCCACTTGTGAAAACACAAGTGAAATGTGCGCCAGCTGTACTGATGTAATAAAGTGACGTTGTACTCCTTACATGGCTGCATCAGTTGACTCCTGTTTAAAGTCATCTCTGTTCCTTTTGGATGCGTTTACACTTCAGTATTCACTGCCGATTCCTGGTTTTTACTGTCGCCCGCAGCATTCATAACTTCACCAAAATAACTGAGGAAGCCGAGAAGCTTTCCGGGCAGTTTTCTTCCCATCCCATAGCGTAGCTCTCTGGTTGTACCCTTCTGTATATTCAGTCTGTCCTCCACAGCATACAAAGCAAACATTTCTAAAAGAGAATGCCAGAAATCGTCTTGATATTGCCGTGTGGAAAAGAGTGGAAAACCACAGAAAAGGGGCTGATTTGATTTATCTAACATTGTATAACTGAAAATGAGGCCTAAACTCTCCGAAGTAAGTTGCTCTGTGATGGCGTGCTGCCTGATGCAGAGAGTGGTCGCCAAGAAAAGACTGGGCAAATCATCACAAAAGCCCAACAGCAGCTATGATGGAGGATATAAAACGGGGTTTATCCCAAATATCATTCTTTTTTCCAAGTCGCTCCCTCCCAACATGTTCACTGCTGTGGGAGCATGGACACACACACTAAAGCTGTCGACTACGCCGCGTCACTAAAACACATCCCTCCTGGATGAGCTGTACTATTTCGGGCCTCTCGTGTGTACAGTCAACACGCTTGTGTAGTTTGTTAAGGTAGAATTACACCATTGTTTCACGAGAGGAGCTCCAGGGACATAATGCCACGGTGTGTTAGAATCTAAACAGGTGGAGTTGGAGGATTTAACCATTTCTGAGTCTTCTTTGTGGAAAAGCAACAATAAACTTTCTCTCAATACATGTTTTCAGTCCTCGGGTGTCAGTGGAAGTTCCCTGCGAGTCAAAGCTCCCCAGTGAGCTCAGAGGGTGCAACCTTTAGATTGGTAACTGGATCTCTCTTCAGGGTGAGAATCCCATTTCTCGTGAAGCCTGACGGTGAGCAAGAATTTCGTGTTTTCTCAAAGTAAGTATCTGTAGAGTCTGTCTCGATGTCCACGACAAAAAGCAAAGGGGTTTACTTGGAAATGAACACTTTTTCTCTCTCATTCTGAGCCAGGGGATATTTGATTACACATTTGACTGTAGTGAAGTTCAATAAAACCCACAGAATATTGAGCCCAGTCCCTGTTTTATAAATGAAGCGCCGCCATTTACTAGAACTCACAGCGCAGTGATTCAAACATTAGTATTCAGAAACTGTATTAAATATTAACTCATACAAATGTGCGGAGCACACGGCATCAATTCTAGGTTGATTTGCAGTCAGTAAATGTTTAATCCAGACATTCTTTTACTACAAAGCAGAACATAATGGAGAGCAGGTCATCCATTTTTATGGCAAAGCACTTTTTTGCTGCCCTAGCAGGATGGTCTCTCCCCAGTGGGGCTGCTGGGAGCGGGTCTGGCTGAGTCTCAAAATAAGAAACTGGGATACGGAGATGAGTGAATGCGAGAGAGAGAGAGAGAGACCCAGAAGCTCAGAGAAAAAGCAGTCAGAGGAGAGGAGCGGAGTATACAAAGCGCCTGAGGCAGCGGGCAGGCACAGAAATTACTGGCAAGGATAAAAGATGAATCCGGATGGCGAGGAAATATCCCAGAGGAGAAGGGTATAAAGGAGGGAGGAACAAAAGCCAGTGCAGGAGGGCGAACTTGCGTGTGCTTCAAAGCACAATGAGCCGGGCGGAGGAGAGCCGTCCTCTCACACTGACCTGTCCGGGAAAGCCTGTGTGGAGGCCTCGGGTCATTCTCAGTGCCACAACCAGTGCTATCTGGAGCATTAAAATGAAGCACATCTGGCATGAAATCTTACCTCTGAAAGAAATGAAAGAAAGGACTATATATAATTCCCTTCCTCTGCGAGTAAATTGTTTTCCAGGTGAGATTTGGCATCTTCCTTAATGCAGAACTTTTGATGTTTGAGGAAGAAACGTTGTGTGTCAGAAGCGACGCTGTTCCTGAGTGAAAAGGTGTTAAAGTGACAAGAAGCAGAGCACCCAAAATCTCTGTATCCAGGTCAGCGGTGCTCGTTCACAAACACTCCACCAGCCTGCTACGGGGCGCCTTCCACCACTTGTGCTCAAAGTGTAAATAAGTGTGACAAGTGAGGGTCCACAGCACGGTACTAAACACAGCAGGAAACGGATAAGTGCATGAAGAGGGAGTCTGGCCCGACATGGCGGGTCTACAGAGGATGGCTTCCTACTTCAGAAATGCAAAAAGCACAGGAAACACACAATGGCAGATGAGGCTTTCTGACCGAGGCTTCATCAAGAGCGATGTCTGATTGTGTGGAGGTGGAGGGCGGATTAAGACACACACTGAAATGGAGTGTTCAGACAGAGGGTGGATAGAGGTGCTGCAGCAATAGAAAGCATTAAAAGAAAAAACAATGTGTTTTTTGAACGATTTGAAGCATGTCAACATTTTCTGGTAGACACCCAAGTTACAAGTATGAACCTGAAAATAAGCACAATGTGGGAAAACATTTGACACCACTATTCATGTCTGAATATGTATCTACAGCCCAAAAGACTGGAAACTTAAGGAGGTTTCCTTTGTTTCTGGTCTTTATGCTAAGATAATGTCACTGTTTGTCCGTGGTTTTATACTCAACAGACAGATGTGAGAGTGGGACTGTCATTCTCATCTATTGCTCCAAAGGTAGCTCATAGTAGCAGCATCCGCCAGGTTGCTTTCAATATCCTGTTAAGGTGAAGGCGATATTGTTGTAAAAACTGTAACAATATTGCTGAATATCTCACAGCTGGGATGAGATTATTCCAACTGTCCCAGAGAACTGAGAAGAAATCCCAACAGACTAACTGCCTCAGTCTGAACCGATGAGTTTGCACACGGCCTCATATCCACAGGTGCCTTGGCTTTTTTTTTTTTTTTTTGCATCACATGTGTGATGGTAGGATGATTGATGAAAAGGCTCTTTCAACTTTAAAGACTCAGCCTGGCTGATCCACTGGCTCGTATACAGAGGAGAGGTGAGGGAAGTTCACATTCCAGTCAAATCCCAGTCTAAACACCTGCACGGCGAAGACTACAGCCTCACATGTGTTTCCTTCCTGTTAAAGTACCATCATTTTCCCCACCACCCCGCATTTTCACACCTGACGTTTGCCTTAACATGAGATGATGCCATCTTTTTGATATATTTTTACATGTGCATAAATAGACCTACACTACACACAGCCGCAAACTTCATACTGGTAAAAGAAAAGCAGGGGAGGGTTTACATATAAGGTTCTTTTTATAAGAGCACCATCCAGTTTGTGTGTCTCAGATACTTTATCTCTCACTTCCAACTAATTTCTCTCAGCAGATAGCGAGGCCACTCTTTATGCAGAGCAAGAGGAGAAGAGTTCATGAGAATTTCACTAGACTTTATCTTCTTTTATTATCTCCTCTTCCTGCAGAGATCCCGAGATGTGTCTTAACATATCTGAAGGAATAATTCCATTGCGTAACATTTAAGTCTGTCTTTGTGGCAGTGGTGGCCTGGGAGGAGCGTGGAGGAGCACAAAAGCAGAATGGGAGATCATATCATTTAAAGACTCTCTGAGTCGGGAGAGGATCCCACGCAGGTGGCCTGAAACGCCCGTGGCTAGCGGCGGCGGGACAAAGAGCAGCCGACAATAGTTTTACAGCCCTGTGAGCTGTCAATATTTCTCCAGGTTGCCAGGGAAAAGAATGTGGCGAGGTGTCGTAAACTGCATGCTACAGTAAAGTTGGTTTAACTTTGAGGTCCGATGTGTATTTATTTCATATTTGGGAAAAACCTTGTAGTTTCTGCTGCAGTATTAAGAATTATAGCCACATGTGGGTTCAGACGGAGAGCTGAGCAGATGTTGTAGAGCCCAGGACAGTCACTGTCTGTCCTAAATAAATAAAGGTGAGGTAACACGGATCTTTATTCTCCGTCGCATAGAGCTGCAACCATTAGTGGATTAAGAGAATTAATGGATAAAAGAATGAACTGACGAAACTGACAACTATTTTGATAGACCATTAATCGAAGATGAAATAGATATTAGATAGATGAAATAAAGCAATTTTTCAAGCAAAAATGTCAAAGATTTGCTTGTTTCAGTAAGAGGGTTTTATGTCTTTTTTGTCTAGTGATGAAAGTAAATGAAGAGTCTTTGAGTTTTGGACTGTAGGTTGGACAAAAGGAGCAATTTGGAGCGCTCTGGAAAATGCTGATGAGCATTTTTCTCACAATCTTTGACATTTTATTCACTAAACGAGTCTTCTAATAAGTCAAATAACCGTGAAAATAATCAGCAGATTAGTCAATGTTGTGGAACCCTGAAGAAAACTGTCAGATCACTATTTCGTAGAGAAGAATAAGAGCTACAAAATTCAATCTGCAAGTTGTCCGTGTGTAGTCCAAGTGTTCGGTGATCAAACACAAGATTTCAAACTGAGAGAAGTCCTTGAGAAGCCGAAGGAGGTAAAGTACAAAGACATTCAGGAGCAGCCGCGCAGCTTTTCACGGCTCAGTTCCTCTTCAGCTATGAGTGACAACCTGGACGGGAGACTTTGTTTAAGTTATTGAGTTGACTTTGACAGTTTAATAATCCCCGGCCCTGCAGTAGGTCGTCGCCGGTCCGCTGACCTGTGGCTATTCAGTATCATGTCAAACATTAAATCCACTCTAATTGGCCGGTCAAGTCTTTAGAGGCTGAGTGATAAGCAAGATGGGGGCGGCTGTGTTTGCTCTTTTGTGTTTTGAACGGGTGTGTAGGGGGGGGGGGGGGGGGGGGGGGGGGGGGGTTTCGAGGTCAGCAGGCTTTTGAGGTCAGGGGGTAGATGACTCTGCCCCCCCGTTCCCCGCTCCCCCATCCTCCTGCTCTTCAGGACAGGCTTGAATTGTCTCGCTAGCCCCTCAGCCCCACACTCAGAAGTCCATAAAGAGTAATGGCTGCTGCTGGGGAATGCTATTTAATAAAGAGACTCGCATACACCTCAGGGCAGGGAGATAGCTTATCATGGTCCCCAGTTCCTGCAGCAGAAGAAACAAGCCAGTCTCGCCGACAACAAACTGGAGCTTAACTTCCTCTCACGGGGCCTATCGCTACAAAAACAGGGATCTTTCGCACACATACATTCCAGCGCAGAAGCCCCGAACGCACTTAACGCCAGTGTTTTGCTCCATACACCTGAAAATATACAGAAAAGCCAGCAGAGGGATTTAAGGTGTATAGAAGCCCACACTCGGAAGCACTTGCTCTCGCGGAGGGTCCCGACCGCAGGAATGCAAAGTGTAATCACTCACACATTTCCCCTCAAGCAAAGCAAATGAGAAACCTTCACCTTCATTTTAACAAAACGTCTCCTTTCATAAACAAACACAGCCTCAACCTCCAACTCCTGCTTCCCCGCCCCCCCATCCCCCCTTAATCACACCAGCCACCCAGGGCCAATTTAGGGGAGCACGTGTGGGGTGCAAGGTCCCAGGAGTGCAGGCGAGGGCGAGCACTGTGGTTTCCTGGTCACTGGCTTTTCGGAATGCTTGACTTGACAGAACGGCTCAGCAGAAAACCACTTCAATCGCAGGCCGAGCGATCCACCGGGGGCCGAGGTGCTGAGACACACACATAGTTAACGGAGCCGAGTGGAGCCTCGGGTTCAGCTCGGTACAGAGACCGCACTTCTCATTTCAATGTCAAAAAAAGGGACTCTGGTGTAAAATTAATTTGCTGACAATGAAGTGTTTATACCACGTTATCAAGTTACCATGCGGGACACTGAACAGAGCTGTCGTTTTGTTCATTGTTGGGCACTTTGCTTCATTCTCTGGTCCCAAAATCAGAGTGCTGAATAAAAGCTGCGATGAAGAAGAGAGATATGAGTTATAAGACGGCTGAATGAAAACAACAGGGCACAGCATCACGGCTGTCTGGGCCTTCACGGTGCCTGTCTGGAAAGAGGAGGGGAAGGGGGGGGGGGGAAGGTGCGGGAATAAATGAGCCAGTCTTTGAAATCTGCTCTATAATTAGCAGGGGTACTATATCAGCGGCAGGTTGTCTGGACCTGCACAAATATGCTCACGGTTCCGATAATGAAAGACGAGCAGAGGCTGCCGAGACCTCCAGCGTGCGATTCACTGATGAGCTTTCTTTTGTGCCAATGATTGAAAGTGTGTACTCGCTTTGTGGAAACTAGATCGAGGATGGTGGCATTTATTTCTTTCCACAACTGCTACCCACCACATATATTTAACTCAGCTGCATGATTACTAGAAATGGAATCCCTGCTGCTGACATTTGATTTCACTCGCTGCTAAAATCTTTTCACAACCCACATTATCTGAAATTCTATCGCGCATCCGAAACATGGATTGACCTCGGATGGAGTGTGCATTGACTCGTCGCGGCGGCCTCACTTAGTAAATCGAAGCCCCAGTAATGGCCGGACTGGGTCAATGAAATGCAGAAGTCACGGACTGTCAGCGGGCTAATGTGTTTCCCTTCTCTACGCTGCTCATGTGGAGTGGATGATGTGCTACTGCTGCCGTCCACCGAAACTTTCACTCCGGGCAACGAGGGCTCACAGAGCTGAAGTGGAGGACCGGCTCCGGAGTGAAATCAAGAGACATAAAAAGGACGGTAACTGATGAGTATAAATACACGCTGTGCAATCTTTACTCAAGGGGTTGTTTAAGCGAGCAGTGAAAGTAGCACAGTGGAAAGCATAAAGCCCCTCTAAGCAAGTGAGAAATCAGAGCTGCTGCAGGCCGTTGTCTTTCCTTAAATGTTAAAGTCACATGAAGTGTGTGTCAAAGTATTACATAAGCCGATTACTCTGAGTTCGATCGTTTCGGTCGACTGCGCTTGGCAGTTGCAAATGTACAGCCCTCAATATTAAAGCACACTTAATCAGTCAGCTGGTTAAATAATGGATTCTTTCAAAATAAATCTCATAAGCTATAAAGAAACTGTGAGTGTGTGCGCTTATCCTAAAGATAACATACAGATCCCGTTTCTTCATTTGCTTTGTGTACATGTATGATTTCAAATTGTTATGCACTTGATTGTCCAAATTGTGTGTACACGTGTGAATTAAACCCTCTTTGCCACCTTTTGTGTCCAGCACTTTGTCTCTGAATTACCGTTGTGCTGAATGTTTATGAGCTAATACTACAACTGATAACACGTCTTATCGCTTACAGATTGTAACTCTAAAGTCTCGAGATTATGTAAGACTGTGCACACAGTTATCTACACTAATGCGTGATGGACTTAACGAGGTCCTGCTCCTTTGTCCATAATGAGCAAGGGAGAGCATGACGCAGCGCCAGGAAAATGAAAGGCATTATCAAAATCCTGTGTGCTGCTGTGTTTAAAGTCGCTCTCCGTGGATCCGTGCTTTTCTCTGTTTGGTATTGTGACACAGTCTCCGGTGCAGTCAGCACAAGGAATGCGGGTGAACTGCCAGCCATGTGCTCTCGGACCAGAAAAGCCGGAGGGCCACTTGCCACCACAAGTATTACAGCTCCCCCTCCACACTGAGCTGGTGTAACTTAAAACCCAGCAGAGTGGTTTTACATGATGGGACTGCACTACAGAGACCTGGCCCGGCTGAGGAGCTCTGTCTGTAGTCAAACACAGACAACGATGGGTTGTCACAGGAGACCTGTCCAATCAATGTATTGAGGGACAGACGCCAGGCTCCCGGCGTGAATTCCTAGTGTGAGTCCGAAGAGTGTTTTTTGCATTGAACCGGATGCACTGACTTTCTTTTTTTTTTTCATCCTCAGACACACATTTGCATATCGTTTGTTTAAAAGGGATCTCTGGTACGACTGAGTTGGATTCCACTGTATAAATAACCACGTCAATCAATCACAGACAGTAGAAGCATCACTTGAGTGTCTATATATGGACGCCTCTTGTACAGCTGGTGCTGTTGATAGAGGATGAAAGGCTCGGTATGAGCTGGAGCAAAAGTGAAACCAGCAAACCAAGTCCTCTGACCTAAATGTGTCACACAGAGACTTATGATGAAACGCAAATGTCACCAGGGAGGAAAAAAACTGCTACAAAATAACACACCAATGGCACTTTTCTGCATCACAAGACAAACTTCTTCCGAACAGCAAGGTGGCTCACACGGGACAGCAGCTGATGAGTCAATGTCTGATTCTGCATAATCCAGTGTGGCATCTCCACAGCTGTGGTCCTCGGCAGACGATCTGGGGACAAGTCGCAGCCACGTCATAAAAGCCCACCCCCGCCGACTGAGCCCTCACTGCCTGGAACTGCTCCATTTACACTAATTGTCATTCAGATGAGGGAGGGCTCTGTTGTTTAAGGCTGCCTCTGACACCATTAATGTGAAAAGCACAATTAAGAGTAATTAGGCTTTTCCAGGCAAAAGGGGGTTATTCGGTAACCAAGCATGCGAGACCTCCTGTGAAACAACATGCAGCAGGATAGGATTTGATAGCCCCATCCAAATATATCAACTCCGCAGCGCAGACGTGGAGGAATCAGACAGCAAATCGCTTGTCTTTAATGATGCCGTTTGCTGTCAACTTACTACAGAATGTTAAAGTGAGCCGTGAGTGCTTTATTCATAAAATATGAGTAGTTCTGCTCTAATAACTGATTCTTCTTTAAAGTAGCTTCCCAGATTAACTTACATGGAGTCAAAGATAAAGTCGAAAGAAACATCATACACTGTCACTTATGATCATCCCTTAAGAATGCATGTTGCATCCCGGCTCAGAGAGGAGCGTACTTGCAAATATGAACTGATGGAGCCTCTTTAAATCAGGCTCAAACTGTCTGCAAGACCAAGCAGCAGATCCTGTTGCCTTTGACTTACTAAAAGTAAATGTGACCAAGATGACTCAGGGAGGTTTGCAGACATGCTGCATGTGGTCAGCTGAGAGTGACAGCACTTAACGCGAACTAGGAAAAACAACAAGCGAAGTGTACCTACAGGAGTTATAAACACTGGCAATACATCTCCGCAGGCATCCCGGTTAAAAGGTGTCTGCAGAAAAATACCCTCAGGCAATCCAACCCATTCACAGACCACAGGAAGCAGGGTCTGGGAGACATGCAGGGGCTTGCTGAACCCAAACTAAAGCGGGGTAAATCCACTGGGGTATGTCCGAGCAGGGAAAACAGTTCCGGCCCCGGACAATTCTCGAGATGGAAAGAGGGGTGCACAGGTTTGTTAAGTGCTTCCTGGAGGGTTTATACATAAACACACACACACACACACACACACACACACCAATTCCACATCACAACCCCCTCTCCACCAGCGATTGAGGAGGGAGGGGGGGCACAGAGACTAAAAAGGAGCAAGGCGATGGCCACCTGCTGTGTTATCAGGGTAATGAATTCTTACTGATGGCCATGCAAAGTTCAACACATGAAGCGAGGACACACACACACACACAGTACCCCAGTTTACATCTAAATCAACTGTCAGTGTTTCAAAATAAAATACACCGACACTCATTCATCTTTTAAGATAATAATAAAAAAAAAATCTAACTTTTGACTGAATTAGAGGAAGAAACACAGACGAACAGTGAGCTGCTTCCCGCCATTACCGGTGTGCGTCATTAATAAAAGTTACCTGTAGCTTCTGTGTGATTAAGTAAACTAGCACACTGGGCTGTTAATAGCGATGTAATAGCTAAGTGGCTGCTAGCATGGAGTCGTTACGCTCCAGCCCGGCTGTCACACGCCCCTCAGCGTGGGAAGAGATGGAAACAGCCAGTCTCCCAATGGGCTAATAATGTCTCCACAAACAGCGAGGGAACAGTTACAACAACAACAAAAATTGAACATTTTGAGCTAGCTTGAGAAAAAAAAACATGTCTGACTATCAACTGTCTCAGCGCGCGCTGAGCAGTAACTTCACAACGACTTGATCGTACTTTCTGGAAGGTTTTAAGCGAGTCTGGCATCATTTCTCTGCTTTCTGTAAACTTGTGATAAATTTAGCCAACTTTTTTTTTGTTTTTTTCACATAATTTCACTCAGAGGTGACCAACGGACAGGATGCCTCCCCCTCGCGTGCCGTCCTCCATAATAACGGACAGTGTGGTACTCACGCACTGCCTCCTGCTTGGGGTCCAGCTCGGAGCAGCCCTGCTGGAGCCGGTTGATCTTACTCTGCAGCCCCCTGACCCGCTGGTTGGTGGATGTGAGCTCGCTCTCCAGCTCCTGGAATATGGAGCAGGCATGTTTGGCCAGGTCCGACAGCTGCCGCAAGGTCCGAGACAGAGCCACGTTACTGATGGAGACCAGATCCTCGAAAAGCAGACCCTCCTCGTTTGGGATTTCATACCTGCACAGCAACTGAGGTTCAACGAGTCGTTTGGCAAAGGGCATGTTGGTGCGGACCGGCGGATAAATCCAACAAAAGTGTCCCAAGAGTGAGCAGAAAGCGGTTCTCTCCCCTCGGCCCCTGATCCAGTTTCTCTGAATTCAGCTGCTGCTGCTGATGCCCCCCATCCTTTCATTTGTTAGACAGGACTGCTGTGCTCCTGGCTGCCGCGCCGGGTCATCTGCTGCCCCTGATGCTAGAGTGTTTTTCACTGCTCCCAAGTAGAGGTGGTTTTTAAAAAATGGCGGTGCTAAAACGCGGAGCGGATCGACCAGGGTTTTACTGGATCCGGACTGCTGAGCTGCCCTGTTGGCTTCACAGTCCTCAAGGAAACACACCGCAAAGGTCCTGTAACAGTCTCAGGAGGGGCACTGCATACACATCACACCACAGATAATATGGGTAAATTAAATTATTTAATATGAGTACATATATATAAAATACAATAAATGATAAAGTGAGTTCAGTTAAGGCGCCTGTTATTATATTATTCTGTTTAATCATAAAGGAGAAAATAACACACTGAATACTAGACATTTTAATATTTTTAAACCAAATACACTTTCCTTGTTCTGTAGTATAATTAGCCAAATGGATACCAGTGGTGGACAAAGTATTTAGGTAATTTACTTCAGTAAAGTACCAATATATGTAAAACTGTAAAAACACTCTCTGAGTAAAAGTCCTGCACTCCAAACCTTATTTATGTAAACTTCTTGAATTCATATTGCAGCTGGTTGCTAACTGCCACTAATTGTAGCTGCTAACTGCTGCTAATTGTAGCTGCTGTTAGCTAAGTAAGCCATGCAGCTAGCATTCTGGACTGGAGCTCAGAGCGATATTAGTGGTGGAAATTTCTGAAACACAATACAAGGCTTTGTAAGGACACTCCCACACAGGGTTTAAAAGCCTGCAACTCCCCTCCAGTTAGAACTGAAGAAGCCTCTTGGATGAGAGGTGAAACATCTTCAAGAAACTGAAACACATCCAGCTGCTAAGATACAGAACTTAGAAATATAAAAACGTCTTTGATATAGCATCAGAACTCTTATATCTTCACATCGCTGATAATTGTCAACATTTTTGTAAACTAAAATTCTTACATATTGCACCTTTAAAGTAGACTTAAAGGAAAAAGCACTCAGTGATTTTACTAAAGTAGAGCACTTGAGTAAATGCACTTACAGGAGATCCAAACTGTAATTAATTTACTAAAGAGACAATATATAAGTAACAAGTGTGTCCAGTAATTTTTTAAGCAAAGATACAAATGAATTACTGATTCCAGCCTCCATTCTGGTTCCAAGTTTGAATATTTGCTGTTTTGTTAGTCTATTAGGATTATAAAATGAATGTCTTCGGGTTTCAGATTGTTGGTCAGACAAAACAAGGCATTTAAATATGTTCCCGTGGAATCTGCAAAACTATGATGGACATTTTTCACTATTTTGTAGATCAAACGATTCACTGACGAATCAAAACACTGTTGGTTATTAAATGTAATGGCTATTTCAGCCCTACTTCAACTATCACTATATCTTTTTAGAGTTGACAACAGAGAGAAATGCAGATGATGTACAACACAGAGCTTATGTAAGAAATCCTGGACAAGCATCACACCGCTGCTGTTATTTACACTGTGGTGGTTTGGCTCTATTATTGTGAGTAATGGGTAAAAAAGGAGGGCACTGACAACTTCTCAGATCAGGATTAGTCTGTATCCAATATTCCCTCAGTATCAAGCTAGGTCAAAGCTTTCACGTGATTCCATATGCATCATTTTTTGCAACGTGTAGAGCTTTGTTTGAGGTGAACCTTTGAGGATTCCCGTTTTATAGTTTCCATGTCTAGGTTAATCTTTGCTCTCACCTCTGTGTGTAGACCTGACAGCCCGGGCCGAGCTTCATTCACATTTGCTGAATGAGTGTTTAGCTAAATCCCACCAGCTGACGGGGCCAGAATCCGCAGAGGTGACAGCCTAAAAGCCCTTCCTGTGGCCTAACTAAAGTCCACACCAGAAGTGCAACCTTTGCAAAGCCCGGCCCGGGACAAAGGGGAGACGAGAGAAACGGCGTATGCCGTCATCTTTGAGTAATGGTGCTGCAAACAAAGGGCTAACTTGAACGGACAAAGGCTGGTAATCTTTGTTGTGAGAAGGGTCAGCTTTAACTTTAAGCCACCGGGGTCGTTACAAGTTATTGAGAAGCCGATTGTACTTTTACAGCGTGTGTGTGAACTTGAAAACCAGCTCCTCGTGTCCTCGTCAGTTCATTTCATTAGATTCACTTTGAGTTTCTACTATTTTCCACAGAAGATTTGATCATTACTTTCTGAAACCTGGTTTAATATGGAGGCCTTCAGAGATTTTTTTTTTCTATTCGTGTCTGAGAGCATTAAATATCACTGTCGCCAGCTAGACGAATCAATAATAGTCCTAACCGTGTAGATAATAATAAGCCTGTTGCTGACTTTGTGTGAGATAGCTAGTTGGCAATTATATCAAACTGGCATTTACTCAGAGACAACACATGGCTGACACATATAGTTTCCTCATCACGTGCAGCTGTCATCTTGAAACGCAAACCAAACACTTTTAAGTAGTATTTATAGTTCACTGAGAATTGCTCCCCATTAAGCTTTAATGAACACCCCTCTCCTGATGCATACGATGAAATGAGACCTACAGTACGTGGGGGAGACACTGTAAGTTGACGCAGCAGGTACTGACAGGCAGGGCTGTGCCAAATATTGGTTATGGCACAGAGCAGCTACGAGCGCCTTGTTGTCGTCTGGCATCCCGTGTCTGCCTCCCAGACAGAGCTCACTCTCTCCAGCTCATTCATTTTCTCCATTCACTTCCTCAGATGTGGGAGCGACGCATTATTCAGGGATGCCTTCACACAGCGTGCCGCTGTTTTCCTTGGATTTAATCACCTGTTTCATTTTCTCAAAGAACGTCCTGCGATCTCAATCACCTAATAGAACCCATTCAGTCGTACTTTACTTTTTCTTGCACAATCCTTCACTGCCTGCAAAAATTGAGTTATATGCTGTTGTTTCCAGGAACAATGAGAGCCAATCGTCCATGTGGTCTGTGACGAGACTCGCAGCTTTGTGAGGATGTGCTCAGGCAAAGAGGTGGTTTGAGCGAAACGCTAATATTTGCCTGCTAAAATTCTCACTTTGACAACGCAAACATGCTGATGTTAGTTCGGTGTGATGTTTATCAACTTGCAAATTGCATGCTAGCATGTTGACACTGACTAATTAGCATTAAAAGTGCAGCAGAGGCTGATGGGAATATCATTACTTTTGCAGGTATTTGGTAGGGGTGGTGAAAAAAATCGATTATTGATTAATCGCGATTATAATATTGACGATTATGATTCGATAATTAAATTTCCAAAAATCAATTAAATTTTTTTTTTATTTTTTATTTTTTTTGAAATAGTAATACAAACTGGAGTCCTCCTCTTACTGGCTTCCGCTACATGGTCCACAATCTGGAGCCAAGATATGTTATTCCATCCCGGACCTTTTTCACACTTAAATCGATTCCAAATCTTTACAAGGAGACAAAACTTTCCGTGCAAGTGTCCCTCAACTCTGCTCACAGGGTAGCAATAACCTGCGATGCCTGGACATCCAGAGCTACAGTCTCATGTGTGATCGTTACAGCTCATTATGTCAGCAGTTAATGGAAGCTAATGTCCTACGTACTTCAGACGAAAGCTATGGATGATAGCCACACAAGCGCAAATATGTGTGAGTTTCTCAAAGCAATGGCAGACGAGTGGGGAATAGAGAAACACGCCCTGGTTCTCGTCACCGACAATGCTTCTAACATTAGTCCGGCTGCTGAGCTTGGCAACTTTCTTTTAACAGTGAAACACTACATTTAAAACAAATTAAAAAATAATAATTTTGATATTACAGTTACACTATACAATATTGAAGGTGCTGTGAGGTGTTACTCCCAAGATAAGTAAAATAATTCAGCAGCTGACTGATGGAAGATCAATAATCGTTAATAATTGAAAATCTAATCGATAATCGTTAATAATCGAAAATCGATTTGTAATCGAATCGAGACTTCAATAATCGGAATCGGAATCGAATCGAATCGGGAAATTGGGCCGATTAACCACCCCTAGTATTTGGTCATAAAGTAATGGAAAATGTTATCCTAATGGTGGGGCAGAATAGTGTGAAGAGTGAGAGGATCAATAAAGTTATTACATTTCATCCTGAGGGGATCATGAATGTCTGCATCACACTCCATGACAATCTATCCAGTAGATGCTAAGGAATTTCAATCAAAACTGCAAATGACAACCTCATGGTTGCACTACAGGTAAAGTCAAGGGGTCACCAAAGTCACTAAGGTTCATCCTCACGGGACCATGAATGTCCGTCACAACTTTTGTGCCAATACATGTAGTGGATGTTGCAATATTTCACAGGTTAAGTGACAAGTTGGACCTGCTGGTGGCCCTAGTAGAGGTAGAGTCAGGGGATCAACGAAGACTGAAGGATTGATCCTCTGAGGACCATGAAGATATCTGGACAAAAGTGGTGAACAGACCAACACTCCGAAGTTGCCATCTAATGAGCCACGCTGCTGGCAGGGCTTAAAACCAGAATGCTGATATAACTTGTTTATAGGTTGTAAAAATGTCTAAGTTCTTTATCATGATCCAAGCAGCTTGTCGAAAATTGTGGCGTAAGTGTGTATTTTGAATACAACATGAATACGAAATAGGTGCGAGGTGTCTAAATGGGCGCAAAGTGTGTCGGTGGATATTTTTGGACGGCCGTGGCGGAGGGTCTGGGAATACAGCCATCAGCGGTGATCTGCTTGACCCTTTGGTTGTTATGTCTGTGTCGGAGAAAGCTCAGCTGCTATGTGAGAGCCAGAGGGTTCTGACTGCAGTCTGTTTGATCTCTTTTGACCCCCAAACCAACGATACGCTAACGACGTCTGATACATCTGTATGTATCCAAATGTCAAAGTCACCTTCTTGGGAGTGCTACGAGTGAGAGGAACACGCTTTCCGAATATCACAGGGAAAAAAAAAAGTGGACGACTCTTGTGTGAACAGTTTCGGTCAAATAATTACAATCAACAAAAATAGACAACTTTATTGATTAGGTTGATTATTGTCTTCAGCCCAGAGCTCAGTTGTGCATTATTTCAGGTGAATTTACAGTCCGGTGCTCACAACCGTTTTTAGCCAGCATGCAGTATCAAGCATGCCGTCATCTATATCAAACACTTCTTTTGCCATCATGTACAATCAGGATGTGTGTATGTGTGTGTGGGGGGGTTAAATGGTCTAAAGCAAGCTTCAGCAGCACCACATCTTTGCATAGATAAAATCAAAACCACATCTGTACACATGTAAACAGAAATTAGCTGTTTTGAAATCTATCTTGCAGAACATAAGAGGAAGATTGTGCTCATTTCTTTTCCTGACTGCTTGTAATGGTTTGAATGGACGCGGTGCATATAATAAACATAAGGGGAGCAAAACATCAACAGTCAGACAGTGCTTACATTGAGGATAAAGCATTTTTTTTTTCAAGTAAAATGTCCATATTTCATACAAATCCAGTGTCACATTCCTCAGTGTCCCGATTGCCTCATGTTCCTGTGCTACGTTGAGACAAAAGACAATCAAATCTTGAGTACAGGCTGAAGATCCAGCTAAATCCAACTCCTATCTAATGTGGCTTCCTCAAACGTTAAGTGCAACTTTTTTTTTTTTTTTCAATTAAACCTGAAGTGCAAGAAGTAATCAGATTCAGAAACTAATCTGTAGCACCATCACTTGCTTTAGACCACACGTGGATACACATGAAATGCACTGTATCCACGGAAAAACTCAAAGTACTTGAGTTCCCATCATGAACACAACTGAACATAACTGAGTCATGGCAAGATGTGTTCAAACTGTTATGTCATGTAATCAAGGTAAGATTCATGGAAAATCAAAAGAGGAAAAATAAGTTAGAATGTCACAGTGAATAACAGGATATTTTACATTCGCAAATCAAACAGTGGTTAAAAAAATGAATGGTTTAATCCTGCAGAACATCTTTAAAAGTAATACAGTAAGATTTGGATGTGAGGCCGGAGATGTTCAAAGAAAGAGTCACATCCCTGATTGTCCCCGTCCTCGACCCTTTTACATTTATTATGCATTCATAACAAAGGAAAGCAACTTTCTGCATCCTGGCTCAAACATTCATGGTTGTTTACGTGACACGGACGAGTCCAACCAGACTTCGGTCACGTCGAGGCCAGAGGCCGCAGAAGCTCCACTTGGGACTCCAAGGTGACCCTCTCCTGGTGAACCACCTGCAGTCCAAAAAAAACAAAAAAGATACAAAAAAAACAAAAAACACAACTTTAGATCAGTGCACTTTGAACAAGACATGTACTTCCAGCAGTAATAACATTATTTGCCATGGCAACAATAGTCTAGAACAAGCCGAACCCCCCTAATGTGCCATCCATTGTTCACTACAATCATGAAATATTAAAGTGTGGTTGGAAAGATTCTCCTGTTCTCCAAGTTTTACCAATGAGTTTGCCAAAAATGTAAATAATGTCCTGTGGATGGCACTAGGAGAGAGTCTAAGCGGTCGATTCAGTTAGCCAAGTCATTAGATTATGCACGGCGTTGATATTTGGCATTTAAACTCTGACATTGTCGCTCCCCACATGAGAGCGACCCACCATACTGTGCTAACTTGTTATTTTTGTTAGCCATGGTCACTACTATGGTCTATAAAGCAAGACAATCCCTCAAAGTGGTCCCTAATGTTCAATATACCCCAAAATATGAAGGTGCTGGAATGAACAGCACACAAATAATGGAGCCAGAGAGTAATTCAGTGTCTTAGGGACTTCATCACTCCCCACAAGAAAGCAAAGCACAGCAGGGAGTGGGGAGTGACCACACTAACTTCATCTCTTGGGGGAATACTGACACAGTGAGCAGAATTTGCCAGTTTGACTCATGTTGACTGCCTCAACTAGCTCACAAGCTTTGAGCCATCATTTGTTTTGTCTGCCGTGGTGACTGCTACAGTCTATAACAGGACCAGTGTCCTAAAGTGGCCCCCAAATGTTCATTACACCCCAAAATATCAAAGAATTGGACAGAATGAACAACAATCAAGATTACAAGATTGTTCTCTTCTTGGTGAATCCCACATGTTTTGGAGTTGTAACCACTTATAACTAAGCAATGTCTTCTCGGGACCCCTCAAGTCTTTATTTAGGATAAGTTGTAGTGAGGATTTAGCTAGTTGTGAGTACGTTTTGTCTTATTGTGTTTTTAATTTGTAATTGTCTCATTTGATAGAGTTTATGGGCCTAGGTGGGCGGCGGGGTCTTTAATCTTTTAACCCACAGCATGTAATTTCTGCCACCAAAACTCTCTCAATCAAAACAAAAACAGACTATGGAAGTAGCGTGGGATCATGGGAGTTGTCTTCATTGTTAAGCAACCACCGCTGCCAATGAAAATCTATCTCCGTGACTCAAGGCAAGAAATGTTGCCTGAGTCAGAAAACGTCCACAGATGGAAATGTTTTATATTCTATTTATTCTACTTTAGTCTGTTTTGCGACTTCCTTCCACAATGTCTGACTCCAGCACGTTAGAGTGACCAAATGAAACTGATAGTTACGGATTTCTCTGGATTCTTTGAGCGTTGTTGGAAACGTTCAGGATAAAATAATTACACAACTCAAATATATAACAGAGATGTGGCTGTTTAAAGACATTTTTAATTCAGAGACGTTACTATTATACCTGTCATTTATATATTTAATGATCTTGTTGCCCTCTTTAATTTACCCCTGCAGTACAAAAAAAGGGTCATAAGGTAAATTCACGTGCCTTTCTTTCAAATGCTACTTGAACTTTAGAGAAAATGTCAAGGAAGAGTTCCCCCCCTTTCCATCCAGACGCCTGTCCTCCCTCACACGCCCTGTTGCAGTTGACCAGCCCAGGCTCTATTTTGAAGAAGACAGTTGTGAATGCCAATGGCTATCTGGTATTTGAACAAGGCCTCAGTCTATATAAAGACACATATGCCTTTCTCTGCAAAATTCCTAGGATGCTTTGAGGAACGAGAGGAATTAGAGCAAAACACCCTGAATTACCAAATACTACATGAGCGAGAACGTTATCATCGAAGTTTAAAACGTAGCTCACAATCAAACTGCCGACTTTAACTCCGAGTGATCTTTTTTCCGTCTTTTCTTTTTTTCAACCTCAACTCTCTGATGCATTGGAGCTATAAAAGTGCTGCATGTGAGCGTGAAGGTTTCGCTACCGGATCGTTTACGAGGAGAATGACAGGCATGCAGCATGTGTTCCAAACGTGAATACGTGTGCCACAGGCAGATCCCCAAAGCAAACAGCCAAGTCTGTGCCATTAGTTCAGCTCTGACTGATGGGGAGCCGAGCAGACGGTCGAGGCTCGCAGCTTTTCGCCAACTTTGGACCAGCAGGAGCATTTGTTGTCGAACTCATTTTCAGAACGCTGCAATTGAACTTTTGACACACCATAAAAAAAAACAAAAAACGCTCTAAACAGTGTTGTCATGAGCACTACCACGCACTCATGCTTGTGGTGACACACAGTCCTCATCCTTTAATTGAGCTGTGTGTTTTCCCCAA
Organism: Sparus aurata; assembly: GCF_900880675.1. NCBI lineage: Eukaryota > Metazoa > Chordata > Actinopteri > Spariformes > Sparidae > Sparus > Sparus aurata. The sequence continues at coordinate 7,158,960 of NC_044197.1, forward strand.
TTCAGTGTCCCACAGGAGGAGGAGGAGGGCAGGGAATGTCAAGAAGTCACTGCGGCCAGCCACTAATGTTCCGCTCACAGAGACAAACACGCCCTCCTCCAGCAGGATACCGTACACAGACTGCTACATCTGCAAGTGGCGTTTTCTGGAAGGGAAGATGGACAGACCTTGAGCTGCTGCTGGAGCTCGCTGTTGAGACGTGTCAACACCGCGTTGGTTTCCTTGTTTTTACGGATCGCCATCTGGATCTCCCTCTTCTGTTTGGACAGCAGCCTGAGGGAGAATTTTATCCACATTTATCAGGTTTTCAATTCATTTCCGCCCTTGTTCAGAGCACAACTTAAGGAAATATACAAATTAAAATAAAACGATCAACAGAATGCGAAGAAGTAACAGTTTTTACATTATTTCAATGATGTCAATGTACTTTGGTGCAAAGATATATCTACTCAAGTAAGCATGCTAACCAGCTAGCGTACCACCAACTACCCATTTGTATCTCTACATACGATACGATAGGACTGCTAGCTGCACGACCAAATGAGCTAACAAGCTAATAGCAGCTACAGTTAGCAGCAGTTAGGTGATATGCTGCCTGAGTATGAATTTGACAGGTGGCCAATTCTGACATATTGCCCCTTTAATGTATTCTTAGTTCTTATATCTCCATTTCTGTCAGTGCTGTTTGGGTCTAAACACTGTCTGAAGATTAGAAAAGTGAGATCGGATGAAAGCTCAGCGGTGTTCATCAATCATCCAGCTGAAGCTGGCAGTCACGAGTGTTATTGATGGTCACCACCCTCAGCACCGACAGACAATCTCAATGAGCTGTCTGCTCAGAGTGGAGACAGGAGCACACATGCTGGACTCATTATGGCGGGTTAGGGTGCGTCTTAATGTCTGTTAAATCCCCCCAACTGGATAACTTTCAGCGGTTAATAATCACCTGACAGTACTTACTTCCAAAAACGTCTTAAACCTGCGCGTTTGTCATGGAACACAACACTTGCATCAGATCTCCCCATAAAGTTGATATGGCTAACGGCTCCGTCTGATATTTCCGTGCTGGTGTTGTTCCTAGAACATCATAATTTATGTCGCTCCACAGTCTGCATGCAGATCAAGAAAAGTTGTTGTGGTTGAGTGGGTTGAGTACAGAGCGTTCACCCAGGAGATCAGGCTTCATAGTCTGATTGGAACACATTATTACACTGTTCGCTTATTTTTACACAAAGTTCATTTATTATTAGTTTCCTGGCCATGTTTGGTCAGATTCAGGCCACAAAAAACAATTTGTTATGTTTTGGGAAAACATGGTTTAGGTTAAAGTCTATCCTTTCACACATGTCCCAAAGGATAACTTCAAACTCCCATATCCATCATTTCTGGTCTTTTTCTGTGATGTGACATTACAACACGGTGGTATCAGATTCTACATGGCTAGCATGTTAGCAAACAGTGGCTCATTCACATATCAGACAGACACAGCACAATATTTGCATTCATTTGAATCCCTTTCCACTCCTCTTAGTCCTGCTTTGCTCTCTACCACCTTCTGAATGAAATATATCTGTCTATTTCCCTGCTTAATGATCCACTTTTATCTCTAGCTACGTGCTATCTTTCTCTGTCTGTTGTGTGGGGTTGGGCAGCAGACAATTGTGAAGTTTAAGCATTTTTCCATTTATAAAGATCTGCTGATGTGGCTAAAACTGACGCTGATGTGAGTGGAAAGAGTGAATCAAAAACATTACACTTGCTGGCTGTAAAATCAAAACAAATCAAAAGAGGCTAAAACGTTTCATATATCGCATATTCGATTCCCTCTGATATCAAAATATTTATTGGCGTAGCTTTAACATGAGTCACCTCACAAATGTTGTTTTCTCTCCTGGCCCACATACTTTAGCTACTGCTACAAGTTTAAAGTCCGTGTAAACCAAAATCAGCCATTTTCTTCTAAACACATTAAACGGGTCATAAATGTGTTTACTTAAAACATGTAAAAGCCATTCGGCCATGTAGAATTTAATTTTGGAGCTAGGCTCATAAACAGTTTTTCAACATTTCTGTGTTCAGGATTTAATGGGCGGGTCAGAAATCATGCAAATCATGGCCGCGTTACGTAACGCGGCCATATGATTTGCATAAACCCCGCCCTGCTGCGGAAGTGGTATAAATATGTTCAATGCATCGGCTTCAGCGGTTCTCCCACTCACTCTCCAGTTTCGGATTGCATTGCTTACAATAGTTTGCAGCTAGCTAACCAGCCAACCAGTCAGCTAACCAGCCATGTCTCCTCCACATCGCTCTGCATCTTTCCTGGATGCCACAGTGTGCAGGGTGACTGCGCTGTTAGCTTATTTAAGTTTCCTTCGGATGAAACCTAAGGAAACGGGGGATTCCATTGACGCTGGTCAACTCCGTCCCCGGCTTGCATCCTCTCCTCCGCCAACGAGGAGATGTGACCGCTGCTGACCGCCGCTGACACTCTCCGTCCCGCTAACGGCGGGTCCCACCGGCATGATGTGGCCGCCGCGCCGCAGCTGGCCCTCCGTCCCGCTGACGGCGGGTCCCACCGGCATGATGTGGCCGCGCCACAGCCAGCCCTCCGTCCCGCTAACGGCGGGTCCCACCGGCATGATGTGGCCGCGCCGCAGCCAGCCCTCCGTCCCGCTAACGGCGGGTCCCACCGGCATGATGTGGCCGCGCCGCAGCCGGCCCTCCGTCCCGCTGACGGCGGGTCCCACCGGCGGTATGTGGAGGTAGTATCAGGGCCGCATTATTGGTGAGCCGTCCCAGTGTGAACGGATAATCCGGAGGCACGGAGCGAGGGCGTGTCGGTCTGACAATCTGATAACTGCACAGGTCCTTCACTCAACTAAATACAGAGAAATGTCCCACAAACCAACGTTACATGACCGAACAAAAGTAACGTAGTAACTATAACTGTCTTTAGCAACTTATATGAGGAAAACAAATACTACAGCTGTATGTGGAGAAGCGTCTGTCCTCCTGTCCGTCCCCTCCCTGTCCTCCCGACTCTTCCTCACATTTCTGCTCACAAAACAGCGTCTGTCACGCTTGTCACAAGAGTGTTTAACTCACCGAGTGTTTGACGAAAATAAATCACCGCGACCGCCAGCACTCCTGACCGAGACTTAAGGAAACTGTCCCCCAGAAAACAGCCTCCGTCCCCGCGAGTGACAGAGTCAGACAGCGTCCTGTTTACTGATGGTGATTATGTATAATTATGTAATTTAGCGCGAAAAACTTCACTCCGTCACTTTCCAGGATGTTTAGTGGGTCAGGATCTCAATCAATACACGTTATAACAGCATCTATATGATTATAAACTGTCCGCGGGTTTAGATAGACAAGGGGAACACCTGGGGAACACCTGGGGAGACACCTACGTCATTAACATGACGTGTAGCCCCCGCCGCATGGGCGTGGTTCCAGCGCCTCTAACTGACACGCCCCCAGCGTTTCACAGCAGAAAGAAGTGCCATGATTTAGAGACCTAATTTTATATACTTAACAATTTTTTTAATCTTTCAAATTTGGCTCAGTGGTCAATGATACATGTTTCTTTGGTGTGACAAACTCATAACACAATTTTTTTGCCACTTTACACGGACTTTAAGCTAATTCTGCGAAATAAAATCCAGATTCAATCAGATAAAGTTGAACAGTAAATAGGCTTAACAGTGCAAAATGTTATTATTGGCTAACTGTCAAATTCACACTCCAAAAAAATGTGGGGCAGCATTTTACGACCTTGTCCACACGTACTAAAAACACTCTTTTTTTTCTCTGTCTTCCTTAGCATCGTTTCAAGAATATTTGCGTCCACACAGATCCACTGAAAACGGCTAAAAACGCTGTAGTTCATATTCCAGGCCTCTAGGTGGCGCTTGAAATTCACCAAAAACGGAGAAGAAGACACGGAAACAGACAGTAGAAGGAGAATCCGAAAACAAGAAGACGACGAAAATGGCCAGTGCAAGGAAACCAGAAGCGTTTGTGTGGACCGATAATGAGCTCGACTACAAGGCGAGTAAATTGCAAGAAACACAAACACAAGCAGTAGTCCGCCATTGTTGTTGTTGTTGTTATGAGATGTCGCAGGGTTCAGAGGTTGGAGGCTAGAGGTCGAGGGGTGGGGTGATGGCGTCATCGTTTTGGAAAGTATGCGGATTCGCTGTCCACACGAAAACGGGAGGGCTGCGTTTTCGGATTTTTCCACCCTGAGACCCGTTTTCAAAAAAGTGCGTTTTCAGTCACTGCGTTTTCAGGATCCGTGTGGACGGTCGGCCAAAACGATGCAATACATGTGCGTTTTCGCACAATAGTTGTTGTTTACTATTGGACTATTATCTCTTGAGGTACAAAGTGGCTAGCTGGTTAGCATGCTAACGGATATAGATAGCATGCTAACGGATACAGATGTCTCTGCAACAAGATACACTATTTTAACATGAGGTCAAAGTTGTTAAGCCCGTTACTTCACATTCTGTTGATGATTTCGTTCATATTTGAATGTTTTAAACAAAATTTGGACACATTGCACCTTTAAAATCTCAATTAAAGAAGAAAAATGTTTGACTAACTTCTGAGCAGATTTGGCGGGGGTAGGAAACGGCACGGTGGGCGGAGGTGCGGCCTCCAGGTTCTGGCCGTCTGGGTGGTATTTCCTGCGGACCGGCTTCTGTGGCGCCTGACTGTGAGACACTCCAATCACGTCCTGAAGGAAAGTTTAAGACATAAAAAACGATTAAAAATGTTTCTCCTCACCTTACGAGAAACGAACACACTCATACAATAAAACCAGCATGGGTCCTGCGTTTCTACGTTGGCAGTGCAGACCTGCTTTGAAGCATTTGTCAAGTCTTCAGTGCTTCGACCAAACCTGGAGCGTGGACCCTGTTTGTCAGGTTTCACACTGCTCTCCTCCTGCAACAAGGACAAAAGCACGAGTTAAATTAAATTACGGGGACGACATTGCACACATAAGCTCTACAATAACAGATCTCGTCCCGCAGACAGCCAGCATAAGAGTACAGATGTCATGATGAGGTTAAATAATGTGGAGGATCTGCTAAAGAGGCAGGATGAAATGTGCCGGCCCAGCCCTGACCGAGGATAAATCAGTACCCTCCCTGCAGGGACCACGATCTAGTGCTCTCCAGGCACAGCTTCCTGCCTGCTCGGGGGCAGTCGTGATGGATGAACTTGCTTTTATTGCATCTTCTTGCTGCATTTCAGCCATTATTCTCTTCCAGGCATAAAGCAGCACCACCTGCTTTCATTCAGCAGAGAGGTTAACAGTGCAAGAGTGTGAAGACAGGTCCGACACCAGAAGGTCAATTCTTCAAGTTTAGCTGTTGTGAAAGTTGAGGGCATTTCTTACTTCTGTACTTTATCTGCGCCGCGCCGTTTCCCATCTGTTAATGTTGCGTTTAGTAAATCTGATCCACTAATTTCTACGGGCTGCCGTCTCCATTGTGGTGGCAGTAGAAATTCCAGGGCTTTCCTGATCGTTTCAACAGGCTAATGCTACCGCTGTAAATTGTACCCAGGAAACCTAAAAAACCAAAAAAAATCCATTTTGCTGAGCAACGCAACTCACATGCGAGCAGACACAAATAAATGACCCAGAGATTCACTGCACCATTTGATGTGAAACACAACCGCAGCATGGAAACATTTAAAAAAGGTACAGCAGTAGTTGCTGCAGTGGCAATAAACCACAGGAGCTCCATCAGCAGCATGTGTGGGCAGCATCAGCCACAGGTCACGGCTGTTTCACTCCAGCAATGTAAAGAGGGCTGAAGAGTTACTGTCACTGTCACATCGACCTTTTAGACGACAGGATCTTTACTGCTGGCCTCATTTAACTGATGTAAATAAGATTGTAATTGTGGTTTCATATTACAGGCCGTGCTGTGGTTCGGGGCTGGGCAACGTTATATTATTATCCTGATATCAGACTTTATATCATCTTGGATTTTTGATGTCGTTATATTGTGATTTGGCACAAGTGTTGGTTTTAAAAGAGACCTATGATGCTTTTTCGCTTTTTTTCCTTTCCTTTAGTGTTGTATATATCTTCTTGTGCATGTAAAAGATCTTGAAATTAAAAAAAAAAAGTTTTAATGTCTGATCCAACAGAAGCTCCTCTCTCCCACAGAAAACACTGCTCCTTAAACGCCTCGTCAGTAGTCCCGCCTTTAACTCTGTGACTCTGTGACATCACATTACATCACCAGGTCACACACATTAGCATAATGTATGCCTAGCAGCTGCTTTTTGTTGTTGTTGTCAGCTGTGCTGGCTCAGGCGTGTGTGAGCTGACCAATCGGTGCAAACTAGATATTCGGGAGGCGGGGCTTAAAGAGACAGGAGCTGAAACAGAGCGTTTCAGACGGAGGGTGAATACGGTGCTGCATCACAGGACAGTATGAGAAAACTGATGTGTTTTTGGAGCATTAAAGCATGTAAACCTGTTCTAGTGGGAACCCAAATAAAATGATGAACCAGAATATGAGCAGAATATGTCTCCTTTAAAGTGGAAACAGACAAAACCCTGACTGGATCAGCACTTCCAGAGAGATTAAACTAAATAGGACAGTGATCGCATTATGCAACCAACATATACTATGAAAAAAAAAACTTGTCTATTACCAGTTTGAGTTAAGAAAAGTCAAATGAAGTGAAAAGATTGATGAAAAGAAAAGTCAAGTAAAGTTAGTTTGACTGAGGTTGAGTGACATGAAGTTCAGTGAGGTACAGCAACGTTGGTGTAACTAAAGTCCTTTGAGATAATTATTTGAAACAAAGAATAAATAACATTTGCCTGAAGATGTGAGGCTGTTTCTCCATAACTGCTGACCGAACTGCTCCCGGGGGTTCCCTGTAAATGCTGGTATCAAATATTCACCCTTAACTTAAGATTGACATGTTTTATGTCAAGGACGCTATTTTTAACTACGCCTGTAGTTCACTCGCGTCTCTCTGAAGGATTTGTGCCGGTGTGAGTTTCAGTTTCATGTATAAGTGAAAAATAAACAGGCAGGGTATCGTCCACCTTTGGGACTGCTGGTCTTTTTGGATTTAATTAAGAGCAAGTAAAACATCCTGCGGGAGGACAAAGTAAGGGTGATCCTGCACAGGAAACAGTGATGGAGAGGGAGCGTGTGGTGAGAGTCTGCTGGGTCGGACACGTACAAACGTACAATACATGAGTGATTAGAGCTCGTAGGAGATCCGAGATAAGAGAGGAAGGATTGAGCCAGTTTGTTTGAATAAAACGAGGAGTTGCAGCGCCCTTTGACCCCCCCAGAACTATATCTGATATTTGGCAGAGGAGACAGAGGGGTGGACGCCGTGAAGACAGAAACCCTTCAGGCCGTCTCGCAGAAAGGACGGTTATAAAATAACAAAGACGAGCTTTGTTAAGACACATCTGCCCAACTGAGTTACCAGGAAACTCTCGCATCTGCACATTTTGTCAATTATTTCTGTTTGCATACAGCTAATTACAGAAATGGAAAGTTTGAAAAAGTACTTTTCACATCACTTTGATATCTTTAATCACATTAAGAAGGATACAAAGAGGATGTTTTCTAGACCCGCTCTGTACGAAGAGCCTCGTGAGATAACTTCTGTTGTGGTTTGGCGCCAAATAAATAAACCAGACTTGACTTGATCAACATTAGAAAAGAGTTTTTTGTCCATCGTGGATTAATAGGCTTACTTTGACAGACATAGCTTGTTATCAGCGGACGGACCAGCTGGTAAAACACCCTGAAGAACGTCTGGAGACAATAATATGTTCCCGGATGGTAGAAACGGTGAGGTAACCACCTAATGCTGGATCAGATTATATAATATGAGCACTTTATCACCAGTTTCCATGTGAGGATGATGGATAAGAGACGCGTGTAACAGGAGAAGAGCATAAACCAAAATGAAATTATAAAAAGTGTCAGGAAAGACAAATGAAGGACGATGAGAATGAGGTTGAGCCACACGTCACTCCGGCCATAAATAAATCCTCTGGATATATATTCACTCGCTCTCGGTTTGATGTACGCCGCCATCATAACCCTTCCCAGTTCATCTGGGTCTTGAAATAGAGGTCCGTATATTTGTCAAACGTGACCTCAGTGACACATTTATGTCTGAGATGGAGGACAGAAAAATGTGGGGAGTGGAAAAGAAACGCTGACAGTCTGGGACGAGATTTTTGAGTTCTGCTGCTTGTTTTTTTTTTTTTTTCTTCTTCTTCACCTTTCCTCAGAGAGAGTTCGTGCTGCTGCTCGCTACAATTTGGAAACTTCCAACCCGAGACAAATCGAAGCAGAAAATCGGATTTTACGCTCACCTCTTCTCTAAAGCGACTGAAGTCAGCAAAGTTCGGCTGCAGCACTTTAGTCTGGGGAGTTTTCTCCGAGACGCTGATGAAATGAGAAACCTGTGAAGAGAGTCGATCGGCGCTGATCGGTTAAAGCTTTCTGTCTTCGTTGATTTGTCGAACAGTTTGGGGTTCAGAGGAACAGCAAAGCAGGGGCGGTTCTAGGGGGGGGGGCCAACAGGGGCCAGTGCCCCCGTAACTCTGAGTCTGGACCCCCCTGTGGCCCCCTGACAGGGAGTCTGCATTAATAATACAATGACAGATTTCTTGCAATGATTTTGTTCTGAAGGGAAATGCAGAAATAAAGTTTCTCAGCAGTTTACTACCCAATCAAAATTGTTGAAATTGTAAACACTGCTTTGTCTGAATGAGGGATTTATCCTTTTTTCCGTATGTGCCCCCTAACAAAAAAGCTGGCCCCAACCTGGCCCCCCTATTAAAACTGGTCTAGAACCGCCACTGCAGCAAAGGCTTTCGTTCACCGGCTCACCTGCGAGGCTGTCGGTCTCGGCGGGAGGGCCGGAGGAGGCGGCAGCCATCCACTTCTTACCCCTAAAAAAAAAATCCAGACAAAACATCACTGAGCTATAAACCAGCGTGGCTATATTACTTTGGTTTTAATGAGAGAAACGCGACACCTGAAAGAAGCACAGAAACAAACCGGCCATATTTTCTCACTCAGACTTTCTCATCTTTCAACACTGGACAATAAAAACCCCACATAACTCACATTTCCCTTTTTTTTTGGTCCTCACATGAAAGAAGAAGCGTCATAAACAAGACACAATTACTCGGTTGTGCAATTCACTTTAGCTCCGGGGCGCTTCGTGCGCATTTGGATGCGCGACTCGTACCTGGAGCGCCCTGCTGGAAGAGCTTGTTGAGGTCCAGCGAGGAGGCTCTGGAGTGGGTCTTCTGGGGTCGAGGCGGAGGCGTGGGGGGCTCCTCCGCTTTCTTCATCGCGTCTTCGAAAGACGTGCTGGAGTAGGACCTGCAGGGGAGGTCACACAGGTGGAAAAACAAAAAAGGAGAATCAGATTAACGAGCAACGTCAGGGTTAACACATGTGGTGTATTAGTATTTTATTTTCACCTGGGTCTCGTTTTGGTCCTCATCTGCGTGTCCAGGTCGTGAGGCGGCTCTGTGGGGAAGGATATGTCAGATGAGCATAACACTTGTTTGAGTCGTTGTAAATGAGAAGCAGCTACTTCCCCGTGGAACCACAAGCTGTGATGGCTCAATCAGCGCGACGCATCATTTCAGTCTCAATGCGGTCGATTATTATTATTATTTAATTTTTTTTTTTACCAAACCACATTCTGACGCACCTCGACACCGCAGCGCGCTTACACAACACAGCAGATTTCAATCCTTAGACTGACTTTGATGCTAAAAAAAAATAAATCTCAGCTTGACCACATGTTTTCACCAAACGTGACGAAAGAGGAAAGACTCCTCGACACAGTGGAAGTGCCGAGGGTGCTGCTGTGGTATCTGGGCCGCAAAGATTAACTGTCATTTTCCCACGCTGACAGGAGGAGCTGGAGCATCACCTGGCCTCTCAGGAAACGCGCCGAGCTGCAGGGTCCGTTTCTCTTGAGACGTCTGCACCCTCATCGCAGCTACGTCTGCAGACACAGCAGCAGGATGTCATACACACGGTGACTCGACTGATTCAGCACGTACAAACTTTTAGAGGAAAGACACTTCAGCTCGTTATTTTAACAGTTCTATCACAATACAAAACTTCGGTTTAGCAGAAAAGTGCTGCTTTCCTCGCATATTCTGACGTGCAGCTTCAAAGGAGCTGCTCAGAGGAAATGCATTCTTATTTTAGAATATCATTAATAATTAATTGCTTGAATAAACTGGAATTTGACCTTGTTTACACGCTTCCTCTTTCAAATCTTGCTTTGTTGCGGCCAGGCTTGGCTGGAGCCTCTCTTTAACGCCCCGGTCCTACAGCAGGAAAAAAAAAAAAAAAAAGAAAATCAAAACACAGAATTATCTGTTTTATTACACGACAACACCGCCTGCAAACGCTGGAATAATGTCAAACTTTTGGTGTATTTAAGGAAAGTACAAGCTTATGCTCTAAGCTCAACGTGTTGATGGGGAACAGTGTCGAAACAGCTCGGAGGAGCTTCATGATTAGCTTGTTAGTGCCCCCTACAGGCTCCACAGAGGGACTCCACACTCCCTTTGTTTAACAACTGGGTTAAAAGTATCTGAGGGATTGATTTACCATCTGACCAGGCCTCAGTTCAGCATCCTCGAAGACGATAAGAGGCTCTGCACTCTGCAAACAAAAAAAAAAAAGGCACAATTAAATTTAAGCTTCAGTCAGCACAGACAGGCACGTTGATGAGTGTTTCTGATCACAGTGTCATGGCTGTTTCTGTCACCTCAGGTGTATCCGGCACGTCCTCTTCCTGCTGCATGTAGCCGGGTCGCAGGGTCGGGGGAAGGCTCTCTGGGAGAGGGTAGCCGTTCTTGCGCGCCACTATCAAGTGGAAGGCCGTGCAGAACTCAGAGAAGGTGAGAGCGCCGTCTCTGTCCACGTCGCTCAACTCCCTGAAAAAGTAAGAAAAAACAAAAACATAGAAAGAATTATGTCTCAAATTACAAATCCAGATCATTACATTCAGCTAATCTGTAATGATGGTGACAGAAACTACAGTCTGTATTTTTGCAGCTCCATAAATTGATAGTCGTCTGAGAAAAACTAAAGGACACTAAAACAATGTAAATATTAATTAAAAGCCTGATTCATGGACCTATTTTACATTTTTATCAGTATTTCCATATTCAGCTGATCTGCAGGTGAACACACTCTCGAACTGAATTAGCATTTTATTTCTAATTTATTTATTTTTCAAATCAAAATTAGAACTGAAAGCAACAGTTGTATTGCCTCAGTAATTTGTGCAACAGGCCATCGCTCTTTATTATAGGAAATAACAAGCTAATTATTCTTAAATTACAGATTTTAAATGCCTCTTAAACATGTTGCCACATTATCATATAGCATATAAACATTGTGAAAAGGTATATGATTAATTATAGCATCATTAACATTAAAGGACTACTTTAATGTGTTGGAATAAATACATATTCCACTCTCAGTTAGCTTAGCTTTGCCTAAAGACAAAGAAAAACAGCTAGCTTAGCTCTGCTGTAACAAATCTTCACCTAGCATCACCAGCTTGAAGCTCATAAATCCCCAGAGTTGCTTTTACACTTAGTTTTCTAATAATTAAACTCACAATATATAGCACATTTATCAACTAGCCAACATTAAAGGGATAGTTCCACATTCGTGTGAGATAAAGCGACCGACAGCAGCTGGTTAGCTGAACACAAAGCCTGGACACATGGAGAAACAGTGAGCCTGGCTCTAAAGCCGAGAGCCTCCAGTGTTGCTTTCACACCTCAGTTTCTGAGAAGACTAAACAAACTATATATAGCACATTGATCAACTCACTAACATCTAACAGGATAGTTGAGCTTTGTTAACCAGAAGCCGATTAGCTTATAGCACATATAATGTAAACACTGGGTAACAGCTAGCCTGGCTCTGTACAAAGGTGACAAAATACTGAAATTAAAGTGTTAAAATGTACACTATATATATTAAAATGTATATATCATATGTAAACACAACCCAGGCAGCTGTTTCCCTCCATTTTCATCCTTCGTGCTACGCTAACTCTCCAGACTGTAGCTTCACGTGAGTGGTATTAATCTCCTCATGTAACTCACGTGTCAATTTGTTCCAAATTGTGAGTCACATCTTATCAAATCATTCATATTTTGACACAGATCACAGTGTCATATGTCCCTAATGACACTGTCGTCCACTCAGTCTGCCACCTATTGTTGTAATAGATGATAAAACAGCTCTAAATATGGATGTTGTGAAGCCTTTTTCTTGTTCGGGGATGAGAAGACAAAAAAACAAAACAAGCCTGCACCTTTAAAACGAGGCCTCTGTCTGGCTCATGCTGAGGTGCTTGGCTGATAAACACCCAACTGACCCCAGAGCAGATCAAGGACACGATGAGTCAGCACTTACCAAATGTGGGAGAGCTCTGGTATGGGCAGCTTGGACTTTGTGAAGAAGTTCTTTGCAATGGCTCCTAGAAAAAGAGTCACAAAGTGGTGAAATAGTCTGAACTTGTATTTTTATGTACAGATGCAGCAGGAGGGGAGGGAGGGGGGGTTCATACCGAGAATCAGGGCCCCCAGGTCGGGCTGCAGGGTCTTGAACTGATTGGTGTAATACTCCAGCTGTTCCTCTGTGATCCTCCAGGGGTCATCGTCAGAATAGTCATCGACGCCCTGCTGCTCTAGTCGCTCTGATGAGGAAGCCTGGGGAGATAAACGAGGATCATAATACAGATTTTAAGAACTATTAACAGGATCATTAAGATGGAAGAGATCTGTATTTACCCGCGCCATAGCAGGATGCTCCACAGAGGGTTTAGTCCCGTAGTTTCTGGGCGAGGAGTGCTGCTCCAGCTGAACCATCGGGCGTGAGGAATGTTTGCTTTCGTAGGCTGAAGGACGGGAGAGAAAAAAGTCAAAACAGAGCCTCAGCGGAGGAGAAACCTGAGACGGACATGTGACGATTTCCTACCGATTACACCGTGTTATGTGTGATGCGATCTGACAGAATGAGAGAGCCACAGATCGAGAAGGAACAGAAGACTAACGAGGGGGGGGGAGGAAAATCAGAGCTTCCCACTTCGGAGGACGGAACAGGTGTCAGAGATGCAGTAAAAAAACCTCCCCGTGCTCATTTCAGTACTAATTCATAATGCATGACTAGCGCAACATATGTACTTCTCGCAGTCTGAGTCCACTGCAGTATTTCAGTTACCTACAGAGGCAATCAGCAGGGAAACTACTGATTCCTCTGTCGAACAGATAGATGTGTGTTTTAGTGTTTTGTTGTTGTAAGACTAGAAGTTCGCTTACCAGTCTGCGAGTCGGCGCCGTTCCTCTGCTTGCTGTACGTGTAACTGCGGTAGGTCAGCGGGGAGCGAGGAGGCGAGCTGCTCGGCGATCGTGGTGGAGACCAGGGCTCCTTCAGGGACACAACATTTGTGATTTCACACACACACACATACACACACACACACACAGAACGATAAGTTTCCTCTGTGAATACACTTCTAGTTACTCCTCGAACTTGAACAGCTTTTACACGCTGCTGGAAAGTTGCCCACTAACAGGAGAGTGTGGCCAGGTCATCCAGATAATCACTGGAACATTCATCTTAACGAACATCCTGTTCCAGCTCGTGTCAGAATGAGCCGTGTCTGCTGAGGCTGCAGGCACATCTAACCCATCATACGTCCTCGTAATGTTTCTGTCATGACACAGTGCACTTCTCTTCTGTAGCACTGACCTGGTACGACTCTTCCATTTCATTTTTATGGAAGGATAAATTATACAGATTGCTTAATTCAAATTCAAGGACAACGTTTCTTTTTTATCATATTTTTGGGAGCACTTCCTTCCTTTTATTTTGGTCGCTGGCTGAACTCAAACCAGGGACGGATGGATTCATAGTGGGCGCCTTAAAGGTCAATATTGTATGAAGATGCATTTTGTGTCTTCTTTAATTTCAAAGCAGGTGTAGGCGATAAACAGATACAATGAAAGTATTAAAAACACTCAATCCACAGCTCCATCAGTCCATCCTAGACGCACACAGCTCATATTCGTAAACTGTCTTTAAACGAGCTGACGTGACTTCTGTAGCGTTGTGATGTCACAACTGTACAGTCAACGCCCCGGGCACACTGGCAGAGCTGATGTGTGTGGTGCCTGCTCGGGCCTGTGAGAGCCGACCAATCAGAGCAAATCGGGCTTTTGGGGAGGAGGAGGGGGCCTTAAAGCGACAGAGCGTTCAGACACAGGGTGAATAGAGGTGCTGCAGCAGTTGACAATAATGGATTTTTTAATGAACATTTTCTAGTAGACACCTTAAATAAAAGTATGAAAGTATCACTTAAACTCAAAGAGGTCCAGTTAGAGACAAAGTCCTCGAGCAAACATGCAGAACATCGTCATTTCTAACTTGCATTATGATGCGCTAACATGTAAAATATCTAATTTCCTGTGCACTCAGTTTCAGCTAGGTTTGTTTGCTCTGTGCTGTCTGGTAGTGGCTCTCCACATCGCAGCTTTTAATAATCGGCATGGTGTCAGATATGAGTCATAATGACCTTAAACTGCCCGCGGGAAATATGACCACGGATTAGCCCATCCTTGATTAAAAGCTCTGTCTCCGCCGTCCGTTTCCTCAGACGGTTCTCTCTCGTCTCGTGTCCCCTCTGGGTATCTGTCTGACTCAAATTACAAAGCTTAACGCAGCGCACAGATTTGACTGGCTGAGTGGTGTCGTGTAAATGATTATCAATGCAGGCGGATACTCTAGAATGTGATAATGTAATAATGCTCAATCATTTAGAGGGATTGCAGTTTAACAAGGGGGAAACATTTGGTCATTTTGCTAACGGGGGGGGGGGGGGGGTGGCGTCTCCCCTCATCCCCTGTAAAATATCTCGCTGCCTATAATTATGATATTTAAAGGATAAGTTCACAGTTTTTCAAGTCTTTCTTAAAGATGCAACATGAAAGAACTGCTCAAGTCATATGCAAAACAAACAGGAGGTAGCTTATCGTCAGAATAACTGATAACTGTAACGGTCGTTAGCTAGTTAGCCATGCAGCTAAGCGTCCAGACTGTGAGCTGGAGCTTTGGACTGGGACGGGCCGGGGCTAGCTGGTTAGCATGCTAACTTCAGTAAATATCTTTTCAACATGATACAAAGTAATCATCACGTCAAAACTGTTATTTCTACACATTCTGTGGATAATTTTTGAGATTTTTTTCATGTGTTTAACTGAAATTCTGACACAATAACAACTTTAAAACAATAACGAGGTGCACAGTTGGTTACAGAAACAGGTTTTATCTGCTGTTATCATTCCTCCTGTTCATACTGGCCATTGAAGGCCGCTAATGCTAATGAGTTTCTAATATAAGTGATTACAAAATCAAAATCCACAGTCCTTACTTTGCATAAAAATATGTGCACAAATAAATCTTAATTATGTACGGCTCTACGAGGACACTTGGTTTGAGTTACTCAGAGCAAGTGGATCAATTCCAAAGTTACAGTACATTTTCTGTACATCTTAAATGCTTTTATCAGTTTTTGCCTTCTGAGATGTCTTTCTGCACGAGCGTCTGCAGATCTGTGGCCGGTCTGGCGCCTTTAAGGAGGCCTGCCGTTCTCTAATCTCTCGCCAACATAACATTTCTGCTCTGCTGAATACAGCTGACTGGAATGCTTTAGCTCAGTGCACCACTCTTTGTCGACTCCGTCAACAGTGAAAAAAAACAACTCTCTTCTAAACTCAAAATCATGTGTTTCAATCAGACATGTCAGACAGTAACTTGACTTGACAGTGACTCATGATGTTTTATGGCTTTGGAAACGTCTTCCCACGCTCACCTTCTTCTCTGCGCTGGCCTCCAGGTGTCTGAAGGCGCTCCTGTCTGCAGGAGTCCAGGGGACTGAAGCGGGCGCAGCTCCACCCTGAGCCCCGTCTACACCTGCGGGGACGGTGGAGTATCGCATCTCTGGTTCATTCTTCAGCCCAGCAAATCTGGGCAGAGGTAGATCTAAAGGGAGACACAAGTTAGTTTTCCCTCTGGTGCTTTACTTTTTTTTTCTCTTTGCCTTGGAAATAAGTTATAAACTAAAGTATTTAATGTGTGGAAAGATCAGGAGCTTCCTCTATGATGAGGACAGAATTAGACAGAGGGAATTAATCAGGATGAGCGTCTTCACACGTCTTATTCTGAGCCACTTCTGAATCACACGCTGGTGAATATAAAACTCTGAACGTACTTCTTCTAATAATCCATCGTGCCACAATGTGCTGTGTAGAAAAACAGATTTTCCTCTGCGGTCGGGGTGTGACTGATCGTGTGCTCCTGTAATAAGGGCAAACCCACTTAGCCCTTTCCACACGACTCCCCTTTCATCCAGATTAGGCCAAATCCTGCCATGTTACGATAATCTCCTGATCCCCTTTTGCTCCCGTAAGACGCCTCCTCTCCGAGCTGCAGACTTACTGGCTGTGACGCTCTCCAGGTGGACGGGCAGGCCAGACTGGGCGGCCGCGAGCAGCTTCAGGGCCACGTAGAACTGAGGCGTACCGAAGTATCCGAGGCGCTTCGCTCCGCACACCTCGGTCACCTGAGAGGAGACGAGTCCAGAATCATTAAATGGACAGATTTTGAACACACAGCACTGATCAATCCCATCCCCCAGAGTAATCTTAACCATTTGATCATTTTACACCGCGATCAGGTTAACGTGTAGCTCAAAATGACCGACTGCACTTGAAGAAACGGTATGTGAGGGATCAGCAGCACAGTGGGATCTGTTTATCCAGCACTCCTTTGATTAGAGGTACAATGGCTGCTTTGGGGGGGCGCAAAGGAGATTAGGATTATGTGGAACAATCAAGGAAAAGATTCTCCAAAATATAACTGAAAGAAATTCTATTTGGGGTTAAAAAAAAAAGGAGGTTCCTGAAAAGCGAGACTGTTTATAACTGAGTTCATAAGAGCGTTGACGTGAACACGAGCTCCTCTGTGACTGAAAGTAATACAATTCTGACACAAAGCGAGTCTTCTCTTTGTCACGGAAGTATTAACACACACACACGATGCATGGAAGATATTTAAACTATATTTTTATATGTTGCCCCTCATCCAAACCAAACACAGTGTTGTATCCAATCGTCATACTCAAGAAAAGTAAAGAAGATATCTCGCTAAAATATAACTTTAGTTAAAGTTAAAATCAGCCAGTCACTAAAGCAAAACTCTTAAATTATCTGATATAAAATATACTTAAATATATATTTTTTTAAAAGCACAGGTAAAAGTAAATTATACAGAATCGGATTAGTTACTCTGTACCTTTCTAATTATCTGAATCAGTGTTCTTATTATAAAAATGCTTTTTTTTTCTCTGACGCAGCTGCAATCTGCAAAGAAACTCTTCATTTAAGTTTATAACTGAATGTAGTGGAAAGAACACGGATATTCTTTAATAAATTAACGTTCATGTACCTCAAATTTATACGAAAGTGCGCTCCTTGAGTAAAAGTAGTCAGTTACATAGTGGTGTAAAAGGTCGTGTTGTGGTTGTAGAAGCTCAGCTGAACGGCTGCTGGTTGTCACAACTTCTTATTCACTACACAGATATGTGTGATTGCCACAGGGAAGTCGTCTTTGTTGACTGGTGCTACATTAACCCCTCGCCGTGTAACCAGACACTTTTTATCTCTCCTCATCATTTATCTGTCGTGGTGGAAAGTTATCTGTTGAGGTTTATCCCCCAAATTTGTAACTATCATAATTCCAGCACCTCAATAAGACAACCTGACTTTTATCAACGTTACAAAAAGGCTCCACACACAGAAAACAACACATATTGTTAAAAGGTGCAATACTGTACGTAAGATTTCATGATTTAATTCAGGATCAAAACAAAGAGGGGGCAACACATCACCGGAGTAACCGCTAACTGCTGCTTACTGTAGCTGCCGTTAGCATAGTTAGCTTGGTTAGCTGCTGGCCGCTCAGCTAGCTGTGTGGATAGAGGACTGTTGATGTTTACACCGCTAGCACAGGAGCTTAGGACCAAACTGGGACAAGTCTGGCTAGTTAGCATGCTAACGTCAATGGATATCTATGCAACACAGCTTCAAAACTCTATTTATCGAGTTCTTTTGATAGTTACATTTTCAAATTAAATTCTTGCACATGGTCTCTCTAAATCTATAAACCAATATGGCTTCAGTTTTGATTTTTCAGGCCATTTCAACAACACGGAGAGGTTTGAGGGACGGTTTTAGTTTCACCATGGAGGGTATGACCGATAGAGAAAAGCTCTTCTTGTGGCAACAATGGATTATCTTATCTTATAAACATACAAGAGCCAAAAGTCCAGTTTTTCTACAACAAAGGGAACACTGGCTGGTATGTGTTTTTGAAATACGGCTGACTGCTAATACCCATTGTTTAATGAGGTTGAAGGGCGGGTGGAGCGCATGTGGCTCACATCGCCTTATGAGACCATTATTTCTGCGTGACCTGCATTGTGTTCATTCAGCAGCGTCCACAGGCAGATCCAGAACGAGTGGAGGCCGGCAGAGGTCAGGTCTGCACTGCTCATCAGTGTGCCTGAGGTCAGCAGAGTAAGATTAATGACATGATTACTCCAGGAGCACCAGCGTAAAGCCTTGAGGAACCAGACAGGCAGGTCTGATCTACGGCCCGAAGGGGGAAAAGTTATTTAAGGAGGAAGTACAATTGCCAAAAACATTTCAGCACAGACAATGTCACCGTTGGTATAAGTTTCTGGATATTAAATCAATCAAACATCCTGTTGACAACGTGGCTGAGAAAGTCCAGTCTGAATATCAGCCTGTTAGATTACTTGGTATCTGACACTCAGGAGTGACAGATTTGTCTTTTTTACTCCAGAACTTTTATGTTACTAAAGAATCCAAAATAACAAATAAGCAAAGAGCAAACATGTATCTCCTCTGGGGACCAAGAATGTCTGTAAAAGATTTGTGTGGCAGTCTATTGTATTGTTGTGGAGACATTTCACCAAAAGGCTGGCTAGTTAGCATGCTAACGTCAACAGATGTCTATGTAAGACAGCACATTGTCTTCACAGCTTCAAAACTGTCATTGATAGTTAATTTTTGAAAGTTTTCCAAATAACATTCTTACACATTGTTCCTTTAAATTCATAAACCAATATGGCTTCGGTTTGATTGATTCAGGCCACTTCTACAACACAAAGAGGTTTGAGGGACTGTTTGAGGGTGACAATGCCAACTTTCTAGTGGCGCTGGATGTAGAGTCAGGGTACCAGGATCCATCCTCTGTGGACCATGCACACATCTAGCTAATTTCAAAGCATTCCGTCCAATAGCTGCGGAGATATTTCACCAAAAAGATGAAGACTCATCCTCTGGGGACCAAGACAATCTGTACACATTGTCACAGAACAGCATCTGACAGTTGTTCAGATAGTTCAGGGCCTACGTGGTCAACCGGCAGCCCTATACTGCATTTTCGAAGCCTTGCAACATGTTGTTGATGCAGATCAATGTGGCACCACCGGTCCCGGATGCTAGAAACAGCAGCGAGCTGAGATCCGGAAAGATTACCTTGAAACCAGGCCACACCTTCACCAGACAGGTTCCACAGCAATGTCTGTCAACACGTGTAACTCAACATGTCACTGAACTCAGCGCGGACCAGAGACCTCACCCCCAACCTGAGAACTCACTCTGGCAGAGGCATTAATGGATAATCCATGCAAGGTCTGTGTTTTAATTACATGTCGGCCGCTCACACGGGGGGGAGAAGGATCCAATCAAACTCTCGTGCACTCCAAATGAAAACCCTATTCATCGTGCGCCCACAGTAATTGTTATGGGAGAGATTTGCTGCACTCCAAGTCCACAACATCAGCATAATAATTGATTTCATTGCAGGCTAAATGTGTGGGAAGCTGAGCCTTTCTCTAACAGGCAACAGCGCTGACAGCTCAGCAGGAAGAGGGCTCGTGCTTTTACTACTTATCTGCTTTCGACACATGCGGGACATAAAGATCCTTCCTCTGTGACTCCGGTCAATCTGGTGATTCGTGACTCGACAAAACACGCCCTCACGCACAGCGCCCGGTGGAAACCCCCCCCCCCCCCCCTGTTTTTTTACAGACAGCACAGAGCGCGTTTACTGTGAAACCACGTCAAATCACAGCACAACTTCTATGTTATCGTGGATCACGGAGGAAATACACCGTTTACGATCCCATGATATGGTTTGACACAATGACCCACTGAGTCCAAGAGTGATCCTGCAGGCATCCTGCAGCAAGGCCGCACACAGCTCACAAGACTGCGTGTCAATCACCCCTGCGTGGCGGTGGCGGCGATCCAGGCCGGACAGGAAGGAAGCGGAGCTCAATGCCAAACTTCCTGACACCCACACAGACACACAATAGGCTGCGATCGCCGGGAGCTGACCACAAGGGACTGTGAGTGGCGTGAATGGAGGCGGCGACCTGCTGGGCTCATCTGAGCTGGAAAAATATGTTTTCTGTCCCCGCGGCGGGTCAGCAGAACGACGGAGCTGCGGAGCCAATTAAATACAGTTTAGCACGACAACGGCTCAAATCTGTGTGTTGGAAATAAATATTATGAATCTATGAAAGGGAACAGAGAGAGATAGCAGTTAATAGTTTGAATCTTTCGTGTTGTATTTTTACACACTGCATGA
Source organism: Sparus aurata (assembly GCF_900880675.1). Taxonomy (NCBI): domain Eukaryota; kingdom Metazoa; phylum Chordata; class Actinopteri; order Spariformes; family Sparidae; genus Sparus; species Sparus aurata. Next base: position 7,179,779 of record NC_044197.1, read on the forward strand.
TTAGATTTTTAAAGCTTTCACTGAGAAAAAGAGTGGGTGAAGCCTTGAGGGAGCATGCCACTGTTTGTTTTTCCTTTAAAATGCTGTATAATTCTGTAATATTTTGTATTTTGTGTAAGAATCAATTAGCAGAAAATTCCCTGAATGTTATCCATCACAAGGCTGTTGTAATTTTTGTCATAGTCATGTTAGTTTTGTTTGGTAACACAGTTTGAACTGTTTGTAAAAGACAGCACAGCTTTACCTCACAGCAGTGTGTGTGACTGTTGCTCACTGTGGCCGTGAGTGGAAAATACGGAATAATGACAAATGTTAAAAAAGAGTAAAAGTAGCACAAATGGAGTGAAAAGTGAAAAAAAAACCTGACTCATTAAAGGTGCAATATGTATGATAGGCGGCCGGCCGACACACCAGCTCACAGTGTTTGTAACGAGATCCAAAAAAAAAATCTTTCTCCAGAATCACTTACTGCACCTTTAATGTCGATTATACAGCAATATCTCGCTAAAGTTTGCTAACGTGAGCCAAAACAAACCCCCGGTCGTGACAGACCAGGTGAGGCTGATTGTGCTGGACTCAGCAAAGGTTTGTTACGTTAGTTATTAATCAACTGACCCTTAAAATACACAGTCTCACTTTAATGTTCTCTGTTACGGATCACACAACTCGAGCAGGTTCCAACGTTCTGCGATGAGATCGTATCATAAATACTAATATGTAATCTTGTTAAGTGCTACAAAGAACATGGTTTGCAGAATCTGTAGAGCTAAATTACTCAATCATTCAGTCAATAGTTGATAAAACATGAATTGGCAGGGTTTTGATAACCGGTCAAAGTATTGTTTAGATCCTTTTTGTACAAACTGGTTTAGGTAAACTGAGAGGACTCAGGTTAAATCTCTGTAAATGTAAGTTTTAAGGATATTAGACTGTTGGTCGGACGAAACAAATGATGTCACTGTGTCACATTTTTCAATGGTTTTCAACATTTCATAGACAAAACGATAAAAAGATCAATAAAAGGCTGTTTAAAGGTGCATTATGTCGTCACAGGGGGGGAAAGCAAACTCAGAAAGTTAACCAAAACAATATCAACAAAGTAATAATACAAACTCAGACATATTGATTTGATGTAATTCCATGTATGTTTTGTCATCGTGCTCTTTTGGCTTAGAATGAAAACAATGGTCGGCTGTGATGTAATCTGTACGCTGCGCCACATCACGGTGCTTTAAATAGAGGAGATTTTGCAGACCTCAGTGTGACAGGCAGGTGACTGTGACACAACATCCACCTTAATACGAACCATTAAAGGAGCACTACGTAGTTTTTAATCAGAAGTGAAAGATCTTCATTTAATGCCTGAACAAACTGAAAAAACAACCTCTGTTTGTTTTCATGACTGAATAAACAAACTGACCTTAAAGGACGAGACACAGCTTCGTACTGTTCGACTTTGTTCATATGTGGCGGACCCTGCCACCTTTTTTAGCTTCAGGCCGTGCTCTGGGAGCTTATTTTCCTCTGAGAAAAGCGTGTTTATTCAGTTATGGAAAGGATAAACATTCTCTGAGTTGTTTTTCTTACCTCATCAATACTGTAAATATGACCTTTCTGAGCGTCAAAACTACAAACTGCCCCTTTAAACATCAAAAACTGAACTCCTCACAGCAGAAAAGCACAGTCAACACAAATGACGTGAACCGAGCAGAGGAAGGATTCAGCTTGTTAATGTGTAAAATGCGTGTAAAATCAAAAAAATCTCCGAAACCCTGAACGCCTCGCTGTAAAAACCATCCAACACACAGTCTGCTGGGCTACAGAAGCAGGGAGGAGACACACAGAGCCAATGCAGTGAGTAAAGAGGTCCATACCCTGCTGTGTGACAGAGCAGAGGGGGTGTGTAACGTCACACACACACACACACACACACACACCAGCAGGAATACAATGCACATATAATGATCACATATTGAGGAAGAGCCTGATGATGATGATGATGATGAAGGTGTGTGTGTGTGTGTGTGTGTCCTGCAGATCTCTGAGGTCTGCTGATCGGCAGCCTGCAGCTCTCAGCCCTTCTCACTGGGTAACATGTGATGAGCAGGCAGCCCGCAGCAGCAGCAGCAGGCAGCCGGCAGCAGGCAGCAGCTGCGCCCGCTGTACTCACCCTGTGCAGGGCTTCAGGAGGCAGCTGAGACGCCTTGAACAGCTCCGCCACTTTGCCGGACGACAGTTTTCCTGAGGTGTCCGCTTGGCACAGGCTGTGCAGACCTGAGTAAAACCTCTGCTCGTGTTCGTTCAGGGGGATGAAACTCCCCGCAGACGCCACACCGGATTCCGGATCCATTCCCGGGGCTGACGCATGGACGGGGCTCCGCTACAAGCCGACGGATCGATCCATCCCCGCTGCGGACACCGGCCCGGCTCCTGTTCCCAGTCGGAAGCGGAGGTTTCTTTTTCTTTTTTTCTTTTTTGGCAGGCGGAGGGGCGGTGTCACCTCCGACAACAGGGCTCCTTGTGAGGGCTCAGTGATCAGGATCATCCACTCCTCCTGCCTCTGTTGGAGCTGGTTGTAGCAGCACCGAGCTGCGCCTGCAGGGGGCGCCGGAGCGCAGGAAGGAGAGGGAGGCATTGTGTGAGGGATGAGGGGCGCTTTGTCTCTGCAGCCGGAGAGAGGAGCATCTGTGTGAAGGCACTGCAGACATCATAGCTGAACATTTACATCTGAAAACACAGAAAGTGGTTAAAAAACTGTAAAATTCAGATGTTTTCTTTTAGTCAGCAGACCTTCGAACTGCGTTGTGCTTTATTTTGTTTGTTGATGTTTGGTTTTGTTGAAGGTGGACTGGAATTTTGTATGAATTGTTTGCATGTATTTAAAGTTCTTGAATAAAAAGAGAAAATAATAAATAAATAAAGGATCATCTGTTTAAAGTCACTGATTTGAAATCACATATAACTTCCACTGAAAAGTGTAAGAAATTGACTATTTAGACATTTCAGATGTTCTCCTTTTAGTTGTGTGTATTATTTGTAAGTATTTGACGTTCTTGGATTAAATGAGAAAATACAAAAATAAAGAAGTATCTGTTTAAAGTCACACTTCATGTTTGCCTTTTGAAAATTGACAATTGGAATATTACATCTAAATAAACAGAAATTAATAAAAAAAAAAAAAAAATCCAATAAGATTCAGATATTTTCTTTTAGTCAGCAGATCTCTGAACTGCGTTGTGTTTTGTTTTGTTGAGGGTGGACTGGAATTTTTTATTTGTATGTATTTAAAGTTCTTGAATAAAAAGAGAAAATAATAAATAAATAGATAAATAAATAAAGGAGTTTCTGTTTAAAGTTTCAGATCTGAAATCAGATTTGACTTCCACATCTAAAAACACAGAAATTGGCAAAAACAATTTAGACAAGTTATACATTTCAAATTTCCTCCTTTTAGTTGTGTGGATTATTTGTATATGTTCTTAGATAAAAAAGAGAAAATAAACATAAATAAAATAATTAAGAAATAAAAAAGGGGCTGTTTAAAGTTACAGATATTAAATCATTGTTGACTTCCATTGAACATTTAAATAAAAAGAACAAATGCATGTATTTGACATTCTTGAATAAAAAGCGAAATTTGAAAAAGTAAGAATAATATAAGATAAATAAATAAAGGAGCATCTGTAATATAGATGTTTTTTAAGGGGTCACTTTCTGACAGCTTTATATAAAATGAAAACTAAGTATAACTTTTTTTTTAACTTTGTTATCTTAATTTTTGTTATAGGAGATGAAGGGATGAGTATAAAAAAATAAAATCAACTTCATCAGACTAAAAAACACAATTCTGTGTCTTTGGTGGAAGCCCTTAAATCTTTTTATTCACCTTGAAAGTGTCCGGCTCCACGACTACAAAACCTCCCCAAACTTTCCACCAGCGTGGGGTCGAGTAGATAAAGACTGAATTTTCATTTTTGGGTGATTATGATCTTTTAACCTTGATCATTGACTCTGCAGTGTCAGGCCCTCGTATTTGAGAGAATTGAGCCTGGAAAGTCATTGAACGGTCCTTGAATTCGATATTGGCGTGGGAATCTCTGAGATCACATCTGTCAGCGTTAGATATTCTATTCAACATATATTTACACATTCATATATAATACCTGAGTAAGCAACAGAACATACTTCAGTAACAGGGCTCTCTTCTTCAGTCGGGGCCCTGACTCCCCTCCACTGTGAGGCCTCTGCTGCCACCATGTGTTCAGTAAAGCACCTGCAGGCCGTGTGACTGCAGCAGAACATATTTCTGTAAATCAGTGTTTCGCAGTGACTGAGGTGACTGAGAGCAACCAGGTAAAGTCTCCAGTGTAAGATTTACTCGTCTTCTCATTACATGTTATCTCCAAAGTCTTCTGAGAATTCTAGATGTTTCATTATGTTCTTCTACACAACCAGACTTTTGATTTGGAAAGAAGAGAAAAGAACAGAGCAACATGGTATTTCTTATGCTTTTTTTCTTTTATTATATCATAAATTATAAGACAGGGGAAGTGCTTTAAGTCTTCTACAGGGCTGCACCTCTCAGGAAAATGTCGTCATATTGTTCCAGCACGAGTCTGTATTACGGAAAAACACTTGTGACATTTTATGGGAGCATAAGATCGTTTATTGTCGGGTCAAGATAACTCTGTTGTCACGTGAGCGAGAGACTTAAAAAGCAAACTTGGCACACAGACTTTGCCTCAAGTGGCCCCGTGTCAGGATCCAAACACCACACAGAGGGTTGAACAATTAACCACAGCGCTGGCTGATCGTCAGGGCAGAATGGATGATTAACCTTAAACCATTGTCTCGTCAAGCGTCTCTCATCTTTCTCAGACGGAGGAATGTTCCTCAGCTTCCTGGATGTGTGGAGGATTTGACTGTCTGCCTGTCAATCAAGACGAGGTCAGGCCTGATAACCATGTGTAGGAGAGAGAGGAAGTAAATAAAGCACAACCAGTGATGAAAATCCAAATCTGGGCCGCTAACTAGAGGAAAATAACGATTCAGTTGGATCTCTGTGAGCACTGAACGTTCTGATTCAACCAAATGTGTGCGCACCAAATTTTCCCTACAAGGAATGCAGCTGCTGATCTTAATCTCGGCTAATCAGCAGCTACGGTCTGATGATTCACTCTTTTCCTGTCAGTTTGGCTTCATTCAATCTGTGAAAAGCTGTTTCAAAGTTTAATAGCTCGGGCGGGAAATGTATTGCAGATATCCGTGATTCAATTCTTCCCAGTCAAAAGGAACATTTCACATAATCCGTCATGACGTTGTGCCGAGGACAGAAGGATCCTGTGTATTTGGGGGTTTTAATTTCAGATATCCACAAGAAGATTTTCAATTCCAGATATCCATGATCTAATATTGAATGAACATAAATCCATTAGGACTCGCAAAAATGTCACTGAAGATGTCCTGAACTCTCCTGAACTAAAAATGCAGTTTCAGATATCCCCGATGAGAATTATGAGTAGAAAGGGAAAAAAAATGCAGTGGCAGATATCCAGAAACGCATTTGTTGATGAAGGTTCTCAGTCAGCCAGGTCGTGGTAATACAAAGTGCTGTATCGAAGGCAAGTGATGTTTCAGAAGTGAATAAGCGTCTTGGCTGAGAGGTGAAATGTCTAAAGTCCAGCTGCCTACAATACAACATTTAGTACCACAAATGTATTGTGGATATCTATTGACAGACACCCAAAAAGTCAATGATAATTATTGAAATTATTCAGTTCTGACTAGTAATAACTGGACTGAATTTTTTCCACACAAATGTTCAAGACCGTATAAATGACATAAAAACTTTCTGTTCACTTTACACAAACACTCGTCCCTTCACAGCCCTCGACATACTTTTTTTTATGTTAAGTCACCAATTTTTGTACATTAGTCCATATTTTTAAACCAGCATAATTGGTTTTAGTGACACTAATCCATGCAAAGGGTCATGTGGTTCTGATGGGTCCAGATTGACCCTGATCCAGAGGGATGGGTGCATCAGGGTAAGAAGAGAGGCGGATGAAGTGATGCCCCCTTCGTGCCTTGTGCCGACAGAACAAGCCTGTGGAGCAGTGTTATGATCTGAGGATGATTCAGTTGGTCAGGTCTTGTTTCAGAAACGTTATGTGGCCAAAAAATGTAAGTAAACTTTTTTCTTTCCTGTGTAAAATGTTGAATATAAATCAGGTCTGTCTGACTAAAACCTTTTAAAGGATGTTCAGATAGTTTAAATGCAGTTTGGACCGGTACAAAGTTGTAGCTTTCTATTCATCTAAATATAATTTGCACTTGTAAGAATGTTAAAAGGGAACATGTAAGAATTGAACTCAAAACAAACAGTGGGCAGCATGTCGCTAGGGTTACCGCTAACTGCTGCTAACTGTAGCTGCCACCTAGTTAGCACAGTTAGCCGTGCAGCTAGCGGTCCGGACTAAGAGGGGAGTGTTGGTGTCTCACAGGAGCTTTGGACCAGAACGGGTCTTAGTTAGCTGGTTAGCTTCAGTAGGCTACATGTCTTTGCAACACAACACACAGACATCATAACATCGGAACCGTTCACTATTTCTATATATTCTGTCAATCATTTTTCTTTTGTTTAACTAAAGTTCTTACGCAGTGCACCTTTAATGTGGATATAATTAATCACCATTCTGAATAGTGAGAGGACAGTTTGGACCGGGAGAGATTCTGTCATGTTTACCTCAAGTGTAGTACATGTTGTATGTACTTGATATAAAGGAGCCGCGCTGTTCCGTTCTGTGCAGAGTAAACAGAGGCGGACTGAGATCTGCCTCTCTCACATTAGTAAACCTCTCTGCCTCCCTGAAAGCTTGAACAAACAGTGGGACTTTGGCTGTAGCACACACTTTGCTGTATCCATGCTGAGGGCCAGCTGATCTCTAGCTTTTTTTTTAAACAGAAGAGGCTGGTCTAGGTGTCAGGTGTGTCCTGGTTTAATCATTAACCTCAGGGTGCATCCAGTGATGTTTTGCTGACTTCCTCAAATCACTGATCACTTCAGGCTCCACTTGGATTTTTTCAGTATTTTGCTTCCTGCTCTCTGTGGAAATGTTGGGAAAGATCTTCTTCCTGCTCTGTTTATCATCTGCCTGGGCAGAGGACCTCTGTTCAAAAGGTAAGAGACCATATGTTATACCTTAAAATGTGGTTAAATGCTATTTCTACTCTGATACTGTCAGCAAACACGGGCATTGTTTTCGTGGAGCCTGGTTCCAGCTCTTTGTTGCCCCTCGAGCGGGGAATGCAGCTTCTAATCTGACAAAGTCGGATTAGAAGCATAACTCAAATGTTTGCCTCGTAACAATGACCTCCGTTTGACACCAACAGCGGTTCTAAATAACATGCTGGCCTATATGCGATGATTTCCAACTGTATGGGGGAAAATAACTGAAGAAACTTAACATGAAATGCTGTGAAATCCTTAATGCGCTGAACTTGAATCTGTTTTATCTGCGTAGCTGTTCCTCCAGAGGCCTACTATGTGCGACTCAGCATCAAAACTGCTCTGGGAGATAAAGCTGTACGTATAAATTCAATAATATTCATCAAACCATCAGATCTTATATAAACTGAAGTCTTTTCCCTCATGTGATATTCTAATACTGTAATTTATACATTATATGCTGATTGTTCGTGTCTGGAGCTGATCTGTGATATTCTCAATGTTGTGCAGAATTCACTCAAAGTGGGTGCGACTGCTTGCTACGAGGACAAAGTCCATCCGGTGATCAATTAACCTTAAATGACATTTTTCTGAAAAGACCACATGATCTCTGCTTGTTATTGCAGTACGTCTGGAATGATAATGAAATGTTCCTTTTCCAAGCAACTCTGGCCTTTGCCATGAGGAGTCAGTTCAGCGGCCAGGAGTATAAGTGAGGACCCTTCCGTGTGTTCATAGAACAGCTATAAAAACTACAATATAATCTGTTTTTACTGTAACGAAAGCAGTGACTCATGGTTTTATGGACCGCGTTCGTGACACTGACTCGTCTTTATTGTGTCTTGGAACTTCACCAGCGTGTCAAACATCGTCGTCTGCGATGAGACGCCCAGAGTGTCGTTCTGGTTCGTGGTGACATCGCTGGAGGACCCTTCACGCCTTGTGTCGAGAGGAGATGTGGAGCAGGCTGTGAGGTAATCAATCACACGACACATGAGACTGCCGCTCTCCTTAACATCCCCCGCAAGAGGTCAGAGGTCACGTTCAACACTGACATTTAGTCCATGTTTAGTTTTCTTTCTGGTTTTGATGCAATTTTATTTAGTTTGGTTTGAAAGAAATATGATATTTTTTTTGTTTGTTCCCCTTTCCTTCAGTGTTTTACATATTCTCGTGCATATAAAAGATCCATGACCTACAGGAGCTCCTCTCTCCCACAGAAAACACTGCTCCTGAAACGCCTCGTCAGTTGTCCCGCCTTTAATTCTGTGACTTTGTGACATCACACTACGCCACCACGTCAAACCTTTACATAATTTATTCCTAGTGGCGAGTTTGGCCTGTAAGAACTGATTCAGAACAGCTGCACTGTTGTTGTTGGCAGTGCCGGCTCAGGCGTGTGTGAGCCGACCAATCAGAGCACGATGGTTTTGTTTGTTATGTGAGATTAGATTTGGGTGATATTTACAGGAGAAGGTAAAAAAACACCTACTGCTCTAATGCAGACTTTGTATCAAATACTATTTAGAGCAACACCATGTAACTTTTAGTGTAATTCTGAAGGAAGATAGCTGTCGAGTCTCAGTCCTAGATAGTCAAATATATATAAAATGTTATCTTGGCTTGTCTTCATTCCCCCGCGTTACATATTGTTGCTTTAAGACTTGAATGAAGGGCGTGCTGAGATGTAAAGCAAAGATTAAAATGATGTATGTCAATCTTTAATGTAACCCCCACCTTCATCTCCAACTTTCAGATGGTAACTAAAACAGAGATGACAGCTACATGCAGATCAGGTGAAGGTTTTCTTCAGGCCTCCATGAAGCTGATTAAAAATCTGAAACATCATGGTGGACATTTGAATTGAGCCAGTTTAAAGGTTGAGTGCGCAGGATTTACGGGGATCTTTTGGCAAAAAATGTATTGCATGATTGTTATGTTTAATAAGCAATTAGGAATATTTGTGGCAAAAAGAGCATTATTTTGGAAAGAGGGATATCTGGTTGTCATTGTTGGATGTCACCAATTTCTGCACACCTTTCAATTATTCGAGCACTTATAAAGATTCCTGGTCTCTTACCTTTGCGAACCTGGGACACTGAGGAGTCATTGCATCTCCCGGGGTTGTGGAGCAAATTTTGAGCATCTGTGACTAAAAATAATCTAAACTTTTTTTTTTTTTTTTTCCAACAGAAAGTCCAGGAATCGCATCAACAGCGCCTTTCTGCTGACTGATCAAACCCTGGAGTTTATCGGCATCACTCCCACCCTGGCAGCGCCCGTCGCCCCCAACACCCCTCCGTGGCTCATCGTGTTCGGGGTGGTCATGGGCGCCGTGTTTGCCGGCATCCTCGTCCTGCTGGTGTTGCCCTTAATCCAAAAGAAACGGTAAGGCAGACGACTATAGCTGGAGCACGTTTATCCCCCCCGTGCATGTGATTACTGAGCTGAGTCTGTTTCTGTTCTAGCAAAAAGAACCAGCCAATGGAGGACGAGGACAGTGACGAAGAGACGCAGGTGAAGACGGCGGAGAACGGACCTGAAAGGAGCGGCGTTTACAACATGTCGTTCTCAGATGATGACAAATTCACACAGATGTAAAACTCATGTACTCCTCATTTAGGCAATAAGGTGGAAAATAATAAATGAAACATTTCCTATTGGCCCCTCAGGGCTTCCGTAGCAGTTAGACAGAACGTAGAAAATATTAAAAAGGTATGATCAGCAGAAGTTAAGCAGTCACCCATTACTTTTTAGAAGATAGCTAAATATTATTATCAAATAATGACGTGGTTATTTTCAAATCAATTTTGAGGTGATTATTGTGGAAAATGAGTTGTGATTTCAAAGAAATTTCTAATATGTACATTTTTCTTCATCTGGTACAATGAGATGTAACAAGAAAAGAGACAGAGGCTCAGTCTCAGCTCAACTCGGCCAAACACGTTTAAGCAGAACCAGAATTTATAGCAAAGAAAATGAAGTCTTGATATCTATAAGCCTTTGATACAGAGTAAACATATCACGATGTATCCGTGTATTATTCTGATGGGGAAAGATTTCCGGGCTACAGACGACTCGCTCACTATATTTAACCTGCATTTTTTTTCTTTCTTCCAACATTTGATTGATTCTGATGTGATCAAATCAAAACAAAAAGCCCAGCGGTGATGTCTGTACTCGTCGCTTGATGTCTGCGACTGTCTCGTTCGCTGCCATCCTCTTTCTCTTTTTTTCCCCAGACAACAGAGAGACAGTGGAAAACCCCGGCAGTCAGTAGTAGCTGTCGTGGCAGTGCCCCAAAAATGAAGCGTTCCAAAATACTTTTGTTGTTTTTCTTTGCTTAAGCTCATTAAAAGGATGGCTGCACACATTCACACCAGTAGTTGTGGCATCGGTAACATGTCGCTGGTGAAGATGGAGGCTTCATAGTGACGTGTAAAGGGAAGTTTTATATAATCGTGTATCAAAATGCTCTCACGAGGCTTTATCTGCACTCTGTAAAGTTTCAAGATTAGATTTACACTGCTGTGTAAGTGTGATCAGGTCATATCTGATGTTTGACTCTACTGCCTCCTGCAGGCCATTATGAGTCCGGGGGGGTTTATTATGTTCATTCTATCTCTGCCTTTTGTCTCCCACATCGCTGCACTGGCTCAGGTTCGACGCCCTCTGAAAGAATCTCTGCTTGCTTAATGTACAAACACGGAGGACGATGTGCTGTGAACCACTATCTCTGCATATAACGCTATTAAATTGTTTTCTACTGTGACACTGAATGTTACGGCTGAATAATGTCGTTTTTTCTGCCACCTCATGTCTTCGTATGGCTCCACTGGGTTTATGTTTTTGTATATTTTATGTGAACAATATTTAGATACCTGAAGAGGTGAACATTCAAAGTAATTCATGAGAGTAAATGTTTAGAGGAAAGTCTGACATAATAATAATAATAATTTTGCGACCTTTATTGTGGTCCTGGGAGCCACTACTGCGATGACAAACTGGTAACTGCATAAGAGCGAACGAGGAACTGAGCACAACTAACGTGGGTGGGGAGGTGGGACCTTTTTTAGTATGTTAAAATGATATGACACGATTAAATCTGTTATTAATTACTTACAGTGCGCAAAGGATTTGAGACGCGCACTCTAAATTAAAGCAGCTACGGGGATTTTCATTTTTGTTGATTCTGGCGCCCCCTGTGGACAAACGTGGTGTTACTCCCATAGCCTCCTATGATAAATAACTATCTGGCTGCAGTTTGCATGTTTTGAAAGGAGTTACCAAAAAATACTGCACTACTGGTGATATTAAAGATTTATAACTCTAATACGACGATGATGCTTGGTGATGGTTATTTATGATAATGTTCTTGTTTACTTACGTACCGTAAATTACCAAATAATAGCCAGATTTTAATTAACTGCAGGGTCCCCTTTAAACGCCGGGTGCAGGTGCATATTTTGATAAATAACCGCCGGTTCCAAATAAATGTCGAGTCTAATTTATTCAAAAAAACATCAAGGAAGAAGACGTGAACACTGACACTGCAGTTTTTTCTTCTTCGCCTTTTTCACGCGTTGTGCTGCTTTCTGTCAGTCAATATCACACTGATGATTGGCATGGCTACGCTGCAGCAAAAAAATAAAAATAAAATAAATAAATAAAAAAACTTTCTGTCATAAAATATGCAGAGGAAAACTCGGGTGAAGCAGCCACTAGATGTTTCTCTGTCGACCCCAAGAGAGTGAGAGACTGGTGAAAAATCAAACTCAGGGCGATGATGAAAGAAATGTACGCCACCGTGAGTGACGGCAGAGATGAGGAGTTTTCGTGAGGAAGGAATTTAACACCTGTCCCAAATAAACACCTGGTCTGTTAAGTGACTGACACAAATAAACTCCCCGGCTATTATTTGGTAATTTACAGTAGTTCATATAGAGGCATTAAAATGACATCAAAGTGAGACTGTTTCATAACCAGTGAAACCAGTGAAAGAATCTCAATAATGTTTACATAGAATACAAATCCGTCAATAGGAAACTTGACATTTTTGTCATTGTAATCACAAAATGAGGGAGAACAAGACAAAATGTGACATCGTGTTTATAGAATACTGCAGCCGATCTGCATCTATAAGAGCCGCGACTGTCGCTTTGTATGACATGTTTAACATTGTTTCACTGACGTGCTGCTTTCTGTAAAGATAAAGTAAAAGTAGTGAGCTAGTTAAAAATATTGTGCTCTCCAGAGATGTAACGTTCACTCTTCTATTCTGTTGCTTGAAACTGACACTGATTGTTGTTGCTATAAATATTTTATCTTTTTAACATTTTTTCGTAGAATAAAACAGAATTGGGTCCTTTTCCTGACGCTCGTCTCTTTCACCTGCGATGTTCATACTTTGCTCCGTATTAAGTCTTAAAATAGATGTTGAAGTCCCACGCTGTCCCACAGCAGCAAGAGTACTAAACTTTAAAAAAAAAACATACACAATCCAACTGTTTGTCTCTGTGAATCAACATGAACTAAAGTCTACATCTACTTGAATCTATTTGCGATATTTAGATTCTGAAGATGAGCTCTGTTGTGCTTTCTGGATCAATATCTACAGCTGCTGTGTTGTTTTATCACCATTTTCCAGCCGAGGCAAAGCTGCAGTTCATCTGTCGAGCTGTAGGTTGCACCATCGCTCTGTCAGCTGCTGCTGCGGCCTGGACGGACGCCGCTGTCCTCCACTTCACAGAACTCCTCTCGGCGCTCTTTAAAGTGCGTGAATGGCAATACGCCTTTTAGACTTTTGAATTTCAAACATATTTTAATTTACTGTTATTCTATTTTCGGTCTAACTTTTTTTTTTGGTTTGAAGTGGTAATATTCTCACACTTTAACTTGCTTCTATATTTAGTTCATTGTTAAATTAAATCTGTTCCAGATCTCTAGGTGAGGACGTGTCTCGCGTCTCATGCCTTAATCACTTGTACAATGATATTTCTGGATTATGCCGGATACACGCTGTGCTCTGACAATATGCAGCGAGTGGTGACTCGTCAGCATTTGGCACTTCATGTTATATCCCACTCCTCTTCCTCTGCATTTCATTCTCTTGCCTGAGGAGCCCCGTCTCTTTTTTACACCTCATTTTTCTTGTCAGGACGCCAAAGATTTTCGGTCAAATTTAGTTCTGAAGCATCGCAGTCTTATTAGAGCGGCGGCTGATTAACACCTAAATCCCAACCGAAGAGGTGGACAGAAAGCTGGAATAATTGCAGGAAGTCAAACACATTTTTATCATGTTATTGAAAATAACATTGTTAAAGCTAATCCTGATACCTTCTGAGTAATAAATGAACTTTGAAATAGCTGAAGAAATGAGTCATTGTCGCGCGACAGATTGCCTGAATGACACGTCCTTAAAATACAGATTTCTTCCGCGTCTGCCTCTGTGTTCTGCACTCGTCAGGAGAACAATGCCTGTGTGTACTGCATCGCGTAATGGCTTTTGCCTAATTTTGTCTCTTTAAAACGTGGGAGATAAATAAGCCTTTGGAGATAATTCTAGACGAGCAGACGCAAACACAATAGTGAATTATAAATAATCTTTGTGTGGGTGAAATTACGGAGAGCACTGTATATTGTAAAGGCTGCAACAGTTTAATAACTGAACATCAGATGCTTAATTTCCTGTGTGGATTCCATTAAATAGCCCCCACCCGCTCCCAAAAGACCGTCCACTCTGGAGCAATAAAGCAGGAGTTGATGTTTATCTACATATGGACATCATTTACGGTACTTTCACAACATCTTTGACAGTGACAATCTAATCTTTTCTAACTGTGTGCAAATTGCATAGTGAGCAGGTTTTTCTACTGACTACTCGCTGGAGTTGGACTCTCTCTACAGAGCTACAGAATATAAATACTTAAGACTCGTCGGAGAGGCTCAGTGAGCTCGTGGCAGTGAAGGCCTACATTACTGTACGCTTGTGTGGTCTGAAAAAACTCTCCAATTCAAATGCAAATCCCTCATTCAGATTGCGAGTACTTCCAGTGAGCGTGCCCCTATTAAACTATCAATATTAAATATCACAACTCTGGTCAATATTTGATGAGGCCTATTTTCTAACAATGCAGCTTTCAGGGCTCAGAATCAATATTTCAATAAAAGTTAATTTTTCATAACTTTTCGCTTTGAAAGCCCGAGTGCATTATTAATATGAGATACAAGAGAAGTGTGAAAAGTGACAGATTCCATATGCGTCTTATAAACATGGTGGCGGTGAAAACTATACGCTGTGCACTGATTCCACCACAAAATCTCAGCTATACTGTCACAGCTGCCTGGATTTCTCCTGGCAGGGGGGGGAAAACAAGGAGGTTTCTGTCAGAGGCTGTGTGTTTTTCCACCCCTGCTGTGTTTAAAATACATCACTGTCGAGAAAGTCCTCCCCTCTCTGACTGTTCTTCTATCTGCAATCTAGAAATCCCATTTCTGCTGTTCTTTTTCACTGCCCTCTTGTTTACGAGTCTTATCGAGAGGGGCCTCTGCAGTCTCCCCTCCCTCGGTCACTCGTGTCTCTCCTCCTCCTCCTCCTCCTCCTTCCATCTCCTTCTCCCTCTCTCTGATGATCTCAACCAGCCGCTGAAACTTTTGGTTTAGCTCCTCCATCCCTCCCACCACTCGCCCGTCGTCCTTCTCTCCGTCGCTTTCCAGCGAACTCAGTGACTCAGCCCTTGAATCACGGCCCTCGAACTCATAAGTCTGCAGTGAGTCATAGGGCGGCTGAGACAGGTCAAAGGTGACCTGGTCCAGACGGATATTCAGGAGGTCTTCCATGCGAAGTGGCTGCGGGTTAGCGGCTTCTGCGCTCGCAGGCTCCGCCCCGCTCAGCCAGCCACTGTTGTTACCAAACAACCCCCCAGGTAAGGACAAAGGCTGTGGGGTCAAATCCTTTCCCTGGAGTCTGCACATGTTCAGTAGCTGCACTCCCGTTGGGTACAACCCGCTGCCGCTAGTCCCGTTCATACACGTCCCTCTGCTGTTCAGCGAGCCCACAATGCTGTACGTGTCTCCCGTCAGGTAAACAGGAGGGTTCACGGAGCTGATCTGTGCGCCGTTTGAATAATTCTGCTCTGAAACGGAGCGAATGGAGGAGTCAGTATCAATGTCGTCTAGTGTGCAGCTGGTGGCTCCAGTGCTGATCTGAGTCTGCGATGACCCCGGTCGCCCTTCCTGCTGGTTTGACGAGGAGCTGGAGTGACTTTGGCATGAAGACTCAGTTGGGTCACAGTTGGTCAGATTAGCAGTGTTGCTTGCTGGTGTCGACTCGGTTTCCGTTAGGTTCATCTGCAAGAGAGACGATGAAGAAGGGAGATGTGAGATGATTCAGATGTGAAGAGATAATCGTGCGGTAGCAAAGAAAGGCTGTAATGATTTAAATTTTTAATCAACTGAAAAAAAAGTGCTAATCATGACATTCAATCACCTCCGAATACTTAATGCTGAAATTTAATGAAGTCGCTGTATTCATTTGTATTGAGTTATGTGATTTGAATGAGATAATTTTAAAGTTTTGCAACTGCAAAAGGTGTTTTTGAAGGAGTAGAAAAATCGAAAAAGGAAATTCAAACATGCTCCTCTTATCCTGGAGGTCTGACTGATTCCATTCCAACTTCTTTTCATTCCTACTGCAGAAAGATGGTTTCAATATTTCATCCTGAAATGTGTTCTCTCGGTTCCTTTAAAATTAATTTGAACCTTTAGGATCAATACACTTACACCAGATACGGACAAAAAAAGATTAGTGTCTGAATTTATCCAGTCAATTTTGAGCAACCACATTTATGGACCTGACTTGAATTCTTAGATCCAGAAATACAATTTGAACTTAAACTTTTTGAAAACTGAAAAACGCTGTTGTTTGAATCATCTGCCCCCTACGCTAGCTAGCTGACATTGCAAACGCTAGCTCACATCAATGTTGCAAACGTAAACTTCGCTAACGCTAGCTAGCTAACGTTTGGGCAGTACAGTATGCTGACGGATTCCGCAGAAATCAGCCATTTTTACTCCTTTCTCCCCACAAACAGTCCTACACAGCTGTAACAACAACCAGACTGTTGATGCTGACAAACACACAGATACCACATGATACCAACAGCGTTACACGATTGGCCGACAAACCTTGTTAGAAGCTGGAACCAACTGTCAGAATTCTTATACAGGTATAAACAGAACAATTATTTTGGACGTGACAAATGTTTAAAAATGATAATGTTTTTAAGCTCTGTAGATGTCTACTACTGTCTACTTTAAAATGAGATGAATTTTAGGATCCAGACTAGACTTTGAACTTTGAAACTGAATAAAGCTTTTGTAATATTTTACACTTGAACTTTCCATCTAATCTTGTGAATTTGTGAAAAAAACAAAATGACAAATAACTCACTTAACTCATTATCATTTAATCAAGTTATTGAAATCACATCACTTGAAATGACTGTTTTTCTTCTTATGTGTTCAATTTTAAAAGTGCTGAAATTTCAGCAATCAAGGCGCTACAGTCTTTGTTTCTCAATGACGTCCTTACTCTGAGTGATTTGATCCTAAAAATAAGTATTATCTTTTAAAGTTGGAACGGCTTTGGTTATTTCACATGACCGGTCATCATATTTGTGTTTATGTCTGAGCTCCTCTCACCGCTTTGATTGCATTAGTCAGGAAGCAGCTCCAGCGACTGTCAATCAAATCTGACCAAACCACACCCACGAGTTTTCTGATGAGTCACACTGTTGAATATTTAGTCATGACTGCTTTAGGCTGCAGAGAAATACTATTATTCACTTCTACGATTCATATTCCAGTGGCCTTTCTTTGCTTCCATATGACTGCTGCTTGTTTTCATCTGTGCGTGTTATAATCTGACCTTGGCTTGATCCTGATTCGCTTCTTTCTCAGCAGCGTTTGCTTCACTGCCTTCATCTCTCTCCGTGATTTTGCTCTTCGCCAGCATGTGTTCCGCTTCGTAACAGCCAGAACTCATCTCAGGAGAGCGTAGCATGGGCTCAAATGTGCTCTGGTTCTGGATGACAAGGGAATTGCCGATATGACCTCCGGTGAGCCCGTGGGTCAGCTGCGTTAGCTGCAGACCTGCCTCCAGTGGCCCAGCTGGATAATCTCTGAGAACAGGCAGCGTGTGGATGCCATAGCAGAGGCGACCGTACAGCGGAGCGGATCCCGGTCGCTGCTGAGGGTCCAGGCCGGGGCGCGGGTTACGACTCCAGCTGTACGTCCTGGCCCTTGGCGGATTCGGCTGCGTGTACCATCTGTGCCAAGAGATAAATGTCAGAGACGCACACAGTCGCACACAAACATGCACGCGCTCCCATAAGCCACCACCGCAAGGATAAATTGTATTATTTATTTCGGGGAACAGCTCACATGTTTCTGTTGTTGTGCATGTGCTGTATTCTGTGCATGCTCTGCAGCGCTGTAATGTCAAAAGCTGCGGTGTCTGCTTCCCCTCCCCCCTCGTCATCGTAGGATATGATGTTCTCCCTGACATCATCCTCCTCGAAGGGTGAGTGGGAGTCTCGCTTCTGATGGCGCAATGACAGCGAGAGTGCACACACCACTAAAGGGCAAAAAGGGGACACATGACCACGTACTCCTCAGATGTTACAGAGGCGACCTGACATAACTGCTCAGCATCTTTCAAAAAAAGTCACAAACATTACATTTGTAGAGCTTCAGAGACTTCGGAGAACCGATCAAACCTACCGAGCAGAGTGGTGACACACGCTAGCATGGCCAGTAAAGTGACCAGACTGAAAATGAGTGACGTAGAGGCAGATGGCACAGGGAGACAAACCATGTGTCTCTCCCATCTCCTGTCCCTTTGTTTCCCTCTGTCCTCTGTCTGCATGGCCCCTCGCAGACAGGGACAAATGGTCACGGTGACCGTGCCAGTGTTGGTTAGACCGGAGGCTCCGTCGCGCAGCACAACTGGCACATACAGGGTGAGTAAGGATGAGGAGAAGCCAGGGAGGGGCTCCAAGGCTGACTGGAGCACCAGGCTGGCTGTCACACCTGATAACACAGCAAAAAAAAACACACATCAAACACGGTCAGTGCACAACAGAATCGCACCAGTTTTGGCTGGTGCTGTTTTGCTGGATTGAGCTTGAATAAAAGTGCTAATGGGTTTAACCTCCAGTTTCCCTGACGGAGAGGTTGAGGGCAGAGCTGGACTCTGGAGGGATGCTGAAGTGGACCGGGGTGTCTTGTCCTCCTTGATCCTTATCGATGGCTCGCAGGACCTGAACTACCTGTAGAACACGGATCAGGATAGCATTATGTTCATATATTGTGACATTTCTCTCATTTCTACCCCTTCAGCCATCTAAACACTATCAAGAATCTACCATCTGAAAAGCACTCTTTGGTGGAACTGCTGAATTATGCAACATGGGATGAGGAGTTGCAAGTGGAAAAACTGCTCTGTTTGCCTGCAGGAACTGATTTAAAGTTATAATCCTTATGTTTTAAATGATTAGTTATTTATTAACTACCTCTGTCAGTGTGAGGGTAATGTATTATAAAGTAACAAATTAGTGTACTCAGATAACTTTTTTGTGAGGAAACTGGTAAGTTTTGCAATAATCTGTTTGTATTTCCCTTTTTCTATTCTTTTGTTGCCCAAAAAAACCACAAGAAACACTTGCACTGTTTCTGTTTCACTCCTACTTCTTGGCAGGCAGTTTGCAGCCACCTGTGGATGTATCAGGGGCTGATCACACAAAGTCTTCGCTACAGGTGCGGCTCAGAAAACTCAGAAAAGCCTGTTTTGGACAAAACAGCGTGGGGTGCCTGTGGAGCAGAGCTGGATGACTACCTGCCTTCATATATAATTACTTGGAAATGCGAGGCCTCTGCCTTGCACTGCAAAGTTGAGCATATTTAAACTTCTAAGAAATGAGCGAGCATAAGCAGTGCAGGAGAGGAGCACCTGCCAGGTGCACCGTACCGTAGAAAAACAACAGTTTTTCCTGGAGGTGCTTTTCTAGCAATTCGACTCTGTGTTATCGCTTTGGATGCGATTGTGTTGTGTCAGTCTAACTTTAGCTGGCAAGACGGCCAGAGCAGAGTGGACAGGACACTGCTTCTGCATCATGTGCTTTTACATTTTGTAATCTCTGACCTAATTAACTGGTTCATTAGTTGCATGTTGAAATGTGACGTACTGTGGTTATATATGTGTGTTTTCCTTGTTTTCACAGAAGCAGCTGCTCGGCTAAGTTTGCTGTGTGGTCATTAGCAGCCAAAAGTCTGCACATCTGCTGCTTAAAATAGTTCAACATCTTTCACTGCAGCTGAACTGCAAAACAAAATTAATTAGTTTCATAATTTAACATGAAAATGATTAAGAAGCTGTGAAGGGGATATTGCGTCTGTCAGTGGAGTCTATATATCTAAAGGGGCAATGTGTAAGAACAAATGTAAGGCTGCACAACACTGCTCTCTGTACAGTAGTTTTAACTGTTGACAATAATTAATTCATTCTTACATTACTGTTTTAAATATTACATCCCTAAAACAAAAGAAGAACAGACCTGACCGGGGGCACTGGAGTCACATACAGACGTTGTGTACTGCCTGTCCAACTCCGGTGCATTGTCATTCTGGTCTAGTGTCTCTATGGCAACCACAACCCTTGACACGAGATTTGGATTGTCTGAAAGAAAAAGGAAACCAACACTAATGGAGAAAATTACCACTGACATTCAGTCATTTCTTCACTCCCAGTTTTGTATTTCCGACTCAAGGCGGTGCTCTCGTTGAGATATGACTGTGGTAAGGTCTGCTGCTCATTGCACCCGAGGGCGGAGGGGCTGACATACCCCTCTGTGTGGCGATGACTGTGATATTATGCCACTGCTCCTCCTCGCGGTCCAACTCCATCACCGTGCTGATAAAGCCCGTGTCGGAGGCGATGCGGAACAGAGCCTCGGGGTCTGACTGGGGATCGATGGAGTACCTGTGATACAGAAAGTAACATGTGGAGAGGGACAGTGAAGACAGCCCTGAGTGGGTGACTACATGAGTGAGTGATGGTGTAATAACCACCTGATGTTGGTGCTCTGTCCTGTGTCTGGGTCTACGGCGTGGACCCGGCCAACAGAGCAGACAGGGGGGCAGTTCTCGGACACGTCCAGATGGTACCGAGCCTGAGAGAATTGTGGCGGCTCATCGGCATTGAGGACCATGACCCGGACTGTCGTCTGGTCCTTAAAGGGGCCTTTCCTGATGTAGCGGGTGTCCACGAACGGGTTGGAGACTTCCACAGAGAACGTGTATGAGTTGCAGGTCTCATAATCCAGCAGCTGTTGGGAGAAGTGCAGAGCTTCAATATATGATTCATATATACTGTATATGTGCTGCATATATCTTCCCACATACAGCGCTTCATTATTCATCTTCGAAACTTGTCTCACTCTTTTTATAACTCGTGAACAATATTCCATTTTGAAGTTATTCCTCTTTTAAAAATGTGTGTTATTAATCACCAGCCTCTTCTCGCTTCACCCTCCACATCCTCTTAATTTAAGATTTCACTGAGCAATAATTATTTTTGAATGCCCCATGCTTAAAAGCAAAAAGAAAAGTTCACACTGGCTGCCTTTAACGCGACCAAATCACTTCAAACGAGCTACAATTTTTCACACCAGCCGCTTATTAGTTCATTGTTACTCGTTAATTGCTCTTGCGGAGCCTTGGGAGTGTGAACCTGTTGACAACAAAGTGTGTTTGAGCGGCGTAATGAAATGTTACTCAAATTAATTTGCAACACCCGACAAAAGCAAATTCATTTAATCTCTGGAAACATCTCACATTAGATGTTTTTTTTCCCTCATTAGCAGACCACCTACGTGTAGCTTCAGCCGCGGCTATTATGAAAACCTTTAATGAACCACTAGTAGTGACACATCGTCTCTCACCTTGTTCAGAACAATAACAGCCTCGTGGTCTCTTCCTGTTAGATTGAATATCTCAGCCTCCTCAATGTCCAGGATCGTAAACTCCAGCAGTGCGTTTTCTCCCAGATCGGGATCGGTGGCAGTGAGGCGACCCACCTCCACACCTGGTGCTGCGAGCTCCGATATAGAGAATGACCACGCACCTGCAGAGAGGAAAACAAAGAATAGAACGGTTCTGAGCTCAGTGGGACGGTGACTGAGCTCCATTTAGTGTGTTTTTCAGTTTTTTGGTCACAGTAGTCATTCCACCTGTCCAATTTGGCTTTTAAAAAAGATCTCTCTTAATGCAATTCAAATGTGAGAGGTGATGGGTTAAATCTGCAGACGTCAGTGTATGTGCAGTAAAAAATCAAGTGTTTTCCATATTGGATTTTTTTTTCCCCTTGTTCAGCTGCAGTGTAAAGACAGGAACATAAAGACGGATTTCTTTTTACTAAAATAAACTGTAACTTTTGAAGACGCCCACTTAATATAAATAACTCAGTCTGCTGAAGCCTCACATTAAACTTGGATAACTTTTAAATGCACGTTTGCACATAATATGGACTGTGGGTTTGGAATTGTGCCAGGAAGTGAGGGAGTAGAGAGAGCGGAGGGACGTTTGCATGTTTTAAGACTGATGAAAATGTGAAAACATCCTGTCAGTGTCTCTCATTAGTACCTCACCTTACAAACACACTGTACTTTGTCCACATGCTGCACATTCTAGACATTTTCTCAATTTTTGAGCTGAAGTCATTCGTCAAAAAACAGAATGCATCCTTTGTAAACTGATTGTCTGTGGGGTTTTGAAGCGAATATCAGACAAAACAAGCTAATTGAAGATATCACTTTGGTCTCCTGGAACTCTGGATGGACTTTACTCATTATGTTACTACCATCTCATCAGCCAAACAACTGATAATGAAAGTATTCATGAGTTACAGTCTTAATTTTAATGCTGGTGGCATAGCATTCGGTCCGCCCTTCCACTTCTTTAGTCTTGACTAAAATATAGCCTGACATTTAATATAAACGTTCAGAAGATCTTTCATATAGCGCCACCAACTTCATTCCCATCAGCCCCAGCTATATTCTGCTTTTAGTGCTAATCAGTATTATGTTAGCATGCTTACACACTATAAAGAGGTGGCGAACATGGTAAATATTCTACCTGCTTTACATAAAATGTTAGCGTTATCGTTTATTATTATTATAGGATACATTTTTGCAATAATCAGTTGTTCAACTGAATAGTCAATTGAAAGAAAATGATTTGATAATTGCTTAAATCTCACATTTCAAGCAAAATGGAAAACATTTTCAGATTGACTCCAGTGCTCCTTTTTCCCCTCTATTTTACACTATGTCGCACAGTAAATGGAATATCTTTGGTTTTGGAGCTAATGTTCGGATAAATTCAGCAACCGAACGCGTTATTTTGGGGTCTGGGACATTTTTAAGACTAAACAATAGTTTGTTTTTGCCCTAGTTTCTTTGTTTGATCTCTCGACAAACAATGCCGCCTGTTTGATGTCTCCAGAATTGCACTTGTGTCTGAAGTTTAATTATCTGTAGTCATTGATTTTATCCTTTCTTTTTTCAGCCATAGTATCAATTTACTTACAACGCTAACAGAGACTGGTGAAAAACAGTAAGCTGCTCCACACACGCGGAGCTGAAGAGTGAGGATACTGCGTTAGCTTAGCCTATCCTGTCAGGTGGACTGACCGCTGCTGGGTTGATGTAAAAAGCAACCAGCTATGCAGCGCTTGTGATTTTCTCCAGGAATGTTGCCAAATGGGTCTCAATAAAACTTTGACTTACACCCAGATGGGCGTGGTTTTGTAGGACAGGGCAGTGTACGCTTCGGCGAGCTCCATGACAGTCTTTGCTCGTGCCCTAAGAGCACTTTGTTTTTCAATAATTTATGTATTTGACCTCAGATCTTTGTGCATTGAGGTGATAATCTGCCTTGTAAGGCTGTTCTGGTGGTTTCTGAGAAGTTCTCTGACTGAAAACCTTTTGGAAAAGTAGGTCTTTAGGTGATTTAGTATGAAAATGCTCTATTGCTGCGGTCCAGGCTCTCGTCCCGGATGTAATGCGAGTTTTGTTTCGTGGATTTTGATCATCCGACACACAACACAAGACACTGTGTGAGGCAGGCTGAAGGGTGAAACACCAGATTTTTAGGGAGTCCCGTCGTCTGTAATGCTGCAATTGCAATGGTTTTAATCAGTAGGCTGTGGGCTCAGTCACTCATTCGGCAATAGACAGTGACTTATCAGAGATGTATTTCAATAAACATCTTTCAGATTACTACTTAAAGCTTTGCTGAGTTAATCTGTTCTTAAGTCAGTGATCTGTGGTGGGTGCTGTCATTTACTTGGCGTCACATGATCACTTGTGATGCTTCAAATTCAGAGAAACGCTTTCGTTTAATCAGAGCAGCGCTACCTCGCTGATTATTAATCATTTAAATCCTCCACATTATGAAGATCATTTGAAATAACACACCGCCCCTTCCCTCGCATTCAAAGAGCATACTAAATGAACCGTTTGCTTAAATTGTGGCATTATTGTCAAACAGAAAATAATGACCTTGAATAGAGGTGATGGTGGCGGTGGCGGTGGGGAGATACGGTCAGGTATCAGTAAATAAATAACGCACTGCTGGCATTTGGAAATATTAAATTGCTTCTATAAAGCTCTGTATTGCAGCACAATATATCAACTGGAGGAAAGGGGGCTTTAAACATGAAGATGAATGGCAGTAAACAGAGACTGTCAGGGAGAAGGAGAAGTAGAGGCGAGGAGGGGGGAAAAGCGAACAGGGGAGAGAGGTAGTATATAGAGAAATGCAGTATATGTCTCAAAGTGTTAGACACATTCTGCAGTGATTTTACTGTCTATTGAAGCAGAAAGCACTGAACTTTAAGATGAAATATTAATAGCATGGAACAGGGAAAAGCTTGGATAAGAAAAAAAGCAGACATGATCTTTCACTTTTCGTCAAGGCACAGTCCATTTGAATCTAAGGGACCAAACGGGAGTGAATGTTAATGCCACTCATCCTGGCAAAGGTTATGTTCCTCAGACTGACGTTAACAACAATGATTAGGATGAGTGAGTCAAATAAAAACGTGGAATACCGACTGACAAGCTACTTTACAGCTTATATCTTATCTTTCCCCTGTCAGGACTACTAGGACCCAGAGGAGGCAAAAAAAAAAAATATCAGACTGCTGTCACAAACGCCGTTACAGGATGTTTAATCATTTTAATCTTTACTTACTCACACGCGCTCGCACACACACACACACACACATTCTACTGCTGCAGAGATTGAAAGCAGCCGACAGTAAAGTGGCGATCTGATAACAGCAGCGCTTACTCCTTCTGAAGTGAGGGGGGTTGTCGTTGACATCAGTCAGCCGCACGGTGATGGTAGTAGTCCCTGATAATCCACCCAAATGACCTCCCATGTCTTTGGCCTGGAGGACGACCAGATATTCGTCCCGAGTCTCACGGTCCATGTCAGGTACTGCTGTCCGCAGGACGCCTGGTGGAGAGCGGGGGAGAGCGTGACACGGAGCAAAAATCATAACTGCAACAGATTTCACAGTGACACAACGTCTCTGGAAATCACCATCAAAGTGAGCCCGATGCATATATTTTGGAATTAGGGCTTCGAAAAACATACGACTCCAGGCTGCTTTCCGTCTCTCAGCAGATCGTATGAAATGCGAGTTAAATGTTCGTATCTACATTGGACATATGGTAGCAAAGATATAACATAACATTTCTAGCCACATCACTGGGGTTTATGTGTAAAGTGTAATCATGAGCTGGCGAGGTGTTTTATGGCTAACAGCTGTGAGGGGATGTATGGCACAGACCTGTTTGAGGGTCTACGGAGAAGTAGTCCTGGCCATGTGTAATCGCATACACCAGCCGGGCGCTGTTTCCATATGTCGGATCATCAGCATCTCTGGCTGTGACTTGGATTATCGACGTGCCTGTGAAAGACAAGTGTCGTCAAAGGTGATAAGTCAAATGGCCCCTTTGAAAGTACAGCACTTAAAGCTGGTGGCTGGTTCATAAGCTTTAAGTGATAATCCACCCAATGTCTATCTATTGAATACCAAGTACTTACAGCTGTAGGATCAAAAGCATAATGCACTCCTCTGCTGTTTATCTGTATGCGCTGCATCTTTAATACATTCATTTTTTAGACAAAATATGACTAAACAGCCTGTTTTCATGTTGAGCAATTGCCCTTGAATCTCTGGAGCCGTGCCAGAAGCAGCGTGTTTAGCCTCATTCTGGCAAAACTATGATTGTTTGCAAGATACCAAGAATGTGTTTGGACAAGAGGGAAAGTCGATTACGCTGCTGCTGATGGCTTAGAGCTGCAGTGATTTGCCTGATAGCTGACTTGGGATTAATCCGGAACTATTTTGATAATAATTACTGGTGTCCGTCACTGTCGAGCAAAGATGTCAAGCTTTTCTTTATCATAAATGAGGGGGGGTTTTGTTCTCTCATCAAAACCCCCCCCCCCATCTAAATACTAACTCTCCTCAGGCTCTGGGGCGTTGTGATGGGCATTTTTTGCTATTTTTCTGAAAAAAAAAAAAAGGTTTTAATGGTCCAGTGGTTTTCTCTTTTCATTACATTATTTCAGTCTCAGAAACTACGTGGCTCCACATAAAGCATCACTGGTATAGTCAATTTCATCAAGACTGAAATATCTGAACTATAGCATCAATTGCCAAGAAATTCTGCTGTGGAAACTCATCGTTATTGGAAACTAGTGGCACCTAATTTCAAAAAGACCACAGCTGCATCTAGACCCTTTTCAAGTGGTTTCAGGCGGAGAATCACTTTATAAAAATGCTCTACCTATGTGTGCCATCTCCGGCACCATGGCAACATAGGGTTCATCAGGAAAGATGGGCGGGTTGTCATTGATGTCCTGCACCCTGATGATGAACTCGGAGGAGGGCTCCAAGGCTCGGCCTGTCTGACGGTCTGTAGCTGTTGCGATGAGACGGTACTGGTCCTTCTCCTCCCGGTCTAAAGACTTGGTGACATGTATGTTTCCTGTGTTGCTGTCGATAACAAACACAGAGCCCACTCCCTCTCCCTCCAGCAGATACTTAGTGCGGCCGTCTCCTTTGTCCATATCTGTGTGCAGCTGGAAAATAAAAACATGCGGAGTAAATGACTGCAGCGCCTTCAGGCAACATCGAGTTCGTGCACAGTTTGCAGGTATCGCTCATTAACACTCATCTATTTGTCTGGCGAGCAGCGCAAACATGTCTATGTGAAACGGGTGATTTATGTGGAGGAGGGATGCGCTCAGTGAATCTGAAATGAATGGCACCAGGTGTGGAAGATACATATGGGACCAGGATGAGTACTGATGCATACAGCTAATTAACTCACTGGACCAAACATGCCACTGGGGGTTTGTTGGGGTTAAAACCACGTCAACGTGGACAGTGGCCCTGCACGTGTCCTACATGTATGTTCACAGATGCATTCTGCTAAAACAGGCTGCAAATCTCTCCTGCCTCTTCTATCCATCTGTCCCTTTTCTTCCCCGTCTTGTAAATCCATCTGCCTTGACTCTCCTGTACCTTTTAAACCACCTCTTTCTCCAGTCCTTGTGTGTCCCTCTTTTCATCAAGTTACCTCAGTTACACAGAATGCCCATCTGCTCACATTTCTCCAGCCCCTCCACCACCACCACCACCACCACCACCACTTCCACCCCCCCCAACCCTCTCTGACTGTCTGTTATGCTCTCTGGTGCAGAATACACGTTTGGTATTTAATGGCAGAGTGGATATTAGTGCGAGCTAGGTAGGTAAAAGGCCAAACACACAGAAATAGAAAAGCTAAAGAGATTACTCAGCCTTCATCACTCTGAGCTTTCTGACCAGGAACCTTCACATCTCTCTACCCTTAAGGCGCATCTGCACATGTTCATAATCCATAAGGCTTATTCACAACCTCTGCTCCGGACCTCAGACACTCAGAGAACGAAAGCCTCAATTTTTATTCGGCTGCAACAATGACGGTTTACAAATTTACAGAAAACGATTTTTGAAGTAATTTCGTCGCAGAGAATTAGAGAAATGTAATTGCCTGCATAATGATACGTGTATAATTAGTCGAATCATTTGTGCGCTTAAACAGATGTGTAGTATATATATATTCCAGCATAACGCATGTTGACGGCATGATCATGCACAGTGCACGGCATGCAGGCAGGGACCAGGAGGTAATATAAGATTAGTGTATATCCGAGTGTGTGTCTTGGAGGATAAAGTTGGGGATTATAGAAACTCATGATAGCATACCCTACAAATTGCTAGATAAGGGACTCAGGGTTTTTTATTCATCCCTCCACCCACATCCCTCTCCCTCCTTTCTTCCTTAAAGCGCGCTTCGATTTTGAGCCCACACTTCACCACGAGAGACATCTTTGTCAGAGTCTGTTCCTATCTCGCTCCCCTGCTCTTTGCTCTCCCCCTCCGCTCACCCCCTCTGCTCCATCCTCTCTCTTTTCTATCCTTCTAGTCCTCTTCTCCTCACTGTCTAATTGCTGGCTCAGTCCCGCTGTGCTTCAGTCAGCATGGAAAAACACTCTCATGGTGGGGAAGAAATTTATCCGCCCCGTACAAAACAAAGCTGGAAAAAAAGAGGAAATTGTCTCTTCCAATTGCTTTGTCGCTTTCTCTCCTACTCTGTAATCTGAATTTTCCCCTCCTCTCACTCATGCGGCGCATCCACCTCTGGGGTTTATAACGCCTTCTTTGGCAGCCAAAATCTCCCTCCTTCGCATTGGGTTGGAGCACCTGTGATTCGAACAGCTGATAACTCACCTCGAACCTCGTACCGGCAAAGGGTTTGAAAAGACAATCTCTCTATTCCTGGCAGAGAGACTGGGCTGCCCCTGAGAGGAAAACATGCTTCCAACCCCCCTTGCAATGCAGGGTTGCTTTATTACATGAATATCAACATCAACACTATGCTTGCCGCGGAATGAGCAGCCTCGTGCGTCTCCTGATTGCTTTAACACCCCTCCCTGACTGTTCCAATAACAACCAGAGAAGAAGATTAAACATTTATGAGGTGTATACTGCACTGGTAAGAATCCAATCTAGACTGTCACTATAAAGTATACTGCTAGCTACAAAGTGGCTGGCAGCATTCCATGTTAGCGTTACAGCTGATATAATCCTACTCTGAGTATACAGTAGCTGCCAGCAGCTGCATTAGTGTGGAGCGCCTGACTGTGAAATGCTACAAGTAAACCCCAGGGATCCCAACGGTTCAGGTGTGCAGTGGATTAAATCATCTCAGACACATTTGGAGTTGCGACACCGACAGCAGTTGAAGGTTGCTGGTGTGGCGACTGTAAAGCCTCAAGAATGTGACACGACAAGCGGGGGGACTGCTGCACAAACACTGCAATTACACAGAGTTATATTCGTGCCTCATTAATGATACAGCTGGAGAGTTTCTGCGAGCACGTAACTTTGATTTTTAGATGCAACCGCTATCGGGCAAAGAAAGTAAATCTATTTGGTCTGAAATTGTTCTGCATGTTCACAGTGTCTCTCTCGCGCTTAACATCTCTGTTGTGCTCTCGGATTGCACACTCAACTGGACTTGATCAGACAGAACATGGAGTGAATTTCAGAGGAATACACAGTCAATAAAACTATGTAAATAATATATTAGTACTGAAATTATTGAATTTAACTTGAAAAAGTTTAAAATGGGGTGGAAATTTGCTTGCTTTTTGAATCTGCCTTATAGACATGGAGGCCAAAGGAAAAAAGAGAGAGACTGGAAGAAAATAACAGGAAGTAAAGCTGAGTACTGAAGATTTTTGCTATAAAACTTGATGATTCCAGCTAAACACTAGCTGGCATAACATCATTAATCTAAAATGTATCTAAACTGTGCCTATAACTAAATACATCGGAAAACAAGGATATTTTGATGGACAGAGCGTGACAGGAACTTAATTAATTAATTGTAATGACTTGAATGTGTCAAATTAACAACATTGTTTGATCCCGTGGGGTGGCCGTAGCTCAGCGGGTAGAGCAGGTCGGCTAGTGATTGGAAGGTTGCTGGTTCAAATCCCAGCTCCGGGCTGAACCGAGCTGTATGTGGAAGTGTCCTTACAAGATACTGTCATTGTCTGTCACCACTTTATCCCTTTTATGGGGTCGTGTATTTTTTTTGCTGGAGCCAATCCCAGCTGTCTCTGGGCGACGGCAGCGTACTCCCTGGATAAGTCGCCAGCTCATCGCAGGGCCCACACTGATGGCAGAGGCCGCCATGCAAGGTGCCAACCGCACATCAAGAGCAGTTTGGGGTTCAGTATCTTGCTCGGAGACACTTCGACATGCAGCTCAGCTCAGCCCGGAGCTGGGATTTGAACCAGCGACCTTCCTATCACTAGTCGACCAGCTCTACGGGACTGGTTCAACAGAGTTTCAGTATGGGTTTTATTGAGTGTCCCTAATGCAACTCTTAGGTATATATTTACGTATTTACTGTACATTACACTGACAAACTGCTAGTTTATTGAGTTGAAAAATTATTCTTTTAATTGACAAAAATCACATGTGTAAATTCATGTGTAATTCAAATGAACGTGGCCATTAACTACTGTATACATTTTTTTCTGAAATACTGTCACATGATGGTCCACTGGTCGGGGAGGGACTTAGTCTCTCCAGTGTTCCAGG
Source organism: Sparus aurata (assembly GCF_900880675.1). Taxonomy (NCBI): domain Eukaryota; kingdom Metazoa; phylum Chordata; class Actinopteri; order Spariformes; family Sparidae; genus Sparus; species Sparus aurata. Next base: position 7,209,805 of record NC_044197.1, read on the forward strand.
GCTTCGCTACAACTATAATATTCAGATTGGCTGGAACTGTGCCACATTTTCCCCATAGGGCACCCTTCATAGAAGAGACATGTGCACTCGACAGGACACTATCAACAACACACAAGGTCAACTGTTACTCTTTGTATTATGGATTTTAAATCCATGGAGGTTTTGTTTGCACGCGATCATCCCATCGTAAAGCCCACAGGACAAGTGGGGCCAAGCAGCCAGTGACAGAAACACTTGTGCGAATGTGCAGTGAGCCGCACAATACGATGCAAACCTAAAATCCATAAAACTTCTTTGTGTTATGAGCACAGCGAGTTATTTTAATTCAAATGAGTGGGCACCATCATTGAGTCTGGTATCTAGTTTTTATAATACATTTGTGGAATGTGCAGGAAATTGAGGGAGGAAATGAGCCTGACTGAGTTATAGGAAGGTTCACTGTGCACTTCTATGGATAATGGCTCACCAATACATTCATTTACGAAACATGTACATAAATGTATTACGCAGAAAACATATTTGTTTTCTCAGAACTATATTAGTCTGTCTACAAAAAATGTTCATGTGCTTGTAAAAAATATGTTCCTATGTTTTCCTCTCAGCAATGAGGCACAAATATAACTCCACACAATGAGGTACAGGTTATTCACATGCTGATTGGCTGACAGCAGCTTACCCGTCCAATAAGCACAGGCTCTGGTCCCCTGTACTCCTCGATCACAAAGAACTGATTCCAGAGCCAGCTCCTCCGGCGGCGGGCACGAGGCTCCGTTCCCAGCAGGTACGGCCCAGGCCGGATGTCTTCAGACTCCGTGACCCATTTAGATTGGCCCCACGTCCTCTCAGGCAGAACGTCAGCGACACCTGTCTCCAAATGGAGCTCAGGCTGGAGAGTGTACTCCTCCTCTGAACTCAGCTCTAGACTGTGCGCATTAATTACACCTTCAACCTCTCCATTAGTCAAATTGCTTCTTTTCGCGTGGTTCAGACTGAGTTCAGGGCTATGTTTAGGTATTAAGGGTTTGGCAGTTGATATAGGATAACTAAGTATGTCTGTTTGCCTCAGTATTTCTTCCTTCAAATCAAAATCATTGGTTTTTCTGTCATTTAGACTAAAAGCCACATTTGGCAGGGCTCTTACATCATCCTTTGCATTCTGAAGCGGGCTCTCCGATTCTTTGAAACTCACAAAGAAGTTTTCTACAGACTCTGGATAAAGTGAAACTTGTCTTTTGCTTGATGTTGCTTGCAAGTCCCGCTCTTCCTCCAAAAGGCCAACAGCCACTGAAATGCCACTTCTTTCCCCTTTACAGAATAAAAGAAATAGAAGCACAACCTGTGCTGCCATCGCTAGGATATAACTGATCAAAGAATAACTGATGAAAGGTTGATCAGATCCAGGTTTTCATGGTGGTCCATCTTGTGCTGTTGTTCGGTGCGTCTCCTTCTGCGTCAAGTTTCTTCTCCAAAGTCTTCATTTTGTCACCCAATGCAGCACACAATGCTGCACAGGATCACCTGAGAGAACACAGACTTATTATAAATTCAGCGCTTCAAGACACAGAAGTGAAAAACAAAGATACGTTGACATTTTACTCATTATCTTACGAAGAGGAGATTTGATACGCTGAGTCTTTTTCTACTGTTTGTTGAACAGCTTTGTTTGCTAATCTGAGCTCTCTGCCAGCAGCTGTAAAAATAGCTGTGAGTTTTGTTCAGAAATTATGAACATCACGGTCTGATAAGAAATTACCTAGAATTCCCTCTATACCAGATGTTGTTATTCATATCACCCTCATTGCTTTTGTCATCGCTGTGATGTGTGAATCCCGTTATTGATCACTCAGGCATTCTCAGACAGTTAAGTCTGGTCCTAAAATTTTTCAATTAATTTAGAGCCTGAGGGTCTGGAGATGAGGTGGAGCTCGGGTACTTTACTGTTCCTCGTCACACACAATTGCCTGGACATCAGGTGATTGATGTCGCCCCTAAAGATGGTCTCCCCATGCCTCAATGCCCAGTAGTGAAAGAAGTCCCCCTTACGAGATTAATTAGACTCATAAATAATTCAATCAATGACTTGTCCTCATTTCCCAAAAGTTTAATGATCTTGAGTTTCGTTAGTATTTGAGTCAGATCCTGGCCATTGATCTTTGAAATTTGATGTACTGAAAAGTGTCAGCGGCTTAACAAGACTCAAACTGTGTAATCTCAGTTTCTCCATGCACGTTTCACCTGCATCCATCACTCTGCCTGCAATGAGAGTGGATTCCCTGACATCTGTTTTTTCACCTTTACGCACACATGGAGGCACGCATTATCTCCCACGTACACACTCACACTGTGAGTCACAGATATACATGGATGCCGTCTTCTTCGCACATTTTTAAATACAGTTTTCACGGATCTCATTTGGAGAGATTTAAGCGTCAAAATTCTTAAAAAACCTAAAGGGATTTCTGTGCATGACCTGCTATGCCGTGCAGATGATCAATATTGTGTGACTATGACATCGGTGACAATGTGTATCTGTGGCCTGACTAAAGTGAAACGTATGCTTTAATTAATTTAGATGCAAATATGCACAGAGTGGGCCTACTCTGTAGGAATGCAGAGCCTTTGATGGCACTGAATAATATGAACCATAACATTTTCTGATATATCCAAATTGATATGCTTCATATGAAAGGAAGGACACATGAAAATGAAACCAATGTTCTTTTACACTCCAGATACTGACCTACTTTCTAAAGAGTAGGCTTTAGAACTGAATTCAAGCATTTGATCACAGTTACAGTAATAGTAATTACCAATCTCTTCACTGCATTACTTCTTAAAAAATAATTCATCCTTGAGATGTTTTTTTTTCTCGCACTCCAATTACACCAATTCCAGCTCTCCGTGTGTAATGCTTCATGTTCAGCATTTGCATCTGTTTGCCTTCATCTTAAATCTTGCGGAATACAAGAGAGCGGTTCATCCAAAACACTTTTGTCTTCCTTCCTTGTGTATTAGAAACGACTGAGCTCTGAGCTTACATTTCTCCCCTGCTAGCTTTGCTCCGAAAACCACGTTGCCAGCAGTACATGTCATTCACTGTTGTTTGAAGTCTTTAGAGTGTGTGAGTGCGTATGAGATATGTGTGAAATGTAAGGCAGGGATAGAGGATGAAAGCGTGAGGACGATTTGCTGTTGCCAGCTCAGAATGGAATGATGTGCGGTGACATAGCTCTAAATTGCAAATCGCTGTTTCAGTCTCACTTCACTCCGCATCGAGTCGCTCTGCTGCAACAAGGCTACTTCATTTTTATTAAAAATAGCCTGTGCATGTCAGGCCTTTTACATAGGGAAAAATGGGAGATGGAGGCAGGGAGGGGATGGGTTGAGGGGAGGTGGTGGGGCTGCATTGAGAGGAGGGCAGCCTCCTCTTTACAGACATGGACAGATCTCCTCCTCTGGCTTTCTCTCCTGCCATTCGTCTTAATGCTTATAGACCCCTCATCCATTCTCTCCTGCGACTAGAAATCTCTTAAGTCTCTCCAAATCAGACCGGCCAGGAGAGTCCGACTGTACTCAGCACATCAGTCACCACACTGTAGCCAAGGTTTGACACCCAGACAGCTTAACCTTAAGTGATTCAGGAGCGTAAAAGCCCTGATGCTAAGCAAGTATTTGGCCATGTCATGACAGAATGCCTCTGTGGGTAAAAGGTGCTCCGTCTCTATCTATTTATGTATGAGATGATAATGCCCTCTTAGACATCACGTTACATTGTAAACACAGAGACATTACATTTCTCAAGAGCACATGACTGCACATGACACACACACACACATAAACACAAACACACACTCACTCACATCTGGACTGCTTATTAGCCTATCCAGTGGAGATACACTAAACAGCCCGGAGCGTGACCTTGCCTTGTTGGAGGAAGCAGGAAAAATGACCCAGTTGATGCATGTTAATGTGATTTACACACTTGGGCTAACTATTATAATGAATACAGCGACCCCAAAAAAAACAAAACAAAAAACAAAAAAACATGGCTGTCGGCTACTAACCGAGGTCCAGCGAGCCAGCATCCCCCCCGCCGCACGCGGCAGGTGAGTAAGGCGCGCAAAAGCGAGCGCTCGCGCACACTTGCACCAACTGCACCGATAGCCAAAAAGAATGCGAAGCACCGGCCGCACCATCTGTCAGAGAACTGGCGCTTCAGCTCCGGTCAGGTCTCCAACCCGTCCTCTCTTAGATATCATCTCACCCCCTCTCGGTAACGTCTTTTCCCCGTGGCGTCAAGAAAGGCGAAAGGTTTTTTTTTTTTGTTGCTTCCAACTGACGGTGAAAAACAGTTGGGGAAAAAAACCGCCGCGCCGCGTGCACCAACTGAACGGTTAAAGTAAGCTAGGTAGCCGGGCGAGTGGAAACTTGTCACGTACGTCCGTGTGTGAGGGACTGTTAAGAGGCTTGACTTGAATAAACTAGTGACTCGTGAAGATTAGATAAAAAGTGCTTTGGTAGAGTAGAATGAAGCTTACCGTGTGCTCGCCGCTCCGCTCCGCTCCGCTCCGCCGGTTCTGTGGTTTAACGGAGCTGAAATGATCCAACGTGGGAAAGGATGCCGAGGTTCATCTGAGCTCAACATGAGGTCTGTCCACTTAGCCCAGTCTCTCTCTCTCTCTCTCTCTCTCTCTCTCTCTCTCCTCTCTCTCTCTCCTCCCTCTCCCTCTGTCTCCCTCCTTTCCCTCCCCTCTCTCCATTAGTTTGTAGACGGGGGTCACCCTAAAAGCCTACTATTTTTAAGGATGCACGGTGACCGCTCGGTGCCACACACACACACACAGACTGACTGTACATCCACATTGATATTAATGATAATCAACGTTTTCATGAATCAGAATCACAGCTCTGGCTTCTCATCGCCACATTTGTCAACATAGTTCGTGTCCCACAACACAGGAGTCGTTTAAGCCCCTTTCAATATTTTCTCGTTATAGGCTGTATCATTCCCTCGAAGCAGTGTCTTGTAATCTGCTTAAACATAGCCAGTCTGCATAATCATCCTCAATGTGTTTTCCCCAGTTATTCCACTCAGATTGAGGCTGGACCAGAAAATTGCTGCATTAGGAGATGAAATTTTGCCATTAGTGTTCTCCAGCTATAAAAACATGTCTACAATGTATGACTATAATTACCCCCCCTCCTCCCCTTTCCACCCACTTTGATAGGATATTTTCTCCAGCGAGTTGAATCGTGATGGGCTTTTCTGGGAAATTGATGATCAGTTTAATATACAGGACGTAAATGCAGCGCAGTCTCTCATTGAGTCCTGAGTTTAAGCTGATTTTAATGAGTAATTTCGATTCTTTGTCTCAGGAAATAAACACTACTTCAAAAAGTATATATATTTGGACCCCACTAATCCACATTTCAAGGATGAATGCTCAAAACTGCATTGTTTCATAGTTTGTTAATAGTTGTAGAGTCTTTTGGATGACAAACATCTAATTATAAGCCAGTGGCGGACTCAGGATTTTGGAGAGGCCGGGGCGAGAAAAATAAAAAGGGCTGTAGTTGGTGGGGCCCCACCATGCAGAGAGGTGTCATGTTTTATTTATCATAGGGGCATCCAAGATGGTACTGTATCAATCATGTTTTTGCCACTGGAAGAGCACCCTAGAGGGCACTTTACCATGTTTTATCTACAAAAGAGGCATCCAAGATGGCACTTTATCATGTTTTCTCCACTGGAAGGGCACCCTAGTGGTCATAGAAGCATCCAAGAGGGGCATTTTACCATGTTTTATCTACCAAAGGGGCATCCTAGATGGCACTTTATCATGTTTTCTCCACTAGAAGCACACCCTAGTGGGGATAGAAGCATCCAAGAGGGGCACTTTATAATGTTTTATCTACAACCGGGGCATCTAAGAGGGCACTTTATCATGTTTCTTTACCATAGGGTCAACCAAGACGGCACTTTATCATGTTTTCTTCACTGGAAGGGCACCCTAGGGAGCCTAGAAGCATCAATGAGGAAATATGCACTTTCACTGCATATTTTGAACATGAGGGCACCAATGTATTTAGCTCACTTTTGCTGTTGGGGAAACGGGGTACAACATTGACATCGCCCTGAACATATTACTGGAAAGGGGCTCTGTGTCATCAGTTTATGGTGGCAGACTTCTTTTGTAAACTAACATTAACTACTACTACTACTAACGAGAGATGCCTTGATACGAGGCACTTAAAAACGTGCATAAAGTTACAACGTTTGGACTGTTGCAGAAAATTCAACCCAAGTCCTTCACAAAGAGATCCACAGTCCAGCAGCATTAAACACCTTAAAGAAATCGTCCACAGGCTTGTATAGATGCCCTAAAGAGGTGGGTAAGGTCTAATTTGATAATTTACTTCATGTTACAGTCTGCTCACAAATGGCCAAAAAAATGTGTTAAAACATGTAGATTGCAACAAAATGTTGCATGGAGAACCTTTAGGTAATGGGATGCTTTCCTATTTTTACCGTATCTCTTAGACTAGAATGTGTATATTTTGGATATTTTTTATTTGAAAAAAAAAGAAAAAAATTTTGATGAAAACAGTACTTTCAGCACAGCTGCAGACTCACTTTGAACATCTCAATGCTGTAAAAGCTAAAGTGATCGTTCATCGAGCCTACAGAGTACAGTCCTGCTTTGTACATCGATTCTTCTTGATCAGTGTTGATATCTGCCTCTTCGCAGAGAAACAAGAGAGCCTTTTAAATGAGTTGTGGTGAGACAAATGTTCACTGATATGACTAGAAAGCAAAAAATTACAACCCTAAGGTCGCTCCTCAGATCCCTGGTATCCAACTGGGTGGGTTACAGTATGGAGGTTTATTAATCAAAACTACTGCGCAAGCATAAAAACAAAGCCAAGCTGTAATCAATGTGCTCGTTAGGATGCTAGAACACACACAGAAAAATTTACAAGTGCAAAACATCATCAGAGTTCTGACTGTGAGAGGAGGCTGACAGACAATCTTTGGCAGATTTCTGGCTGTGGGGGGTCATGTGTTTTCAAAGTTTTTTTAGACGAATTAAATAAAAAAACAGATGTTCTGATGTAACTTAGAAAGCAGGGTCGCTGACATTTCATTTCTTGGTCAAATCCAGTGGAGATCACTCATCTCTCAGCTGGAGTTTGCATGCAAGGAATAGTAACTGTCAAAACTGAACAAAAAGATTTGAAAAGGGCAAAAGGCAGCAAGCAAAGGCAGCCCTAACGCCCACTGAGTAACAGCTTCTCTCACAGGCTCCAAACTTTGATAACAATCTCGATTCTGTCCTCGCTCACTCTCAGAACTGCACTTACAAGTCTGTCCCTGCAAGCTTTCAAATCCGGACACACCAAATTGGTTTCCTCTAATTTTTTTTTGTTTTCCCACCCTCTCAATAATTCTGTCATTAATGAATTTCCGAAGATGGGAATTATGGATGAGGCTGGGGAAGAAGGGAGGCTTTCCCCTCTAAGTATCGCGGCTACAGACAGTCATACAGTTGTACGTTTGCGGGTTCAAGAAGAAGCTCAGCTCTCTGATGAAGCATTGGGAATGTGAGGAACATCATCATGCAAATCTGTTGTAATTTATTCATAAAGTGGATAACACGTAGATATTCAGGCGGCTACACAAATGCACACATTAGCCTTAAAAACTGTCACTTGAAAAAAAAATAAGCTCATCATATCAGCATGTAAAATCACATCCTGAAGCGCCACTCCAGCATTTTGACATGTTGTAACACAGTCCATATGCTATAAAGTTTCCTCACATATGGTGAATCGTCTCACCCTTGAAAACTTTCACCACAATACTTCGGCTGCCTTAACTGAAGTTTGAAAATGCAGTGAGGAGGAAGGATGAACAGCTCTATACCTTTTTGCCTAAAAATCCTGTAGCCATTGTCACTTCAATAATTACAAGTATGCTTAATTTACTACCAGACTGCTCAAACAGAATGAATAGGCAAGTTCAGCAAAATTTCATTCATTCATTAATGTATTGAAGTGTCAAAGAAATGTCAGACGAATTCCCACAGCAGACACAAATCAGTTTTCAACTCCTGACTGTTTATTACTATGGCTGAATTAGTTTTCTTTTACTGAGCAATACATTATGACCTTCAGAATTGGCATTTAGAGTTTTGGTTTGCTCAACATGCTCCTTTTTTTCTGCTCCTCTCTGTGTTTATGTGATTCAAATACATGCAGGGCTAGCTTGTAATTAACTCCCATACTTGAAATGATTCATAATGTCTTAACATCTAAATCAAAATGCCAGGCAGCACTGTGCCGTTATAATACATTTTTATCATCAGCGCAAACAGAACATCAGCTGTTTATTAGAGTGAACGATATGCATGCCCAAGTCATTTGAGAAATAGCCTGGAGGATACAACTGCCTGTCCTGTTAATTAATTTAGTATCTGCTGCAAAGATTGCCATCACGTCTATCCAAAATACTCCCCGATGTTTGCTTTTCTTTTCTCATGCCGTTCTTGTTTTCTGTTTTTACTCAGGCAGTCCTGTCCTGTCTCTTCCTTCTCTTTTCTCTTTCCTTTTCTCTATAATATTCCTCTTTCAAATCCTCCCTGCTCCTGCGAGTCCAACCTTTAGAAGAGATGTGAAAGATGTCTACACAGTTTCCTGAGTATGCATCCCTGTGTGTGGCTCTGTACACAGCCTCTCTGGCTATTGATGTGGCCTCATCCAAAGTCAGTCCCCACTGAACCCCTTGGTCCAAGATTGAGTACGCGTACGGCGATCCTGAGCCTACAGAGAAGAGCTTCCCCTGCAGGCGTGTGCCATCACTGCACACATAGTACAGACTAGGTCCAGAGAAACTCAATGTCTTTCTGGTAAAGCATTGTTGACTACCAATTGTTGAAGAGGGGCTCTTTGCCAGACATTTCTTTTCGAGAGTGGCATCCACAGAAGTTCCAAGATCAGTCATTTGGCTCTTTGCTGTTTCTCTATGGCCACCGAGATCAATCTCTTCACCTCCATCTGCCTCTCCTCCATCCCACCCACACAACGTGGCAGCCACACACAGCTCAGTCCCCTTAAAAGGGTGAAGCATGTGTGAAAGCAATTTGGCAGCACCACATGTGGACAACCGTCGTCCGTGACGGAGCTGGTAGAGCCGCAGCTCTCGAGCCAGGATCCTTTTCCAAAGGGCACAGTCGGCTGAAGTACCCGAAGTGGTCCCCACCAGGTGACTGTGAATGGGCAGGATCTTCTGGGAAGCTGGGCATGCCACAAGCCCAGAACAACTGGACCGAGTGTCCGCTGCAGCCAACACGCCTCCCTGAAAAATGAAAGCCAAGGTGGTGGTGCCATGAGACATGGGAAAAGGCAGAGGGACAGACTGAGAGGATGCCAGAGGAAGATTTGTGGGCAAGGCAAGGGATGATAAGATGGGGTCTTGAGATGAGATGGTGCTGGAGCTCTGGATGGTGCTGATTTGCCCAAACTGTATTGGACTTTCACCCAGGTACTCTGCAATTGGTATATAAAAATTAAACAGACTTTTACTATTTCTAAAGGGCAAACCACTCACATTGCTGCGACCAGTCTTTTTTCCAAAAGGCACTGAAGGGCATTCAGTGGTTATGCTTTCCAGAAAGTAGTCCTGGGTATTGCACAGGTCCTGTAGAGCCATTGAATATGATGAGCTGTCTTTTAAATAGGTCCAAGATTTTCTAGATTGTGTGTTTAAGCATAATGACACACCTTTATATAGACAACGAGACTCTACGTCTCACCTAAAAGCATCTGATCAGCAACAGTTACTGATGCCTCTTCGCTTGACTTTGAAGCATGAACAGCCAGTAGCCCATGGGTAATTAGTTTTGGCTGTGATATCAGTTTGTTTTTCAGATCAGATTTCTTCAGAGTCTTGTGTGGGCGAAAGCCACCGAGGACACTGGGTGATGGCAAGGCCTTGGCTCGAGCACATTAAATTAAGTTACAGTAGACTCTGAGCTTTGATGCATTACTCCCATGGAAGGTTCCCTAATAGGATAAGAAATAAAAATGACTCAAACCATATTTTTGGTACACGACAGAGTCATTGTAGCCGAGCCCTTAGGTAACAGTTTAAAGGCCACTCATGCAAATGCTGAACTTGCTACACCAGATTTTCAGGAAATCCTGCATCGCACAGGGTGTATACTCACAGCTGCCATTGGGAAGTACGCTTCAAGCTGTCAACATTACTTAACATTAGTAGGAATTCAAGGATTATATGTTTACATTTTAATTCATCTGAAACCAAAAACCTCAAAATGATTGTGTCGCAAGCCATTTTTGGATACCTCTTCACTGCTGCTATTATAATGGTAAGAAACTACGACACACACTGCTGCAATTACTGCATTACCGTACTTGACTGTAATAATGGCTGAAGCATGGCCTTTGATTTTTAATAATCTGTTCGATCTTTAATTCAATATTTTTATGATTACAGTGTGTTAATTGAGGTAATTCTACGTGAGGAACCTACAGATAATAACCACCTGAATCTGACATTTCCCTTCAACTTTACAGAGCTTTCTACTGAGTTAAAGTGAACTGTATTAGTTGCAATATGTAATCTGGACACATTACACAAACGCAACAAGAACATTACATTGATACAAATATTTAAGGGTTGCAAACCTAAAATATATAGGTTGTTGTTTTAGAGTTTCAGGGTGCAAGCAACTGAGCAGGCTGAAAGAAAAATACCTATTACCTATTACTGATATGTGTCTGTTCAAGAATAGATGCTATAGAAAAGCTTAGTAAAGTTGCTGTGTGCTTTAACATCAGCCTTACCATTCTTAAAGTCTTTTCTCCTGTATGCCCGAAACATATTGTTGGGAAAATCCTTATGAAAATCTCTCATTTGTGTTGCTTGCTGAAGTTTGTTTTTAAATGTGGAATGGGCTCATTGTTACCCCTTTTGACCATTTGGAGCAAAACCACCCACTAAAACTCCAGCTTTAGGGGTCAGTGATGACGCTCACCACAATGAGATTAAGAAGATGGCATACTAAAAATTTACTATTCTATGGGATCTTACCGATAAGACTAGGTGATGATATGTTCATGTTGTGTTTTCTACTGGCTAAACAAATCATGCACTTTTAAGCAAATGAATATCCTCTTGAAAATGTTACCCCTGGCAACATATTCATGTTTCCTGCCTAATTTGTTTGAGCGCAAATGACTGCATGCTCTCTTTACTTTCACTCAATTTTATTTACACATTTTTCACTTCACCCAGGGACACTGTGTGTTACAAGCCATTTCACCATCCCCATCCCAGGCTGGTGAGAGCCTGCCTGACAATTTCATAGGGTTTGACTCAGCCCCTGACAAAGTGGTAGATGGCTCACTGGTCCGTGTGCGGTATCGCTGCTCCAGGCCATGTCAGCTCGCAGTGGAGGCGGTGGTGTCTACATTAAAGAAGACAGATTTCGTGGTCTTCAGGAGGAAATGGATTGGCAACACAACAGGAGTTTACAGGATCCCCCAGGTGCTGCTCAGGTGGCCTCCGTCCATTTTATATCAACACGACTTTTTCAACAGGCGCATTTTGGATGCCCAGAATGTGACAGTTCGTGCTTGGTTAGACCATCTTAATAATGGCAGTGAACCGGGGACTTACCATGCCTCTATGGTGAGGATTTATAAAGTGCTGCAGATAAAACCACTCTCTGAGCGTCCAACTAAACCTCCTGCTGAGTGTCCTTCATGGTCCGCTCAACTGATGTGGCAGCTGACCAGCAACAGAATTAATCATTGTCCCCATGAGTCAGGTCAGACCCTTAAACACATTTATTCACACTGTCCATGTTTTGAACTTTATTGACAAAACTTTAAGTGGTTTGTGTGTCTAATCTTTTGCTGTTTTCCTTGTACACAGACAGAATCGATATGCTAAAGTTCCCACTGGCAAGTACCGGTGAGCACTTTGGAATTGTCCGCAGGTTCCAGCCTTTTATCGACAGAACCCTGGAGAGAGCCCGTCTTCATGCTGTGACAAAGCCCAGGTTGGACATAAACTTCACTCACTGACTTCTCATTAAGTTCATTTTAGCTGAAGCTCATTCTGTGTGAAGTTCAACGACACAGCGTGAAAAATATCTCCAGCAGGGACTCCAAATGTTGTATCGAATACATAAGAATAGCATCGTTTTCAGATGTTTCATTCTATAAATTTGTGTAATAAAAACAAATAATCCTGACAAACCACAACATATTGCCTCAAATGAAGCGATATAACACCAGTGGCTTGTGTTGATATCAGCAGATTAACAGGCCACAGGTCGGTGATTGTTTCCCTTTCAGCGCTGGCAGCGGTTACAGCACACTCCACTTTTAGTTTTACTTCACTGTCATTACAAATGGGTTTAGAAGCTTCACGAAGCCTCTTCACCCGAGCATGTATAAGCTTTTCATTTACGGTCAGTGACAGACAGCGAGGTCAGTCATTTTTAGCAGACTGCGCTGCATTTTAAAGTCAGGCACACGCTTCAGCAGCCTAGGAAATGATTTGTCAAATCATGTTTCGCGGCTTGGTTTTCAGTGTCACCTTATCTGTGTGGATCTACCTACTGAAATGGTGTCACCAGAAGAACTGTGGGATCATCCATCATATCAACAGGAACAATTCATATGACTCCATTCTGATGCAGCTAACAGGCACAGGTGGGTCACAGCAGCTTGTGGGGTACACCTGATACCAGTTTAGGGGATTTGATTGAGGTATCATGCGATGATTGTGAGTGATGATGTGTGTTTATAAGACTGTGGAACAGACTGTGTTATGTATTAATAAAGAGCGCTGGATCTCTTGTGGTGAAATATATGAGTGTCATATCTCCTGTGTAGGGGACATCATAATTCAGGCACGTGTGAAGACAGGAGAAGATGAAGCTTTCCAAGCAACTGTCGTGTTGCCCCTGCGGAAATGGATTAGATTAGATTGTTACATACAGGACTCAAAGGTAAAAAACCACAGCGTATGCCACTGGGAGGTGGGATGAGGAATTGAAATTAATATACAGCTTGGGGCAACATCTTTAAGTCCTCCTTTCTCTTCTGAGTTTCCTTTGGTGCCCTTGCTTTGCAGTGTTTGATTTCCTTTTTGGAACAGCTGTAGGATCCTGAAAGATGGTTCCTTTCCAGCTGGGAAACTCCAGGCGATTGCAGTGTACTGCAATTTGGAGTCGTTCACAGCTGAGTGGGGTTTTTTTCTGTGTCGTGATCTCACGCATCATTATGTGTGACTTTCAGGTGCTGCTGGATACAACGTGGGATGATGAAACCAACAGATATGTATATGAGTATGTTTAATGTCAGTTTTTCTCTTTTAAAGGTGTGTGAAAAGAAAAACACAACCGTTGCCATTACAAAACACCTGTCAGTCCAGTTACTGACAACAAGAAGGAATAACTCATACATGCACATGAGAGGTGGTTTGAGTTGTATTGAATATTTTATAGATTTCACAACAGTATCCATTATGATGATGCTGATGGATACTTTGAGATCGGAGGAAGCAAGTACATGCCAGGCATCCATGGGTATTTTGGGCCAGTCAGATACTATCGTTTAGGGACCGAAAAGGTAAAGTGATTTCAACTAATATGCTTATTTTAATGTGTTGCATCTTGTTTGACTACTGTTCACTGAAATACGATGTTATCTGTGTCACAGGTAAAAAACCCCCAGACAACATTACATGAGCTGGATGAGACTCATCAGGAGTGTCAGGAAATGAAAGCATTTGCAAGAGCGTTCCACAAGCAAGTAACTGAGAGTCACCCCCCCTCCATGATCAAAGGTGAAATGTTATTTTGACAAGTCCTTTAAAGCAGCGCAACTGTTCTACTGGGATCCACCTTAGAGCCATGCTATGTAGATTTTTCGGTTGTTGTTTGTAAACATACCATTCAATGTTGGCCCCACCTCCCTGGCTGAACTATTGAGACAGAGAGAGAGAGCAGCAGTGGCAGAGCAAGCTAGAGAGGGTGCGGCATTGGTGAGAACAAAGCAGTGAATCAGAGAAGTAAGGCGTGATTTTCTGATTGTTTCTCAGCAGCTCACACCTAAGCATTCAGCCCCATGTGTGCTTGTATAGCCCTGTCTCCGGTCAAACACAGACGGAGAGACGGAGACACTGATGTAACCTGGTTGCTATGTTTCTATAGAGTCTAGAGAGTCACACCTCTGCCCAGAGGTTGACACCTAGAAATGTACCAAACACAGCAAAATACTAAGAAATAAGATATAGATACAGACACTGCCACACACGATTAGTGGATCATAAGTGATGATTGAGAGGGATGTCTTTACCATGTCTATACAAAGCCACCGGGAAGAACACAAGGCTTTGTAGCCAATGTTTGCAGCTGCCAAACTGTGTAATTAGATCAGATTAATTGTCATGTGATGCACTGGGGCCCAAAAATACTTTTTCCCATAAACTTATATTGTGAAAGAAGCAGCTGTGAATGATAAATAAATGTTTTTAAGCACCACACCTCCTGCGAAATTACTTGTTTAACTAACATTATTTGAGCCATTAAGTCTGATAACATTTGGAAAGTTGCACAATTAAATCTTTTTATTCCCCTTTAAGCTTGGTTGATGGAAGTCTCTAGTGCGCACGCTTTATGGGGCCCACAACGCAGAATCTGGGTACATTTATACTGGACTTTATACCGAGCATTTTTGGCTTCATGCGCCACTGAGCAGGTTTCATAAATGAATGGGTTCCGCCTCCGAAGCTGTATCCAGATTTTGATTGTTATATCCATGGACCTTATCCATGGTCTCTTATAGAGGATGTCAGCACAAAAAATGAATGCCTATTAAGCATGGGAAGATTACTTTTGACAGGTTCTGTTTCATTTCAGGTGTCTGTACTCCTCATTTCATAAGACTGTGTGGTCAGACTGGAGAGAAAATCAGCACACAAACATGGACCTGGGAAAAGCAACTTAAATACAGCACACTTTTTCGTTTCTTGCAAAAACATGAAGAGAAAATCAGAACAGGTGTCAAAAATTGTTGCACTGTTTGACTACATATGTACCAATGATATTTAAGTTGCTTCATTATTTACAGTTTTTGACAATATTTTGTATCATGTTCTGTAGGATCTTTAGGCCTGAAGGACCTCGGGAGTGCTTTGTTTGGGCAGGCAGTTAGTACATTGTTCGCTGTGAAACAGGCAAAAAGTAATATCGAATCTGAGTCAACAGCTCTGCTACAAGTATCCTCCTGCTTTGGAAATCACAAAGCATCTCTCTTGTTGGCCACTATCCACCTCTCTGGCCTTGGACACACAGTGAATAAACAACAGGTAGAGTCAGTGCACTCCTTGTCCCTCAGTTATTGCTTTATCACATGTAACACCACCTGTGTAATGATGACTGATAATACTGACTTCTACTGTGTTTCAGGGTCATGTCTATAGCTTGATTGGCGCAGCGGGTGATAACCGTTTCGCCCTGATGCATGCAGGCTACAAGCACTCACAAGGGATTGATGGGTTTCCAAAAGACTTGGACATGGCTTACAGCTACTATTCCAACGCTGCGGCACAGACTAGCATGGACAGCTTAAGGATACATGAAGATAATGTAAGTTTGAATAAAATTTTATTAATTTTAGGAATGGCAATATTGGTGTCTCAGTCAGTCACTTTTAGTGCAGACTGAAATGCCTTGACAGCAAGAAGATGGCCGTAGGGAAATTATAATAACTTTGGCGAACCGCTGACTTTATTTTGTGTTTCGTTCTTATCATGCAACTGGCCAAGAATGAGTCTGGCACGGAAAACAACAAATTGTCGTTTTTATTTTATATGGAATTAACAAACGAGATGTTGGTTCAGGCAGAGTTTGTTAATTGCTAGAGACGCAAACTGGCTTTTTACCAGACAGGTGCTAGAATGGTATTGTTCTTTAATTCTTAGCAACAAAGTGAGTTTCCATGATTGTCAAACTATAACTTTTTAAAAAGTTTAGAAAATGAGGACCATAAGTCAACCATAACAATCGATGCATAATAACATGATGAAGTTACTGTATATAAGCCAATTTCACTTATGAATATACAAATGCACGGTATGTACAGTGAAACAGATATAAGGAAAATTAGTAAACCCAAAAGTAATTAAAATCTGGACATCCACATGCTCATAGACAGAAATTCAAATACATTAAATGACAGCAGTGATACAAAAGAGTCTGTTGGCAAAACATGATTAATAGTGTGTTTGTTGGTCTAGCCATGGAGAAAAGGTGGGTCTTAAATCTTAATTTAAAAATGTGAATGAGTTAGCTGTCACGATGAATAGATGAAGAGCGTTCTAAAGATAAGGCACATGCAATGCCCAAATTCTACTTCAGACTGATTTCCTGTTTATTCTTTGAACATTTAAATAAGCTGCATCAAATGAATAGAGGTTCAAGAAGACAACAGAGAGACTGTACTGTCCGTTCCAGTCTGAATAAGCAGCCAGAGCAGCGACAAAACAATTGTGGGGAAGTGTATTAGAAGGAGGTCTGGCTACAGTGCTGCATTTTTACCATCTTGGACACTTTCTGAGTAGATGACAGCACAGTAATCCATCTGGATCCAATCTTAATTAAAGGCCCTGAAAACCTATTTCCTCAGTCAGCTTATTATTATAAGCGATAGGGTCCTACATGACTGTACAGAAATTTTCTGTAAATTGACCAAGTCCAAGGGAATTTATTTATTCAAATTTTCAGAAATGACTCCATGTAAATGTTCCACATAGAGTTCAGTTTTGGTGAACTCAACATGAAATTAGTGATGCCAGAGTCCAAAATAAAGGACTTATTGAACCTTATTAGTGGTGTTGCACCATTACCTTTTAACTTCTCAGTTGGATTCAGAGATGTTCCACAGAGAAGCAAGGGTTTGCATTGGGGCAATTGGGAACATTAGAAACAGACCCTGGAACTGGAAAAAAATGCCTTTTGGATTTTAGCAAGCCACTGTGGTGTAGGGACTGCTTTATAGTGGTAGTAAAAGTGTTAAAGTATTAGTATCAGTATTATTACAAATGTGATGTTTGTGAAAAAAAGAGATAATTTTTTTAATCAGTAAAGTTGCTGTTTATAAGATACCATCTAGTTTTTTTGTTTAACCACTCAGTGAGCTGCAGGCGTCGCCAGCACCACCATGGCTGCTGCCTTGGCACAGAAAATTTTTTTAAAAAGCTGAAAACAACAACTAAAGTTATATTACAGAGAGTTTATCACTTCCAGTTCTACAAAGTTTGGTGGGTTTTTGTGACCGTTCAATGAGACGTTACTAACCTGACTGTCGGGGTGCAGTCTTCATATCACAGTCTCATATTTCATTAGTTATAAGACAAAATGCGACTTTCACAAGAAAATTACCATTTAAATTAACAAACATCAGATATGTGTTTCATGGCACAATTGAAATGGTATCCAAAAAATTACTGTCCTTCTCCATCCAGCACATACATATTTTTTCCCTTTCCATGAGGAAAACTGGAAGGGGCGGGACTTCGGCTCTCTATAGTAGAAGTACTAAGAGTTTACCTTAATAATGTTTCTATTTGTCTTTCTTAAAGCAATACCAACCTGAAGACATCTATCTAAGCAATCCAGAGGATTTAAATTTAGTCATACACAATGCAAGTGACATCATCCAGTACCTGAAATACACCGCAGAGCAAGGAGACATAGAGTCTCAGGTACGTTTGAGTTCAATCCAACTAATATTCCTCCATTATGATCAATAGATGTACTCAGTGCTCAGAACAGGCCAATTAAAACTCTCTCATCTTAAGAAAACTCTGGGAACAATGCTTTACTGGGGACAGCGGGGACTCGTGAAAGACACAGTGAGCGCAGTGAAGTGGCTTGAAAGGAGTGCTCTGCAGATGAAGGATCCCTCAGCGATGTACGACTACTCCATCCTATTGATGAAGGTTCTGTGAGACTCTATACGCTCAACCTATTTTATGATCAGATTGAACGCTGGATATGTTGTGTGTGCGTGTGTGTCTGTGTTTTGACAGTTATCGATTCACTGATTGATGTTGATTCCTGCAGGGCCACGGAGTGAAAAGAAACTACACTCGAGGTTTTCGTCTGCTGAAGAGGGCTGCAGCAATGGTACGTATAGTAATGAGCCCGTGTGTTTACACTATGTGCCTTCACTATACCAGTGTGCATTTCTTGCTTTAGGGCTCAATTAACGCCTTGAATGGTTTGGGATGGTACCATGGGATTAAACTGAACGACCATGAAAATGCGGTGAAATATTTTCAACATGCCGCACTAAATGGGAGTTATGATGCCATGTTTAACCTGGGACTTTATCATCTTAGTGGGCAAATCCCCGGCAGCCCTTGGAGGAATCAGGTTCGAGTCCCACACACTGTCAACATTTAGTTTTCTCACTGATCTGGCAAGATCAATGAGCTGAGATATTTTCTGTTTGATCCACAGACGGCTGCATTCCAGCAGTTTATGAATGCATCCCAGCATGGTCATATAGCTGCATCAGTGGAGGCAGCTTGGTACCTTTCAACAGGAAGCCTGGAAGGGGTGTCTCAGGATGTGGAAAGGGCTGTGATGTAAGAGGCTTTCATTAGCTTGGTGAAGAAAGCTTTGTTATGGGCTGTTGCACTGTAGCCTGCAGCTCAGTGGCATCTCATTTCAATGACAGTGGCTAATTCAAGGTCAGAACCTAGTATTTGCATATCTAAAAATAAGAGTCCCTGTCACTGCATTATTGTCTGGCACACAGAGATTCTGCTTACCATTTGTCCCTCTGGTATCTTATGAATTTAAAGAAGCTCCTGCTGCAGCCAAAGAGGCTTTTTTTTTAGAATGACCTCAACAAATCAGTAACTATTTTTAGATCATGTTAAAATATTTTCCGTTTATGTGGAGAAAATTATCTTCCATAATTCATCACCCATTCTTTACTGTCTGTGCAGAATGCTAAAAAAGGTCTGTGAACAGAACGGACACCTTGGATTTATGATCAGAGAGGCGCTCCAGGCCTACCTCCAGGGCTCTTGGTGGGGACATTAATTTCAATTACTTTTCAATTGTCCTCATTTAATCATTTTCTCTGCTCTTTACTATTTGTCTCTGCTTCTTCACATTTGTTTCATTGTGTTGCAAACAGGCAGGAGGGATTTGTGAAGTATGTTTTGGCAGCTGAAAGCGGTCTGGGTTTTGCCCAGAGCAACGTTGCACACCTGTGTGAGGTAAATGATGTTGTGTATCTAGTTTTAACCATTTCAACAAAACAATAATCATTCTTTTAATCAGATTTTCAGCACCAGTATAAAATCAATGTCTTATAATTGGAGTTCTGATGAATGAACTACACGTAATTCCAGTCACACACTAAAATAAGAAAACCAAGCCGGAGGGAATTTGTAAGCAGGTGATAACATAACCATCATCAGTGCTCTGCTCTTCCTCACTCTTCACTCTGTCTCCTCAATGAAGGAACTGAATCTCAGTCATGATTGTCAGTGGAGATATCGTAACTACTCTATATTAAACTACGATCCCCATCCGTCCGGTGAGTTCCTCTCATTTCATTTCGCTTTAACCTCTCCCTCTCCCTGTCAATCTGGTCGATAAACAGAAGTATTTATCTTCTTTTATAGCTCTGCTGAAAATGGGAGACTACTACTACCTTTCCTCCAGCACCAGAGAAGACTCATTATCCTTGGTCGGTCGGGCCATATCGATGTATGGCAGGGCAGCTGTAGCAGGCAGCCCTCAGGTGACAGATTTACTTGGGCTGTAATCTCATCATCCTATGATAAACTTAATTAAACTTCCACGGCTCAGGCCCACTGCAATAAAAACAACAAACAGCATTATACAGTGATATTATATGGAGACTTTTCTCAGTGAATATCCCATCTGCCCCTGTTATGATTTTATTTTCACATGGACTCACAGGGAATGTACAACTTGGTTGTTTTGGCACAACAAGGGCACGTTCTTCCATTGAGCATCTACGACTCATTTAATGTATCACATCATGAAGAGCAGGACGTTGTGGTGGAGAAGATCTTAAAAAGGTACTTTTTAAAATCCATGAAATGCTGTGACAAGCTGTTGATAGGACTTTATAGTAATGGTACTTGCAAAATAATGTTTCTTTTATTAGCTTCTTTGCCAAAACTTAGAAGAGAAGATTTGTAACACTGATCTTTGTGGGAATATGAAGGCACTACCAGCAGCGCGTTAGCTTATCTTAGCAAAAAAAACAAAAACAGGAACAGGTGGAAACAGGTTGCTCTTTTGTTTGTTTGTTTTTTAAAGATTTATTGTGTCAATGAGTGAACTTCAGAGGGGTTGGAAGGTGGAATTTGTTACCTTTGAATTAGGGTTGCAGCAGTGGGTTGCAGTGCACAGAGAACTGTGGTTGAAAATTGCATACCTCTACTAAGGCCCAACAGTCCCCTTTTGTACTCAGTCATTGATAACAGCTACCTATACAGTAGCCTTTTGTTCATCAAGATCTATGCATTATCCTAGAGAAATTAACGAAAATGAACACCCTGTCTTGCATTGTTGAAGAAAGTTAAAGGTGCAATATGTAAGACATGGCCACTTGTCTAATTCATACTCGAAGCAAATGAGGGGCAGCATATCAGAGTAACCAAACTGCTGCTGACTAGCAAGTTAGCTCAGTTAGCCATGCAGCTAGCGGTCAAGACTGGTAGTTTGGAAAACTGGGGCAGTGTTGGTGTTTACCTGATTACAGGAGCTTTAGGTCAGAATGGGTTGGGTTATTTGGTTAGCGTGCTATCTTCAGTAGATATCTCTCTAACACAATACACAGACCTTTTTTAAATTTTTTCAGATAGAACATATTACATATAACATCTCTAATATGGTCTATTTTTTGCTCAGACACGTTCTCCATTCAGGTTTTGTGGCAATCTGTAGACCTTGATACCGTTACACCAAAATGTTCTGACACGCTTTTTTCCAAATGAGAAAATTTCGTACCTTTGCGACCCCATTTTGGACAGTCAGACCAGCTGGTTCCCCCTGTTTCCAGTCCTTGTTTTAACATAAGCTAAGAGAGCCGCCTGCTTCATATAACAATCCTCTCTTCTTCCCTCGGCAAGAAAAGGGCATGCCAAAGTCAGTTAGCTAACGCAAGCTGTTTTTGTTGCTAAACACATCTACAATATGTTCAACCCTCATGTTCACATCATTACAATGATGGGCCTCTACCGTTATTTAAGAATGAGTATATACGTATATATAAGTATACACTACTACTGTATAACACAGTTGTTTTATCATATCCTTAGATGTCTGGAGACTGAGGTTGAAGGAGCAGTGACGCCTTGCTCTTTAGCTCTGCTCGGAGTTCAGATGGGAAAAGCCTTGAGGAGAATGACTCAGAACGGTGCACAGCTCCTCTTGGTAGGCATAAAGCAATACTACTGTATGTAGTCTGAAAACATTTCCACACGCAAGCTGCACTCTTCCAGTTTGTTATGCCCCTTTTAATTGTTTGATCTACCAGCCCTTTAATAATTGAAATATGTGAAAATGATAATTGGATTTTGATCATCAATAAGACATTAAAGGCACTATGGGCTGCTATTTTTAAAAGAAAATGTGATGATTAATTCAAACCATTCTTCTTAATTCTCTGTAGGCATATGCATCTCTTCTCTCTGTCACTGTCATTACTGTCATTATGGCTTTGCAGAGCTGTCTCGGTGAGTAATTGTGCACTTTTCAGCTGCAGCTACTTGCATGTTTCTGCCACATGATGGTGCAATTTTTCCACATATTAGTTCGCTGACATGTACCTCTTGCTCTGACTTGCACATTAAATGATAATCCATGTAATCATGCTTGTTTGCCATGACAAGTTTGCTCTTTTCATCCTCTTCACCTGCAAATTAACACAGAACAAAGGCCTCCCCGTCAGCGTGCGGTTGCACTGAGGGCAGGGGCATCATCTGTCAGCCAAGATGGTGTCAACTTGAATAGAGAGCAAGATGGCATCATGAGAGAGACCTACAGAGCAGCGGGGAATCAATGGCTTACCATCCTGAATGGCAAGCAGTGGCTCCGGCAGATGGGAGATTTTGCTGTGACCCTGTCAGGCATGTGCCTGTGTGCTTTCTGGACCACACTCCTCTATCATCTCTTATGACAGAAAATACCCAGCACAGTGATCCAATAGCCACAGCAAAAGCCCCAGACACTACACATTGTAAGAGCATACATTTAGCGGATGAGTTGGAGCTATTCATGTGACACAGTTGTGTTTCGGAGGCATGTGAGTCATTTTTTCAAGTGAAGTGCTGATGAGAATGTGAGTGTTCTGCTTTATCAGAGAGGTGATAATGTTTCCTCAGCAACCATTATTCAATAGTTTTGTTTGTGGGAGATAAAGAAATGTATCATACGGTTCATTTAATTAATGCTGAGTCCAAGCCACAGTTTATATTGTCCTGGGGATGTGGTGCCAAGTGAGGGGAGTGAAGCTTCTCTTGTGCAACGTGTAAGTCCAGTAAAGCATATTTCAACAATGAGTGTTTTCCTGATAATTCAGTTATTAAAAAAAAAAAAATCAGGTAAAACAGATAAAGACATTCTCTGATGGCTGCCCTTTAAAAGCCATAAAGCCTCAGTGATGGATATATTGGAAGATGTCCCACCAGAAGCTAATAGGTCAACTATTAAGACTTGTTCCATGCCCTATCAGCGATGTCGATGATAAGTGTCACACAGGAGACTGGACATGCAACGGCAGCATACAAGGGGCACTTAAAGATTTCGTCCAAGGCCAGAGCAATGACTCAGTCTCTGGTCAGGCAGGTGCTCCCGGTCGATACATCAGATAAGACCATATCAGCTTCAGCCATCGCTTTTTGGTGACAACAACAAGAAAATTTTGGCTCTGAGGGATAAGTTACTATAGAAATACACAAGTCCTCAAACACATCTTTAGAGTCTTTGCCGGGCTGTTAGTTCAAAAATATTGCTTCTTGTGTTGCTTTTGTCACCGTGTTTAAGATAACATAATGGGCAATAACTTTGAGGGATTTTGTTTCTATGGCCACCAACAAATATGAGGAATAGGTGGTGTCACTCAGTTCTTAACAGTTATTTACTGCCCAGGCTGACTTGTAATGATGTGCAGTTTATAGCAGTGAGTGTTGTTGCCTGGTATTCATGGAGCTGTCATTAGTTAAATAAGGAGTTTCACAGTGTAAACAGCCCCATGCGGAGCTCCTTCAGTTTAAAGTGATGTCGGTGTATAATTTGGGGATGGAATAATGATCTCCCTCTTCCTTCTTCTATCTCTGTCTCTTATGTTGTCTGTGTCTGGCTCTTTCTTTAAAGGGACAGCTCACCCAGAACAAAACAACACATTGCCTTCTCCTACGCACATTTTTTTAACAGATGTTTTCTGCAGTTTATGTGGCAGCATTTTATTGTTATTGCCGTTTTAAATTGCTCAACACTGAGTCCTGATTGTGAAAATGGAATGAACATTTTAGATACGTTAATCTGTGTCAACACTTGATAAAGTTTGTTTGTCGAGCCTGAGAATTACCCATATTGTTACCCAGCATAACAGTTGATACATTTCCATCACTGGTATGTTTAAGGTATGTTAAAACAATTACCAATGTGGGAAGCTTTGTTTGAAAGGAATAGTTTATGAATGTGCAAATACTTTTCTTTCTTGCTGGGGGTTAGATAAGAAGATTGATACCAGTCATGTGCTTGTATGCTAAATGCAAAGGATACAGACTGGACACAGCCTTTTTGTGCCACAGGAAGGAGTTATAAATCCCTGAAATATTTCCAGTTCCCACATCTTGAAGTCAATGGGTTTCTTTTGAATGGGTTTTTCAGATAATTGCCTGAAATAAGATCTGTGGTTACAGGAGAACTTCGGCCGTTTTTAACCCATATCCCTGTTGATCGAGGTTACCGAGTGCAGTCATTAGGAAAAATAACGGGAACATTTGGCACAATATTTACCGAGTATCAGAACAGCAGCTAAAGCAAACCTATGGGGGCAGACATAACCGAAAGTGAAACTTAAGGATGTCTGCCCCCATAGGTTCGCTTTAGCTGCCGTCCTGATATCTGGTCAATATTGTGCAAAAAATTCACGTTATTTTTCCTACTGACAGCACTCGGTAACCTCGATCAACAGGGATATGAGTTAAAAACGAAGTTCTCCTTTAACACGAGCTTAAGAGATTTATTGTTCGACCCCACATCTGAATTATAAACGTTCATGTGTCACAAAAAAGGTGGTTGCTAAATGAGACTACAAGTTGTCAGGGGCATTGAACGTCATCCTGCAGAGACTTACTGACTGACTGGTCTGTTACAGGACACCTTACAGACAGACTTCAGTATTCCAACTCTTGACTGCGCAAAAAGCTGCGTACATGTCTGAAGCCGGTAGAAATTATTCAAGTGGTTTTAAATTATGTCGTTAACAGCCTTGATTTTAATTGGACTGTTTAATGAGTTGATAACTCATTGATTTATGCAACCTTGAAATGTTGTATTACAGCCGACTGTACTTAAGGTCATGATGAACAGACTTTGACCAGCGTTACTACACGCTGACAGAATCTCCAAATTGACTTTCAACTTTCCCACTGTTCCTTCTGTTCAGGTTGAATTTAACTCTCACTGAACTCCCCGGAGTATTTGATTAAAACAGCTAATATTTGACCTGCAGATGTTTGAAAAGTCTTGCCTCACATGGTCATGGCATGTGCGCAAGTGTCACAAAAAACACACAATCACGACGGACTTAGCACTATTAATTTTCCACAACTACAGATTGCAGTTTGAGTTGCCCTGCAGTAATTGCAAATCAAAGCCTTTGACAATACTGCTGCAGTCAGCTAATTTAATTTAACTTCTTTTCAAATGGCTGCTGTAACATGCAATTAAATTCAGCTCCACACCGACAATTCACTGAAATTCCTTCGCTGTTCACAATGAACACTGCAGCAACCTACTCAGGGCCTTTTCATGTGAGTTGAGCAAAGTGTGCACACATAGCTGCACGAAGCCTGACACTTGATCTTGAAGTCGTGGCAGTCTGTGGTTTTATACCTCAGTTAAACACCTGCACACCCACATAACTCAATGAGGCTTTTGAGGTCCTGCAGACATGATCGGCTAGCGCCACGCAGCATCTTGAAGGGTGAAACTCGAGAACAACAACGGCGAAATCATTTTTTTGTGATTCGGTTAATAAATGGGATCAGTTTCCAGCTGGTGTCCACTCTCTAAAGAATTAAAGAGACAAGATAAAGAGATAACATGTATAAAGTAACGCCTTTCTTGTATCTCAGCTGGACTTTGGCAGCATCTGTAATGATACTGGTGAATGATGCCTTGCCAAGGTAATAAAAGGAAAATAAAAAACAAATCATAAATATAACAAGCAGCTACTGATGTAAAATTGTAAAAAAAAACACTTTCCCTTGAGCCCAGGTTTATCCCCGACGATGAGGCCTCCCTTCTTCATAAAGGAACAGGCCTTCTTTGATGTATTAATCCTTATTTGATTCTACTAAAGTGCAATTTGTAGGGAATCGACAGAATTCAACAGTTCCTCCAAAACTATAGGGGGCAGCATAACCGCTAACTGCTTCTCACTTTACTGGATTAGGTGCTTTTTGTTGCGGTTCTCTTCAGCTGTAGTGATTAGATGCCATTCGCAAGTTAGCTATGGAGCTAAGTTTCCCTAATAGCTTAGTGAGTTGGGCACCACGACCTCAGGTGATGATGGGGGAGAATTAACTGCGGTCAACATCGCTCAGTCAACTGACCTCCATGTGAACCACCTGGCTAAAAGTACAGAGGCGATTTACAGCGGCTCTGACAAGTACTATGACTGATGAGAACACAAGGTTGTGATGTACAGTTGTATTTTTCTGTATTAGTTTCTTTTTTTTCTTTACTGATCAGACTAAGTAGCAAAATGCTTTTACGTCTCCGCAGTATTACGAGACAAAGTGGGTTAAGGCTAGCTGGTTAGCTCAAAGCAATATTAAGATTATTCTTAAAGTGTGATGAAAATTCTCTTATACGATGGTCTGGGGGAATACTCGATTCTGATTGGCTGCAGGGTGTCCATTAACCCCTGATATATGGACACCTACTAAGTAGTTCCAGTCAAATTGACTGTTCACCGCTGTAAAATTAATGCGCTAGCTGGCGTATCAAATCTGAATATTATATTTCCAACACTGAGTTCAGTCCGTCAGTCCTTCAGTGTCTTGTCCTCTGAACACCACAGGGTGGCGACTGTAACACACAAGCTGCAGAAAGTTCACTTCCCCTCTAAATTTACTGATACGTGAATAATCTCACAACCCGTTCGCTGTTCAGCTCTCTGCTTCAGGCTGTGGCCACAGTAGCGTTACACACGGCCGGTAATTTGTTCGTGAAAATCTTGCTATTGATTTGGGGTCAATGACATGACTGGTTAGCTAGCTAGTCTTGTCAGCTAGCATACTGTCAAATTATATTTACTGTTTGTCAACCGTGCGCAATGTTATTGACTTTGATACTTGCTAGCATAGCGTTAGCTTGCTGGCTCATCGCTGAGCGGACTAGAATATCTCGCGTTGCTAAGTCGTATCTATGGTCCGTCCTATTTACTGGAGGAGTGAACAACGTCTCCGTTGCATAAGAATCATACGGGAGAGTAATGATTGTTCCAGGTATTAGTCAAACCCTCAGGCGTTACCAGGGAAACGAAGTTATGGCTTGTGGAAAACTTTATATTTTGATTGTAAACCGCATGAAAATGTAAATTAATGGTCCGAATTTCTTTTCTTTGGCAAGTGACCATGGTATAAGCGGGATAATGCCCTTCGAGGTGTCCATAAACAGGAGTTAATGGACTTCGCGGAGGCAACCGTCCTCCGCTGCGCGTCGGACGGTTCTTAGGCCTCCGCGTCGTCCATTAACTCCTGTTTATGGACACCTCGTCGGGCATTATCCCTTACATATACAAACTGTAAACTAAACATACAGGCCATTGTTAGTTCAAGATTTTTATTTAAAATCTGAAATGTGGCCAATTATGTTGCGGAAATGCCCTTTGATAAGATCATCTCACATGACACCAGCTACAGGCGCAGTCAGCAGTAATGCACCAATATGTCGCTGTTTTATTATTCCTTTGTTTATTATTGGAATCACAGCGCTGGGCTCAACACACACACACACACACACAGGCATTGTTGATAAACAATATTGCATTATTGTCCACTGCCGACGGGGTACACCTCCTCCCTTGATAAGAAGCCAGAGGTCTGGTCAGAGGCTGCTGAAATTCATGAATCTCAAACATGTGTGTAAAAAAAGCACTTGCACGTGAAGTAAGTCAGGAATTTTATCATGGTTTCTGTTGTCCTGCGGAACAAGCTCCTTTTTTTACGCAATATCAACAGTTTGAAAGATAAAAACCTTGAGCTGTGACTGACTCAAGGTCAGAATACCACTTAGCCTAAAAATGTCATCAGCTAATAAAAGTACTGAGTGTTCTCGCAGCGCTCACAGTCTGGATGCACTGTGCTGAGACTGAGTGCATCTAAGCATCTGAGTTTGTCCAGGAAACCTCGAGGGGAAAACATGTCACCACCCACATTCCTAAAAGTAAGCTACACTTTGTCACAGTAACTCATCCACTGAGAGTGCTTCTGTCTACACTGAACAGAAGTTGTAATGACTCCATTAGTTAGCTTACATGGAAATATAAAAAACAATGAGTATCGGGCGACTAGTCAGGAAGAGTTATTCCTGGACTCAGTGGGAGGCTGAGCTTAATAACTAGAACCAGTATGTACCAGCGCAGAGCCGGAACGCCTTCAGGTGTTGTTCTTTTTGTTTTGTGATTCAGTATTCTTGGTAATTTTCTCATGACAGCCTGCATTTATGGTACCTGCAGGATTTGGTGAGCAATGGATTATGTAGATCTCTTGGTAGATACAGCAGGTTGCTTATTTTGGGTAATGTGTTGACAATACTGGAGCCTACATTCATTTCACTCTTCTGTCACTTCACAACATTAAAAGTGTGGATTTTCATTAGTCATTTCTGTAAGGTGTCAGGATCCACCTCAGTGGAATCATTAGAAATCTTCAACTGAAAGTTGTATTTCAAAATAAAAAAGTCTAATGATACAACCGTACCCATGATCACATATTAATGGGGCTCTATGTTACAATTTGTAACAATGTACATTTATTAATTTATTTATTTTTTGTTGTGGCCATATTTGAGCAGATAACAGTGACGAGAAAAATTAGACCTTCCCTGTGGACAATTTGTTTCACTTATTCAATGTGGCTAAACTGTGGATAGTTTAAAAATGAAGTTGAATACTATTATTTATATTAAATTACTGATTCAAGTTGTTTTTTTAGTTCAGTTCAAAGATTTGTTGCCTCTCATGAGCTAAGCTAAGTGATCGCATCACAGTTCAATGATTACTGATTCGGTGTGAAGCGGTGATGATTCAGTGTACTCAGGTCGTCTTTAGGATTGGATGTTAGAAACGGAAAATGTTTAAAAAGCAACTTCATGATTTCTTGTTTCGGATGACCTCCACAGATTTAGCTCCTCAGATTAAATGCAGACGTGAACTCCAGGGGTCGACATCGCCGTTGGGTGTAATTACGAGTGCAAGACAGCAACCTTGAAACTTTCGACCAGAGGAGCTTGTGAAATTCTAATTTATGGCATTTAGCAGACGGTTTTGTCCAAAGTGACTTTCAGCAATTCATACATACATTCATACACTTGATGGCTGTGGCTGCCATGCAAGGTGCCGACCAGCACATCAGGAGCAGTTTGGGGTTCAGTATCTTGCCCAAGGACACTTCAACATGCAGACCAGGGGAATCGAACCAGTGACCTTTTGATAACAAGACACTGGCTCTGCCCCTTAGCTCACAATCGCCCTAATTCTCTGATTCTCAGCCTTGTATTAAGTGATTCTCTAAAGCTAATTAACTTGGGGAACTGGTTTGCAAACTGTAACTGTATTTACACATGAAACAGGCACAGAGCAACATTAGCAAAACGTTCCACTATGTTCACCAGCTAGCCGCTAACTAGCTGGTGAGCTAACCAAAACAATGAAAAACGGAGGGGCACTGAAACCAAAACAACGTGCTGAAAGGCACTAAAACACTCTGAAGACCAATCGTAGAGCTTCACAGAGCTTTGCAGGTGATAATTACCTCTAAGTTTGACAGTATGAGCAAGCCGTTTCACATTACACCTGTTTATCTAAGCTACTGTTAATATAAAATGTTGATTATGGTCTTTAACTTGTCAGCAGTACTTATGGTCACTATACATTGTAGCAGCTCTGTGTTGCTGCACCATGGCAATCACACTGTGTGTTTAAATAGCCTCCTCTGTTTTATAACTTCTGAACCAATAATTAACAACGCTACCCGAATGCATACTGATGACCAATAAACCAGATATATGACCACACATAAAAAGGTCCTGCACACCCACGCAGGACTTTCCACTGGAGGTCTGATTAGACCGCTGCTCAGGTGGAGCTCTGGTGCAATTATATCGGGCCACTAAACTTCAAGAACCAATAATATAACAATTAAGGTGAAACTTCTCATATACAAAACAAAGTATTAGATAGAAATAGCAGGATGAATACAAAAATATGTCAGGGCCTAAAAGTCCAATAAAAACTGATGCTCTGATCGTGCAGCCTTGTTTGTTATTCTCTTTTCTTCTGCACACACACTGAGAGTTTACAGTTGAGGCTGTTTTTCAGTTCCAGTGTTATTGAGTCAGCGGATCAGAGGGAACCTCAGCAAACACGTCTAAAAGATAAATGGATTTGTTTACGTTCCTGCGTTGGTTTCACGCGATCGCGCAGGAACAAGTGTCTCTCAGGCGACGCAGTGTATCACATTCACAGCCCCATCACCACCAGTGTGTTTGAAGGCCCAGCTAATCTGATTAACATTGTCTATTATTATCTGATTAATGGTTTTACGGCAGGAGCACAAGTAGTCTGTAATCACCAGCTGCTGACGGGTGAAGGTCCACAGTGGCCAACCGACAAGTGTGGACACAGAGCGAGCGTGGCTGGGCGCAATCGCATCTTCAATCTCGCTCTCGTTTTTTCAGCTGGAATGCAGAGTGAAGTCTGTCGTTGAGCTTCGTCAGCGGCTCTGGTGGTTGTTTTTTTAGTGCTTTTCCATGTTGAATTAATAATGACTGCATTCCATTTAGGTTTTCCAGTTCCACTGTATTGGTATTGTGCAGGTCGGGTCACTGACATGACGTGGAGGGGCACTTGAATGAAAAAGAGGCATCACTGATGTTAAAAACATGTTTTTTGCTATGAAAAGTCTGATAAAGACTCTTAATGACTTTGATTTATCATCCAGCAAAGTTCAAATGATTCCACCTGCCAAGAAAGGCTGACAAGAAAGGTTGTACGTGTGAAAAAATGCTCCTGGCAGCTTAAAGAAAGTGGTCAATAAAAGTTGTTAGGTCCATTCTGCACACTAACAAAGTACTAAGGGAGCCTTTAACCTTGACTTTTATTGTTTTATACAGTACTTAATTATTAAACAGTCACCACATGATATTTATTAGTGCAGTGGACAATACTGACACTGTTAATTATTCTTCATTGTTCGGTGCTGACTGAGCTATGTATTAGATCCTTTATATTGATAGTAATGTGAACCTTTAGGAACACATTTAGCATTCTTGAAAAGTGGTCGGTCTCAGTGACTGTAGTCAGCGTGCACTCATTGATTCATATAATGTCCAATTTTGTGAGAACGATGAATAAAAAAGGTCTAAAAGAACCACTGCTGCAGAATCATCCACTCTCCCTCTCTCCACTGACGTGCTGCTTTTGTTACAAACACCCATATTTTTCTCAAAAATACCCGAAAACGGTTTTATACTGTATATTTTCCATCTGCAGATAGTATAATCACATAGTGTTTCAGCTATATTTGTTTATGTGACAGACCACAAATCCCCCCCCCCACTATGCTGCATATATGGAGCCATATTTTTATGAAAATACATCTAAATAGACAGTTTGAGTGTCCCGCTGTCACACATATTCGGTCGATGCTGCAGATCACACCGAGGACGGCCGGCTCTTCGGCTCTGCGCAGTGTTTGTTTGTTCCCCTGTGGCTCCCTCGTGCTTAAAAACTCAATTATGCGACGGAACCATCTGATTAGTTAACGAGACAATTAGAACGTGCTGAAATCAGCATGACAGCACACCTGACTCATCACTAAAAATATTACTGCGCCATTTTCATAGCAACAGTGTAGCTGCCAGAGCCGGAGAAAAGGCAAAGTAAACAAACCCCGTCATGTGAAATGAATCAAACTGCTGTAGCTGTGCTAAGGGGTGAAATATGTCTGAAATATATGTGTTAAAGGGAAACATTAAAGTGTGCCTACATGTCTCAGAAGGTTCTACTGCATATGTGAAAAAAGTTGTGTAATGTATGTATGTAATCCAAATACTGCCTACAATAATGTCACTCAGTGGCTTAGTGGCATTGTGGGTAATGTAGGCTCCAGGTTTTCAAGAGGAAGAAGAATACGTGGAATAAAGACAGGTGACATCTCTGGTTCTGATGTAACAATTAGATCACTTGTTTTCAAGCTGTCCATGAGTCCCACACTGTTATTGGAAACATTGACTGCTGTCCAAAACGTCGCACCCACAATGCAACTTGGCCACTGAGTGACATCACCAGAGGCAGTTTATTTCAGATTACATGCAGCTTCCTTCTGGAGCCACAAAGGATTTATACAGCACTACTTTTTCCACATAAACACACTTTAATATGTCAAGTTGGCGGTGTTACCCTTTGAGTTTACACCTTGTTCCTTCACCCAAGTGGCCTAAAAATCAGCTAAAGCAGGTTTAAATTAATGGTGCATCCCATTCTCACTTGTTTGTGAAACTAAACACACACTTGTTTGGCATGGACACTCCAATCCTTGATCTGGTAGATCATCAACAGTAGTTACTGTCGTCATCAGTTGCTTCTTGGAACAAGCATGAAACGTTCATCTTGTGACATGGAAATCTGATAAGTTTTATATTTTATTATGTCATGTCAGTCACCACATAGATAATACACACAAAGCGTGGATCTGGTCCAAAGCTTTATTTCACAGTAAAATCATTGTAATTGGCAATCAACAGTTAGAGCTGGAATGTTTTTATTACCGTTGGATGATCCCTCGAGTCGCCATGTGAAGATTTAGATGAGTTGATAGTGTAATAACTAATAAAACCTTGAATGTGGGCAATTCACTTTATTGCAGGTTGAGTGTAGCAACAGATTGCTTGCCGGCCCAGAGAGAAAGGTTTTAAACTCATGAATATATGTTGTTTTTCCAGATAATAAGATTTACATTTTGTATGTGAGAGTTTATATTTCTCTTTCTCTTTTCTTTATTTTCACGGGGAGTGAAGTTTTCCTCACTCTCTTATTCAACCATGACCACATCCCTAATCGCACTTGCACACTCGCCTAAAGAGTTGAAGTAGAGCAGGTGAAAATAATTTAATGTTACTGCCAGATAATGGACTTTTGCTGTGGAGTGAAATAATCTTCACATAGAACCCTGTTCAGAAATGCTGGAATAGAATAATAACTCATGCACGCTCAGTGGTCTTGAAGCAGCTTAGACGTGCTCCCCATACAGATATTAGTTTTCATTTCACCAAACTTGTGTGTATAAAAGGTTTTGCATCGGGGGGGGAAAAAGTTTCTCCAGAACACTTTCTCCGTGGTAAGCCAGCGGGAGCTGAAGCCCAGTCAGCTGTTCTTACACTGCCAATATCTTTGTGAACACTCCTGAAGGTGCGAAACACTGACCGATTCTGTGGATAAGGGTTCGTAGGTGAAGGATTATGATGGATGATGAAACTGGAGGCGTAGTTTGTTCCAAATCAATAATGAGCAACTGAGATTAAACCTACCTACACAGGTCTTCAACCAGAGTGTTGCTCCACGGCATGGTTCAATATTTATATTCCCAGATTTGTTCAGTATTTTATCACTGCAGTAGAATCTACCGCTCCTCTATTCTCCATCTTTGCCTTTTGAGTTGTGAAACTTCCTGCTACGTGTCTGTGGCTGAAGTAAAATATGACAAAATTCAGGAGAACTGAAGATAAAACTAGGTTACACTTTACATGAACTCCTAAGTCTAACAGCCTGATAACAGAGTAAAACAGTTTTCTCTTCACGGATTGGAACTGTCTCTGTTCATTTGTCAGGTTTCAGTCTTCAAACGTTGCTCATAGCTGATGACTCAGGTAGATAAAATGTCTGGATTGGAAGTTTCTTCTGCAGTTTAATATGTTTTATTATAGACAACGCATTCACTACATCATCACACTGTTAAACAGGGCTTTATGTGAGTATTCTACTTAAAAACATCCAAAATCGAATTAAAAGTATCAACATAATGTGAATAAATAACAGTTTTTGACATCATGATGTTTATGTATTGTGTTGTGGAGATATTTAAGTTGAATGCTAATAAGCTAGCTGTGGCCGGTGCTGGTCCAAACATCCTGTTCTGGTGGTGTAAACACCAACACCCCCCTAGTCCCTGAGGTCCAAGTCTGAGCTGCTATCTGCACGGCTAATGGAGCTAACTAGCTAAGGGCAGCTACAGTTTGCAGCAGTTAGCGGTTACTCTGATGTTATGTTGCCCAGTTTTTGTTTTGATTCCGAATTTGAAAGATGGCCAATTCTTACATATTTCACCTGTGATGCAATGTTATGTGATATTTACACGGTGGCCATTTTTTTTCTGACCTCACTCAGGATGGGAAGCTTAAATCTTGTACTGCTCCAGGATACAAGTCATAACTAAAGGTAGGCAATCTGACAAATTGTTATCTTTTCACTGTTTCTTCATTAATAAGTCACTGAAATTAAAATGGACAGTTAATCATCCGACAGTATCTCAAGGTTAGAACAACAGGTTTGATAACGTAGACAACGGCTAACGTTAGCATTGAGACAGATTCTAGCTAACCTTTCTTTTTGATGCGATACGATCAGGAATGGCGTGAAAAGATTCAGAAATATCGACACACATCTTGGAGACGTTTGTTTAACTCTGGAAGTGAAACGCACGGGAGGCAATCAAATGTAACGTTAGCTAGGAAGTGGTTGAATGCTAACATCAGCTAATGTGTCATCAAATATGGGCGAATGTGCCTCCAGATTTTCACAATCCATCATCTTTTCAGCTGCCGATCAATAGACCATATTCACACAGCAGCTTTCCTCTGACATCAGGCTCGGGGTGGAGAAGCTCAAATGCTGAGATTACGTTTTACTACTATGACAAATCTGAAAGACGACATATGACATGAAAAAAGACAAGACTTTATTCAGCTACTGTCTAAAAGTGAAAATCTTTAAGTATGGACCCCAAATCAATTCCATTACTGTGTCAGCATTGTCCACTGAGTCACCATGTCCACGATGATGACAGATAGTAATGATGATGGTGATTAATAATTAAGCAATAAAACGGTAAAAGTTAATGTCTCCCTTCGATCTGAGTGTTCAGTACATGAAATCCTACGATGCCCCCGGGCCTCATAAAAGCAGGCAGGGCAGTGTTCACGGACAGCAGTGTGGGTGGTGGTGTGGGAGGATACTTTGATAGGACTCACAAGATCAGAGAGGTGGAACCATTACAGGTCGTATTAAAGCCCTCACTTGTGTAATTCCTACCCTCAACCCCCAACTGCGTAAAGCATCTCAGAATCTAGTCCTTCGTTTCCACTTCAAAACATTTTTTTAATCAAACATTTTCTTCACACAAACACTTCAAAAAGCGTTCAACAAATGCAATGAAGAGCAATCCAGATATTATTGCTTGAACTATAAAGTGGACTTTGCCCGGTGCTTCAGTCTGAAGACACAGAATTACTGTTTGAAGGCAAATCAGATATGAAGGCGAGAATCTATTTGCTGCAGGAAGTTCACCCGCATGGAACCAGTGAATCATCTGATCTGTCATGCGAAACATATCCATGAGCAGCAATATCTGCGCTGAATATCAAATGAATTGATTAAACAGACTTGTCAGTAATTATAAATAACTCTGACTAATGGCCCTACATATCAAGGCCGCGCTGACTGCGCGACACGGAGGGAAATCGATGAAAGAAAAGCGACGACACCGCACTTTAAAAATAGTAATTGTTTTTATTTACAAATAATCAAGAGTCTTAAATACTGAAGGATAACATACAGTTTAAATGCTACATTAAACATTTTTGAAATTTAAAGTGTTCAGAGTTGAAAGAAAAAGCTAAGGCGTCTTACATGTGTCATAAAAAATACAAAAATAATTTGGGAGCCACCCATCGTTAACTCACGCCGATAGTGAGCCTGAGCAATAAACTGAAAACATCATAAAATAAACATCACATGCCCAGAAACAGGTTTATAATAACGTGTCCAACACTTCTGTTCATATTCTTCAGCATTATGGTGATACAGTGTTTTCGACAGTGCTCAGTACATCATCCGGCAACTGGAAATGATCAACACACCACAACCTGGGAAGTGATGAACAATTACGAGTGTGTTTCAAAAACACATCATTGCATTGAGAATCGCTCACTGATCCAAATTTTACGTGATAATTTAAAAGTGTGTTGCTTTATCAGACCCCTTTGTGTCCTCATCCCTCGCCATGGCCGGATTATCGTACATCTCCAGACTCTTCACGCTGCTCCTCCTGATCTTGTCGTCCTCGTCGCGCTTTTTGCAGCACTTGCAGCACTTGCAGCAGCAGCAGCAGCGCTTGCGACAGAAGCCCATGCCGGAAGTCACCACCGCGTCCCAGGGCGCCATGGAGTGCAGGGGCCGGGGCAAGAAGTCCCAGGTGCGCAGGATCCTGGGCAGGAAGCGGGGACAGCGAGCCTGCATCACGTTGACAACGACCACAAAGATGACCAACACAACGATGGGCACGCCGACGCCGACCAGGACCTGCCAGCCGGCTATCGACAGGCCGAACACAGTCAGCGGCAAAACCAAGAAGCACAGGAAGAGGTAGAGGGCGGCGAACCAACGGTATTTGGCCGTATGGTTCCCCAGCCCCCTGGCCAACCTGATGGGCACTCGCATGAAGGGGATTGGATACCACAGTAGGATACCCATGATGTTGAAGAAGAAATGGCAAAGCGCAATCTAGGAAAAAAAAAAAACACAGATGACATTCAGACAAGGTTATCACTGTTTGATACTAAAGAAAATACTAATCAGCAATAATCACAGGACAGCCCTCCGATCTGCACGTACGCGCCTAGAGGGTTCCAATACTGGTTGGTGTGAAGTGAAGTGTTTTCAGAGGCCCACTTCAAACCAAGTGTTATGAGAACTAGCCAACTAGCTAGCTAGAAAACATGACATTGATATTGCTGATTTGTGTTTTAGATAAATGGCTTTGTGATGATACCAGGATTGCCACAGTAACGCAAATGAAACCACCACAGCCGACGACGCCATATTGGAAATATCCTGATTTCAAACACCCCCTTTGTAACTCTGTGCAATCTGTATTCAGCTAGACCCACATTGCCATCCATTTAAGCCACGTCATTAACTTCGCTGTTAAAACCCACAGAGGAAAGCATTTTTTGCAATCTTACCTGCAGCGAGTTTGCCAGTGTTTCTCCAGGGCTAGCCATAGCAGCGAGTATAGCAGTGGTTGTCGTACCAATATTTGAGCCCAGTGTCAGAGGATAGGCTCTCTCGAGGCTAATAACACCGATACCTGGCGAAAGACAATTCACAGGATGAAAATCATGGCTTGATTAAAGGTCCAATTTGTCAGAAAGTTGACATTTGAGTCTCTTTGAAGCTTTGGGATGACGGCTGACCCGACATAAAACCTGAAAGCGGCAACTCCTGTCGAGTTTGGAATGAAACTCAAAACTCATCTTTCTTACAAACTCAAAAAAAAGAAAGGAAAACACAGCCAAATTATATAGTCAACGACGACTTACCAACAAGAGGAGTTATAGCTGAGGTGAAGACGGAGCTGCTCTGAACGATGAAGGTCATCCCTGCTCCCACCACGATCGCAATGTAGCCAGTCACCCAGCCGAAGGGGAAGGGGAAGTCTGTAGTCGAACACAAAGGCGAGAGGTGAGCAATAAAGCTGACGATGGGAGCGCAGTGTGACTGCACACAATACACCCGGAGCAAGCGAGGAGTTTTGATCAAAGCGGTGATTGTTCCTGAGCATTCTCTGTCACACAACAGGACTGGTGGACCTGGAGACGAGCCGGAAGCAACAGGGAGGCTGTACCTGTGTTGCTCATCAAGCATCACCACGGGGGCAGATGTGCTGACTATCAAACAGGCTGCAGAGAGAGTTTTGACAGGAAAAAGTTCTCTCACCTGTGTTGAGCACCTTCTTGATGACCACAGCCACCTGCCCCTTCAGCATGGAGTTGAGCAGCTTGACGATGAGGATGAGGCAGGTGCAGAGGCAGAGCAGAGACAGAGCCAGGAGAATGAGGCCCACCGCCAGGTCTGACAGAGTCGTGCTGGCGAAGATGTGTTTGCCTGCAAACGGACGGTCAGAGAGATGATTGGCATTTAAGTGTCGGCTCTACGCTTGCATTATATGACAGCTGAAAATAGCCTCGTGCTGATGACTCACTTCAGAGCAAACCGTCTTTGATAAATGGAGCTGATAAAGCAGCTTTTTTTGTGTTTTCGCCTGGAAATTGGAAACAAACTGCGGTCTGTCCCTCGAGACCAGGTTCTGACCCAGTTAAAGTAAAAAAAATCATGTTTTTTTTTATTACTTTTAAAAGCACGAAAGCATTTAGTTAAGCTAGAGGCAGAATACTTTGAAGAAGTGGTCTGTTTAATGGCGCTCAGGAGCTTCAACGTGACAGCGTGAATGGACTTATTGAGCAGCTGGACGGGTCAGCGGAGGGTACGAGCTGAGTCACTGTTAAAGCTCAAAGGTAGTCATTGTCCGGACATCAGAGGGTCTTGGATGAAGGAGGTTGTTGTGTCTCATGTTTCACTGAGCTTCAGTGGATCGGGTAATCCTAATTGCTTTGTAAATGTACTCTTTTCTTTTTTTTTTTCGACCACAAGTCATTCACTGAGGAGGCACGCTTACATCTCTCTTGGTAGTCGGTCACAGTTATCCAGGTCTGGTTATCTTCCACAAAGCATACGGCACCAGCAGGGCAGCTCGCCAGCGTGTTGTTCCACAAGGTCTGAGGGGAAAAAGAACAAACTTTAAATGCGAGTGCGATAGTGAAGAATTAATTGCAGCCGTGATAATCTTTTTAATTATCACATGTAAGACGCCACCTTTTATGAAATGACACACCTTCAAAGTATGAGCTAACAGCAGGATGACTGTGGCCACATTACAAGGACAATATCAGTCATTAGGAGAAAAAAGCAGAGGTAACCACAGCGTTATCATCTGTTTTCACTGTTCAGCGTGCGGCAAACTAATAATTTATGCATGTGATGCAGCGCTTGTTGATTTCTTACCGTGTTTTCCTCTTTCTTGCACCATCTTTTGATCAGGCTCATGTTTCTGGCGGCAGGGTCACCGGTGGCGATGCCAGTGATAACAGACTTGTCCAACTAAAGAGAAACACAGGAAGCAAATTACAAAAAACTTGATGGTTAATTAAGTGTTTCATTGTTTGTTAACAGTGAAATAAATATAACTTCATTATAAAGTGATTCTACCTCGACGATGGAGTCGGTGAGAGGGTCCGTGATGACGTTGAGCAGGTCGGGGGCGTCCTCGCCAGACTGGATGTTGAAGGAGTCGATCAGGACTTGGGTGAGTTTGTAAAGAACACCTGTGGCGACTTCCAGCGGCAGGAGAATCAGCACAGACAGCCAGTTGAAGAAGTCGTGGACCGTGGCGCCGGCAAATGCCCTGTGAGAGGAAGGAACACAGTCTTGAACACGTACCCTGTAGACTGTAGACGGACTCTGTAGAGTTTTGATTCTACTGCAGCATTATTTCAGTCCTGTGTGTGCTTCTTTTGTAGTTTAAACCATTCAAAGATTGACCAAAATTATCAACAGAACGTGAAGGAATAATAGTTTTGACATGATCTAAAAAGACGTATTGTGTTGCAGGGATATCTGTTAAAGTGAGCGTGCTAACAAGCTAAACCATATTGTATCTCAAGAGGTGACAGTCCAACACTCCCCCAGTTCACCGAGCTCCAGATTTAGCCGATACAACTGCTGCCTCCACAATTACTTAGCTCACTTAATATTACAAAATATTTGGACTGAAACCATTCAGACTGCCGTGGTTCCTGTACGGCGTTGGACAGGAAGTCGATTAATACCGTCCAGAACATCATTGGTTCCTATCTACAGAGTGTCAGTGAGCTTGGTGAGCTGAGATCTCTGCACAGAACACAACGGATACGAAAAGAAAACACCCATCCTGCTGCCGCCTGCCAAAAGATACAGAAGTATCTGCCAGACTGCAGAGCACTCCTCAGTTCATCCTCAGCACTCCACCATAAAAAATACATTTTCTCGAGCAGCGTAAAGCGACTACAACCGTTTCATCGTACTGTGCCGTAGAATGACTAATAAAATAACCTTAAACCTCACCTGCGGAACTCATTTCGGTCTCCTGCCTGCATCATCGCCACAATAGTGTTGGTGACCGAAGTCCCAATGTTGGCGCCCATGATGATCGGCACCGCAGACTGAACGTCCAGCACTGAATGAATAAAAGCAGTGAAACTGAATGTGTGATAAAGCGCATGAATGAAGCATCCTCGGCGTGCTGCCGTGTGTGTGTGTACTTACGTCCAGAGGACACCATGCTGACCACAATAGAGGAGGAGGTGCTGGAGCTCTGCACCAGCACCGTGACTAACACCCCGATCACCAGCCCGGCCACAGGGTTACCCAACACAGCATTGTCCTGGAAGATGTCACCGGCAGCTTTGCCTGTGCACACACACACAAACAGCCTCAGGTAAGAAAAACAGCACTGCATACATGTTACATAAGGCCTGTCATTGTCGAGTCAGTAAAGTAAATGTTCAGTGGATTGATTTTTGTCGTTTTACCTCCCACCAGCTGGAAAGCCGAGCTGAGAACGTCCAGCGAGCAGATGAACAGATAGAGGAGTCCGAGCAGCAGGGCAAACTTCACAATACCAGTCAGGACTCTCATAATCTTTCCTTTTGTGTCCAGCTCTGCAGAGAAGACAAACAAAGTGCTGAATCAGGGTGAGGTTCTCCGGAGAAGGTATCCGCTCTCTGTGCAGTGTGAGGATGAAGGGGCCCCGCCGCCTCACCTGACCACTTGACCCCGGTGTCTGCGAGCTCGGGGAGATCCCACGGGTCGTCCTCCTGCTCCTTCTCTTCGTTCACCAGATCCATGGTGGAGTAGGCCGGAGGGATCTCCGGATCTTTATTTGTGTTCTTGTCATCTGGCGGAGGGGCAGGTAAGGAAGGTATGTTAAGGAGAGGTGGCACCAACACACAGAATGAGGAGGTTTGAGGTAGAGAGGAGACGTACCGAGAGCTGGGGAGGAATCAGACCCCACTTCTGGTCTCGGAGCCATGATGATCTGAGGAGGGAACAGTGACAGGTGAGATCATCACATGATATGAATTTTATATGCATACAATTAAAAGGAGCAGGTCCACTAGTAAAGCAAAGGCTGGAGGTGATCTCCATGTGTTAGATTTTCAAAATAAAATGACTCCTTCAATGCAAAACGACCTGTACAATAATAAATATAACGTAAATAAATTCTGGAATAAGCTCTGTTCGACCAGAAAGTAAATCTCTGAAAAAGTAAATCTCCAAATTAAAGTCGTAAAAAGCAAAAGTAAAATGAACGGCGTCAAAAGCGCAGATGAAGAAGAAATGACTGTCCGAGATCATCAGAATAAAAATCTACACGATGAAGTGCATCACACACACACACACACACACACACACACACACACACACACACATTATCCTTAACGAGATAATTTGACAGTCTTCTCGCCCGTGTGGCCTCTCTGACAGAGCGGTGATGGCGGTGTACGCACCTGCAGCAGCGGTGAGTAGGAGGCTTCACCTGGGTCACCTGTTGCTCACTCCCCGGCTGACAGCGGCTTTTATAGCGCCGCACCGGCAGCACCCCCTCCTCCTCCCCTCCTCCTCCACCCCCCTCCTCCTCCTCCTCCTGCTCCACCACCACCCTCACACACACTGACACACACTCACACCACACTACACACATCTGTGTGCTGCCCTCAGTTCAAAGGTCGCACCTGTGCAGAGTGCGAGTGTCCGTAAGGTTCACCTGCATGTGTGGCGCTGTGTTGACTGACTGGAGAAGGTGCAGATTATTTACTGATGAAGGGAAGAAAACAGACACCTGACTCACACCTTTAATGTTTTTCTTCTTATTATTATTTTTATAAATAACGTGTTGGTTGGAAAATAAAAGTGTCCTGTACATAATGTGTAAAGTTCATATCGTCTGTCCAGGCTTTAGTCGGAGCCACAGGTGGAGGTGAGTGTCTAATACAGTGATGGGAACATGAAGCTGCCCCCCAGTGGACACACAGGAGCTGCTGTAAGACAACACAAGTCACAAGGTTTCTCATTCTGCTCTGTTTTATTCTTTCTCTTATAAGATACTTTCTTTCTTTCTTTCTCCTTTTCTTCTTCCTCTTCTTCTTCTTCTTCTATTTCTTCCTCGTCTTTTTCTTCTTCTACTTTTATTAGTGCTCTACTGCTCTGCATAGCACTGACCCTCTCTCTGTCTTTGTGCTGTGTGCTCACATGTTACATGGAATTCTTGTAAAACACATTTATATAAAACATTTTTATTAAACGATAATAATAATAATGATAACGATGATAATATGAGATATGTCCTTAGTGATGTGTCCCGTCTGTAATTATTATCCATATGAATATCTGTCTGTGTGCACTCATTCCCTCTCGCCATGTCACACATGCACACACACGTTTACAACTCCTCAGATAGCACACACGCACGCACACACACACACACACACACACACACACACGCACGCTTTTTTATTGCTTAATAGTGGAGGTTTTACAGCGCCATATAAGGCCGTGATATGACTGTAACAACACAGCTTATTACATCTAAAATAAATGGTGTGAATAGATGTGAATGATTGACCCAGGATGATGTTTCAGTTACTCCCAAACTGCAATAAAAGAATCACTGCAGGTTTAATCTTGCACTTATAAAAAGGAGTTCAGCAGGTTCGTGGAGGAGAATCAAGTTTAAAAAAACAGACAAATTAAAGTCTTTTGTGATACAAATGACCAGTAAGTGATTTACAGTACGGCGATTGATCTGATAGTGGTTTGATACGATGTACTTGATATAATGAGCCACGTGAGGCTTCGGAGGGCTGCTTGATTTTATGGTAAGCGTGGGACGTCTCAGCAGAAGACACATTCACTCAGGGAGATGATTTAGTCTTCTGAAATTGAAATCCGATGACTTCTGTCTCTGAAAATCGACTCCAAAGGCCCCTCATCGCGCATTTAATCTACTTTTCTCACCAAAGACAGTTTCTCGTGTGATCCGCTCCACAGATTTTTGATCCCTTTAGATGTTCTG
Organism: Sparus aurata; assembly: GCF_900880675.1. Taxonomy (NCBI): domain Eukaryota; kingdom Metazoa; phylum Chordata; class Actinopteri; order Spariformes; family Sparidae; genus Sparus; species Sparus aurata. The sequence continues at coordinate 7,252,646 of NC_044197.1, forward strand.
AAGTCATTTTTAAGGCTGTTAGCTTTATGTCTGAAAGGCCTGTCACACTCTGCTTTTATCACTTTAACTCATCCCGGTTATTTTTATTGAATTCAAATATTTTCCCAGAGTGGTGAGCCGCCCGATTTTCCACACAGTACCTGTACTGTATTTGATCAGGCCTCAAAACAACAGGTCATAACCAATAATCATTACACTGCAGCACTTTACTACACAGGCAGCTCAGGCGGGATCACGTACACAGCGATCAGCAAAACAACTGCACCGCCGAAAACACATTTAACAAAACCGCTCACAAAAACACTGTGTGAACATTTTACATAATGTAGTGAAACGTTCCATCTGCAAATGCAAAGTTTAAGTGATAATTACGTTCCTAAATAGCCAAAAATGTATTTCTTTTAAGTATTTGATCACATGAAAATCTCAAAAGAGTCAAATATTCACAAAATCACACACCTTTGAGAAAGAAATGTTCTTAAATTTGACTTTACCTAAAATAATCGAGGAAATCAACGACATCAAAATTACCTGGTAAAGAAGACAAATGATAAAAGTAAACGCAAAAAGTTGTGAAATAGATTTAGCTAAATTAAATCTAATAGTCTTTACTAGGTAATTGTGAGGTAATTAGTTTCACTCCTTGACTTTTTAAAAGTTAATTCAACTTTTACATTTAGGGTGTAAATACAACATCGGAACAGATGAAATTGAAAGTTGTTTTTCTTAAGAAGCATGTTTATGAATCAACCTGCAGAAATCTGAATGTGGATGAGAATGTAAATTAATTCAACATTCAACTCACATTTTAGTGATTGATTTGGATTTTTTAAATTTTGTAATAATTAATAATTATATTTCTCCTCATCTCATCTTTTCTTTCTTTCTTTCTTTCTTTTCTTTCTTTTCTTTCTTTCTTTCTTTCTTTCTTTCTTTCTTTCTTTCTTTCTTTCTTTTTTTCCTTCCTTCCTTCCTTCCTTCCTTTCTTTCTTTCTTTCTTTCTTTCTTTCTTTCTTTCTTTCTTTCTTTCTTACTTCCTTCCTTCCTTCCTTCCTTTCTTTCTTCTTTCTTTCTTTCTTTCTTTCTTTCTTTATTTCTTTCTTCCTTCCTTTCTTTCTTTCCTTCCTCCTTTCTTTCTTTCTTTCTACAGTTTTTCCACATACTCTGACGAGCAGCCCTACATTAAAGTTCAGTGCCTGAACAAAGTGTATATAAATCATTTATAGAAATATGTAAATATGTTAGGCACCCATTCTCAGTTTAATTCATCTTATTTCTACTACTCTGTATCTAAAAGCTAAAATGTCTCAGAAGTAAGAAAAATGTTGTAAAAAGTATAAATACTTACACAGTTTTTGTGACCATGTGTTTAAGATGATATGATCTTTATTTATAGTTTGAGAAACACATACTTGGTGTTTGTTCAGTCACTTGTCTGTGTGCAAACAACACTATTCATTAAATTAGTTAAAAATAATCCTATTTTGCGAGTCAACAGCTTTTGTTTTGTTTTGCTGTGGTATAAAAATAGTTTTTTTTAAAAATATTAATATTGTATCAAAATGCATTGATGTGTCTATTGCATTAAATGTTAATACCTAAAATATAAAGATGATAATAATCATTTTGAATAATTAAACTTGTAATCATTTCTTCAAATATTGCACAAGTGCATCTCAGCAGGAGTAATTATGAGCTGCTGATTAATTGCAGATAAAAGACATAAACAGCAGGCGCAGCACATGATTGATTAGGGCTAAAATAACTGTTTTATCGTGAGTCCTGATAAATAACTCTGAGCGCTCACGCCCAGAGACTCTCACGGCGGCTCCTGTGCAGTTACGACCAGCAGAATTACATGTGAGCGGTATTTAACCGGTTCCAACAGTGTGTCTGTGTTCTGACCTTTACTTCTCCACGGCACACGGAAACTCGGTGCGGCACACAGGACAGTGTGGAGATGCTTCTGAATGTGTCTTTATTTTAACGATTCTACCTGGTTATTTATTGACTATACTCATTAGGTTTCAAGCAGTGGGAATAAAACCTGGGAGACCCACACAGGATGGACAGATCGGCTGAAACTTACCTTTAACCTTTGGAATGCCGCTCTCATCTCCTCTCCACCCACACACTGATCAAAATGCTGCCTGTAATCATGTCGTCCCCTTCAGAGACTCACCTTTATTATTATAAAGAAAACACAATGTGACACTTTTTTATTATTTGGCCTATATACAAGACCCGCTTCACAATCACACCCCCGCTGTATTCCACATATACTGTACTCCTATAAGTCATCTTTAACGTTGTCTTGTCCTTAAGCGATCTGTTGTGGTAACAGAGTCAATGATTGCCTAGAAGGACACTGAGTTGATGCCATGCTGGCACAGTCCACGCAGGGTCAAACTGTTCGGCCCCTGGTTACAGCCGGGGGCCACCCTGTAGTATTACGCTGTGAGTAGGCTGTGCTGTAATCCATAAAACCATAAAAAGAAAAAACTCAGCTGTTAAGAACTCGCCCAAACTGGTTGATCCTCCGAGGGCGGCGAGCCTGAGGGGCGACAGTATCAAGGTCACACACACTTCAGATTGTGTGATGGAGAGTTTGTCCGTCTGCAGGTTTGGTCTCCGTTTTCCAAAGAAGAAACACTAAAAGTGCGTTTTAATTTTCCTGTTGGAAGAAAATATGTTTCAAACTGTCATATCACGTCACCCAGCTTGACCTTACGCAGCACAGAAAGCCCCTTTTTTTTGTTGATGTTGAAGTCATGGGAAAACCCTCACAGCTTACATAAAAGTGTAGTTAATTATTGCCGAGATAAAGCAACTCAATCCCTCCTCTGGCTCCTGTGCGCTGACCACGGCCGCGTCAGTGTCAGAGTTTTCTAGACGTAATGTTCCCGTCGTGTTGAGTGTGACCCTGCTGCCTCCACATGGCCAAAGTGTCACCTCACAAACTCTAAGTATATAACTAAGTATATTCAATCAATTAAACAAAAGCAGCTGGAATATAAAGCTTACAATATTGATGGAGGGCAGGAAAAGGCTCCCGGAGAGCAGTCCTCTCGCTCTGCCATGCAGCGTATGCGACATGTACTGTAGGTTATTGTGCAGCGAGGCACAAAGGTGGCGTCGGCCGGGGGTCTCCTGACCCTCCTGAGAGGTGGAACCACTGAAGACATAATCATTAACAATTTAACGATGAAGCATCTCACCTAGTTTTCAGAGCGACAAGATAAGGGGGTAATACTGCAGCAGCAGAACGCTGATAATATACAGATACAGCTTGTTAGTGACAGAAGACTAATGCAAAGTTATGGAGAAATTAAAACATAATGTGGAAGATTAATTCAAATGTAAAATGATTAATGTGAGGGAGATGAGATGAACGATTTTGTTTGCTCAAATCCGACTGATTTGCTCGTCGATTGATTGAATGTTTGCAGTTATTTAGTTTGTTTCGCTTTTGTTTTTGGCATCAAATCTGACGTCGTTGTTTGACGGAGAGCTGAGCTTTCTTTTTTAATAATGAATTATGAATAAATAATACATTTCATACTATAGATGAAATATAGAAATAGACAAAGGGAGCGGGACTAGAAAAGTTTTTAACTTTATCTTCCTGTCTTATTCAAATTATCGACGGAAACTTAGATATTTATGTATGATGCTGATCTTGTGCAATTGTTTTGTTTTCTTGCCAATATATTAGTTAATCATTTTGTTGAATTTTAGATTGAAAATTTAAAGAACAATATTTTATGAATAAGTAATAGAAATAAACAAATACATAGATAAAGTTTACAGTATTTAATTTAGTTTGAGGTTATCTAAGTTTTTAGTTGCTTTTACATTAAAATTCATCCAGAATAGAGGTTTATAAGTGTTTCCTCCACTACAAATCCACATAAACTGACACTAATACACAGTTTTATATCATTTGAACGTTAAAAGGACAGAAGCTTCTCAAGAAAACAAAATAACTCAAGTTGCGTGATCATATGAGGAGATAAAACACGACCTTTATAGGTGTTTTGGTGTTGGTTTGTCTTCTGTTCCGTTTCTTTCTTGTTTTCAGGATAAAATACAGATAACTTTATTTACAGAGCACCTTTGAATACAGAGTTTCCACAAGAATCCCTTTAGATACAAGCTGCTCCCGGTGTGGAGGCAGAAACAGAATTGAAGGATGCAGAACTTTTAAAAGCCCGGAGTCGAGTCTACAGGTCTCCAACAACCTCCACAAGATGCTGGCTAAAATCCTGAAGAAAAGTCAGCTCACTGCTCTGCGTGTTCAAGTTTTCTTTAAAGCCGCTCTTCTCTCATCTGGACAAAACAAGCTTCTTTTTTCATTAAGTTAAATACAACGCTGTACGTGCAACATAAAGGTTGTGAGGCCTCATGTTGCTGTGACGGATCACCAGCAGCCACTGTTGTTGCTCTTCGGCCTCCTCCGTCCACTGGATGGAGCTGCTGTGATGCTGTCAGCGCCGAGCAGGTTTCTCTCCCGCACCAGCAGGTGGGGACAGATAAATGTCGAAAGGTTTTGTGTTCATGTGACGACCCGAAGCAGAGCCGAACCCCAGAGAAGTGTTCGACTTGTTGTTTGTGTTTAAAGGGGCGCCGTGTAGTTTCGGAGAAGAAATTCAAACTCTGAATTCTGATATTTACAATATTAAAGAGGTAATAATACAAATTGAGAAACAAGCTGTTCTCAGAGGAAAATAAGGTCAGCAGAACGCTGTTAGAAGCTGGAAAGGCGGCAGGGTCCGCCACATGTAAACAAAGTAAAACAGTCTGAAATTGTGTCGTCGTTTAGAGAGAGTTTGTTTATTTAGTTCAGATCTTTCTCTTCTGATTAAGATCCCACTCGGCGCTCCTTCAGGTAATAAAGACCACACGAGGAACAGAAGCTCTCCGAAGCTTATTTGTGCAAACGTTGACGTCTCGGAGCTGCTGAGTGTGTTAATGAGGCGAGTCGGAATCCAGGTGTCAAACATAGTTAAGGGTAATAAATCAACCATTAATGAGTTTGTATGAGGGAGACGGGTGATGAAGCTGCACCTCGTCTCACTGGACAACAACATTCTGCTGAAAGCTGTTTGGGGACAGAAATAAAATAAAGAATAAGAAATATAAAGCCTCCAGTGGAAATTAACTCAGCACGCGTACTACATTCATATGGTAACATTATTTAAGTTACTGATTCAGCGTCTTAGTACAAAATATGATCAACAAATACATCAAGGATTTATTGGTACGAGACACTGATGCATTAATCAAATGAATACACTGAAAACTTGAAGCCAAAAACATATTTGTGACACTGAAATGGGCTAATGTGAGACAAAAAAATAAGTTTTTACTCTTGGTTTTTACTTCTGGTTCTTTAAAAATGATGGATGCTAATAATTCTGTGCTTTTACTTGCTTGTTTAACAAACAGACAATTTAATGGCTCGATAAATGAGCTAGCATGCCCATAAATGCACCAAAAACAATATTCAAAATACTTATTATTTCAATGTATAAAATGTGACATGAATTTATATTTCTGCCTTTGTATTTACTCACCGCTGTGTTCCACAGTTTTACTGTTCAAGATTATTATATAATTTTTGAATGTATTGAATAATCTTAAGTATTTATTTGTGATTTTGTTGGTTTCAGTCGTCCACAGAGGTTTTTCCTACAGGAGTATTTCTACACCTTGGTTTTGCTTCGTTCACCTGATTTAAAGACGTGAACACTGACGAGTTCACTATGATATTTCTAAGCATCTGTAAACTTAAAGCTTTCCAACACGATGGACTCAAACAAAGCTGTGAGCGTGTTGTTTCATCTTCCCTTTTGTTTATCATACTTTTTTTCTATGCCAGGAAAAGCAAAGTGCACCGTCACAAACTGGATGTAAAATTTGTCAAAGTGGCTCACACACGCCGGTGTTATCTGCAGCAGCAGAGGGCCGAGCTCGTGCATCACGGTAACCTATTGCTGCAGTTTATCTCGTGTGAAGTGCGGCTCTGTGGCTCGGCTCCCACCTGGTGTATCAGACAGTACTTTCAGCAGCGCTGACACTTGGCCGACCTTGGTGATGATTGATAGGAAATAATGATTCATAAGTCCTCCGCACACACTGATGGGCAGCCATTCCTCATTCTTCTTATCACACAGCAGGGGGGTGGGGGGGTGAAATATGAAGTGCTGCTCTGCATTTTTACAGAGCGGCTGAGTCTTTGCACTTCATACATTCCCCTCATCTTTTCTAAAGACATCAACATCCAACAATTTGGAACGAGACACACGGATTAAAGACACACCGAGGCTTTAGTGTAAGAAAGTGATTTAAATATTTTGGATCTTTTTATTGTCTGCGTTGCCCGGCGATGACAGACGTGTTGCTCTCGAGTCTCGTGTGAAAGGAACAGAGAAAACTCTGGGACTTGGGAGCTCATTATTTTTTAGGAGCCGATCAGCCGGTGTCCAGCGGATCCTCAGTAGTGCAGCATGACCTGAGGAGAGAAGCATGACTTATAGACACTTGACATGTGTTATTCACCGGTGACATGCGAGTGCGGTTCATTCCCGCGTGATCAAACAGAGTCTGCGGATGAACTCACGTCACTGAGCCAGTCGGTGAAGGCGGACGTGCGGGTGAAGACGGTGGGCTTCTTCACCTCATTGCAGACGCGGGTGGAAACGAAGCTGGTGACGCCCTGGATGTACCACTTACCATCCTTACCCAGGCAGTTCAGAGGGCCTCCAGAGTCTCCCTGAGTGAGAGACAGGAACAGTGTGTGAAGTAGCTGACCTTTCTTCATTTCTGACGGGAACATGTTTTCAATTTGTTGCTGCCCTCACACACATTGCATCCGGACACGACGTCTCCTCCTGCACAGACCATGGTGCTCTTGACGGTGCCGCCCCACCAGTCGCTGCGACTGCACACACTGTGCTCCACCACAGGCAGCAAGGCCTGCTGCAGCTTGTCAGGCATAGGACCGTTAGCTAAACACAGAGAGGACACACGCATGCATTAAACATACACGGCAGAGAGCAATGATGAGACAAGCTCTTAATATAATACGACACAAGACTCCACACAATCATCTGTATCTGTTCAGCTCACTAAATTCTCCACATGCACAGTGTAGGCTAGTGCTGAACCTAGTCTACGTCTGTCTCTTTCATCTGTATAACTGAGTGAAAATACTTCCCACGGTTCACTTTGTATATATTATTTATAGTTTACTGTTTGTTATCTTATGTGGTGTTTTTTACATTTTTGATCCTTGAATATCCTGTTAGCAACATTAGGTAGCCACATGCTAACGTTATCCTTTTTTAAAAAAAACTCAATGGTTGGAAAAGCTGCTGGAAATGTAAGTCACTGATGTTCACCGTCTTGTAAAAGATCAAGAGGAAGAGTAAGACTTTTTTTTTATATACATAAATATGAACTTCAGTTATCTACCCAATGAGGGTTTTCCTTCATCACAAGCACGAATATTGACACTTTTTTCTTCAATGACACTAATACTTGACAAAAAAAAAGGATCTGTACCAGAAACTTGTTTCAGCCGAGTGCTAAACCTTATACCATCGCTACATCTTTGTGTTGAACACATGTAGAAATAGAGAGTGATGCCTGAGCAGCATCAACAGCCATTGACTCATGAACGTAGGAATACCTGTGGCTAACGCTAGCAAGTCTGCTGAGGACACAAAAAACATCTGAATAAGACAACTTTAGAATGACAGAAACAAATTTCTCCTCATACAGTACAGGACAACTATTCCCACACATCAAGCCTCCCTGTCAAGCTAGCAACCCCGACTAGCCTAGCCTAACTACCTCCCATGCATTAGCATCAAGAAACCATCAGTTTTCTCGCAAATATAATTAATTGGTGACGTTTGAAATATCATTTAGAGAAAAAAAATTTCCATCACTGATGACACAAACTCTGTTTCCGAATAAAAATAAAGTGCTAGCCGGCTAACGCTACCTGCAGGGGAAACAGAAACTTTAAAACAATTAGTTAAAAATCTGGTTAGAAGTCTCTTTGGAGATCCAAAAAAAAGTCACCTGAACAACAGAAAATGTTATCAAACAACATCATGTGTTTTTAGAGAAACGTATTGTTAGCTGTGTGACCCAAATGCTAATGCTAATACATGAAAAGCACAAAGTGGGGCTTACTGTGTGAAAATGTAAAAAGTAGAGGATTGTTCGAGGGATTAGAGTTTCTGACCAACAATGGCAGAAAGCGTAAATTGTTCAGTTGTTTGAAACTCTCTGAGCTGAAATCACTCAATCATCTTCTACACATATGAGCCCTGCAGTGATCTGCAGCAATCAGTGCAAACGCAGGATGACAGATGAGGACAGGGTGACATTACTGTAGAGGTTGCCCCAGCCGGAGATGTAACAGGATGTCCCGTGGGTGAGGATCTCTCCAGCCGCTGGGAGACAAGCCACGCCAACGTTGTCATTCATGATGGGGCTCTTATCCAGTTTCAGCAGGGTGAGATCGTTACTGTGAGAGAAATAATTTGATTTACGGATTTAGCATGTGCACATAATTCGGTCAGTTTGTTAAATACAGGCCTGGTATAGATCAAACTGTGTTATTTATGCCTATTAACGCCATTATTCACTCAAAAATTATGTCATTTATTAATTTGCACTGGAGAAATTATTTTTTTTTTTCACCCGTCAGCCACAAAGTCAATGTCCCAGTTGGGGTGGACGATGATGCGCAGGATATCTCTGATCTGCTCGGTGCCCTCCTGCACGGTCATGTCGTGCTCTCCCAGGACCACGCGGTACACATCACCGGGCCTGGAAGACACAACGTTTTCCTTGAGGTCCCACTCGTTGACCCCCTTGAATCACACAGTGGCACCAACATGTCTTATTCTTAGTCACCATATGCAGTGTCCGGCCGTCAGCACCCAGCGAGGTCCAACCAGAGTCCCTCCACAAGTGTGATGCCAACGGCTGCCGTGCTTCACCTGCAGGGAGATCTAAGAGGAAAACACAATCATAGAAAGAATATAATTTTAAAGAAGAGAATAGTTATGAGTCCTCTCACAGGTGAATATAAGGTCACAGTACCTGCCATGGCCAGCTGTGGGCACGAGCATCCTCTCCATTCACCACCCTGTTGTTGGTATTAGGCTGGATGGCAGGTACGCCACATCCAAAAACTACAAACACATAATAATGAATTTGATAACTTTAATTTCCTTAATCTCAATGTCTAATATCTGTATTCTTTCTCTTCAGCGTACTACTCACCGTATGCTGCCTGAAGCAGCAGGAGGACCAGTGTCTGCATCATGTTCTCACTGTAGACTCTCTCAGCTCACCTCGGGGCTCTTATACCTCCTCAGTCTGTCCGTCTGTCTGTCACCGCCAGCACAGAGTATATCGAACATGTGTAACTTTGTTATCAGCGTCTGCTGCAGATTGTAGCTGGGAAGAACTTCCTGTTCCACAGATGCATCAGCTGGACTGCCAGGACACACAACTGTCCACGAGTGGAAAAAAAACATGAGACTGATCAAACTTCAGTGAGACAAACTTAGTTTCTGCAAGACTGCCAGCGTACATGTGATGTGTCTGTACAGGAACGTTCCCAGGACACCTGAACAGAACAGAATAAAATAGGATAAAATAACTTAAAGGGGCAGTGTGTAGTTCTGGAGAAGAAATTCAAGAATTTCAATATTTACAGTATTTATTAATTTATTGAATAAACAAGCTGTTCTCAGAGGAAAAAAAGGTCCCAGAACACTGTTCTGCGCTGAAGACGTGGCAGGGTCCGCCACATACAAACAAAGTATGAAATTGTTTTACTGTCACTATTGTTTGTAAGAAATGTTGATTTTTCAGTCTCATTCCCAACTTGTCAAGAACTGACACTTCATGCTGCTGCTGACCGGTCCTACATTGAAAAGTGTCAGTTTTTCAACTTTTCTTGCAAATAGCACATTTAAGGTCAGTTTGTTTATTTATGAGCCAATTAAGCTTTTTCTCTTCTGATTAGATTGTCTTCCCCAAAACTGCACAGTCCACCTTTAAATCTTAGATTAAGATTCTGTTAAATGTTTAAAACTAAAGATGCAAACTAGGCTTTGACCAGAGATGTGGACTCTCGTCACTGTGACCTCGACTAACGTTGACTTGCATCACCGTTTGATGACTTGACAGAAAATAAATGACTTGAGACTTGACTTTGACTTGATACCAAAAACTTTGAATGACTTGCCCGTGTTCATGTTATGGCCGGCGCTTTCCAAGTTTGGTGCTTAATCAATTTTTAGCAAACAAACAATGCAGCTGACCGTGAAGAAATCCTCCAGCCTGAGCAGACGGAACAAACTGTTCCCCGAGTTGAAACTGTGAGGTTGGTGAAACCGAGAGTAGCTGAGGCAGCAACTTTGAGAGAGTGAAGAAGAAGAAGAAAGCGAGGAGGAAGGAGAGAGGACAGCGGGGAAACTGAGACGAGGGGTTTAGTGTCGTCGGCTGTCTCGCTGCTCGCCCTGCTGTGAGAAATAAATTCTCTTCCTGCGACCACAGAACTGGATAGCTTTGGGTTACCTTCAAGAGAAACAGTCCTGTAACAACTTTCTCTCCTTTAATAACATGTTATACATTCGCGAAGGGGCCCAGCGCTCCTGCCGAATCTGGACCCGATTCTTCACGCCTCGCTCAGACAGTATCCTTTCCTCCGGAGGGAAACTTATATCGCCCTCTGGAGATGACAGTGCGCATCTATAAATTTTCCCTTTTTAGTGAGCAAATCAAATCAATATTGCCTCAACAGCTAAAAGGCTTTGCTTGTTTTCTCGCCGCGTTAAGATAATTCCCTACACCAGACATTACACGAGGATTTATGAAGCAGACGTGGACTGTATGTTTGCATAACACAGCAGTGACAGCACTGTGAATAATCCAAATTAGAGCTGCAAAAGTTCCAGCTCACGACGAGTTAAGCCCTGACGCTGTTTACAGGAGGCCACTCAGCTGGGATTTGTCATTCATCATAAGCGAGTGTGAGTGAAACAATAAATTCTGTGACGTTAAACAGTGTGAAAAATGAATCAATAGCAAGTTTAAATCATTTTAATGTCAGTGGAGCGATGTTGTTTAAAATGCAAGAATACTGGATTTCACAGCAATGCAACTTTGTTACAGAAGCTTCGATCACAGAGAGACGTTTGAGGTCATCACGGAGGAGAAAAACAGACACGTTTAGTTTTGAACATTTTGCGACAAACATTATATAATTATATGAATCAAATTAAATAAATATGATAGAAATATACTGATTACTTTCAAAACTTCATAGTCTAGGAGGCTGTACGCAGGGAGAGCTAACCGCTAACATGCTAACATGCTAACATGCTAACAACGACAACACTGACATGCTGATATTGAGTGTGCGTACTATTTAACATGCTAACAAGGGTTGGTATACGAACATTTGGTAAAAATAGAGAAGAATAAATGTACACATTCTCTTTCCGCAGTCGTGCTGGCAGTGATAATAATCCAAGGTTTTATTAGACTTTCAACATAAAACTTGTAATGAATAATTTAAGCTTACAGCCTTAGTTTGGCAGCAAAATTACTTTAGTTAGGTTTAGGTAAAGATCAAGGTACATGGTGTATGTACAGTATGTCCATTAAAAACATGGTGAACATGAAGTTTGCTAAATTAAGGAGACCTTCTCCTTTTTCATGTTTTCCTTTCTTTCTGTGTTTTATTCATGTTCTTGTGTTCATGTTAAAGATCTTTAAAGTTAAGTCCACGATGATGGGAGCTCTTCTTTCCCACAGAGAACCCTGCACCTCATCAGTAGTCCCGCCTGTAATTTATGACTTTGTGACTTCCTGACATAAAACTACATCACCATGTCAGACATTGGCATAATATTTGTCTATAATCGCTGAAAACACGACAGAGCGTGATAGAAGGTGAGCAGCTCTGGCTCAGGCATGTGTGAGCTGACCAATCAGAGGAAACTGGGTATTTAGGAGGAGGGGCCTCAAAGAGACACGAGTGTTTCAGACAGAAGGAGAATACAGAGTTTTGTTTTTTTTTACTATTAAAGCATGTAAACATTACTGGTAGTGACCCAAAATAAAAATTACGAACCTGAAAATGAGCTTAATATCTCCTTTCAGTGACGTTGACTTTGGCTCCATCCTCCTCCCTTCTTTGTCATTCTTGTTTGGTAATGGCGTCATCATACGTTTGTGCTTTTCACTTTAAGTGCAGCAAAACACGACGGTGCACTGACACGGTGTCCTCTTTGTCACGGTCCTGTCATCATCATTTCCAGTGTTCCTTCTTCCTTCCTCTTTTTCTTGTGGCCTGATTTTCCCTCCACACCTGTGCTCAGTTTGATTAATCAGCTCGGCCCTGTTACCTGAGTCCCTCCCCGGCCTGCTGTCCCTCATCACCTGCACTGCATCTCCCTCATTAGCCTTCTCCCTCCTCTCCATCCCATCAGCTCCTTCTCCCTGTTTCTTGCATGTTTCCGTTCATTTCCCTCACCTGTGTTTCTCCTCCTCACTCCACCTGCACCTCATCCCCTCATTAGGTTTGCTTCTATTTAAGCCTGTGTTGGTCTTATCTGTGTGTTTTTTATTATGACTCATTTTCATGTTGAATCCGCCTCTTCCTGTGTCTGCACTTGGGTCATTTTTTCGGATCTTTCTGCATGTGTGACAGTTCATCCTGACCAAAATTCCAGCCGCTGAGACATTTGAGACCAGAAATCAGGACCATCCAAAGATCCACAGCGTTATAGCTCTCTCAAAAAAACAACTCCAGTTAACGTCTACTTTATCAAAATTGTCCTGGGAAATTGAACGCCGTATCGTATTACAGCGCATAAAATTTTAAAGGACGATATATTTGGATTTTATGATAAAACGGCTGGAAAAAATATAGTTTGGTGTAAAGTTATATGAGCTCTTCCTAAACTGCCTGCATCTATAACCATTTTATTGTTTTTTTTTTTTTTAGTGCGTAAAATATATTTTTTTCCATCAAGACATTGTTCTGCTGAACCACGTAAATTGATATTTCCAAAGAGAAATACAGTTCGCCACAGAAGCAGGTCTGCTCTTTATTCAGTGGTCGCTCTAGACAGAGATAAATTATCCGAGACCAGCCAGCGCCGTTTAAGGCCAAGTATATATCTCCCAAGGTTTTCAGATATGTCAAGAAATCTGACTAGTGCAGCCTGGAGACGGAGGAAATGCTGCCAATTAGACCTTTGGAACATAAATCACACTTTACTGCTCTGTCACATCAAGTGGCCAATACTCTGTTTCCAGTCACCGAGAAGAAGAATATCAGTCATTAATAGACGGCAAAAGAGAAAAAAAGAAGAAGTAGGCTGAATAAATGCACAGCACATGCAGCTCCTCATGAGCGGGCGCATGATATCACCTCTCACCACATGAGAGGGAAAACGTGATGCGTGAACATGATATTATTTGGTTGAAGGCCCGCAATATACCACATGTCTCCCAGTGATTAATATTTTTTTAGGGAAAAGGGCAGATTCGACTGTATAAACGGAACAGTTTGACATTTCGGGGGGGAGGCTCGTTCAACTTTCTTGCTGATGGTAAGACGAGATGGATATTTTTTTGCCTGTGAATGCAGTTTTTTCCTCTCCGCTGTCATCAAGTGCTCACTCATGGAGGATCGTTGGGTCTCGGCGAATTTAAAGAGAACGGCCCGGACCTCCTCTTTTCATGAAAACTGTCCTAAGATAACTTTTGTTGAAATTGTTGGCAATCTGGTGCGTGAGTGGTGTCAGTCGTCTCGTTTTTCACTCCGCAACCAGCAAATAAACATCTAATCCTGTCAAAATGTTGAATTATCCCTTTAAAGCAAATATAATACACACATATTACATCAATCGTACCCCCTCTTAGCTATTTTGGTACCATCCACTGCTGTGAAATATGCTCGCAGCCGCCCAAAAATCATACTATAAATTTTCTCAACTCAGCTGAGCTCATCTGGTTTTGAAGCGTCTTATTTAACGTGTGTCTGTTGAATCTACAGGGGAGACACTTTTCCATCTTTTACTTGCTATTTAACGAAAACATTTGTAATATATTATGGCAAACGACGCAGTTCCACACACGTCTGCTGCCACAAACCACTTAACGTTTTTCAGAAGAGAAAACAAGTCGTGAGGAATTAAACCAAAAGTGGAAAATGAACTGAATGTGAGTCCTCGTAACGGTGTGAGTTTTCATTGGAAAATCAACTATTTAGTTAGCGATAGCGAAAATAATACACAAAGAGCTTCATATTTAATGTGTGTGTCCGTTGAATTTATGGGCCTGGCTACAGCAGCAACCAGTTAGCTTAGCATTATGCCTGGAAAGAATCGCCACGAGGCAGAAATGACGCGTTTTAAGTGAGGCTGAGCTGGTCAGCCTGTAGCTGCAGCTTCATATTTACCAGACAAACATGAGAGTGGTGTCCATCTCCTCATCTGACTCTGAGTCTGAAAATGTGTGTTTCCTCGACTCCTTGAATGTAAATGCAGCACATCTTTTGTGATATTCTACAGCAAAGCTTAACGTCTTGATTCAATCTGATCAAACACGTCCATGCCTTTTCTTTGGCGCCCTTCGGCTGTTTTGGTTACCATCCCCTCTCCCCATGTCTGCGGAGGATGGTTGCTGGTGATAGAGAAGCAGAGTGAAGTCTTCCTTCAGGCTGCAGTCAGAGACGATCACGTCTGCTAGTCGCTCTGCACACGCCGACGCCTTCAGGTGGGTTTTTAACATGCAAAGCCGTTTCTCTGACGTCTGCTCTCTCCTCCTAGCTGCTCCACTTCTCAGTCAAGATAGATGGGACGGGTTTAATCTAATTATTGCGGCAGATGTTGCTTCTGAGTACTTTTTAAAACATTTACTCAGCCATGAAAAGTTGAGTGAGCAATCTTTTTTTTCAACACCGGCCTATTTCACACTTTGCTGCACAGTCTTTCTCTGCTCGACGCCGCGTCTCGGTGCCTAAGTGCTCGGCTCAGTGGGACTTTACGAGGCGGAGTGTCCAATTTCAAATTCATTTCTTAGGTTATACGTGAGGAATTAGAGGAATGTTAAACATTACTGCCGTTATCTGTCTGTTATAGATTGAGACGTCACTTAACATTTGGACGGGCTCGGCCACAGCTCTCGGGTTGGTTGTTAACAAATGAAAAGTGATATCCAAGCCTGTTGTTGTGAGGTCTAAGTCCGGGCTGAAGTCAAAGCTACATCTTGTTTTGCCCTCAAGTGTCTTGTTCTGATTTGTAGAACAACGATGAAGTCATCGTCAGAAGAAAAAGGACGAAGTGAATGTCTTTGTTGTCCGACCCTCGAGCCGACCAAACAAGGGAAGCAGAAGAGAAGACGAGAGCCGACATAACAGAGCAATTACGTCCCATTTTCATGATTGGCATTGGTAGAGGAGAGCTAAAGTAAACGTTGCTGCAGCCGGAGCTCCACAAGGAGAATCTGCTTCTCTCTGTGCGTCTGTAAACATCGTCATCTTTTATTTCACACTCCGTCTGACGATCCGGCGACTTTAACACCTCGGCCCCCTGCCGGCCGGTCCAGGAAAAACTTTTTTTGAACTTTTTTTACTGGTAATCGACTCCACTCGGGCACCCCGAGGCTCCTGCGGCGATACTTTTCAGTTTGATTCATTGCCGACCCCTTCCTCACTACCTCCTCTTCTTCCTCCCCCCCACCGCCGCCTAACTAAAACCTTGTCGGTCAAATTAAAAACAGTTTAGCCCGCTGCACTGGTTTGCATCACGAGCCCATAAACACAGAGTGCTTCGGTCATGTAAGACCGAGGGCCCTGTGATTATCTCCGCTCCCTTTTAACTCGCAAATCAAAACGCGGGTTCGGCTGCAGGCCTCGATGCGATAGAAGGGTTTTTGTTAAAGAGAGTGAAAACAAGTTGGGGTTTTTTTTTATTACGGAAGCCAGCTTGATTTCATCTCATTGAAGGAGTATCTCGAGCAGATCTGTGTCGCCGCGGGGGACGCTGCCAGACGATGAAACATAATTTGATGGTGCGACGTTTAAAAACCGCGGTGACAGATGGAAATGAGTTGCGTTCATGTGTGAGATTCAGGGGTAACACTTTCTGGCACTAACTGTTCCAGCGGTTCCTCAAAGTGCCACCTGGTTATTGTGAGATTATATTGAAGCGAGCAGATCCGTTATTCAGGGTCCGCGACATCAAAAGCAAATCGACGTAATGAGGCGTAATCGCTAACTTTCTGATGGCTAATGACCCCAAAATTGACTGTCGGGTTAGATTAGTCCGCTCGGTGCTTAACACTAACCTACAGAGCTGAAATGAATATGCTACTGAATTTTCTTTTACTTATCAAAGGGATGTCGCGGAGGAATTCAGAGATGCTAGCGACGGAGAAACACCAGACTAGGAAAGCTGAGAGACAGTCCTCCTCTTTAGTCTCGTCTCCCACGGAGGCTAAGGTTTCTTGGCTGTGACTGACGGACAGTTACAAGGAAACCCTCCATATTTCATAGTTATGTGTTGTCATCGCTGCACTCTTTTTCTCTATATGTAAAGTCTTAAATGCTGTTATCAGACCTCAACATGACTATTTAGATCGTTTTATTTTGAGCCTTGTTAACAGAGTAGCTCTCGGATTGGCGATGTCTGTCACCACTTTGGTTCGGACTGAAGTATCTCAATAACTACTGAAAGACTGAGAGACAGACATTCATGTTCTCAAGATGATGATTCCTAACAACTATTGTATCCTCTGACCTTCCTATAGCGCCACCGTTAATTACCTTAAAATATGGAACACACATTTAAGGTCCTCTCAGGATGAACTGCAATAACTTTAGTGATTCCTGCCTGGTAAATTCATACTCCAAACAAATGGCAGCGCAGCAGATCAGAATGGGAAGCCGCTAAATGTAGCTGTCGTTGCTAGTTAGCTCAGTTTGAAGTGCAGCTAGCTGTACAGACAGGGAGCTTGGAGCTCATGTGGGGGAATGTTGGTCTCGTTTCAGCCACCAGCACAAGAGTTTGGGCAGAGGTTTGCTGGTTAGCATGCTAACTGTAGCTAGTAGATATCTCTGCAGCTCAATATGCCAACATAGACATTTGAGTCAAAGTACTTTTTAATGTTTTAAGCTATTATTAACAACATTCTCATGAGCTTCAGCTGACCTTTTGTTTTTGCTGCCAGTCAACAAATGTTAGCATTATAGCCGGCTAAACTAAGATAGTTAACATAGAAAACACTATTTTCATAAGCTTAAATACAATCCTACTTCTTTTGAAACCAGCTGCAGGCCATTAGAAAGAATGCAGGTTGATGGCACTGCAGCATTGGCTTCACTTTTGGCTCTTTTTTTATATTTTATGTATTTACTGTCAAAATTGTCATCTCAAAAATATATTAACAGCACTGCCACCTTACAAACATGTTTGCTAGTTTGTATATGCATGTGCGAGCATCTTACTGTTGCTGGGGGGAAAAAAACCCCCCCAAAACGAGATAGATTATTAAGAATAAATGTGCACATTTGTTCATTTTGTTTAGGTTGTCAGATCAAGCACACTGCAGTATCCTCGGTGGTTATCCAGTATATTTGTACACTTGAACACACATAGTTGAATCATGGCAAGAGGTTAATGTTCAGGATATCTTTTTTCTGGACGTGTTAGGTTCATAATGGGGCCATTGACCAGCTTGAGCTCACCTCACACTCCCACTGACACCTGCAACACCCCTGCAAATTGGCAGGCGTCAGTGGTTTAATAAACTGAGCTGTGAAGACTCCATAAATCTCCGGCAGACTGGCTAATAGCAGCTTTGAGGCCACTGAAGAGACAAGTCCTCTCCAGACACACAGTTGTTTTTTCGCTCACAAAAAAATAATATTTGTATTTATATGCATATCCTGCATTTAATGAGGAAAACATATAAGACTCACACACAGATGAGTGAGGGAAAGAATACCAGGAATTCTTTTACAGCCGAACAGTTTGGCGAAGAACAAATTAAAAACAGCCAATAAATCTAAGACCCGACATGACGTACGATGCGATTTAGAAAATGTCAGGCTTTTCCGCACAGAGATATCCTGTGTACACCTATATATTTTCCTGTCCATTAAAATTAAAGCGTGTTGGTGACCACAAAGTAAAAGCGTGTAACTCTAGATGACCTTGCAGGCACATGGCCGGCAGCACCGACGTGTTAATGAAAGTGACACGTACTCGGCTCAACCTGAAACCCGAGGCTTAAACAAATACGTACAAATCACTGCCCCGGTGTGTCCAACGCCGCCTCCACAGTACCTGGTCTCACAGACGACACTGGGAAAGAGCAGTCAGGCCCCGCTCCTACAGGTAAATACACCTGTATATTTATAATCTTATGCAAACATTATATAAACATTGTCACAAAGTCGTTGACATAAAGTTGGAGCCTGCCGACCGCTGGAGCCTCCGCGAGTTTAGAGCGATACACAAAGAGCTCTCTGTGGAGCGCGTAAGCATTCGCACATGCTCTCACACTCAAACACACACAAACACATGCACATTGTGTCCGAACCTCGCCGCCATTAACGTTTGGTATATGCTGATATGGCTGTTTCAGTAATCTGAATAACAGACTTTCGATTTCTCCTCTAAATATTTGAATATCTCCAGGTCTATCTCGTGTTTCCCAGGTGGATTTATTTTTATTATTTCTAAAGGATCGTGTGGGCGCGTCAGGGGTCAGCGGTGTTACGCTGAGCATGCCATATTTCCAAACACGAGCTGAGAGTGTGAGTGTTTGGGCCCATGTGCTAGTGATTTCACCGCTCTCCTCTGTGTACACCGGGCTGACAGGAGCCGAGGTCCGGGCGGCCCGGTGCCGGCACCACCGCTGTCAACAGAGACCCCCAAACAGTTGAAAAAAAGAGAAGGTGTGCTGCTTCCTGATTGGCTGCCGTCCTCGCAGAGGTGATACACTGAACAGCGCGTCGTGCTCTCCCCGGACTCCGAAAAGGTTACGCTGAGGACAACTCTGTCAAGTCTTTGTGAGCAAGAACATCCATAACACTCTCATGTTTGTTCATCATATATAGGACATAACCAGCAGCTGTTAGCTTAGCTTAGCATACAAACTGTAAACAGGCGGAAACGGCAAGCCAGGTTCTTTCCAACAATGTCATACCAGCACCTCTAAGGCTAACTAAAGCTAAACTCATGCTATCAACAAGAGGTTCAACCAGTCACAACACATTAACAATCCTTCTGCTGTTCATGCCAAGACCCGCCCTACTTTTGCCTCTGATTGGTTGCATTAGTTGGTCGGGTTTATTGGGTTTAAGCATGAGAAGTGAGATTGGTTAGGGATGGGGTAAGAATGTCGGTGTAAGCCACGTGCTAGCTAATCAGAGGCAAAACAGAGCAGTGGTCACTGCACCCAGCTAAGAAATAGTCCCATATAGTTGCCCTGTAAAACCATAAACAGTTGTGTGTACACTTTGGTTTTGATTCAAATAAAACAAACAACATGTAATGTGTTAATAAGTGAGCCATTGACGTGCTGGTAGGTTGATTTTACAACCTTCAAATGGAGCCAGTTGAGGTTTATGCCAGAGGTTCCCGGTCCTTATGCTAAGCTAAGCTACACAGCTGCTGGTTGTAGCTTTTATTATATTTGTTGGGAGAAACGATTCCTGAAGTATTTTTCTCAAAACGTCAACATCATTACCTACTGGCCCCCACGGCAATGGACAGTCAGGTGACATGTCTTAGTCCAAGTAACGTTTCTGGAGCTTCACAGCAAAAATAACGTAGCTGCTAAGCTAAAAGTGTTAGCAAACACCCCATCAGAAGTGGGTGAAGGAGCCTGAGCGAGGGTGTAAATGTTTCAAATCACTTTGGGATCCTGGAGATTTTTTTTATTTTTTTTATTTCTAAACAAAGTAAGTTCACAAACTCTCTTTTTTTTCCATGACTGAATAAACAAACTGACCTTAAAGGACAACATAATTTCATACTGTTTTACTTTATTTATATGTGGCGGACCCTGCCACCTTTCTAGCTTCAAACAGTGGATGTTATTTTCCTCTGAGAACAGCTTGTTTATTCAGTTATGGAAATAATAAACGTGTCTGAGTTTGTATTATTACTTCACTGATATTGTAAATATTAAACTACACAGTGCTCCTTTAAAGATTCAATACTTCCACCCCCCTCTCATCCTGCAGTGTATTTCATTCTGTATAACTGGAGTATCATAATGCAATGAGAGGAGTCAGTTTTCCTAAACATCCACAGACAGCAGGTGCAGACTCCCGGTTGGCCCTCTGGAGTCCAGGATGTTGCCGTCTGTCTCGAGGCGTCTCTGCTGTTTGTCTGGCTCGTCCAGACAGAACCCACAGAAGACCTGTTGTGGCCCATTTGTCTCCACGCAGATCCGAGATCTCAGTCGGATTCCTCCGAGCTTATGTAAGTCTTTGGGTGTGAGGGGAAGGGAGCCTGGAAACTTCCTCAAATCCCGGTGGATGCGCGCGGAGTCATCTGATTAGCGAACGACACGCTGTCGGTCTGGGGAATGTTATGACAGGCTCCGTATCCTCTTTAGCACTAAGCAGATGTTCCAAATCAGACTGAGCGGTATTAATCTTCTGTGTGAGCGGGGAGGGAGAAGGTGCGAACAGAAACTTCCTCTAAAACACTGGATTTATTATGAAAGCTCGAGCCATTCATTCTCTAATAGCTGCTCGTATTCGGAGCTCTGACATCCAGCAGCCACAGATGTGCACCTGTCATAACGCACTAATGTTTAACCGAATGACGTCACACACCGTCCACATGTAAACGACTGCGCGTGGTGTGTTTGTGTGACCTGTGAGGACTTTGAAGGTCTCGGGTGTTTTCTCTAAGTTGATCCAGAGGGGGGCACTGTCTCAAAGGGCATCAGGGATTTACAACACCACCAACTGATACTGTGTGTGATGTGGCTTTGTGTAAATCCTGGACAGAATACGTTGCTAAAATAATGCAATCTTAAAGATAAAAGCCCAATTTGGAGAAGACAGGCAGCCGTGAATACATTAATAGCAACTAAAATGTGCTGCAGGTGCAAACAGATCGTGCTCCTTTAAGATTTTGCAGCTAATTTATAAAAACAAAGTGCATCTGTAACGTGTGAGGGCCTCAGAAGTGCCACATTGAGACATTTAGACGTTTATAACACTTCTGACCTCGCGGCTCCTAATTTTTTCGACGCCTGAGACGAAATCTGATCTCTGAATCACATATTCTTAATTTAT
This sequence comes from Sparus aurata, assembly GCF_900880675.1. Classification (NCBI taxonomy): domain Eukaryota; kingdom Metazoa; phylum Chordata; class Actinopteri; order Spariformes; family Sparidae; genus Sparus; species Sparus aurata. The sequence goes on from NC_044197.1 coordinate 7,274,019, forward strand.
GGCTCTTGAGGAAAAATACTTTTTCTGTGTTTGGTTTTTCTTTTTTAATGACATTGGCAATAGGCGAGGGTCCAAAGAGGCCTGACCTCATCACAGTTAGCAGCTCCTGTGTTCGTGTGGCTCACATTTTCTGTTTTATAGACCGTCTGTGCTCCGTCTTTTCTTTTTTTTTCCCTTTGGCTAAACCCTCCTGCACTCACACAAGTGTTCTGAGATCATATTTGGACGTCGGAGTAACAATCCTCCTGAGCAGCGTGTCGGCGATGTAATTGGGAGTTTTCTTTCACGTCAGCCGAACTTCAGCAGTTTGCGCTGCGTTTTTTTTAGGGTTTTCTATTTCTTGTTTAGAGCCAATTGTGGTTCCAACACTTGAAACCAAAGAAGGTCACCCTGCTTTTATTCGATCATCATTGCAGGTGGTTGTGACTGACTGTGACTGGTGAAACACCACGGCTGTCTCCAGTAGATGGTAGTAGTGGGTAAGTCTGAGTGATGTTCGGCTGCAGAGGATGTTTGACTGAGTTTATTCATTAATCGAGGTGATTGAAATACTTTGGTATTTGAAGGACAAACTGTGACTCATTAATGATCGTATCTGGTGAAACTTGTTCCTCAAAAATGTAGAATATGACAATATATTTATTCTACAAATTACAAAACAGTGTTGCACAGGATGACTGAGAGGGAAACAGCCTGTAAAAACAAACTGTGGCCCAGCTGTAGTGTGGTACTTAATATTTAGACATACAGTAAGTTATGTGAGTGTAAATGAGGTTAGGGCCATCAGCTAGTGTGCTACATTAGAGCGATCATCGACAAGCTAAGAACATTTTGAGATGCAATAGTGCTTCAATAAGCTAATATCTGCAGGAGAGGGGCAAGATTTTGTCTCAAAGGCCGGTAAACAGTCGGTGTGGAGGCAGAAATGCAGTCTGAGAACCCGTCTGCTATAATCTGCTGACGACCAACCCTTTTTTTTGCCAGTAGGGGGCAGCGGAAACAAGCTGTCAACACAACACTGACATTAAATCACCTTATAAAGTTAAAGCAACATTATGTCGAAATTGACCACTGTTTCTAAGTTTACACCATTGTCGTAGAATGCAGATCCCAGGTCTGTAACAGTTTTTCGGACGTGATGAAGGTGCCAACTGCAAACAAAACTCATGACATCATTACAATCTTATGTGTTGAAAACTTGTATGTTGAAGTAAACGTGTGTGTGACGCTGCGATCCTTCCCTCTCCCTGAAGTTACATAGCGCAGAAACAGTGTTAGACGCACTGTGTTCAGCTGTTGTGACAGATGTATCGGGACACACTGGGTGAGCTCCTGAAGATCAGAATAACTTTATAAATCACGTGAAAATACAACGTAAATTAACTAAAAATCATTGTTTCGCTCACGACTTTGATGCCCGACAAAAGACAACTCCTCTCTCAGCTCAGACTTCATACCCGCGGCTCACCTGCAAACGTTCCGACGGAGAACCCGGAGAGCGCCGTGTTTTCAGAAGTAAATGATTTCCTCTGTGAACGAAAACACGCGCGCAGGAAAACCGAATTCTTCATACCTGTTACCGCGCACACGTGCCTCTCCGAGCTCGACTCTGTTCAGGCTCATGTTCTTCCAATTTTCTTTAAAGGCAGCAAATCTAATTGATGCTGTTCCTATCGTAGATAAAAGGGCCAGTTGTTTGGGCCTGATGTCATCGCTAACTAATGAAATTGTGTCAGTGGGGGGGATCTGGTAAAGGTTTAGCACAGATGAAATTTTTACCGACAGAGTATCTGAATACAAAAGATGCTGGTTTTTGAGAATTTATGGAGCAGATGGCCTCTAATGAGATAAAAAACAGCCCTTTTAATAGGTAAGATATCAAACATGTTCCTGCCAGATGATCCTTTAACAGCAGGATTCAGGATGAATCAGCAAAAGAAAATGATTTTAATATTATTCCATTTCGTATTTAACTTTCAGCCTTGTGTCTGTGCGGCTGTGTGCGTCCGTCCGTGGGTGTATGAACCTGTGTCTGAATTGTCGACAGGATTGTTTCCAGGAGGTCGTAATGAAACGCAGATCGTTTCATCGCGGCGTAAACTAATAAAGGAGGACAAACAGCGGCTCACGAACGTAATCAAACCTGACGACAAGTGACAGGCGGGCATTAGCTGCGTTTCACAAAATTAACGTTTAACTCTCCGGCGGGGCTAAAAGTCAGGTTTTGAAAGGGCTTTGAGTAGTTCATGGAAGCGATTATTGAGCTGGCCTGTGGCCCCGTGAAGACCCTCACGGAGACACGAGGTCAGAGGTCGCGCAGGCCATTAGCAGCCTCGTTATGGGGTTTCTCGCTTCACATTTACATGCTGCACACAGAGCCAGAGCTGAAACAAAGGCCGGATTAGGGCCCTCGAAGCTGTCGCAGGCAACACACCAGTATTTATATGTGTGCATGTGTGTGTTTCTTTAAGAGCATTAGCCACTTGGCATCATTTCCCCCCCCCACCACCACCACTTCATTAGAGATCTATCTCTGCGGAGGGCGAGCTTTACGTGGCAGCTGAATACATACAATTCATCATAATCCAGTTGATCTCCGAGATGTTTGCTCGAGCTTTAGCGGGCTTGATGTCGCCGATAACCCAGTTTGTGGAGGCTTAGATATGCAACAGAATGTGTCGGGGAGTAATCTTAGGAAAGAACACTTTGAAATGGCTGGTTTAAAGAGTTCAGGGTTGAGTTACAGTTATCAGCCAACAATAGCGCCGCGCGATCATATGATCCCCCTGATCTCTTCCGCTCTGCTGATAATTTAACCATAATGAGAGACGGGTTTGCGGTGTGCGTCGCCTCCGCTGGTGTCAGGAAGCCGGAGAACTCTGTTTCATATTCATCAGAGGGGGGGGGGGAAGATGGTGGTGTGGGTGAGAGGAATTTCACCCGCCTGACTTCGTCCACCACCGCTTACGTATTGTCACATTTTGGGGACACGCACACACAACCCGTCCACGCCAAACACACACGCTCGGGCAACACAAAAGCCCGGTGGAATGGTTTGTGACTCTAATGGCCCTTCCTTTGGAGGGGGGGGGGGGGGGGGGGGGGGGACTTTTAATTGTTTGGTCATCGTCTCCATGCTCAGTGTGTCACAGTCAATAAAGCCACATTAGAGGAGACAGGAGGTGAGGGGTGAGGGGGCCGACACAGGGGGTTAGGACCTCGGCGTGGAGAGAATATAAAGCGACCCAAAAACCCTCCCAGAGTGGCATTCTCCTGCTATCAGAGCTCAGCGGAGGACGGGCTGTCACTGTGGCTCCATTGTGAGGCCAGTGACTCATTCTTACTCGTGGAACAACCTTTAAAAAAAAAAAAAGTCCCAGGGAATTAACAAAGTGGGGACAAACCTCTTGGATTTGCTTCAGCTGATGTGTATGTGTGCATTTGCATGTGTGTACACTGATTTTGAATGAGAATGGACCCCTCAGAAAAAACCCCCCTCCCCAAACTCCTTCATTTAGCACGCTCACCTCCAAACATCAACGCAACTCCTGATCAGATATCGCTTACCTCACGCGAGCCATATCATTTTTTCGCTAACCTTCGCTAATGCCTGCAAAAACATCCCAGCGCCTCTGAGGCAGAAAATAAACCACGCAGAGATTTAATTTAGCTCACATGTTGCAGCAAAGGGCTCTTACACGCATGGCTGCAGCTCTTTATTTGATGTAACTGGCTTCTAAGCGGCTGTCAGTGATAGCCATAACATGTCACCAGAACCTGGGAAGCGCGCGATGGTGACTGCGATAACCTCGGCCTCAGAGATCGCCGGCCCTTAACTGTCACTCTCAGCATCTTGCAGACCACCAAGCTAGTTCCCCCTGACCTCCCCGTGACCCGCTCCACCTCACTGTCATGAACTCTGCTCACCACACACCCACCTATCTGTCCAACGCAGGCTCCACCACAGCCCTAATGCTGCTACACCCAAGAACACTGAGTTTAATGTTCATCAGGAGTTCTATCCGTGTTTAGTGCGTCGTAATTGGTGTTTCAAATTGCAAAAAATAAATGCAAACATCACGATCAAAAACTTTAAAAGCCATTCAGCTGTGTGACTAAAATGTCTTATTGGATCTAATTGTGCTGATGGTATTTGTTCAGAGGTATAAACCTGATCTGTGTCTTTACTGAACCTCGATTTCTTGCCAGCTGAAATGCACCAGTGGATCTCACTTTCCATAATATAACGTAGTATAAAAAAGTGTTTCCGTTCACGGTCACACACGTGATCTGCATCAACATCTCTGCCTCAGACCTCAAGTCAAAGTTCATCTGGACTTCAGCTGACAGCTGCACAGTGGTCCTGTAACACAACATGACCTTAACTCTCCCAAATAACCCGACTGGTGCCTCCAGTGTCAAGGTTCCATGTGGCATCGTGTGCCATCACTGCAGTGACATGTTAACGTTAATGGATCAATGCACAAAAATAATTAGAAATGTAAACCAGCTTACAGACTTACAGACATAAAGATAATTTATTACAAATTAATGCAAAGGAAATGTGTTAAGCTTGATGAAACTAAAACACACAACAGGTTAAATTTCACAAGAATTGATTGAAGTTAAACATTTGCTGGTATTAAAGAGTGATCCCAGTTTATGTTGGGTGAACAGCTGACAGGTCTGACACGGACAAACACTTTTTGTAGCAAGACGCACAATATGACTTTATAATGAATCTAGATGTTTTACAGGCGTCACGTCTGGAGCTTAATTTCATGTAGCCTTTCTACATGATCTTAACTAAAGCTGTTTTTGGTAGATGTCATTTTTATTTCATTACCAGCCAAGGACCAACCAGGAAGTAGTATTTTGTTGTACTTCCTCGGTGTGTCAGCAGGATTACACAAAAACTGCTCAATGGATTTCCACAAAATAACGATGACAAGATGTGACATTTGTTCGCTCCACATTTCTGTGAATTACAAAGGAACTAATGGATGGATCTTGTTGGGACTGGTTTCTATGCATTAATGCATTATAGATGGTTTAAATTTGGTGGGTTTGTGAGTTTGATGCCGGATTAGGCTTAATTGCATTAAAAGGGACTGCTGGGCCTGGGCGGAGGAGGTCTGCGCTCCACGGAGAGCAACTCTAGTGGCATTCTTAAACTTTTGACCAAAACTATTCATGTCTACATTCGATATGTTTCATGCAATTTCAATCAATACTAGAGAGAATAAGCAACTTGTTCTTTCTGAAGTAGTTAAAATGAATCTGTCTGGTCGGACAACAACACCAAATAACACCTGTATGAAGGTGTGTGTGAAGCTAACATGTTACCTGAACCCATGAGCATATCTATCCATCATTTTTTTTAGTGTTTAACGTTTTGTAGGAGAATGCAGACGGCCACTAGGAGGCTCTAAGTGGGAAACGTGAACACAGACTGGATTATTGGATTTCAGCGGTGCCCCTCCCTGCTCTGTGTCTGAGGACAAGTCTCTGTTGGACACATAACTCAGAAGTGGTTCTTGGACATACTGTTCACTCCATATAAATCCTGCTCGTTTTATGAGGCCCTGGTTTACTAAAGCTGTCCCCTTCACACTCACACACACACACACACACACACACACACGCACATAAACTCAAACACACACGCGCACACACACACACACACACACACACGCACATAAACTCAAACACACACGCACACACGCACACACACACAGCCCAGTCAGGTCCATACTGGGAAGGTCACACACCTCTTCTTTATTTTAAGACTTCAGATGTGTCTTTTAGTGCAGAAAAACACAGAAGTGAGTCATTGCACAGACACATTTTTCTCTTCAAGTGGGTCTTGGTTAAATGCTCAGCTCTGAGATTCTCACCACACACGCGTTGATCCTCACGTTAAAAAGCGTACCAGCAGACTTTGGTACCAACATGGTGAGTAAATGCTGCAGCCTGGCTGAAAATTCACCTATTATGTTTAAAGTTTTTTTCCTTTCCTTCAGTGTTTTATATGTTCTTGTGAACGTAAAAGGTCTTGAAAGATAAAAAGGTTCAAGTCCTCACCAATAGAAGCTCCTCTGTCCCACAGAAAACCAGCTCCTGAAACGCCTTAGTAGTCCCGCCTTTTAATCTGTGACATCACACCATGTCACCATGTCACACATTTGCATAATTTGTGCCTAGAACTCTGCAGTGAGGAGAAACAAAAACTTAAAGGAGACCTTTTGTACTTCTTGTGCATGTAAAACATTTGGAAGTTAAAAAGATCAAAGTGCGAACCGACAGGAGCTCCTCTTCCCACAGAGAACACTGCTCCTGAAACTCCTCGCCAGCAGTCCCGCCTTTAATTCTGTGACTTTGTGACATCACACCATGTCACAGAGTCACATATTTATATCTTCTATGCCCAGCAGCTAGATTAGTACACAAGAATTGATTCAGCACAGCTAAACTGTTGTTGTTAGCGATGCTGGGTCAGGCATGTGTGAGTTGACCAATCAGTGCTGACTGGGTATTCGGGGGGGGGGCTTAAAGAGACAGGAGCTAAATCAGAGTGTCTCAGACAGCTCATGTGTTTTTTTTTTTACATTTAAGGATGTAAACCTGTTCTGGTAGTAATCCAAAATGAAATTATGAACCAGAAAATGAGCGTAATATGTCTCCTTTAGGTGACCACAACCTTAGTCTGGGTCTTTGTCTTGTGTGGCCCGCAGTTTAGAACCCACCTGCCAAACTAATTTATGATCCAGTTAAGAGAAACACTGCCCAGGATCTTGAAGGCTGAATTTCTGGCCCCAGCGCCGCTACAGTATTTCACGATTATCAGGCTATCCCTGGCGGCATCATAAAACACCTCATATTACCACACTTCCCTGTCTGTCCCTGCAGCCGGCTTTTTTTTCTCGCCCTCTCTGCGGTGGGTCAGAATTTAAGGCACTTTCATGCGGGAGGAAATATTTTCTTCCAAAACTCCAAACTGGCATGAGACGCACAGTCGTCGGATGTATTGCTCATTAAAACGGGGAGTCGGCTGTTATTGTTCGCATGTTCTTTAGGCGTTTTTTAAAGCACATCGCGTATTGTTGTTTCAGACTAGATGCGTGTTTTGCTGATGCAGACAGAAGGAAGTTAGAAGTCACACAGGGACTGCCCACAACTGTTTCTCAGAAAAGTGTTTTACTGGCGGCTCTTTCACCAAAGCGTATAATACTGGTGTTGATTTTAGCCGGCTGTAGACGGACTGCAGTTAGCCCAGTCAATGGCACTGTTCAAGGCCTCTCCATCATTCTGTGTGAGCAGAGCTGCGACCAGCTCGTAAAGCTGCTCATAAACTGACACTAACAGAGCCGGCTCTGCCCGGAACCATGGACCGTCCAAAGCAACACAACAACGGCAACAACTCCTCACCTGAACGGGGCCGTCGGAGTGCACGCGATTAACGAGGCTTTACGCCGATAAACGTTTGAACTGAGCTGCATTAAAACTTTATATCAAACTGCCTTTTAAAAAAAAAGTTTTGCTTTTAACAATGTAATTGCTTTAAGAGGTGACCCGTGAATCACCCGAGAGTGAGCTCAAAATTGGCAAAAAGGAGAAAGTGGAGGGCTGAAGTAAGACATTTAAAACCTCTTTTGTGAGATGAAATATTATAATCTTCCAGAGTACGCTGGGATTGACCTGTCAAGCTCACACTGTATTGAGGAAAGGCTCAATATTAGCTCCAATAATGGCCTGCTCTGAATTAGCTAATCCGGCTATTATCTGAAATAAGAACAACTGGCCAGACCCAGCGACTGCTTGGCTGGGAATCTGTTTTGTGTCTTTGCTTACGGTTTTAATTGTAACAAGCTGCAAAAAAAAAAGACTGAAATCCATTATGCCAATGTCACTTGGGCGAGCGTTCCCATCGGGACATCAAGGCGGAAAAGAGGTCTTTAGGTGCAGATTCCCACAGAAAGGCACAGAGACCCAGCCAGGAAAGCCAAAGGCAGGTCTAAAGAGAGACAACCTCGTTTTGCTGGAAAATTGTTAAATTGAGAAATCTATCAGGCACAAAGATTGCAATCGAATGGAGCAACAAATGGAGCAGACAAAAGGGGTCAAAGGTTTTTGTTTTTTGCGCTGAATGGAGGCACAGTGACTGAGGAATGAAGACAGAGCAGCATTTAAGGGCCCACAAAGCTGTGCATTTAAATAAACAGGGTTACGTCCTTCTCCTTTGGGCCCAATGAAGTCCATCAAAGAACATGGTAATGCCCCACTGAATGGACGCACGGACTCCCAAACTCCCGCCTTTTCACTTCGTGTGAAAGAATGTGACATAATAAACACAACCCGCTACCCCCCCCCCCCCCTCCACGAAAAACAGACATAAACCGAGCTTTAAATATTTGCTGCCCTGGTTACAGCTTTAAATCATTATTGGGGTTGCCGTGTGGGACGTTTTTTGGCAGACTGCACATGTCATTATTTGTGGGACATTAATAAGCGATGTTGTGCCCTCTAGTAGTAAAAACAGCAAAGCAGGAATCAATATTAATTGCTGCGGGGCAGGAGAGCTCCCAGCAGCAGTGGAAAATGTGTCAGTGCTGTTGTGGCCCATAAAGTTGCGTCTACACGGCTTCCGGGATCATCAATACACACAGTCTGCTCTTCCATAACTATAACTCCATCATTTACCATGACAGGGAGTGATGGAAGAAATATTTTTATTCACAATATAAAAGGCTTGCATTCAAAATATTACTTATGAATGTATTAATTGATTTGTTTGGCCTCCTGGGGGCAGTGTAAAAGAGTGCTTAACAAAGGATTGGCAAATTATCACTGTAGCGATAACATTAGCAGCTGTTTGGGGTCGTGATTCAAGTCAAGTCCAATATTTTGCACTCCTTTTTGGTCTCCACCAGCTCCTGAGACAACAACAACAACAACAACAATGGCAGCTCCTCAAAAGTTTAGCGTAGATGTTGCTATAGCATTTTTATTTATTTTATTAAACTTGGAGGGATTTGCTACATGGAAAAGATGTTTTCACTCTGATTTCATTCCAACAGATTTGTCATGGCTGCAGACAAACTTCTAATAAGAATGTTAACGGGGGAAATCGTGATAATGCAAAAGATTACCAAGAAAAGTGAGGTGATTCAAACATCGGCAAGGGCCGGTCACGTCCGACACGTCACGTTCAGCCATGAAAACAAAAACTGGTGTTGTGAAACCATGTACAGGTTCAAACCCCTCATTTTGGGTCGAAGTCACTGAACTATTAAAGTCATTTTTATGTCCAGGTGACCTTTCAAAGTGAAGTTCTGGGTCACCTCCCATTTATTTAAATAGGAGTGCTGTCGATCTGATTGGTTGAAGTAACTACATGATAGATGCTGATAGGAGGAACCTTCGTCCAATCTCCTGCCAGTAACTTTTTAAAGGTTCCTGCCCTTTCCCGAACAGTTGCTAGCGGTGCCTCTGCAGGTGTTTCTGTGTAACGAACCATCTGGCACATCAGATTGATTGACTTGTGCAGCTTTAGGTAAAAAGTATTTTAGTAAAATACCCTAGAGAGTAAAATATAAATAAAAGAATTCAGGCAGAAAAGTCAATTACATACAATATACATATAATACATAAATCGAAGCTTGTCGAGATTTCTCTTGGTTGCAATATTGGGTAGTTTGATCTTGCTTCAGAGAAATCATCATGTTTTGTTTGTAAAAATCCTAATTTGCTGGCAGAAGTAAGTAAGTAGGCAGAAATATAAAGTAGCTTGAAACGGGTGAACACAAGCGGAGAACAAGTCCTTCCAAATCATAGCGAAGTAAAGTTCTTCGATGTATGGTGAAAGATCCGCGCTCTGAAAATGAATCATCATTGAGACAGAAAAATATTTGACCAACTAAATCCTGCGCTCCAAAACGAGCCAGATATCAGGAAACAAGTGGAGAGTTTATGACCCTGAACAGATGTTATTTTTCCTGCTTATTATCTATTTCTGTTCGAGTGAGCACGCACACACACACACACACACACACACACACACACACACACACAATAGCACGCGGAAAATCTTGTTTACGACGTCGGCTCAGATATTGTAGGGCCCCGTTCAGTGTGGAGACAGGTGTTCCCCGACAGCTCGGTCCCAGCTGAGCTGCTACAGCGACGCAGCGCTCTCACTCGGCGAAGCGTCCACATTCCAACTACTTTTAATTTTACAAGAGCCCAGGGGCCACTAGAGCCGCTCTGGCTCTGGATCTATGGCGTCTGAGCCTGGATGCACTCCATGGACCCGAGCCTCTCACACACACACACACACACTCACACACTCACACACTCATGATCCAGTGTAAATAGTGCAGGCCCGGCCCAGCTAGAGCCAAATTGTGCGGCAGCGTGGTGCTGCGCTTGCACTCAGACATCTGTTCGTTTAACTGATATCTGCCATCGCGCCCTCAGGTCGTCTCATTTGGCAAGCTGTTAAGCTAAGTAGACAGAGGGAATTTACGTAATGCAATGGTTCTGTTTGAAAGTTAGCTATTCGGTTGGCTGCATTTTCTCTCTTTGTAGGTGAAGTGTCAAGGCGTATTTAGTCATAAACAGGGTGCGGCTGGATGATTGTACATTTCTGATTTTTTTTTTCTTGAGTGCAAATGAGTATGTTGGATGTTTCTCTCTCTCTCTCTCTCTCCGTCCGCCCAACACTCGTCTTCCTGCAGACACGGTATCTCGTGCCCCTCTCTTCCTCCGTATAAATGATTAAAAACCCTCATTAGCGTTAGGTGATACGGCCGCAGTGGAAAAGGTTTTGAAAAGAGAGGGAGAAGATGGAAAAGAAGACAGGGAGCGGGCCGGGCAGAGAGTGAGAGAGAGTGAGAGAGAGGGGGATGGCGAGTAAGAGGAGAGGGAAAAACAGATTGGGATGAGGGAGGGAGGGGTGGAAAAAGAATGGGTGGCAGGAAGCAGGAGGGTGGGGAGATCGGTGTGGTGGAGCAGCGAAGGGAAAAGGGAAGATGGATGAATTAGAAGGATTAGAAAATGTAATGTTGATGGCAAAGGATGAGAAAGACTGGAGGGTTTTACCTCTGTTCGCATCCTTTCTTCAGAAGTCAGGATTTCGACAACGGGGGCCTGGTTCAGTGTCTTAGTGCAACTGAAGCATTAGAAAGATTTGTTTGTAATTCCAGAGTTCGTTGTGATTTGGAGCAGAACTCAGGGGTCTTGACTTGCGGATATGAGTCCTATTACTGAATCATCTCTAATCTGTCCCTGATTATGAGCACAACTGTTCCTCACAGAGCTCCTTTTTTAAAAGGCAGCCACTCTTCCTCTTTCATTCATTCATCCGTCCGTCAGACAGGGAGGTCCAGCTCAGATGAGCAGATTGAGGTTTGTTTGCCCGACTACTAAAAATCTACAGAATACTCTTTTCTAAATAAAGCCTGGTTAACTTTGCCTTCTGCGGTTATGCCTTGTGTGCGTGTGTGTGTTTGTGTGTGGCCTCCGTCAACAGCAGATGTTACAGCACAGCAATAAATACAACTACACGTTCTTCCTTTTAATCGGTGATCCACAGCAAACGACTCCCAGCCAATGACACGGCTTGGCTGCGTGAGCAGGAGCTCGGCCTCAGCCAGCACCTGTTATCTTTGGCTCTGCGAGTGTATTTATCTTCTTCTTGCCAGAGACACCTGAGTGCTAGACGTGGTTCCAAGTCCCAGGAGAGATAAGATAAGAAGGAAAATGAAGCCAACAATGATCCTCGAACACTTGAAACCCAATAAAATGCTTCCAAGAATGATTGACTTTAATATTTGACTGTATTCACTTACCTTAAAATTACCTTGATATCTTCTTTTGTTTTTGAAAATGTGTGTTTTTAACGCAAGTTCCTTCATGCTACACAACCACAGAACATATACACAGTTAATTTCATACGTAAACACTGAGTGAATATTTTTGAATTTACATCAGGATGAATGTAAACTGAAGCAACAAGATGGTGATGGTTTTATGGTCGGCGTCCTCTCGTTAAAAGATCAACATCAGGTAAACACTGTTCATCCGGGCACCAAGCATCAATGACGTAAACACAGAGTCCTTCAGCTTGAACAGCTTGATCCAAGATGCTGTGGTTGTTGCAGGCTATGTGTATTTGGCAAAGAAGTATAGTTATTCACTCCATCACAGAAAATATCCTGCCCATCCAGTTATTGACACTTTTTATTAGGTTGTGTCCAAGGTCATGCCCATATATCGATAAATTGATACAATTATAAATACATGATGACATAATATGTAATTACCAAATTGACAAGGCAGGTTTTTCTCATGGAAAACGTTGGGTGCATGTAAAGTAATTAGAGTATTGTCTGGACCTGCTCCAGTTAAAAATTGTTGAGTACAGACGTCCACGTTCCCCTCAGGAACTGTAATAACATTGCTGATCCCAGAAACTTTCCACTCAGCACCATTGTGAGGATTTAATTTGTCTACTTGTTTGGTTTATAACAACGTAGCACACGTTAGCATGCTAACACCTCTAAAGGAGCCGAGGCTGGAAAACAAACCGCAGAGACGCTGAACTTGGACTGTATGTTTTTCTTGTATCTACCTACTTATTACCATCTATCAACACACTGCTGATTGATCCACCGTCACTAATGACACGGCCTGTATGAGACGTGACTCAGTTATGACAGATATGAACACCCCTGACACCATTAACCCCAGAGCTGTCATTATATAAGGCTGGAGACATACTTTCACATTCGACATGCCACGGGTAAGGGCATCTCAGTGTCGAAGTCCAACCCCTCCCTCTGCGCTCATTACAGCCGAGCAGCCGCCCTTGATAAAGCGCTGGAATGTCTTGTTTAGATCCACTCCCAGCCATCATGTCTCAGCTGTCCGGCTCCTTGACAGCTCATGGTTATGTGTAGCTGTTATTGGTTTACCACCTTGTTAATGCTCGCTGCTGCTGTTGTTCACTGTCTGGTAGTTACAGACCGGGCAGATCTTTGCATTTCTGTCCTTTTCAGAGAAAGAGTGACGATATACTGCACGCACAGCATACCAGAAGGAGGTGATGCTATCTAAAATGTGCAGAGTGAGCGATTTCCCGTCCCTTTATTTTTGACAAAGGAAAGCAATTAACAAGCAGTGAGGAGGCTAATACTTCTCATTACAGACCTTTGACAGCCTTAGCGCCCGTACAAAAGGAGAAATTATACTGGGGTGGATGAAGAGAGGCAATAAATGTGAACCTCGGCTATAGGATGTAGCTATTTCAGGTCCGTCTATGGACCTACTACAATGCAAATTAACTTCTCCCTCGACTCGTCTGCAGAGCGCCGACACAATACACAGCACACCTGTAAAACATAATGCAATCTGACACAATATTCATGCAATAAGTACTACAGCTGCAGACTGTTTTGTCGAGCCTGTGACAGTGAGGTGTTAATTTCTGGTCATTTTGAGGCTGCGGTTTGCGATTTTGTCGTGTCAGTTTGCTTTATCCTGTTGACAGCTCTCTCACATTTACAGATAATCCAGGGTGCACACGCAGCACAAAGGTAGAAAACATGAAGTCATAAACTCATGATCGCATAATTATGGGTATTTTTCGATATTTAGAAATGAAGCAACTTGCTGGAAGCCAGTCAAACATACTGCTACTGTGCTGTTAAAAGTCAATTATAGGCCCGTGTAGTATCTGTTCTTGAATATTCAACACTTTTTATGACACACCCGTCAAAGCCTTTCAGTTGTTTTGTTAAATTGACAGGTACGCCTGTGAGGGTCCTAAAACATCAACCAGCACGGGTTACAAGAAGTCCAGCCTCATACCGGTCACGTTAGCATTTCAGAAAGTGATGGTAGCACTTTAAAATCAACGTTAGCATTTTAGAAAGTGGCCTTAGCGCTTTAAAATCAACGTTAGCGTTTTAGAAAGTGGCGTTAGAACTTTAAAATCAACGTTAGCATTTTAGAAAGTGAAGTTAGCGCTTTAAAATCAACGTTAGCATTTTAGAAAGTGGCCTTAGCGCTTTAAAATCAACGTTAGCGTTTTAGAAAGTGGCGTTAGAACTTTAAAATCAACGTTAGCATTTTAGAAAGTGAAGTTAGCGCTTTAAAATTAACATTAGCGTTTTAGAAAGTGGCGTTAGCGCTTTAAAATTAACGTTAGCGTTTTAGAAAGTGATGTTAGCACTTTAAAATTAATGTAAGCATTTCAGAAAGTGAAGCTAGCTCTTTAAAATTAACGTTAGCGTTTTAGAAAGTAAGGTTAGTATCTAAAAATTTACCTTATAAAAAAAATGATGTTAGTATAAAACAGTAACATTAGCAGATTTACATTCTAATCTCCCGTCAAACTGATCACCAGACCAGAGACCCTGACTTAATCCTTTGCCATGAACACACAGTGACAGTGTGAAGCCCTCTTACCTTAAAACAAGAATTTCTACATCACCAGGTTCTGTTCAAAACTGTCCATCAGTACTTTAATTTGCACTATATAGAGAAATGATGCACCGCCCTTCACTGTGAGCCCCACTGGACATTATCTCAGAGACTGTTCATCAGTGTCCTTAATGCATCTTTATGTAATTTCAATAAGTGAGTATCTGGCAACGTAGGTAAACGCATGACGCTCAGTGATAATAACTGTAATAAAGCATCTCTGTGGGTAAGTCGCCTTGTCTGCTGTCTCACCACTGACAGTCTGAACAGCTGCCTCATTCATTGTCTCACTGCTGTTCATACAACCACAAACTGCGACAATAGCCGAACCAGAGGAATGTCGCATACACTCACACACTCTGGGTTAAAGTGTGCACACAGACAAGAAGCTCAGGAGGGAAAAATGTCTCACCTCAGCAACAGGACAGTAAAGTTAAGTTTAGGAGTGTTTCTTTTTGTGTTTTTTAAAGGAAAGCTTTGTCCCTTGTGATCACGTATAATTGAAGCACTTTCTATGAAGACACGCCCGTGTGGTCGTAGTGTTTCGTGGTGCAGTTTGCTCTAAGCTCGGTGACTATCACATTATGGGTCATGGATTAGCAGGAAACAGCACTTAATGCCTGAAAAGTTTTGGGAAAATGAGCAGTTAGCAGTGTTGTGATTATAACCTCTGCGTCTGAGGTTTTCACCTTTCCTGCCTCTCTCCAGGACTTTTCGGAGTCCTGTCAGGCGTCACGAGCAGGAGTTCTTTCCAGAGGTCTCTCCAAACTCCAGCTCATCCATCACTGTGATCTCTATTACGGAGCGAGCTCCCTGCCGTGGTCAAGGACCGTGATAACAAGACAGCGCCGAAACAGATGTGTGCAAAGGTGAGCCGAGTGCACGCTGCACATGGGAAAAGGTGAACAAACACCTTTTATTTATCACGCAAGGTTTTCATGAGGAAAGTGGACTTTTGAAGTTTGCAGAAGGGCGATCACTGGTCACACAGAAGAGCTATGCTACAGCTAAACTCCAGTTATATTCACCCCACCCTCGTCCCCTCCAGATTTGACTTCTAGCACTACAGTATTTAATCACAGAGTAATGACCCTCAGGTTGTCTGTCATCTTTGCTGTGGCACAGTCACGCTTTTCAGGCCAATTCACAGCTGGGTATTCCTGGCTCACCTCTTTACCCGCTGCTTAATTTATCTGTTTCCTTTGAGGATACAGGACATCTTGACTCCGTGTAATGAAGAAAAAACTACTCAACTTGTCCCTGACTGTTTTTCAGTGATGCCTAACAGGGGTCTACCCTCTCTGGGACGCAGCAGCCCTCTGTATTCTCAGGTTGTGTGACCCTATTGTCTCCCTTGTGTTTTCACTGCTGTCAGGAGGGAAGTGTGATAAAGTTGGCCTTTTCTTTCCCCCCTTGCTTCTATGTTTGACTGTCTCTGCAGCCGGCCCGTTGGTCTCCTCCTGCCGCGGGGGGACTCGGGGCACACAGGCGATTGTTTTACGCGAGGTTATAGGAAGGTCAGATCCAAAATCAATGAGGAAACAGCTCTGCTGCTCTAAACGCTATTTCTGCCAAGCAGGATCCTCTGAGAGGAGCTGGGATATCAGGAACCCCAAATGGGAGGATCGTTAACATGACAGATAGAGGGGAAGAGAGAGGAGAAAGCTGTTACTCGGGTGAAATGTGAAACGCACAGGTGTAATGGAAGAATAGTGTTTTCTCGAAGACATTCTTGGTGCTAAGCAGAATTTTATCCTCTGGATCCATTTGCAAACGTCAAAGTGGGGAAAAGAAAGCAAGCAGGAAACGACTTAAAACCACAAAATGTGTTAGCATTAGCATGCATATTGGCAATAATAACAACACACTGGTGCTGTAATTACCAATATCCTACTAAGAACGACACGCATAAATAAAACAGCAGTACACAAATAGTAAAAACATTTTTTCATTTATATTCAAATGGGAGTTTCAACGGGCGGCTGTGTGACTTCTCTTAGATGATATTTAAGTAGTTTCTTAGAAAAACGTTACACAATGCAATAATGTCCAGAGTGTCTCGGCGCCTTAT
This sequence comes from Sparus aurata, assembly GCF_900880675.1. Classification (NCBI taxonomy): domain Eukaryota; kingdom Metazoa; phylum Chordata; class Actinopteri; order Spariformes; family Sparidae; genus Sparus; species Sparus aurata. The sequence continues at coordinate 7,290,574 of NC_044197.1, forward strand.
AGGAAACCTCAGGGGGGCTGCTTTAATGTTCCCTTCCCTCTGCGTTCTTGGAGCAGAGCGGATATTACAGATTGGAAGCATATAGCGAGTTTATATAATCTCACACTGATTATGAGCAGTGTGAGCCCTTGGCTTTCAAATCATTTTGTTCAGTGAGGCTGATCCAGGACGTTTAAGTTTGGGACAAAGCATTGAATGCTGGGTTTGGCTTCGCTGCTTTGCTGCTGCCACTGGCTCCAAAATAACGGCGCAGCAGCCGCTGGTGCTGATTTATACAGAAAACAACTTTCCCATCGACAGTCACTCATTAGGCCTCAAAGCCTTTAAAGCAGTAGTTTGGCATTTTGATGAAATAAGCATATTTGAGCGGCTCAATCACCAGAATAACTGTTAATAATGTGACGTGCATTTCTGCAGAACAACACATAAGTTAAAACATTTCTTTATGTTGCAATGTTACGGTTGTTTATTCCTCTCTCATCACAAAGCTGTGCTTGTACTCGCGTTGCGGTTGTGAAAAATAATCATGGTTTGGTTTAAAATACCTGGTTTGGTCGCCACAATCACGCATTGAGGTGGTCCGACTCAGTTTGATGTCACAAAAATGACTAGAACTACTGCGGCTGTAACAACTATAAGCACATAATGTGAACTCGCTTTGCCAAGTTTGGTGCGTATGTCAACCTCGGACGTATTTGTAGTATACAGAAATGTCAACTGCTAACATTATATCCTGGCGACCGGTCCGATTTGAGAGATTGATTCCTCTCTCTATCTGCAACGTAAAAAGACAGCTACAGTCAGTAGCCAGTCAGCTTAGCATTAAGACTGAAAAACAAGGGGGAAACCGTTAGCCTGGCTCTGTCCAAAGTTTATAAAATCCGACACAACTTATTTTAATTTGTGAGATTTGAGGTGCTGGTAGGTCTTAATGCTAAGCTAACCTAATTAGCTGATGGCTGTAGAAAATATTCACTGTGGGTGTTTTTTCCCACATGTCGCACTTTTCCTTTAAATCGGCAACGATTTAAATGGGAGAAACAAGCCGTGATACAACATTGACAAAACCCTACAAAGTTGATCAGGATGAGTTTGTAGTAATGCTGCAGTGTTCGACAGCTAGTCGCCAGGTTTGTCTGTCCGCATTGTGAGAATTGACATGTGGCATTATGAGGGTGAATCAGAACAGCAAACCTAAACCAAAGCAAAACAATGAGCTGAAAGAAGCTAAAATGTAAAGCTGAGGGGAGTTTATACGAAGCATGTTGGTCCACTGCTGCTGTAAGATCGGGGGAATACAAACCGTTAAAGAAACAGAAATGACCTTTTTCCCATGATTCTCCAGGTGGATTTTCTTTAAGTGCAGATTTGATTTTAGCACCGTGACCCGGAGCAAGGGGCCGACCCGCCAGGCAGGACGTGAACAATAGGATGTGTGCTCACATGCATTTAATGTATGAACTCATAAATGCCAATCAGCATCAAGGCGTAGCTACACTACAGTACAGTGTGGTGCCGGCCTGTGACACTGAATCACATCACTACATGTAGGCTCAAGTATTTGCAGAGTGAAGGCCTGAAAAAAACAAGGTATTATCATGATGTTAGTGTTACAGTTCAAACCCAGGCTGCTGTGTCCTGTCTGCGAAGGTCGTCCCGGGTTGAGACAGTTGAGTTTTTATTTCCACTTCTTTTCTTAAACTCTGAGTCGAGCCAGAACACTGCTGAGGGAGGATTAACATGAAGCAGAGGAATTTTATAACACCGTCTTTTGAAGTGCACATACAGTAAAATACCCTCGCTACCTGAACCGCTGAGATCAAACTGAGGCTGTCTGCTTACAGGCCGACCTTATCTGATGTGCCCAGGTCTGACGCTGTGTGTGTGTGTGTGTGTGTGTGTGTGTGTGTGTGTGTGTGTGAGGGTGGCTGGGTAGCAAAATGTACAGTAAAAATACAATTTTGTGAAACCTTGCTATAGCTTTAAACTGTCCTAGAGATGGAATTTTGTTTAGTTTTTGGCCTCATAATTAATAAATCGTGGGTATTGAGTCGGGATTATTTTGGCAAGCTAGTATTATGAAGCACTGGAGACATTCACACCTGGTATCACAATGTTTTCTGTATCCGAACATGATATCTGGATAAAGAAATGTCAGTGTGAGGTGTAAATGCACCTAAATCTGAATAGGATCTGATCTGCTTGACATCATCTGAAGGTAATCTAGTTTGTTTAGATCTTAGTTAGGTATAAACGCAATCGGTATAACTTACTGGTATCTGTACCTACGTCATCATTCCGCTCTGACATCTAACCTCCTAAAGCTCCTAATGTGTACTTCTGCATCTCAAGCTAGAATGTAGGCTAGAAATGGAGGACCTGTATCCCTGGCAGCAGATGCTAATGGAGAATAGAGCATTTAAAGTCCACTAATCAAAAAGCTAAATAACAAGAAAAGAAGCCGGTCAAAAGGGTCGGACAAGATACTACACGACCATCCAACGTATCATCAGGTGAGACGGTGAGGAGCCAGGGACCGACAGCGACTCATCTTCAAATGATAAAGGAGAGTAATCCTGCTAACACATACATTCAGATGTAATTGGGGCTGCTATCATAACAAGATGACGCCGCACGCTTGTTAGCATTACTTCCCGCCACCTCAAACTACAAACTGATCCGATCTTAATGAAGACAACGAGAACGCTTTGACAATAGCGTGTGTAAACGCAAAGGCAAGATCGGATTGTTTATTATCCAGACAGCGTGTCCGAACACAGATTGCAGATTTAAAAGCAGGTGTACATGAGGTTATAGAGCGTCTACCTCCACTGAAGCTTCCACTCCACTGAAGAAACAAACATGTGTGTGTGAAGCAATGTGGAGAGAGCAACGTACCTCAAATGAATCAATGAAACAAACACACGCGCTTCATCTACATTTGTGTTTTCTGCATTTGTTCGAGGTTTGATTGGTTCTCATCTAATTACATCACCTTCTTCTGCTAATGGTTCAGTGGCACCCGACTGGAAAAATGGACGCCAGCAACTGTTGATCTGGACAAACTACTTCCTGATAATGGCAGAACGGTGGTGGGTAGAAACCTGCATTCACCTGCATTTCCTCTGAATTTGGAGTTGAAGAGAACATATGAACGAGTCTGAACTTTGACCTGTGGAAACACTATCGAACCCAGTGTATCAATGCAGTATGTATATAAATAACTCAACATCACGTTCCTTCGCAGCGTCTTGTGCGATCCAGTTGTGTCCGTGGAGGCTTTTTCCAATTGTAGTTTGGATTTACTCAAAACATTACCCCGTAAAAAGTCATACGATTGCCTGCTTTTATAAATGTTTTTCTAACTCCATCGGACGTTTTTGTTGCTTTGAGTCTGTGACAGTGTGAAATTTTGCTGTCAGACTGTGGAGAGAATTCAGAGGACATTATGGGAACGATGCCATCCGAGCGTTTTGAAGTCTCCCTGCGGTGATCCAGACAGCACGCAGACGATTCGTTGAATTTATTCAGACTGCTCTCGAGAAAACATCAATTACAGTAGATTGTTCTGTTGGCATTTCAGTTTAGTGCGAGTGGTTTGGCTAAACCAGCAAAGCAAAGGCAGCGTGATGCGTGTTTAGTGCGTTCTGACACGGTCCAGATCTCGGGTTGATCCTTCTCTATTGAATAAGCACATGTCTTTGGAGACAAGAAGATTGATGCTGCTCCCACTGAACTCTGGGATATCCCTGTCTTTGGCTGGGCAAGATTTCTGGGTTTTGTGGGTAATGGGGGGAAACCACTTCCCTTGCTTGTTAAACAAGACCATTAAAAGGCATTATGAGCTGGCCTCTGGAAAGGCTTTTGCGTGTCATTGCTTGCATCTGTTCGAGGGTGTTTCTGGGCTCTCTTGTTGCTTTTGATTACTCCAAAATATAATAATTCTGCTCCAAATTGTCTGAGGAGTCGGTGGAGACGCTAAGGAGACAACGCACGTCAGGTGGTCTAACCTACATGAAGCCGTCCTCGGCATTCAAGTTGTTTTTTTCACGCGCCTACCATCAGAACGTTCCTGTTTGACTCTGACGGTCCTCAACGGCGCTACAAGGAATAATCTGTAGGTTTTTAAGCCTCCTCATAAAAAACATAACTGTGTCAACTCAACAAAGGCTGGAAAGAAATGATCAAAAGTGACACACGAGGAAAAAACTTCAAAGCTCCCGTCTGCATACATGCACCACATCCCATGATCCGGGCTATCCAAAGCCATGTCAGACCTCCGACTATAATCACATGTTTTCCAGGTTACACTGGTGGGATTAAGGTTCAAGTGGTGAGGAGGGGTCTGGTGGCCTCACAGTGCTGTTCCTTTCTGGGTCAAGAGCTCTGGACCGAGTTTCTCCAGCTTAATGTGTTTGTAGATACGTTCTTCAGCTTGAGCGAATGATTTCAGAGATAACTAGGCAGCTAGCTCTCGCTTGTGAGGATCGCTGTGCTTAGTTAAGTTTCTGAGTTTCTAAGAAGAAGCTGCTGTCCAAAGTCCAAAAAGATGGATGGCTGGTCACTTCAGCATTTCTTTTTGTCGCATAATTTGATAATTTAACTACGACATGGTTGTAAGAGCAAAGAGACTGAAGTGACGTTTCACCACGACGGAGAAGGAAGACGCAGAAGTATTTAGTCGGCTTGTCGAGCTTCCATTTTCACATCTGAGTCAAAGTGTTGTCTGAACCTTCTGGGACTGAGAGCGACCTCAAGGAGAGAGAGTTGGGATGGGTAGACGGGAGGAGAGGAGCCTGGGTAATTAATGGATCTAGTTAACTGATCGTTGATGGCTTTGTTCTCTCGGATGAATTAAAAGAAAACGTAACAAATTCTAAAACGGGTCACCGAAAAACACTCGGGCCAACCCAGGTAAAGTCATGTGTATGTGTGGGAAACACTGATATGCATCCACATGTATCAGGGGACGGTCGACGCTTAAGGTTCACTGACCCACTGGCCTAGCTAACAATGATATTTATGCTACATGAAACATATTTTCTTCCAGGTGTAGCAGAGGCATGGATCAGTGCCATGCAGAGCAGAAGCAGGAATGTCAAATTACATGCATTAACTTTCCTAGTTTAGCCAAAAGCATTTTTTTTTTCCATATTGACACACAGATGGATGGCTGGTAATATTCTAATTTCACTGCTGCTAGCAAACCTCATTTTTCCTGACTGCTCGTAGGAAAAAATGACCTCATGTAAAAATCAGAGAGTGCATAATGTTGTACTAGTCTCAAATCTTGATTTTTTGGATTTTTTTTTTTTTACTATTAATGTGAACTCCTCTTGACGAATTCATAATCACGTGTCCCCTCACACCTGAGTCAACACCGCTCGTAACGCTGATGGAGTGAGCCGTGTGGTGGCTGATGTTGACAAAAAGGAGTCCCACATGGCGCGCTGTCTGGTTTAATGAAACGTAATCCCGAATTTACTTTTTCAACTTGTGTCATAACGAGGCTGAGTTTCAACGACGAACATCTGGTGCAACTGGCTGGAATCAAACCATGGAAAAGATTAATAAGCCTAAGTGGACGCAGGACGGCAACCGGCGCTGTGACACGGCAGAGCGTTTGAACGCATCCGTCGCTCCGCCCCCCGGTCGCATCACCGGGGACAACATTAGGCCGCCGCATAACCACAAACCCACTGGTGCGTGTAAAATAACTGGCAGTATATTGATTTCAAATACATATGGCTTTGGACTCTGAGAGCGTCACCGCAAAATATAAACGTTTTTCTATATTTACTGTATGATTGTCAGTTTACAAGGCAAGTCTTTCTCTTTACTGTTATTTCTCTTTTATCCGTCCGTCAAACAAAAGGTCGCCTGTGACACGCTGTGGTTTATAAAACTTGGCGGTCGTAGCAGGACTTGGAATTCTTGGACGAGCGCCGCGTGGGCTTCACCCGACCGCCATCCAAACTATCAGGAACCCTGGAACTCGGTTCAAGCTGCAGGTCTGGCACACAGTGGAAAGAAGGGGGTTAATGTGATTAAGGTCGTGTCTGAATAGAGACTTCCCTGTTAGAAGTTCGAAAAGGAGGAGGATTAGATTTGTCATATGCACAGAGGAGCCCTGACTGTGGTTGTGCACACTTCACTGCTCGGGAGGAATCCGTGAAGCGAGTGTCCGTGCTGTTCGGGATGTTCAATCGGACAAAGTAATATGAGGGCAGTGTCAGCTGGAGAGGTACTGGGCACAATTCCCAGAAATAACACACCCGTGCGCATGGATATTACCAGAGCGCATGTATAAGGGAAAGAAGATGTAATTTAATCTGTGCCGTGTAGTCGGATCCCAGCGCGAGGGTCATTAAGTATGCATGTTAACAGAGAATGAGAGTGGCATTGCTTTCTCCTCTCTCCCCTCCTCTCTCTTCCACTACACCATCATTCCAGTGGCAGTGGATGGCCCTCTTATTAGGTCAGCTGAAAGTGGAAAATTAGCACAATTCCCCCAGGCTGGGATTTATCCCACATCTCTTCCAATTAGCTTCCTGAGCTTCTGGAGATAATTGCAGTGTACAGTGCAGAGACAGGAGCTTCCGAAAAACCTCGCTGCTGCCGCTTCTGCATTCCTGTCTCCATTCCACACACAGTCGTGCACTTCCTCGCAGAGAAACTTAGGGAACTGGGAGCCTAACTATAGGATCAACATCCCATCCCTCCTGGTTAATCCAGCTCGGAGGCGGGCCCCATCCCTTGAGCCCGGTTCCGTTAAGTACTTACATACGCTAGCAAGATTTTGGAGTTGGGAGAAGTTTTGCATGTGTTGTCATTTAGAGCGCTATCATCTTTAATAACGGGGAGGGATTAGCACCATTGCCTTTTGATCCTATAATCCGCACTCCTCAAAATCCCAAACTTTATCGGCTTGCCTCTCCGCTGGACCCGCTGATCTGCTGGGAAAGACAGAAATTGACCTCAAATGAGGCGCTGTCCTGTGAAATCTCCGACAGGTGACAGCAGTAATTCATGGCGGCGAGGAGAACAGTTGGCCTAATGTGGCCATCGGAGATGAGCCCGTTGGCTCATGTGAGGCTGTTGTCAAGGGAGATTAAAGGACTTCATAAATATGCCCTTCCATTTTGCGGCGCCGTACATCACCGGGCTGCATTAATCAGCGCTGCCCATCCGTGGCGCCGTAATTGCATCTGAAGATGAAAGGCGAGGAACTTCATCTCCCCACCTGTACCGCGCATCGCACCGCAGATTTGTCACATATGATTCATGTCAAATATGGAAACAACACGCCGTATATCCTCCTCCTAACGGCCATACATGGAGAGAGATAGCAGAGAACGCTCCACAACCTCACGCACTCATTAGTGGGTTCATGCAGTAGCACGTGGAGGAACGTTAGCACTAGTTAGCACAACCATATATTAAAGCTCGGAACCCTTTTAGATGAATTACATGATGTTGCATTCCTTTTATTGATGTTATTATCACAGAAATCCTTTTGCGCTGGAAAACAGATAAATAAATGAAATCCGTACCGTAGAAAACTTTAGAAGAAGGAGAGATAAAAGAATGAAGGGAGGGACAAGCCGCGTCCAGCGTTACAACTATCTCGCCTCGCTCCCCTTCATTAACGTGACACGGACTCCCTCCCGTCGCATCGCCAGGATTGATGTTCCACTTTCATTTATGGCCCTCCTCTTCTCCACTGCCGCGCTTTACATAGAGAAGGGAGTAGGTTCATCTCAGCGTCTGAGAGCAAGCGGCTCGTGATCGCACACTGGAACTAATTAACGAGCCAGGCCTCCGTTTATGTTAAGCAATGTTTGAGAGTGGAGAACGACAGGAACTTAATTACATGGTGCCGGAGACGAGAATAGCCGCCAAAGGTTTCAGTGGCAAAGTGTGCAGGGTTGCGAGGGGGGCTGGCTGAGGCTCCCGCTCGCATGTGCTGTCACTGAGTGGATATTAAAGTCGTGTGTCACATTGTTTCTCTCCAAAGATTTGCGAGTATCGTATTTCTCGCGGGACATGTGTAGGGTGAAGTACATACAGCGGATTTATCCCCCTGGTTTTGTTTTTTTTTCCATCTACATCCATAAGCTGCATGACCAGAGAGGTTCAACATTATAGATGTTGACTCCTGGTTTAGAAACAATTTAAGGCTGGAATAAGGGAACATATTTGTTGAAATATTGCCAAAAAACCCCTCCAGACAGTTGTGTGTGTGTGTGAGTTTGTGTGTGTGTGTGCATGAGAATGTGTGTATCAGCGTGTTTGACTGACTCAGTGTGTGCTGACCGTCCGCTGGGTGTATTAATGCTTTTGTATCCGCCCCGACCGCATGTAAAGCAACTGTGAGATATGTCGGATCAGCAATGTCTGAAGGATTCTAATCCCAGTAAGGCCTCAGCAATTCGGTGTCGGCTTGTTCGCCGCCTTCTTGGAGGGGTTGATATGTGTCTGGGGTTTGGTTTGGAGCCAGCTAGCATACCGAAGGAGGAGAAACACGACCCCCAGCAGCTCCAAAGTTGCTCCATACGTCTAAATATGTTGTGCGGTTGTAGCTGGCTTGCTAACGTTCACTACTGGTAAGCCTACACTTAGAAATCACCTCATTTGCGCACAGGTCGTCGAGTTGTTAGAGTGCATGCCATATACGCAGCCGAACCCCGGTTCAATTCCGGCCGGAGGTTCTTTGCTGCATGTCACATCCCCCTCTCTCTCCCATATTTCCTACCTGTCCACTGCTTAATAAAGGTGTCTATGCCGAAAAAAAATCTAAAAAAAAAAAAAAAAAAAAGAAATCACCTCATTTGGTTCAGATTTGGAGGGTATGTGAAGACAGCAGTGTGACAGTCAACGCGGCTAACGTTATGCTAGCTATAGGCGGTCAGTAAATACATAGAAAACAGCGCCTGCCTACGTTTTCAATGTCTTCTTGTGCAAAATACAGATTCTGCAACATGAAGGTGTAGTGTCTCTAGAGTTTAAAGGCTTAGACAGGCTGGTGAGAGTAAGCAAAGTAAGGTTACAAGTAATTTACCTCATTAATTTTGCTTTTGAGTAGTTAGCAAAGTAATGTAATTACTTCATGAAGATAACGTTACAGAAAGGAGAGAGGGAAAGACGAGAGAGAACCGGAGTCTCTAGTGAGTACTGGATTTACTGAGAGTTGTCCTGAGTTTAACCACACACACACACACACACACACACACACACACACACACACCACACAAACACCCTTGGTGTACGCTGTTGCTCGCTAACATTAGCTTATGGCTAGTGCACAGTAACATAAGACGGCTGTTTGGGGCAGAAAAACACCGCATGAGTGACACAAAGAAACACAAAAGTTCCTGCTGTCAAACTCGCTTCACTGTTGATGTATACATAATGAAAAGACCACCACTGCTGGCGGTCATCTGACGTGACTGAGGCACATGTTAACGCGAATCAAACACTACTTCCTCCGTGAAGTTTAGTCTCGTTCGCCGACTTCCCTCTCCCGGAAGCAGCGACAGGCCGCCACATAAAACGCACTGTTACGTTGAGTAAACTTGTGGATTTCTTTGGGTTTGAACAATGTTTGGAAACAGCAGTACACTTGACGTAACAGGCCCATCACAGCCGTCGTGGTCTCACTGTGTGTGTGTGTGTTAGGTGCTCCCGGTGTCAGCAGCAGGACCCCCTTGGGTTACGAGGAATGTCTGTAAACCTGAAGACGGGGGCTTAAGAGGTTGACAGGAAGTGAGCGTGAGGTTAGCTCGGGGAGCCTTCCCCAATATGTCTGCCATAAAACAAAAGCATGCACTTGAAATAGTTCACTGATAGATTTACAAACTTCAGGCTGGAGGAGAATGAAGGTATTTGAAATGGGTTTTTGGCCACATTATCCACGAGTTAACTATGGGATGCTGCTTATTTCAAGAGTAGAGCGTGCAGGAGGGCGAGGAGACGTTCAGGCCCGCGAAGGAGGAAACTATTAACGGAGGTTCTCGTGATGAACTGTGAGCTCCGTTGTGCTCCCTTTCCTTTTATCTTCTTACACTTCAGCCGCAAAAAGCTCCTCCACCTAAAGCTGCACATTAAAGATGTATGAGCCCCTCTGCACCTTTTGGTTCTTTGCATTACTTCTGTTGAAGTAATAATCTGCAACTATTCTTATAAATTCACCGTAATAGAGCTTCTTAAGAGCTTCCAGATTTGCAGCCGAACACCTACAGTTTGAAGTGGTTTCTGTGCCCTGGGAGTCCTGAGACCTGCATCGCATTTACAAGAACAGTATTAATAACAGATTTCTTTTAAAGGCGCAATACGTAGGAATCGGCCACCTGTCAAATGCGTGCTCAAAACTAATAAGAGGGAAAGGATAGCGCTAGAATTACCACTAACTGTTGCTAAATGTAGCTGCCCTTAGCTAGTTAGCTCAGTTAGCAGTGCAGCTAGCAGTTTGGACCGGGAGCTCGGGGACTGGTTAGCATGCTAACTTAAGTAGATATCTCAGCAACACAACACACAGACATTATGAGGTCAAAACTGCTATTTATTTGCATCCTGTTTAGAACGTCTTCAACTTGGATTCTCACATGTTGCCTCTTTAATATGGAAAATGAAGAAGAAACATTCTAAATCAATGTTTTTCGACATTTGTGCCGACAGCAGGTGAAGAACGTCTTCCTTTGAACGTCAGGCGAACATCTCCCTGAACACACCAGAGTCTGAGGGCGGATGCTGACAGTTTAATCTACTCATGGAAACACTTTTGTAACTTTAGCCCGGTGGATCCAAGGAAAGACATACCCACAGCTTTATTTTGAAGATGGGGATATAATGCAGAGTAAAACGTCGGCCATTACTTTGGTTTATGTCGAGCAGTAAAAGCGAGCAAGACCTGTTCGTGGCAAATATGGAATCGGTTTCTGCGGAGGAATGTGGAAAAACTCCGGCGGGTCACGTGGTCTTGTTAGTCCAGCACATTTAAACACTCTGTTATTTATGACGTTGGATTCCTGCGTTTCAGCGCCCACCAGGACCTCACCTGCCGTCTGGGTTCAGCGGGAACCGCTCAGACCATACCGGCTAACCTCTGGCCATGTGTTACAGCCGGAAAAAGGGAAAGAGCACTCGCGCTCGGTGACGACAGCTCGGTTTCGTGTGAACGCAGAGAGAGGAGGGATGACTTGGGCGTGTAAGTACCGACAGGAGGGGAAAAAAGAAGCTGATTTTGTAAGAAAAGCGCTCTGTGCCTCAGCCTGGGAAGGGTGGTCAACCTTTCCTCCTACTTCCCCTCCTCGCAATAACCATTCTGGAGAAGTGGCTGCCAAAGCCGCAGCTCTTATAGAGGAAACCGTGACCAGCTGTGACGCAGCTGCCTACACTTGACACTCCAGCATCACTTACGGCGCGCGGCGTTCGAGCCTCCGTGTACTTTTCATCCGCGGACGAGCTCGGTGGAAGTCCCTATCTATCATCTGACGCCCTTTTTACCTTGGCGCTGCGTCACCATGCTGAAACAGTGAGCGGCTTTGTTTGGCATTATGTGATCCGTGCCCACTTAAAGGCTGTCAACAGAAAACCACATGGAATTCCCCCCGGGCTTAAATGTCACGTCTGGAAAAGGGAAAGTTTAGAGCCGTGACTTTTAACTGGTCGGCGGGCTACTGTGTGGATTTGTTGTCGTGGCCCTCTGCTGCGCTGCGCTCTGGATGCGATGCGTATTTTTGTCAACCGGCGCTCGGCGACCGATTTAATTACACACTAATCAATCAAGTGTAATGAGTCTGTGCCGGGCTGGGTGTGGCCCGCTCCACCCCTGATCCGCTGCGTCTTTTTTTTAAGGGTAATTCCACAACCTCGCTCGTTTGACTTCACACGCCAAACGCTCGTCCTGTGTTTTTGGCAGAGATCGGAGGAAATTGAGGGGTTTGATCAGCGTTTGATGCCGAGGGACTCGTGGGGTAACACAGGAACACAGAACAGGACGCCGCTACATTTATAATCGCTCGTATCTGGGCTTTTATTTGTGGCCAGCCTCAAGCACTCCTTCCCACGGCACTTTTCAAAAAACTGATCTGTCTGTCCTGTGAGGGCCATCGCTCAGTGAAACGATTCATGAAAATATACTTACATGTTTCTGAGCCGTAAGTGAAACATAGCAGGGTATATATCTGAGAACGATGAATGCAGCAACCTCGTAAAAACATGCATGTTTGGGGTCGAAGATAAGAGGAATGGTTTCTTTCATTTCCAGTCATATATTTCTGTTCCTTTCCGACATCCTACAAATCTCCATAAGTCGACCTCTGCGCGGTTCTCTTTTATTTTCCCCTTTTTTCTTTCAACTCCGCCGTGTTGGTACGGTTTCCTTCATGACATTTCCGTAATTAAAGCCAAATGGCACATCCCCTCGATTAGCCCCGCAGCTGCATGCGTTTAATTCCATACAATCAAAGTGTCCTGTTCCCCTGCTCGCTGTCACAGCTACCAAAGCTATTTGTCACAACAGAGATAAAAGAAACATTTATGACCCGCGAGGAAACTGCTCGTGTTGTTTCACCGAGTTAAAGGCGCAGTCCGTAGTTTTGGGGGAATTAATCTGAATCGGAAGAGGAAGAAGATCTTTAGTGACTGATTTGGGTTTTTTTGCCAAACTAAATAAACAAACTTTCTTTGTTTTCATGACTGAAGAAACTGAATAAAACTAAAAATAAAGGACAGCGTAATTCATCCTGCCACCTTTCTAGCTCCAAACATCATTCTGGGGACCTTATTTTCCTCTGAGAACAGCTTGTTTATTCACTTATGGAAATATTCCTGAGTTTGTATTATTACCTCATTAATACTGTAAATGTTAAAATTGAGGTTGAATTACTTCTTCAGAACTACAAGGCACTCCTTTTAAGATTTCTTTAGGAAAGAAACAAAGACGGAAAACATTTCTAAAACACCAGCAGCTGCAGATAAACACTGATACTTTCTTTAGTGTGACGCTGTTGGAGCCTCAAAGTGAGCCGTTCGGGTCGAAGACGTCCCTGTTGGGAACTTCAGAGATGAAACCCTGTCGGACACACATGCACGTACAAGAGCTCAACATTTCCAAAGTTGACACTTGTGGAAAAAATACAGCCTAAGTGTTACCTGATATTCTGCACCCCTGTGTCATAGGTTCCTCCAGATGGGCTTTTTTTCCCAAAACCTTGTGACCTTTGGCAAAGCGGCAACGGCGTGTGATCCCATGAACACCCCCAAAAGTCAGAGCACAAGCTTGTTTTTTGTTTTCGGACCCGGTTTCCTGGTGTTTTGACTGGTTCGCATGTGTGCCAGCTCTGGAGTGAGCTCATTCTTTTACATAAATGAACTCATCAGCGGAGCTTATTAAAGCTCAGTGTAACGCCATTGTTCCAGAGGACAGGCTTTAGTCCTTACACCGTGACTGGCTCTCCTCTGCTGCAGAATCACATCTGGTAGTTTAAACAGCATGTTCAGCATCAAGACGGGTTGCATAACATCGCAAGAATATTTTTTTTTTTTGCTCTGTTTCTCTCCTTATTTCTTTTTTTAACAAAACCTCCTGGCCTCTTTACATCTGAGGAGCAGAAGAATACAGGGGTTATAGGATAAGAAAGCACATCACAGGAGGCCTGTCTCATAGAATGAAATACATTTGTTTTCATAAAAAGAGCCGTAATATAAAACTTTCCAGCCTCTTAAAACTGTCTGACTGTGGGCAGCTATATTCCACTGGGCAAAATTATTTCATTTTTTGGATGCGAGTCCCGATTCTCAGTGCCACAAGTGCAGTGAAGCCAAACTGATCCCATTTCTGGAAAACAATCCTCTTTATTTTGGCCTCTGCTGGAAAACAAAAATAAGCATCGGAATCAATATAATTTCTTCGGATTTTTCTTCTCGCCGATAATTTCCACCGGCGAGGACCCGATCTGATCGTCAGCCTGTTGTGTTGGACGCGGTGGGGAGGCTTCAGCGCCAGGCTTCGCCCTGTATCCTGGAGACAAGAGGCCTAAACACTTCAGCTTGAATTTAGTGCAACCGTTAAACTATTCTGAAGTAATTATGAGCCATTAAATGAAGAGTGGGATTGCCCTGTCGCTGGTGGAGCGAAAAAGTCACTCCACATGAAGGTGATTTCAGGAGACGCGAGGGCCTGTGTGCCCTGGCTGCAGGCCGCCGGGGTCTCCGAGCGGGCGGACCTCACACACACACACACACACACACACACACACACACACACACACACACTCTGAAACTCTGAGGGCTAATGACATGAATGTGCACCAAGGCTGCTTAACATTCGAGCATGGATACATGTACAGGCGGTCAAATACACACACGACATGACCGCACACACACACACACACACATCGTGGGCCAGTTTATCGTCTCTTCAGGATTTGCGAAGCATGATGATTTGGTTCAGTGTCACATTAAGTGAACTCGCTTATCCCTCACTCTGAATGAGGGCATTAGGCAGCAGCCCAAACACACCACGCACACATCTCTTTAATATTCCACAACTTAAAAGTTACAAACGACATCAGAAGACGAGGCTTCGGTGAAGGTTTGCGCGAAGAAAAAGTGACAGATGCACAACAACCCGAAAAAGTTAAAAATATATCCTTTTATTTGTCCCATGTGACCGGAGAAATATGACTTGGCGATGGATCAGACGCAAAAGGTTAAAATTATGCGATTGAAATATGGAGCGAAATTCATGATGATCGCTATAACAGCTCCGCAGAGGGCTGGGAAAGAGAAATGCCACCAGGCTCGATCCAGTCACCGCACCACCACACATCATTCCCGTGGTCCTGCTCCTCAACACACACACACACGCACACACACACATGCACTACACAGGGAAGTGCTGTGAGGTGCTGGAGTGATGTGAAAAGGAGCAGAGAGGAGCACTCCAGCCAGCAGCTCTTACAGCGGGACCACACCCTTGTTCTGCAGCCTGATTTCTGTCGAATGGATCCAGTTTGAAGCTGCTACAATCAATATTCCACAGAGAATTATCATCCAGCTCTGCAGTTCATCACAGATCTAAAACAGATTTTTATTTCTTAGCACTTTTTACATTTCTGGCTCTCAGTTTTACTATGCGTGGTCACTTTTAGCCTCTCATCAGAGTGTTTTTTGAGGTGCTCCTTGAGAAAAGTAGTTGACTGCTGGCGTCTCGTTCCCGGGTCGTCAAATACAGATCCAAAGCGTCGGTACGTGACGATCTATAAATGAGACTCAACAATCAGCTATCTTTCTGGAGAATCCCCTCCCGCTGCTTTAAGCCGCGGGAAGCTGTTTTCAACAAAATGGTCTTAAAAGCCCTGTTTGTTGCCTGCTGAGCACCGAGCAGTCAGAGAAAGTCAGCGAGGTTGTGAACATAACAAAGCATTCAGCTGCTACACAGTCAGATATTCCCCTCAGGAGCTGGTGGAGACCAAAAACAAGCAAAAAGGAGAGTAAACATTAGTATTGAGTTCACCAGGTGGTCGGAAACACAACTCCAGGTGAACTAACACGTGTGCGATGTTTGTTTTGAGCATGTAAACCATTTCAAGTCGTAACCCGAAATAAGATTATGACCTGAAAATAAGAAGAATATGTCTCTTTTAACGACGTTCCTCATCCCCCCTTAAGTGCATCAACTCTCTTTCTTTTTGTGGCCAAACAATCAGGTACTGCCGCTTTAAAGTAAAGAAGTGTTGGTTCATCCACGTCTTACAGAAGGCACGTCACACACTCACACAAAGAACTACAGTCCTGTGCAAGAGGTGTTGAAGTCGAGGAAGTGGTCAAACCCACAAAAACATGACATGCCTGCATGTTTTAATCCATGTTACTCATCTGTCGTGCAGATTTTAGCAGAAAGCGAAAAAACTCATAACTCAAATCCCGTCTCCTGGCTCACAGAGAGCAGCAGCAGCAGCCCGGGCCTCCCAATTAACCCGTCAGAGTGGCTCAACATCAGTGACATCTTATCTGATTTCTGCGTCGCCCCCAGTGTCAGACAGGCCCTTCACTCATTCTGCTGAGGAGTCCTCGTCTTCTCCCCGTGGAGACGGGGGTCGGAGAGTCGGAGCTGCTGGTGCGATCAGCGTGCCCCGGCGCTGACATGGCGCTGACCGCAGCGAAGTCGCTCCAGACTACCGGACAGATGTGTTTCATTTGGGCTTTATCTGTTGACACATCCTGTCTGCGTTGCATGCGAGGACAGCATTACACAGCAGCACCGAAGGCAGAAGCTGAGACACCAGACTGAAACCTGAACTACAACCGGGAACTTTTTCCCTCCGCGCTGCCGTCACACACCACAGTCAGTAACATCACTCCACATGAAGAGGCTAAACACCTCAAACTGTGTTTACTGACCAAGGCCTCAGTTTCCACTGAAAAAAATGTCAAGATTTACAACAGATTTGGTCGAGAAGTGAAATGTTTAGCCACACAAGCATCTACAGAGGTGGTGTTGTCAGTCTGCTGTCTGGTCTGACGATCCAAACTAAAAATCCTCTGATGATCCCCTCACATTTCATCCAATGCCATCATCAGGTTGCGATTGGTGTTTTTTTTTTAATGAGCTACGGATGAATGAAAGAACCAGCAGATGAATTTCCATGAAAATATGCAGACTTTCAGGGTCCACTGAATCCTGGCGATCTTGGCGATTTCGTCACTTTTCATAACAGGGCCAGTGTTAGTAATTTCCGAAAGATCCCCCATTGGAAAGAAACTCACTTTTTTTCAAACTTTTTGATTATAATCTGGTCTAGCTGCTTTATAAATACTGTGAAAGTATCACAGAGAAATGCACAGAGCCAGTAATCAGGCACTGTGCATCGAAACGAGCCATCAGGACGGTTGTGATGTCTCAACTATAGAGTCGGCGTCCTCAGCCACGCCCCCAGGACGGCCTTGGTTGCAAAAACACCGGCAGAGAGTAATAATTATTTGTTTTTTTTTACCATTGAAGTGAGTCAACACCCAAAATAAAAGGATGATCCTGAGAATGAGACATTTTAACATTTGGTTTATTGCCAAAAACCTGCAAAAATATTCCCGTCAGCCTCAGTTGTACTTTGTGTGTGTGTTCAGTGCTGATTAGATAAAGTTAACGTGATGAAGCCATAAATTAACTGAGACGTCTTGAATGTAGTTTTACCTCAGGTGTCTGGATGTCTCTTGCACTGAAAATCTGTAAAAACACTTTCGGACAAACTGACTCCCATCCCCCCTTTTTGTCCACAGTCATTAATAAAAAAGGGGCAAGTAAGCAGTAAAATAGGCTAATTTTTATGTTCTTTAATCCATATTCGTCATAAACTCTGCATGGTCCCGTGCTCTGTTCTGTTCTCCAGAGAAAAGGAAGCTACCTCGCATATGTATGTCTGCCTCGGCTGAACAAGAGCTGACCCACGACACTCTGATGTGGTGTCGGGAAGTGACCCTCCCTCCCACACGCACGCCTCCCCTGCTGGTCACTCATGAATATGGCTCTAATTGAATTCATTGGAGACAAACGAGTGTTAATTGGGAGGATAACGATGACCGCAGCCAACTATTCAGAGGCCGGCCTTCAAAAGGTGGTGGGGGGGGGAGGCCCACCGCGGGCCTGTTCTTCCCAGCAGGAGGGGGTCTGTGGGGGGGCTGCGGGGAGGTCGGGGAGGGGGCTCTACAGTCCTTTGTGCTCCTTTTCTTTGGGAGGAAGCAATAAAGCAATAAAAAAAGCCTTGGTAGTTGAGTCCTCTGTGCTCTGACTCCCCCTACGCTCCAGTGTGAAAGAGGGGGCCCTGTGACGGATCATAACCGCAAACAACAACTGGGCCTGTGTGTGTGTGTGTGTGTGTGTGTGTGTGTGTGCAGGACTGTTTCATTCACGTCTGCGGTGCTGAGAACTCCGACATCATCACATCCCCTGAGCAAAAAAAAACTTCAATATTGAGGTTTTTTAAGCTTTTCCGTGACGCAAATGCAAAGCAGGTACGGCACAAACATATCAATTATTAACCAGGCTCGCGTGTCGGCAGGCGTGAAGGCCTGACTGTGGACATCAGCCGTCATTATATCCAGTATTGGAGTCGGCCTGTAGGACCTCCGCAGCTCACTTCCAATATTACCTCCGTGTCGTTATTGCTGTCTTTCACTGTTTAATAAGAGTGGAGGCAAATATCTTTACAGTCACTTGGCCTTGTGATATCTAATCGCTTTTCTTATAAATTCTTGATGAGATAATATGATCGGAAATGCTTAAACGCCGACAAACACTCCGAAATAAACAACTGGAGGCAGCTCTGTTTTATTCATCTCTGCGTTTATTAAGACAACGGAGACGTGTGACACTGAGGATTTATTCCAAAAAACAAAACATTCATTATCCTTGTGTTACTGTTTTTGTTTTTTTTATGTGTTTATTACCTGGACTGAAGTGCTTTTTCTGCTCCTGGTTTATTTCTTCTACGGGGGTTGGTAGTTCAGTAGCCTGAGGGATTGTGGGTAGAAGTTGTCTCTCTCTAATCCTGCAAGAGTGTAGCTAAGGTGACTGTGATGTTTCCAACCAGGATGCTCACCACGGTACATCATCATAACTCAGAAAACTGTCATTTCCTCTCATTCATTTGATCATTTTAGTCATTTCTTTTGTAATGTTTCAACAAAAATCTGACATATTGCACCTTTAATTTGTAATACTTCGATTACCTATCACCAGCAAACCAATGTGATGCTAATCAGGCTCAGTATTTTGTTCGAGGCGGTGATTAGCATGCTAACACAACTAGCTCAAATGGTGTGTAGGGTAAACATGACTCAAAATCAGCTGGCTCACGTTAGCATTTAGCTCAAACCTCTACTCGAGACACAGAGACACAGTGGCTACAAGAACTTTGTCGCGTTATGTTTGAAAATTAACTGTATTTTATCGTAGAATTTCTTTTTGTAATAAATATCGATTGATCCCTGTCAGTACATGCACAAATACCAAAAAGGTTCATTTTTTCTGATTCATGTACTGACTCGAATAAAACTTCACAAAACCTGTAAGGTTCTGTGTGACTCATTGGAGTGGGGTTTTTTTTATCTAAGCTCCGGTCGGCGCCTGAATACGCTGTAACAAACTCGAATAAGGCCATTAAAGATCATCTACTTCCAGTCGGCTCTCTGAAAATAAGTCCTCAGTCTTCTTTCCCTCCTGTGGGAGCAGCGCAGCACTCAATCACCTCCAGCATGACCCTGGACTATGGCACGAGTTCAAAGCCGCGCACAGCCTCCGCATCGCCCAGAAGAATCTGTCCAATCGCCGCCGTGTCCCACTGCCTCCGTCGCTGGCATCTGTCTTCTTTCCATATATCACAGGTGAGCGCTGGCCATAAAGTGGATTGCTCCGCGGGGAGACTGTGCATCCATTTCCACCATTAAACCGGATTCAGGTGCTGCCTCTCGTGCTCTCCATAGGCATAGCCAGTGAGTAATGGATACCCTCGTGCCTCTCGCTGCCCTTTCTTATCTACTGTAAAGCCTGGGGACGCTTGCTGACTCACACATAGACACATGCACTCAAAGAAGAAACACTTAGTCACTTTTACATCTCGTCTGGAGGCTTTTTGGAGTTCTTTTCGAGAGATCAGTGTTCAAAAGAAGAAGAATTTTGGATCATGACCCGCTCTGTGAGAGATCGGCCTCTGCTACACAGCGCGTCCTTCATCCCGTGTCCTCTGGGGACTCGTGGAGACGTAATGTGCTCTCCAGAATTTTGCCAGAAAGGCTTTGTGTTTAATCGCCGCTTTATTTCGCTGATCCCTGTTGATTTTTCTTGGTTGCCATCGGTGTCTGTGTGTTGAATAGCCGTGAACTCCAAGAGCACGCTGGACGGTCGATAACGCTTCGCTGGCCTCGCGGTGCTAAAAGCCCGTGTCACAGGGCCGCGTCTAAACATAGGAAAGATTTTCACGGCTGGGAGGGCGACTCTCCAAAGGAACTCTGGTGGAGGAAGAGGAGAAGAAGTTTAACTATCACACAGTGAGCCTAGAGGATATGAGAAGAGAAAGAAAGTTTACAGTGTCGTCAGGTTTCAACCTTTAAAACGCAAGCAAATGTATTTAATAAAGTTCTCTTAGAAAAGAAGCACAAGTCAAATCAGAAAGCAGATTATGGTAAAAAAAAAAAAAAAGGAGTTTATTTCTCAAGTATAGTCAAATACAAAACAAATAAGTTTTAAGTGACATATCTTTTTAAATGAAGCTCTGGATATTTATTGTACTCACGAGGATATAGTAGAAAAAAGTAAATTTCTTCTTTCTGTCTGTGTTTCCATCTCTGACACAATCATTCAATCTGTTTTTCTCTTTGGAACGACTTTGAAAAGTTTTCAAGCAGGACTTCTGCCAACTGTCCACCATCCCGTCATCGTCCACAATCTGCATGAATAAAAGCTAACCATGAACCATTTTTCAAAAGTAGCACTTAATGTCAACTTTGCACGTTTTCTTTTCAAAAACATATAATTTTTAGACATATATTCAGATCCCAGATGGTGATGTGAGGTTGTTGTCAGTCTGCCACTTTGGTCCAGACTGAAATATCCCGACAGATACTGTATTAATATGCACAAATATTCATATCATACCACAAATAAAACCTACAAACTTTGTTGATCATCTGGATCCTCCTTTAGTGTCACCAGCAGATCAAAATCTAAACGAATCCAGTAAGTAGTAAGTGAGCTAGTGTTAGCATGGTAGCACGCTAAATTAAGATGGTAATCATGCACATGTTAGCACACTTTTTTTAGCATCAGCTGCACCTTAGAACAGCCTCACATAGGCAGCTAACATGGAGACTTAAGCTCCTTTCAGACATGCACACTCTACATTAAGCTAACTAGTGTTCCAAACACGCTGTTCAGCACAGATTATCTGGTAACGTAAGTGGTTTACAGATCCAGTTTTAAGTCTCCAGAACTGCTCACAGACTCATCATATCGGAGCTGTTTGATAATTACAATTTAAAATCTGGATGATTACCTCTGTACTATCCGAGCCGGACCGTAGCATCACAGCAGCTGACGGCTGCTAAGTAACAGTAGAGACCGTTAGCTAGCTTCCTACTGTTGATGGAAACTTAAAATGTCACCTCAGGTTTTCACTGCGGAATATAAAACCTGTGTTGCCACATCTTGTTGTTCTCACTGCAAGGTGTTACTACAGCAAGTTTTTGCACCACGCTAATCTCCATTTTGTTTACGTCTGCTTCCCCATGAGATCACGTGAGAGGGAACACATGTGAGCCCAGCTTCTGTCTATCATTGAACGTGTTGCATGTCTTCATTGCCCCAAGGTCTGATGAACAGTTCTTGAGATATGCCATTAACAGTCAGACTAACAGGGATTCATTGCTTTATTGTTGGATAGCAATTATACGTGATCCTTATTGGATCAGACCAGGTAACAGTTGTGTATCACGTTCAACATTGCTCGACACGAATATGTTGTTGAAGAGATCAAACTTCTCACTTCCAAATCAGTCAAGGTCAATCAGAGAAGGCGTCACTCGCACTCACATTGCTCATCACTTAGTTCTTTAACAGGAAAATAAGTTTTCCATCCACCAGTCTGAAGAACAAAACCCTCACGTCTTCACTGCTATCATCACATTTTCTCTCCCTCTCTCTCAGAATGGTTGGAGGCATTTGTCTTTCATGCACTTGTAAAAACAGTTAGACGTCGTGAATCATCACACTGATCAGGCTTTGATAAGAGCGCAGGCATGGAAAACGCTGATGGCAATGGCACGATCGTCTGGAAGTAACATTCCCCTCGCCAAAAGCTTCGCTATAACTTGGAAAAACATTTAGCCTCTGACTCTCCCTGCGACCGCCTCACAGCGGCACAGCACATCCTCGTCACTCTACTCCTGAAAATGCTTCGAACACGACCCTCCTGTGCTCGGCCGGTCGTGCCGAGAGCTTGAATTCAAGAAAAATTGACTCGCAGTAATCCAAAACTCAGGTAATGTGAAAGACACTTAGCGTGATGGCTGAGATGAAATGCTGTCACCAAGTGTTGCCGGTTACACGCATCCGTCTGTCGCATGATGTCATGTCTGCGAGGTTTTGACACGGCCGTGGTCCCCAGCAATGGAAACAAGCCGGGACTTTCTGGATATCCTGCCAACACTACGGCTAAAATATATACAGTGCACAAAGGCATTTTGTGGTGCCCAAAGGTGAACTGAACCTGTGGTGTGTGTGTGTGGTGTTGAGGTAGGGAAACTGTGATGGCAGAGCTCTGAGCGCAGGTACAGGCCAGTGAAACTAAACCCTCCTCTGGAGGAACGCTGCCCGGGCCGTGTGCTTGACGTGAAACGTTCCAGAAGTGTTAAATTATTCCTGCGCGAAACTCAATCTATTCCCCCATCGTCACTCCGGTTTGGTCTTATTTGATCCTGCCAGCTCAGTTTAAAGTCCCTCTCTTTGAAAGCTTTCCTGTATCACACATAAACAGCCATGATAAAGAAACATCTCGTGGTTCTGCAGCACAAAGTCTTTGACGCCAACACCAGCGAATGTCTCTCGGGGGCTCCGATAATTCATCAAAGACCTCCAGCAGAACCATAACCTGTGTTGAACAATACACAAGCAGAGACTGGGCAAAGGCTTCTGGGAGATATTCCATATTAAAGCTTGTCTGAACACCTGAAATAGCAGTCAGAGTGAAGGAATGGGAAATTCCCATCTCGTCAGAAAGGCCTGCCGATGTATCCTGAGGGTTGCAGGGAGCTCCTCCTGGTGTGTAATTACTGGACTGAAATACAGAGTTCATTACGCGGCTCAGACCCCACACACTGTATCAGAGCCGCCACAGACACGAGAACACGAGACGTCTATCATGAACGACAAATGAAGGAAGTATTTGTAAAATAGCTGCTGACTGTGAAGGTGAACGGATCTGACTGTTCCTTGTATTCCTGAGTGTGTTTGATGTGTTACTGGACAGCAGCACAGGTGTCAGTCACAGTTACAGTACGTCTACAGAACATGTTCCTCGGTCGGTTTGAAATACGAACCATGTGAACAGACATTTGATTATTTAACGTCCATTCTAAAATACACATGGGAGTGAATCAAGCTTCAAAATGTACAATTTTTATGTCTTTTACTGTGAAGCACAACAGAAATAGTTATTAACCTGAACTGAAAACAAAATTAAGTTTTGACTAGTATATTCTCTATATGGATTTTTAAAGTGTTTGTTTTGACTTGTGTACTTATTCGGTAAAAGTTGTAATCACAAAAGAGAAGTAAAACTAGAATATTAGTGATTTTTCTGTCGTGATAATGTTTCTTATACTGAGACATTTTTGATGCCAACTGACAATGTCAGGAGTTCAAATTCTTTCTGAAATCTTTCTGAATAATTTTTTCGTTATAACACTTCACTTCCAACAGACTAACAGCTTTCATTTAACCAGCTGAGGGGTCAACACGGTCATGAGTACCTGCTGCTTAGTCTAACTTGGGTCACGCAGGGTGTGTTGAGGTTACACGACTACTCGCTGCTGTGAGTCTTGGCACTGGTCGTTTACCATCACTGCAACGAGACCCATCAGGGCCGGGTACCTAATACAACACTGAGTGTCCGGGGAACAGTGAAAATGTTAAAATATTGTTGTTTCTTTTGTGGAAAACAGTCTTGACAGCACAGTGGGTCCTACCAGATGTTGACTGTGGTAAACTGATGGCTTGAACTGCTAATGGTTGATAGCTCACGCTGTGTGACCGATGGGAAGGAAAAGAAGCACCGATCAACATCTGTGAGGTTTAAACAAGTCAGTGGTGAATGTTGTGAACTGATTAACTGATTCAATTGCTAACAGTGGGTAGCTAACATTATGTGGGCTGGTTTAAAAATGAAGAAAAAAACTACATGTCACGTCATCATTCATGAGATATAAAGGCGGAACACTGTCAGGCGTGCAGCTCCTCATGTTGTTGTGCAAGAAAAGTCGAACTTTAATGCAGTGAAAACTTTAGTCAAACATTACTGAAGACTTGAGTGGAGATTAATATTAGGAAATGAGTTGATTAACACATGTTGGACAAGATGAGAGTGTGTGTGTGTGTGTGTCACTTTGTCAGTCTGTGTTGATTTGTGCAGAGATGAGCGAAGGCGAGACCAAAGGCAGCCTGGGAGAAAACAAATGAGGTCATAGGAAAAAAATAGGGGGGAAAATTATGAGGCATAAAAGAAAAGTCACACTTTAATTTCTGGTTCCGTTTTGTTTGTTGACATCCTAAATATTACCTCTGCGTGTTTGTGATTAAAAGAGGGGAGTGACATAATGGGACTCAAAAAGGCCCAATAAAGACTTTGGGGGAAACAAAATCAAGGCTTTGTGTTCAACATGAAGGTTTATTTGGGTCACAAATACAACGTCTGAGCCTCCGTAAGTTTTCATTCTGACAGGAATGAACGGTTACGGAGGAAAACAAGCCCACCTGTCTTTAACAATGTGGACAAAACGCAGACGCCGTTAGAACAGCCTAATGTAAAGCAGAGGGGGCGACCGGTACCACAGACACAAACTGGAGAAAGAATTTGAAGTACGTACACGACGTTACTGCCTTTGACTTTAAAAGCACGTGGAAATGTAAGCTAGCGACGACAGAAGCTGTGTTTGTGTAACTAACTCTGACTCGGGGCGAGACAGCCGGGGACACAGGGCACCTCGTGACATGAATGAGAGGTGACTGGATGACAGACGCTCACGGCGGGACCTTGTGTAAACACGCCCGTTGAAGACATTGTCAATCAACACCCCAGATTAGAGCCCGGGCTATTAGTCGAGTCAGAAATCCTTCATCTCTCCTTCAACAGAACTTCAGAGCGCTAATTGAGGCGTCGGCGGACTGAATTGACCCGCGGACGACAATGTGATAACTCCTGAATTATGACAGATAATCAGAGACGCTGGCGACTCCTCTGGAACAACTTTGAGATAAAAGTTTTAACATGAAAGGCGCTCGGCGGAGAGCAGGCCAAGGCCGAGCAGATAGCCTTTACTGCACGGAGTGGATGATGACAGGGTATTTATGCACCGGTAGTCACAGTTTGGTCAAACCACATATGAACATGCAGTGAATAGCTCCTTTAAAATTAGCTCAAGATTGTATTTGTGATAATATTGGATGTTATCAAGATGTAGCAGCCAGTGTAGGTAGCCATTTTGGTCCAGGATTGTTGACACTCATGCCGGTTTTTCACTGGACAAAAAAAACCCTCTAACATCTGGCTTTTGTCTGTCTGTCAGGGTGCAGTACAGTCGGCCTTCATTCCCCGGTTAAGTGACTCCGTAATCGGCTGTGATTAAAATAGGAGTCGCGGGTGGACACGCTACTTTTAGCCCCTTTTCCCAGTGCATTGAAATTACGGACATTGGTGCGTAAATACTTTCCCATCGGCCTGAATTCAGGCAGCGCTCAAACGTCCTTCAGTCGCTGTTGAGATTGAAAGAAAGACTGAAGTAAAAAGATTTTTTTTAAAAAGGAGCCATTGTAAATCGCCTCCATGCTGCTTTCGAGTATTTTGTTTTGTTTCTACTTTCTACCAAAGGGGGGGAAACTTGTCTGTTTGTTTGGCATGTTTAAACAATGACATTTGGGTCCCTTTGTGTGTGTCTGGGATAAAATCAGGACAATGAGATGGTTTGGTTGCTGTGATAAACATCTGGTCTGTGTGTGGCTCCTGATGTCTGACTGTCTTCAGCGATTCTCAGGAGACTCTCGGGGATCCACGCCGCCACAGACCAGGTGTTTTTATAGAGGTTCCAACACTTTCCTCTCTTTGGAGACTGACAGCCGTGGAGTGGAGGCTGAATGAATGAATTAGCATTCAGTACTTTTGTAGAGCAGTCATGGTTGTCTCCGGTCCTGAAAGAAGGTGAAGCCTCCAGCCCAGAGCTGGTGTTCTGTCTTACTACTGAATCAGACGGGTGAGAAAACTTCACAGAGAAAGAGAAGACGGGGGTGATGTCATCTGACAGAAGAGGTGATTCTCTCATCTTGTCACACATCACATCCTCTAAAGTTTATAAAGCCTCCATGCTGTTGTTTTTCTGGGTAATTCCCCTCGGTGATTGCTACGCTGCATTTCAGCCCTCAGTAGTTCAATCTGACCGCCAGATTAGATGGTTCGAATGTTTTCCTCTGACTTCATGCCGGCGGTTGCAGAAAGGCTTTATCTCGCTCGTGTCAAGAGTAATGTGACGTTCGCTGCCTCTGTAATTGTCAGCAGAGGTATGATTGTGAGGAAGAGGGATTCAAAACATTCGTGTATTCGCTGGGCGCACCGCTCAAACCACCGTGTGGATGATGTCATCGCGGCAGCCACAACCACAGGAACCATATCTGTGTCCACACAAACAAGATGATCAAGAGAAGTCAGATTTCACTCGATTATTTTGATTGTCATTGAAAACAAAGGTGGTTTGGAGCATAAACTAACCACCTCTGTGTGGGACAGTGAGGTAGAGTGTCGGGCTGGATGTGCACATGTGATTCCTATTGTCAGGATGCAGAGCTCAGTTTTACGGATCCTTTTTCAGTCCTGAACCTTTGGCCGGAGCTCGGAGGGAATTTCTGAAGAAAGTGACATCACCTATGTTATGTATTTATAGGTTGCACTCCGGTGACACTAGTAAATGCAGCGTCTCTCTGAGGAGGATTTTATTGTGTAACTTGACGATTTGCTGGAGGAGCCAATACCGGTTCTGAAATCTCTTTTTAACAGCTTCATCTGAGACGGAAACACGGTGTGAAGGTGACCAAGTAGTTTTGAGGAACAGAGCCTGAGGTGGAAACAGCCAAACAGTTGTCTCATCTTTGTTGTATTTAACATTTATTAGCTGTTGTGCGAGAACACGGCTCAAAGTAAAATGTGTCAATATCTGTAGCTGACTGAAGTTTATTCATTCAAGATCATAAAAACTTATTCTATGAACAGTTCTCTCACTCAAGCTCAAATCTGAAGCTGTTCTGTAGTCTGAATAGTTTTCTAGTAAACTGAGAAATGCGGCAACTTCTGATCAACCCATATCAATTTCAGATTGAAGGGAAAGTTCTGGGACCTATTTGTCTATTTTTAGGCGTGTAAATGATTCATACTTAGCAAAGGTTTCGCAATCGGTCCATTAGATCGACTCAGCTGGAAGCTACAACCCGGCTGCGATGTATTTCCTTTGGGGCAACTGCGACCGTCAAATCTACGATATTGATAGTGACAGGCAGCTGGTTGTTTCCTAAGTGTCTAACAATATTGCGCAAAATAATTCCTGTTAGTCAAATAATAAGATCCGCTTTGTTACCAGAAACACAAGTCTCATTCAGGGACAAGTCTCGGCCAGTAAGTCACAAAAATAAGCACTTTTAATGGACGCAGCATTGTCGGATGGAGTTGCACCAAATGTTTACACTGGAGCAGGTTGTGGCTGCAAACTGAGGTGATCTACCGGACGGATTACAAAAATGTCTGTAAGTATGAATCATTTGCTCACCAATACATGTAAATAAAGGGCCCAGGTTATGAAATACCATAATTCTCCTTTAAATTAGGAATTACCTGTTAGCCCCACATCTGGATAAGCACCGCCCACTTTTGGGTTTAAACCCCGCCGAGTACGGATACGGATAATTCAGTTGGTTGGACAGATATAGAACATGGTGTATCTGCTTATCCCTATTTTTAGACGAGATTAGACTAGATTTTTGAGACCATCTTAATGCAATTCTTCTTACTGTTAAGTAAAATTCACAGTTCTCTTTCTGTGTGAAAATGTTTATCTGAAGTTCATGCGAAGCTTCAAAAATCTGATGTAGCCAAATCAAGCACTTCCAGACATGTGACAAAATTCCCACTGTATGTCTCGTCATGTCTGTTGATCTGCGGGCCGGACCAACGCTCTGACCCGGGCCGTAACGTCTCACGTGTCAGATGGATCGCTGTGAAAATTGCTCCAGACGTTCATTCCAGTCATCTCCCTCGTGATGAATTGTAATAACTTTGGTCATTAACTGAACTTTTCATCTTGTGCCATCAGGTCAAAAGCCTCAGCTGCACTCCGTGTTCAGTGCTAATTAGCAAAAATAAGAGCACGCTTACCTGCTGAACCAACATGTAAACATTAACAGAGGTTCGGGCCGAAAACAGATACAGATGTGTGACTTTAAAAGGTTTGTCGGACACCAGAACTCCTCACAGCGGCTCATATAATCTGACACGAGATTTAATTTCCGGAATTATATCATCTTTTGCAACGATGCTGTCATGGTAAAATGTGGAAGAAAGCCATTTAGGCGAGTAATCTACCAGGAACACCAGCTGGACAGATGCTAATAACATTTTGTTCTAAAATGTGTCCGGCCACCAGAGACAAATTAACGTATTAACGTATTTCTTTGTAGCAAGACTTCTCATTCTCCCAGTTCCACACATTCCTGGCCGCTGTGTCGGCGAGTCAGAGGTTAAGTGCCTTGCCCGTGAGCACCTCATCAGCAGTCGCAGAGGGCAGGGAGAGAGTTACTCATTCGCTTTCCGCAGCCAAATTTCCCCCGCCAGAGTCGATTACAGTGCCAGCCTGAAACAGCTCCTCGGTGCAGCAGTGCTGGCATGCGACCGTGTACGTTCATACACAAACACTGACATTCCTGAGCCTCTGGAGGTTCCTCTCTCCTCCACACGCTGAGCTGGGATATATGATCCAGTGCTTATTAAACAGAGCTTACTTGTAATTAAGCCTCCCAGATGGGTTTTGCTTGAGGTTCACTTCAAGCCTCCTCTCTCTCTCTTTCTCTCTCTTTCTCTTTTTCTCCTTCTGTCTCCCCCCAAAAACTGATGAGTGAAGAGTAATAGTGCCGCACAAAAATGACAGACTGTTGAAAAACGAGAGGCGGCCTCAAATAAACCGAACACTTCTTGTTTAGTCCTCGATCAGCATCAGAAGTCGCTGTCCTGACCTTACCCCCCCTCGAGTGCCGCGAGTCGAAAATCCAGTTCCAAGCACAATATAACGTAACCAGCGGGTTACACAATCTAATTACAGCTCTGTCTGCACATAAAGACCGAAATACCGTCTTCCAGAGTGTTTATCTCTTTATCCATACAAAGCCGACGTGCAAACAGGATCTCCAAAGGCGCAATCATTACGCAACAGAACTGGGAACAAGATAAAGGTTTCACTCTGACTTATTGCTCTTTTGTTTGACTCGACCACAAGTGTGGCTCGGCACGGTATTTTTGTTGAACGGTAAACAGAACCTGACAACGCCGAGGAGCGAGACGGAACACGCCGAACATTGATGTAGCGTGTGGAGGTGCACAGCTGCGCGCGGAGGCAGGAAGCCAGGTGTCCGGCAGGAGAGCGGTCCAGGATCCCGACGGCTCGCTCTGATGCATGTGTAGGCCTCCGACACCTCGCTGTGGACCTGCGCCGCGCTAACGGCTTTTACAGAAACATCTGGCGGGCGACAGGTCTTATTCTCCACTCGCTTGCCAATTAGAGTTTCTCCTCGGCACTCCTCGAGGTTCCCATGCAGCACACACACACACACACATTCTCCGTCTCTGTTCTCAACCTGCCGACTCCTGCCAGGTTGGACACACAGGGACGCACACAAAACATGAAAAGAAACCAATTTAAAAGGGGCTAATCTACCCATTTTTAAACATGAAGTTTATTTTTACAGTCTCCAGCTGGACGTGCTACGAGTGTGTGGAAGCAATCAGGAAACACGGAGCGAGAGAAAGAGAAAGAGAGAGAGAGGGAGAGAAATTATGTTCGCGGATTGAAATGTCACTAAGCCTGGAGGATAAAGTGCAGAAAGGTATAAAGACCCCATTGAAAAGCAGCTCTGATCAGACTGCCTGGGCAATTGCCTCCAAATGGATGTCGCATTTTGTTTTTATTTGCTGAAGAGGGGGTCACAGCGTAAAAATAGACGCGTTCGGTTCGAGACCAGGCAACACGCTGATCATTAGCCCCCAAAAGCCACTTCAAAGAGCCGGCCTGTCAGCTGCCGAGCGCAGGAATACAAGAGAGAGCTCGGATCGGTCTCATGTCTCTGTATCCGTTTGGTTTCATTTATCAAGTGTTGTCTCACCAACATGTGCCTGAAATTATCCCGCCTCGCTGCGGGCATTTATACATTTTAACAGTGTTGTTGCTCTCTCAGTCATGTTTTTGTTGTACTGTCGTGTGTCTTTAGCTGCGTCGGGAGTCAAGGGACAGAAAACTTTCCGTGCTGTGTCATGATCACCAGAGTCTGAGCCAGCGCTGCTCGTCACATGGGCCTGCGCTTGTCTAACAGGTTGGTGCTCAGAAATCCGAAATACGACACTTTTTTTTCATGCGTTTTTCATGTTTTAAAAAAATGTGTCTTTTGTTGGCTTCAGTTGAGAGTGAGAAAATATTCCTTGAACTCTGCTGGTTGGGGGCCCGTCCTCCGTCAAAGTTCCAGCAAAACTGTTCGCTTGTTTTTGTGTAATCCTGCTCATAAAACCAACCAACATGGACACAGGCGTAACAAAACGTTAGCTTACTTTGTGAAAGAAGCTGCCGTGAAACAGTAGATACAAGGTTTTGAGCAAATTCTCTCATGATTTGATCCTTCCACTCCTAAGGAGACAGCTAAACTGGACCTTTGTCAGCTCGGCCAGCAACTGTACTCTACTTTGCGGGGCCTTGCATCCGATGCTGCATCTAGTGCGGGGAGAAAACCTCTGCAGCAATAACTACTATAAAATTGATGAAGATAAATTGACACAATAAAGTGACTGCATGTGTATTTTGTTTGGGTCAAGTTAGACTTTACTAACTCATAAAATAAATGATGATAGAGCTCCTAACATTTAAAAATGATAAGCATGCTAACGTTGATCAAACTCTATAAAAACAGCAGACAATAAGGCGCTGGGCGGTTGTTGTGATCGGACATTTAATGATTTAAAGAGGTCACTGGCGCCGTTTGGCTCAAACTCTGAATCGCTGTTGTGTTCGCATCATTATACATCTGCCTGCTAACACATAAAAAGTGACGGCTGCCGGCCAAACATCTTTACCGACGGGACCCACGCCGGTGTGTTTGTAAGGCTCAAACCCAGTCTGACCGAGCCGATACCCTTCCTCCGCCCTGCGGATGACTCTCCTCTGCCCTCGCCGTTTGACATGTTGCTCCTCTGATGGATGTTTGCCATCTGGACAAGGTGTCCCTGCGCTTTCATCAGGCCCTCAGCAGGCAGGCAGGCAGATAGGCCGGAGGAGCGGGGCGAGCATCCCGTGCCTCGGCGCGGGAGATAAAACAACCGTCCCATGTCACCGCGCATGAGATAAAACAAGGCTCCTCTTCACAGATCATACATCAGCATTATACCATCCGACGCCAGGAAGCAGCAAAGCATGCCGGGTAGATGACACACCTAGAAAGATGGATCTCTCTAATCTGTGGAGCAAACACATAAATTATCCCGGGGTATATTTAAGCATGTGCATGGGAAGTGGAGAGAGATTTTTATCCCATGTTTGAAAAAATTATTTTCATTTGACTCTACGCCGATAGAAACTTCAAAAAGATACGCGTCAGATCATCTTTTAACCTTGCCGAAATTCCTGCCATGTGTGTTCGACAGTGACATGGCACGACCTCACTCTCCCTCCGAGACTGTAGAGCCCGACACGTACCATCAATAGCAGCTTACATCGTCACTCTCTTCATCTGGGAATGGAAACACATCATCCTCGTGTCTCTGCCTGAACTCTGCGCGGCCCTGCGGGGGCAAATCTCTGCAAGACCGACCGTGCGGTGATTTATCAGGAAACCTTGATGACCTGCGCCGAGGAGACGCAGAAGAATTACAGCAAAGGTCTTCATCTTTCACCTCCGCTCAGGACGCCATCTTTTTGTATCTTCATTTTCTCCCTCCTGAACTCTATATACACACACATTGAGCTTGATCCGGAGCAGTTTTCAGTCGCGGTCTGACAAACACTTGACATCAGAATCTGACTGGATCACTCCCCAGTTTCCTTCCTTGTGTTCTCAACCTCTCAAACCCGATTATCTATGATTGTTCTGTTATCCTCTGAGCGGGCTCAAGCCACCTGTCATCCTCCTCCCCACTTAACTAAATGTGGTTTTCATCTCTCTAACATGGTTTAGATTTCTGCTCCGCTCCATGACTGCGAGCCGGCCCACTGTGAAGTGGATTATGGTGCTCAGATGCCCGTCGGTTTTGCAGCAGGACTGTTTATTTGCAGAAACTGGCACTCGCGCTGTCTCAACAACCTCCCAGTCAAGTGCACCGCAAGCTTTAATTACTGGAGTTTGAAATGAGGCTCCATTAAAATGAATGACCTTCATTAAAGCGGTATTAAGGGACAGATGCTTTTCGCTGGTGGGGTTGAACATGCACCAAGAAGGGGGGGGGTGGGTGGGATCACTTGACCAGACGTGCAAGTGCCTGAATAAACAGCTCGGCAGGTTTTTCTTTCTTTCGCCGTCTTTGAGCGAAGCCCCACTGCGACCGCCGTCGAGATTACAACCACCTGGCTGTGCGTCCTGCTCGCCCCCCTACCCTAAACATTTTAATCATGGATGAAATTCATTTATATGTTGCGATAATTGTGCCTAATTGTTTCTTTGAAGGGGACCGAGGCCGGCAGCATCTGGCTGACATATGGCCCGATGCTTGAGAGAGAGCGACTTTGTGCCCGGCAGGAAACCGTGGGCGCTATCGGCTCTCTATCAACCATTTAGCCCGAACGAGCCCCGAGCCCGTGCTGCTGAGGTAAATGAAGCCGAGCCCTCGACTGAGCCGGACGAGGTGTCTTAAGTGCATGCGTTTGAACCGCTCTCAAGGTGTGCCGTCGCCAGGTTTGGCAAATGCTCAGCAGCCTTTTACTTGTCCAGCTGGGCTTCCCCTCTCTGGTTGAACAGTACGTTCCATATGGCCCGCAGACCTGTGATGGTATGCACAAACACACATACTGCACTTTACTTTAGCCGTGCGGTAATGAACGCACCAAGATACACACCGGCTCTCGCACGGGCAGGAATCCACAGAATTACCGTCATTATGGATGATTCTGCAGCGCTCCGCTCACATCTGCTGCCAGACGGTCGGTGCCAGCGCAGGAAGAAGTGCGCCCTTTATGCAACAACGTGAAAGCCAGAAGTGTGGAGGGAAGCTTACTGTGGCTGCTTCCATTACTCCTTTGGAAAATAAATTATTTAAAAATAACATTGCCACCACTGACCATTCCTTCGTCGGTCAAACTAAAATCCAGCCTGTGTGTCGCCTTAATGTGAACAAGCAGCAGGAAGAAGAAATGTTTGTCGAGCATCACCGCTAGCTTGATTCAGCTCTGCTAAAGTTAACAGTGAGGTGAAGCAGTGACACTGGGTTACATGAATGCATCTGTCCGAGTGAAGGCGGATTTAATCAAAAATAATGAAATCAAAGATAGAGAGAGATCATCACAAAATATAAATACATTTAAGGGATATTGCTTAATAAGAATCGTAAATCATGGGGGTTGATTTCTGCAATAATTCTTTTTTCCAAGTGTTTTTTGTTGCTTTACCATGTTTTGGTAAAACCACACTTTATAAGAAGGGTGTAAATCATGACATACTTAAGTAATAAGTTAACTCATGTGTGAGTCATGATGACTTCACACATGAATCCATGTTGCTGTGAAGTAACCATGACGTCACTCATTCACACCTAATAGATCATCAGTCAGAGCAACATTATGTAACTTTTTTAAGGTTAAACAACAGCTTCAGAGTCATGTTGGTGGTTCAGAGTCTTGTAATAGTGTGAATGGTGTCTTTGTTTCAGCCGTTCTGCCCCCGTCACTTGTTTCTGCTCTGTGTAACTTCAGTGAGAGGGTCGGATCACAGCTACATCACGTCTGTTACAGACCTGGGATCTGTATTTACAACCATTGTATTAACAGAAACTGTGGAAGGTGCAGAATCGCACAAAAAGCCAATTTCAACATGATTTTAGCTTTAAAGATGTAATATGTAAGAATTGACCACTTCTTGAATTTATACCTCCCAACACATATGGGGCAGCGTTTCGCCAGAGTAACATCCATGCATGTAGCCACTGTTAGCTTGTTAGCCGTGCGGCTAGCCAGATTAAAAGGTTAGAGGGGGGTCGGTGTTTACACTGTTAGCACAGGAGCTGCTGACTGCTGGGAAAAAAAATTGGTTTTCAGGACGAGGGCTAGCTGGTTAGCACGCTAACCTTCGTACATATAACTTCAACACAATACATCGACGTCTGTCTTGACATTCTGTTGATAATTATTAATTTTTTACATACTGCTCCTTTAACGAATTAATTCACAGCTACTTCAGACAGGAATTCATCAGACCCTCATTACAGGCATTAAATCATCATTAGTCATGCATTAGTTACAGTAAGAATATTATTTGCACCGTTATAATAAAGTGTTACCCACGTTTCCTTTGTCAAAACCATATTTTACATTCACATCGAACATATAAAACATGTACAGCCAGGCTCATACATTCACAGCTCCTCTGTCTTAAGGATGAATATCTATGCTTGTGTGTGTCTCATTCTTTCTTCTTCACACTCCCACATTGACTACAAGACGTATGTTGTCACCGAAACATGCACACAAACCTGAGTGCAGCTCCTGCCATGTAAACATAACCTTCCCCAGCAGCATCTGGAGATACAAACACAGGTCGCCATTGAAGAGATGATTATTTTTCTCCTTCTCTCCCTGAGTGATATTCTCATTCATGCTGAGAGCCTGTCAGTCAGTCAAGCCCCCCCCGCAACACATCCCCACCTCGTCACTGAGTGTCGTTGATGCTGACATGTCACATCTGGAAGCTCTTCCCTACATGTGCTGCATAGACATTTCTCTACTCACTTTCCCTTTTCCCAGGAGGCCTGATTGTGAAGCTCCTGTAACGATGTGAAAAAGGAGACTGAGATTCCTCAACAACAGCTCTGGGCTAATGAATGCATTCTGGAGACATTCCTGCGCCGGTGTTACCGGATCGGTTTCCTCAGTAGGTGGAGAATAAAAGGAGATCAAAATGGGAGCAATTTGCTACTTCTGAGGTTTTTAACACCTTGTTTGCTCTGAGGGGATCTTTGTGTCGGGTCAGAGGAGTGAAACCTATTTTCAAATTGGGATGAGATGCTCTGTGGTTTGTGTGATAGCATGCTAGCTTCTGTAAACAAAGCGTGACATCTTGAAGGAGACATTTTCAGGTTCATAATTTTATTTTGGGTTACTACTAGAACAGGTTTGCATGCTTTAATGTTAAAAAGACTCATGCTGTCCAGTGCTGCAGCTCTGTGTTCTCCCTCCGTCTGAAACACTCTAATTTAGCTCCTGTCTCTTTAAGACCTGCCCCTCTCATTGGTCGGCTCAAACACGCCTGAGCCAGCCCCGGTTACAATACCAGAGTGCTACATTAATTCTAACGTTGCAAGCGCAAAGCATTTTGCAGCTCTCCAATTTCGTTGTACTTAAATGCAGTGACAATAAAAGCATTCTATTCTATTCTATTCTATTCTATTGTTATCGGAAGGTCGCTGGTTTGATTCCCCTGGTCTGCATGTTGAAGTGTCCTTGGGCAAGATACTGAACCCCAAACTGCTCCTGATGTGCTGGTTGGCTCCTTGCATGGCAGCCACCGCCATCAGTGTATGAATTACTGTAAGTCACTTTGGACAAAAGTCTCTGCCCGAACGTAAACGTAAACATGGTGACTGTGATGTCACAAAGTCACCTAATTAAAGGCGGGACTACTGACGAGGTGTTTGAGGAGCAGTCTTTCCTATGGGAGAGAGGAGCTCCTGTTGCTTTGGGCTTTGGCCTTTTTGACGTTCAAGATCTTTTACATGAGGAAGAACCTTTATAAAACATTTCAGTAACAGAATAACGCGCAGTGAGTCTCCTTTACAGATGTTTGTTGGACACTCGACACTCGTTGGCTCAGCAGGAGGCAGCGGAGCCACTTCGAGCCGCTGTTTCCTGTGGAAAATATATGCTAAGTGTGCTGCTGAGCTCTGTTACAGGCGAGGGTGTTCTCCTGGCAGGAGGAGAAAATGAAATAATCATTAATACGTCTGAAGGGTAAATGATGTCATACACAGGGAATAAATGTAGCTGTCTGCAGAGAGAGTGACACTTTGGGCTATATTGTTTCACAAGCACAGATATGTTACACACTGTGACACACACTGCACACAACAACATAGGTGTACCGACACACACACACACACACACACACACACACACACACAGTCCATTGATGAAGGGTAGGATGATCTGCTTCCAGTTAGGTCGCACACTGTTCCTGTTCGGCGAGTGTACAAAGAGATGGATCCAATTTCAGGACATGCTTTTAAGGAAACTCAAACTGAAACACGTTTCTGATTGGAGAACAAAGGGCGAGAATCAAAACCTGTTGCAGAGGTGACCTGGGCTAAAGCGTGCTCACAGCTCTAAACACCAGCTCCTCCACAAAACGCCAACTCCAAACAAGGCCCCTCCTGAGCATCCTGTTCCTGCAACGCGGCGAGGCGGCCTGACAAACGGAGCCAGATTTGATACCTCAGCTATCTAGAATTACAGTTTGTTTTGAAAACTCGGTGACACATGGATAAACTACAATTTAGGTTGCTTATGACTTCCAGAGATGTAAAGGCCAAAAGCTGAGGCTACTGAAACCTCGGGAAGCTTTGAAGACGAGAAACATTTCAAGAATCAGTCGAATGAACAGCAATCTCAAACACATGTCGCCTCGCGCAGCACGTTTGGGAAAAGTACACATCAGGAATAAAAAATAAATTGTTCGAGGAAATTTTAAATATGCTTAAACCAATTTTATACATGTAAGATATGAAGTGAAAGACCTCTGAATAGGAATTGTTTGACATTTTGGGAAACACACTTATTTGTTTTCTTGCCAAAAGTTAGATGAAAACATTGACACCACTCTCATGTCTACTATAGCAGGCAGCTATAACTTTGCATAAAGCCTAGAAAGCAGTCTGTACACAAGCCACATGAGCTAAGTTAGCGTAGCTTAACATAAAGACTGGAAGCAATGGCTTTGTGCAAGGAAACACAAAAATGTTTCTGCAGACACAAAAACATTGCTAACAACACTGATTTCGATGAAAGTAAATTATACTTAAATTACAATATGCTCTGACTCAACATTGAACAGTTAGCTTTAGCTACATGCTGCTAGCGTAACTGCTAACTACTGCTAACAGCCCAGTAGTAGATTTTCCTGATGACAGATACTGGTAGCTTTATTTCTAAAGTAACTGCTAACTGCTGCTAAATGTAGCTGACATTAGCCAACACAAGCTCTGTTAGCCATGCAGCTAGGCTAGCAGTGCTATTTGCTGACTCATCCCCGGGTTGCCAAGAAAACCACCTCGGTGCTGAAGTGGGATCCGTCTTCTCTGAGGTTGCGTTGTTCCGTCAAGGTCCGACTATATGCACTTAACCAGAGATTATCTGGCCAGTCCGACCAGAGTCAGTGCACCATTAGCCCCGTGGTGGGGGGCATAGCACATGTTTAGCGCTGTTGGCTATAGCCTACAATAAACGCCAATTAATATTCTTGACACGTCCCTCCTGAGCTGCCTGTTTTGACAGGAAACACCTAAACACACAGCCTCCATCAGCCATGTCATGGGAACTTAAATCAGGTCTAGAAAGAGAAAGTCTCACACACAAAGCCCAATAAAACCGCAGTTAGTTGTGTTTACTGTTACACTTTGTTTTTTGTAGGAAATAAACAATAACATGGCTGTTTCCACTCTTCGTGCTAAGCTAAGCTAGCTGAATTCTGGCTGTAGATTTCTATCTAACTCACACCAAAAAGTCAAGTGAGTGATGCCAAACGTTTTCCCTCTTGTAACTTTAAATTCACACGTAAATAGAACGCTCTTCCCGAAAGAGCAAAACCTGTAGTCGACCTAAAAACGCTTCCATGCAACAGTGTTAAGCTGCTATTTGTGGAATTGAAATCATTTCTGAAAATTGCTTCATCCTTTGCACAACAACAAATCTGCACACAGGACTACACCGAGCACACAAATCTCATACAAATGGTCCATATCAAC
Source organism: Sparus aurata (assembly GCF_900880675.1). NCBI lineage: Eukaryota > Metazoa > Chordata > Actinopteri > Spariformes > Sparidae > Sparus > Sparus aurata. Next base: position 7,328,796 of record NC_044197.1, read on the forward strand.
GTCCCAGAGGTGATCTGAAGTCAGACCAGGGGGAAGGTTCATTACTTTTCCCCACAGAGACCGCGGCGTTTGGTGGTCCGCTGCCCGAGGTCTCTGAGCTCGGCCTGCACCTGTGGCCGGCTGCAGTACGTCCACAGCTGAGGAAAAAGAAAATAAGTGCGGTACATAACTGCCTCTCTAATGGAGCTTAAGAGTGGCCTCGCTCATTTACTGTGAAGAACACAGGGTTTTGAAATGACTTGTAGCACAATGACTCTCAAACAGCGCTCCGTAGTGTGAGTGGTCTGCAGCTCTGGTGTGCATGGACGACCTTGAGATGGTATCAGTTTTTAAACCGTGCGCTGGATGGAAAAAAAAAAAAAAAGAAAAAAGAAAAAGGGAGATGTGAGAGCGAGGACTGTAAAGGTTTGGAGCAGAGGTTAAATATACGGGTTGCCCACATTCGCCAGGAGAAACAAGCGGAAAGTCCTACACAAACATCATTGTCTGCTACTGAGGCACAGAGACCGACGGATAGTGCATCAAAGACTCACTGAAGGACATGGAGGTAAACTGTCTCAGACCCGACACAGGCTGAAACCTGAGAACGCAACGGAGGTCTCTTTGCATTCACCATGTGGTTATTTTCATTTTAAACAAAGAAAAGCTGCTTTTTCTTTTTTTTTTTTTTCTCCCCCTCTTTTTGTTTTGAGAAGTCAATACGATCGTACTGTGTCTGAAACAAAAGCATTATTTTTCTGGCGCGTACCCTGCCTTGTTTTTTGGGTCGTAGCGAATAGCAGCTGGATCTCACCGCTTCTTCCCCCCCTCTGATTCCCTCCGCGCACAGGATTTTTATTTATAACAAGGGTGTAATTTATGAGAATCTGAAGGCCCTGACTGCTCCATAACCCGGGTCAGACTCACTCATTCTTCAGCCTGACAGGGCCGGGCTCCTGGAGTTATGGGATCAAGGCTGATGTCTTACAGAACACCGCTCTGGGGAACAGGTATCCGCACTTCCTTATTTTATCAGCTCTCCAACAAGTGAACACGAACAAGGGCCCCTATAAATCACCTGCTTCTGATGACAGCCCAGAGGCAGCAAGGCAGAGCATCGTCTGATGTCGTACATGTGTGCCATCTTTCTTTTTTCTCTTAGAAAGAAATGTAGCATGACAGACTTGGGCTCTCCTCGTGCCTCCGTGTGGGCGCAGCAGCCTACACCTGCAGAGCGAGAGGACCAGATGACGCCACATTAGCCTCAGCTCTCGCTACGTGAGTATCCTGTCGTGTATCGTATCTTGTTAGGTGTGAAAGAAATAATACGCTACATAACCGGGGAAAAAACGCCATGTGGTCGACATCACGTAAAGTGCATGTGACATTATCCTGCTTGAGAAACATTAACTAACGTTTATGTTGGCCCTAAACTACACGAAACAATTGTAATATATCCTCTCGAATGAAGAAAAGTTGTTTTATCAATGTCAGTGTTAAAAATATCGAAAACAAATTATTATTTAACTAAATATTCTGTCTTGTAGTGTATCCTGTCATGCTAAATCACCTGAAATAACAACAACATGTTCGATATTACAATAAGGTGATATTAGCTGTTGGAGAAGCTAACATTTATACATCAATGTCTTTATTGTGCATGAAATAAAGGGCGTATTTTCAAAATACTTTCTAGCTAGCTTAATATTATGTCTTGTGTGTTTTTCTAGGTGTTAATGAAATTAGCTACGATGCTAAATCACCACAAAAAGCAACAACATGGTTGTTATTAGGCTACAATCTGTGCAGGTGCTATCAGCCAACATTTATGTTAGCTCTAAACCGTTTGACAAATGTCGTGAGGCTCATATAGTGTCTTTTCAATGTCTGTATTATAGCTAGCTAGCTTATGTTCTGAATCTTAGTGTGTCTTTTTCATTTTGAAGGAAATTCTATGCTAAATCACCAGGAAAGAAAACATAAACAATAAAAACAAACCAAAAAAAAAAACCCCAATATGGTTGACATTAAACAATGTGCAGGTGATAGCCTGTTAGCCTGCTGGAGAAGCTAACATTTGAATTAGCCCTCGTGTGATACAGATTGCTAGGTGTATACAATATGATGTCAGTGTCAAACTTATCATATAGAAAATAAAATATATTTTTGTGTTTTTGACTCTGCTCAGGATAAAATGGAATCATTACGACATTAACAAACTCATCAAGCTAATCTTAAAAGAAACATTTGAAGTCAGAGTTAAGTTGAAAATTTTTCTATTTTCTCTACACTTTGCTAATGTTAGTTACACGGGAGACATGAACATTTAATTTGTATGCTTCTTGGTTTTCATTAAATTTAACCAGTGAATCCATGTGGGTGGGTGGGTGGGGGAGTGAACCAGCCGTCTTTTATTCAAAAGGTCGATGACCTCGATTCTCTTTCTACTGTCTGTGTGAGGAAAGTGAACACAAACATGTGCGCTTGTTTCCCAGTGTATGTACATTGTGTGGGTTGTGTGTGTGTGTGTGTGTGTGTGTGTGAGAGAGAGGAGGAGACAGATACGGTCACGGTCAACAAGACAAGAACAACAGATTCATTACATTTGTTTGACCAATAACTTCCTGTGGAAGATAGATGTGTTTTGGGCTGGAGCAGCTGTTCGCTCTGACAACAGTCACTCCCCTCGCATGATGTCCCTGTATGGCAGAGGAATTATCATTCAGTGCACGTACGTATGTGTGTGTGTGTCTGCCTGTGCGTGTGTGTGGTCTGGGTTAACAGGTTCAGCGTGGCTAATTCAGAGGGCCCAGACACAAACCCGGTCCCACCTCACACTTTTGAGAAGGGCCACAGACACTGGAGGCCTTTTCTCATGAAGTTAGCGCCCTGGTGCATGTTCAGCTGCGCACATATGTGTGTCTCACTGTGTGTGTGTGTGTGTGTGTTTGTGTGTGTGTGTTGGACTGTTCGCTGGACTGAAACCTAAATCAGCACATGAAAGGTGTGTATCTCAGTGTTGCTTCTCCTGCGTCTCTGACAGGAAACAGACCCTGGCTGCGGTATTTGGTTTCTCCAAACTCACACAGGACTCGATTTCAAACATGGGACGGAATTCGAAACAGAAATGTAGCATGAGTGGGGACAATAAGGCCAATGTTATGTCACTAGTTAACTTTAATTCCACAGATTGCTCACTGCTGTTCCAAATATATCAATTTAGTGTGAATGAGAAAATGAAGATATTATGCATGTATTGAAATCAGCCTTATTCTTTCATCCGGACGCGCCGATGTTTCGTATTTACTTCTGAGGACTGTTTTGATCATTTAATTCCGCTCTGCTTCGCTTGATGCGGAATAAATCCTCCTCTTAGCGTCGTCTCTGTGTGTGTCCTCGCGGTGAAACATTTACAGTCTCCATCAGCGGCCCCGGCAGGAGTTTGGGGCTATTTGTGTAACGCAGCTCTCCCAAAACACCGAGACCATGGGGGCTGACACCTTAACAGCACAGGGGGGAGGAGGAGGGAGGGAGGGAGGGAGGATGAGCAACACTCTGACCAAAAGAGAGAGAAGAGGGGGGAATTATGGCGCGTCTATCATCACATTTGCGCAAATGTTTTGGCTAGACCGGTTGAGTCTTCTCTGTCATCACTTATCACCTGACGTTAAATCCCCGAGCAGCAGCAGAAGGAGGAGGAGAGAACCAGAAAGTCCGGCTGCAGCAGAGGCGGCCTTAAACGCAGCATTTTCAAATATTAATAAAAAAGGATGGATTGAATTTTGTCTCTTGGCAGCTCATCACAGATATCGTCCCCTGTTGTGGGTCCCATTGAACTTTGGCGAGGGTTAAAAGTTTGTTGATGTTTTCTGCCGAGTTGAATTTCCGCTTCGAGGGACGAACTTGAGCACAGGCATCAGCATTGTTTCTTTTTTTGCGGCTTGCATTTTATTTTGGGATCCCACATTGTCTGACTTTGTATCTGTTCGCAAAAAAAAGAGACACGAGACGTCGACCGGGCGTGAGCGAAGTGAGGACAGCGCTGTAGCTCCTAATGAGGCCGAGGAGTGACGGCACACAGCAACAACGTGCTGACAGAACCGACCAACGCCGGCGCTCCAGAGGTGGACCGGCACACTGAGTGACGTCTTTAACCCTCCAGCCTCTCAGAAATACCCTCCACTCCGGGGGACTTTCATCCCCTGTATTACTTCACCGTGTGAAAAAAAAAAAGTCTTGTTTATTGGAATTAGCAGCTATACTTGGCGTCAGCTGAGCCATTCTTACAGGGCTTAACCTCCCCGAAGAGGACAAAACTGGGAAGAGGAGACAATCCTCCATCATTCCTCTGGAGCGCTTCCTGGACGGCTGTTTCAGCCCCTGTATAGCGTCGAGTTCTCGTCTTTCTCACGAGCCTGTGTCCAAGGCACCATTGTGCTCCAGCGCTTCAAATGTGGTTCCATTTCCTGCGAGCAGTTTAAACATAAACAATCGGGGCACGCTGTTTCCCCATCAATATACATCTATTTTGATTCTGAAGGGTCTTTCCACAAGGGAAACCAAATTTAATGTAAAATGGCAAGATGTACTTCCAACTCCTTTTTTTTCTTTTTGGCTAGCAGTGAAACAACTTTTGGTTTGAGGCATGCTATTGTTATTCAAACCAGATTGCAGGCAGCGGAAAGAAGCTGTCCACACAGCACTGACGTATATTGACAACTTCTGAAGTTGATTTTGCAAAAATTTGTTAGCAAACAGTCGGCTATGTAGACATCTAGCAGACGCGTAGCAACATCAGCATTAGTTAGTTTGGAGTCCTGTTTCTGATCGACTTGTGAAAAAAAAGTCGCTCTCCTTTCAGGTCGGTTCACCACCGACTACTGAGGGGAAATATCCGGCTGTGTAGCTGCTGCGGCTGTGTAGCTGCTGAACCAGTGCTATGTTAGTTGCTAACTGTGGAGATATCGTAGAGTTAATTTTTATTTTTATCCACCTCTGACCGAAAACAACATAATTAGAGCAGTGAAAGCGAACAGACACAGCACATTAGTGAGGTATTAAACCAAACCATTGAGCTTGAAGCAGCTAAGACCCTCCAGGGGGATTCAGGTGATTCAGTACAAACATCCCCTTTGTTTCATTGTTAATATACAGCTAGCGATTTATATCAACTCCACGAATCGTTTCCAACTTTCTCTTAAGCGGCTCTGTGTAACAATTTGCAGCAATTAACATACTAATCACTTTTTTATTGGCCGCATGCGAGCGGACTGTAACGCGACGTGATGAATGAGACTCTCCTCGTCTCTCTCGGTCGCCTGTGGACGATTTGTTTAGGTTGTTTAACGCTGCTGGACAGTGGATATCTTTGTGAAGGAGTCGGGTTGCAGTTTCCCCAACGTTTCTTTACATTTTCATTTATTTCTCAGGGAATGATGCATGGATCCTGATGAAAAGAAAGCAGGCAGATAAGGTTATTTGGCATCTCTGAGTGAGTACAATCTGATGCAGATAAAGGGGACAGCTGGGCCTTTCCAGTTTAGAAGAAAAAATGCTTACATGTTGTGTTGTCCCTCTTAAATGACGGTGTGTAGATACAGTTCTGGGGTTGGGGAGTAGCTGTGTGCAGTTTAATCATAGCTCCTCTCCCAATTTCCTCCTAATGAAATAATCCCTGTCGACCCGACCCGACGCACCGCTTTCCTGCCCACAGTCGAGTCCGAAGATTAAATTAGAACCACCTTGTGAATCTGCGAGCAAGACAGAAATATCCTGAGAATGGCGCGTTTGTGTGTGTGTTTGTGTGTGTGTTTCGTCAGACAGGCCAGTTTTCTGACTCGAGGCCTGTGGCCCTGTGTCAAGCATTTGACCTCTGGCTGGTTTTCAGTGTCAAGGCTCTTTAGGTGCCCAAGTGCCACAGTCTGTTTCCATGGAAATGTGGCTGCGAAGGAACATCCATCACTGCTGAAAGTCCGACCCAGAATACCCAAACACACCCTGCCCACTCGTATTAAAATTCCTCGGCATGGCACTCCACCGCTGGGCACACACACTCTACTCCGGTCAGGGGGGGTGGAGGGGACGGCTACCTGTTGCCGTGGCAACGCTGGCCAAAACACAGAGGTCAGACAAGCGTGTCCGTGTCATTCCTAACGTGACAGCGGTTTGCCATAAACCCCGGCCGGCGTGGTAATGATACTCCTGCGCAGTGGGCGGGGCTGGCGTTCGGCTCTGTGGACGCTGGTCGGGGCCCAGTCTGGCCGCACTCACAAATGGGGAGGCAACACAGGAAACCGGGGCTTCCAGTAAAAACATGTAATTAGAAACACATTGACTGGGAGCTCTGGCATGATACACCCAGCAGGAAGGGAGAGACACATGCAGGCAGGGATGCACGCCGGAGGGAAAAAAAAGAAAGTTTTGAGTGAAGCGGAGGACAAGATCAGTGGGTCACTGGGAAAGTCCCATGAGAAAAATCAAAGGTTGTAAGACAAAAATGGAAAAGCAGAAACACGGACGGTGACGGACGAGAGGCATCGTTACGGAGGCAGGGAGATCTCAAAACCAGTCTGACCCGTCAGCCAGACAAAACACTTGGCAGACAATAATTCTCCACCTTCTACTACGACTGTTTACAAGATGCAGCATAAATGCCAGTGCATTTGAGAGTGCGTCAGTATGGCCCTGGAGGCCTCACCACTAACAAGCAGGCGGAGGGCAGCACAAGCTCGGCGGGCAGCGTGGTCCTCAGCGTGGCCCGGGCTACCTCGAGCTACGCCCTGCGTGGCCAGGCGGTGAACCGAGCTCCCGGGGGGAGGCCAGGTTCACCACGCTCCTCAGGAAGCCTGACGGAGGCAGATAGGTGCCCTGACACATCCTACACATTCTGATTTCCCTCCTGTGGGCCAAACTGCAGCCCAACATGAGCGGCAGTAATTAGTTTATTGTTAAACAAACAGCGCACGCTCAAGGACGTGAAGATAGACATACTGTAACGGTTATGTGTTTTTTTTAGGAAGCCAAAACCACACGCGGCAAGATTTATTGAGTTTGAACAGGCGCCCGTAAGATGATGAGAAGAACTCGCAGCTCAATCCTGAGATACCAGAGAGGCTCTGCAGGGGACGGACGTGAGAAAGATTCCCCGCGTCCACAAAGAGAAACCATCAGAGGCGCTCTTTGGTGTGTGGCTTTACAGATCAGGCGAGCGGTGACTGTGGCCTCAGAAAGACGGGGGGAGAAAGCAAAAAAAAAAAAGAGCCTTAATTAGCCTTCGCTCCCAGCAGACTGCCAACCCAAGAATAGGGGTTAGATTAACAACGAGAACCGAACACTTTTAATCAACTCTCAAAAGTGTTTCCTCGTACCACCATCTACAACCTCCCCCCAACGTCAACAGTTCACAAACACATAATTAGATGGAGCGGAGGAAATGGATGTTTAGTAGGTGATGAGGTTTTATACATTTCAAAATACAAACGTGTGAAGTGACAATTCACAGTCCACAGATGCAGAGCAAACGGCAGGAAAATGTGCATTCATCGAGGTCATCGAGGAAGCAAACGAGTCTGAGAATGAAACGGGACAGAGCTGCACTTCTACAAATACTGTATTGAGCAATGATTAATACAGAACAAGGTAAACATACTGTAAGGCACAATGACCCTGGGCCATTCATATGAAAATGATTCACGGCGAGGAGTGAACGCACACACACACAGTACTTTGGATTTTCTGTTTGTCCCTAATACAGTTTGGGACGCAGAAACAGTAACTCTTGGAGCACCAACAGGCCGTGGGAAGGAGGCCAACTCATTCATCTTCAGTTCATAATGACAATCCGACAGTTTTTAAGTTTATACCTGGAAACACAAAACTGGTTCAACAGGATCTTCAAATTAGGAGAAAATATGAAACGGAGCCCTCGTATGACATCGATCCAACCAGCCAGTTTTCTCTCGGGGCCGTTTATAACTTTTTAAAAATGAGGGCCCGAGAACATCAGAGGAAGGTGCATGAAAGGCCGACGACAGTTTGTTTACACTCTCTGGCGATCGTGTAAATAAAGACGTCCACTTGTGAGCTGTTTCACATTTTGGTGCCGGTCGGATTTCTGTTCTCAGAGCTCCGCTTCTGCGTCTCCTGCTCGACCCATCCTGTTTCAATACGTTTTATTTTGAAAAAAATAAATAAAGCAACATGGTTTTTGACGTCAGCTCTGAGGCCGGACAAGCGTGTAAATATTAAGACATCAAAGAACAGGTGCAAAGTGTGAGAGAAAGGTGTAAACAAGTAGAAAACGTGCAGGTAGGACTTAAAGGGTAACTCCGCCATGTTTACACATTAAAGTGTGTTTACAGGTATCACTGTATATGTGGGAAAACTCCTTTAGAGTCTTTTGTGGCTCCAGGAAACAGCATTTAATTTATCCAGTGATGTCACTCAGTGGCTAAGCTGCATTGTGGGTAACGTAGGCACCACGAGAATGCATAAAAAGTTGATAGCTCTGGTTCATGTTTTTTAATTGTCTGAGTTCAACAGAGTTGTAGCAGTGCAATGCTGGACTAATAGACTGATTTTCAAAACCCTTTGCCTACATTACCCACAATGCAACTTAGCTACTAAGGGACATTACTGGAGTAAATTATTAGATCACATGCAGTTTCTTCTTGAGCTACAAAAGCCTCATTATTACTTTAATTTTTGTCATATTTAGTAATACTCCCCGAGACCTGTAAACACAATTTAATGTGGAGAAATGGTGGAGTTACCCTTTAAAAAAGTGCACTAACAGGTCTTTGGTCACAAGTGTTCTCTTCGTCATGGCGACTGGTCAGAGACGTACAGTAAGGTGTTCAGACAGTCGGTCAGAGGTCAGGCTGTAACAGCATGAACAGTAACACTGGTTAGAAATACTAGAAACTAGAACTGAAATATTAAACACGGCGGCTCTGGAAGGATTGTGTATGCTCAGATATCCACAACAATATCTAAACAGTGTGACAGAAAGAATACAAATGTACATCCTGTGTTCCAATTTTCAAAACACTCGGCCAAATGTTTCCCATATCCTACATGTATGTATCTTTAATAACAACATTCCTGCTATCTATCCATCTGTGTATACAGTACTGTATGTAGAGGCCATGCTGCCTGCATGAAGCATGAGGCCGAACTTTATCTGAGGAATCAGATATCATTTTCATGTAGCCAGTGGTTCCATAATTGGCTCTAGCTCTCCGTCTCCCCGTGGACATTCTCCATATGTACTTTGAGGTAGTCGTTCCTGGTGAACTTCTTATGGCACAGCTGGCACTCTGCCATGGGCCGGTTCGGGTTGTGTGTGAGCTTGTGCCTGCTGAGCATCTTCTTCAGGCTGAATGACAGGTCACACACCTAGAAAACACACAGAGAGATGAAACACAGCATTTTGAAAGTCAGTTTGTTTAATCTGTCATGAAATCGAAGACGCTCTGTTTTAGCTCCTGTCTCTTTAAGAACACCCAGTCTCTCCTGATTGGTCAGCTCACACACGCCTGAGCCCGCAACGCTTACAACAACAGAGCAGCTGTGCTAAATGAATTCTTATGTGCTAAACTGGCAACTGGGCATTAAATATACAAATATGTGACTCTGTGATGTGGTGTGATGTCACAAAGTCACAGAATTAAAGGCGGGACTACTGACGAGGCGTTTCAAGGAGCAGTGTTTTCTGTGGGAAAGAGGAGCTCCTGTCAGTTCGGACTTTGACCTTTTTAACTTTCAAGATCTTTTACGTGCACATGAAGTACAATAGGTCTCCTTTAGGTTTTTGTTTCTCCTCACTGTAGAGTTCAGTCGATGCACAGAATGATTTGTGAACCACACGCGGCGGACCTTGGCGACAGAAATCCTTTTTCTTTCCCACCAGTAGCGAGAGGGAATGCATGCAACTTAACATCCATCATAAATGAGCCATTTTACACTGTACAAATGACTCCATCGTCCTCTATCAATCACGATAATCCGCCACTGGCTGGCGTTCAGCTGCAGTTTAACATACTGCTTCGAGAATCACAGCATGTGTCCTCCTCAATCCATCTGTGAAGAACTTCAGAGCGATGAATTACATTCAGAAAGTCTCACAGACATCTTACATCTGTGGCTAAATGGGGAAAAAAAAGCTGAGCAGTATGATAAAATTCATTTTGGGTTGGGAGATTCATGTCAGTTTAATGATGTATTCAGCCAAAGCATTTCTGTTTTCCAGCTATTGTGTGGGTGTATGTTCATAATCACACCGTCTATCACGAGTTCATCAGGCAGCTTGAGCAACCGTATTGATCACGTTCTAGCTTTATACGATCCAAGTGGAATTAAACATCCTTCAAACAATCTACAAATCTGATCCAGTGTCAGTAGAATATTGGGAATTTTATAAAGTGAAGCGGTGACGGGAGTTGATGAGAGAGGGGCCTCCTCGTCTCATCGTAACCCAGATGTTACTGGATGCTTCTACAACATTTTTAATGCTGTTATGACAGACGCTGCTTACAGAGCCCCTCCAGCTTGTCTGGAAAATGTTCCTGGAACCGAGCGATCCTTTTGTCTGCCTCGAAAATCCACCCCGAAATAAAATCCACATGTTATTTCTATTATTCTTAATAGTTATGTATAGAATTATTTACATGAAAATCACTCTTCCACAGCTGGGAAAAAGAATCCAGATGAATGTTGGATGTCGGTGGGAGACACTTTCTGGTGATGCTCCGCTGACGATGAATAGGATACCGAGTCTGCGGTTCTCTAACAACAGCTAGAGCGTCTTCTCCGTGGTATATTTTCTGGGTTTAGAACTGAAGGCGATGCCGCGGATTGAGGCTTATTAGGGTGTTAAAGCTCAAAAGAGAATCTGAGAATCCAGAGTTGGGTGATGGATTAGAGAGGCAAGATTGATTTTGGATGTTGATCAAAGAATTAAGAGATATTTGGATCTTACTTACGATCTAAGAGTTTTGTCCACGACTGAGCCGTCTAGAACAAAGTCTGAGGCTGTGGACCCCCCTCAGACAAAATCAACTGCACATCCCCCCTTTTAAAAGTTTTTTTAACACAGGGCATCATGACAAGTTAAAGATGTCATATGTAACATTTCTGCACTAAAATGTCAAAAATGACGAGTCCTTTGTTGTATAGTTTGCTGAGTTGTGTACTTATGTTATCTTAAATGTTCAAACTCAGAGGAATCTGTAATTTCATCCACAGTAAAGGAGCTTTTCATTTAGTCGTGAGTCACTGTAACCTCTGGAAAAACATCAGATTATATGATAGAGAGTGAGGAAGGGAGTCGGTGGACTTGACTAAGAGTGATGGTGATATGCTTAGTTTTTTTTTTTAAAAGATTCTTGTTAGTGAACTTGTCTGCCTGGGTCACGTAAAAAGATCTTCATCGACACTGGTGGCTGTTTGACAAACTTCTGTATGATAACGTTTGTCTTTTTCTATGATTTCAAATCTGATTAATGGAATTTGATTCATGATATAAAAACATCTGTATCATGTTTGTTTGATCAGATTGAGGAAGAAGTAGCTTGAGAGGGCTGAACTACAGAAACTAACTCCTGTTGTTTTTAGACCACTGACGTGCAGCTGTCCCCTCACGAAGCATCTTTACCTAACAACTATACTACTAAAATAACATTTAACAAAAACATGATCTTAATTCTGTTTGGTGTTGTGTGTCCCTGAATCTTTGGGCTTCATTTTTTATCCAGTCACATTGAAAAGTTTTGAGGAAAAGATAGAATTGTGTAAGATTTTGAATTGAAGAGATTCCCAAGATACAGTCGGGGCTCTCTAAACAAAAAGCTCTATATTTTCTGTAGAGAGTAAATCATTATTATCATTATATGTTTCCAACTTTCTGAAATAAAACAGAGCATCCCAAAAAGTTTGTTCCTAACCTGGACAACATCCTCTGTAGCGTGTTCCCTCCCCAATTCTCTGAGGATAATTATTATTCCTAACGTATTATAAGCAGAGGGTAATTTCTCCCTCTGATCCTCTCAATGTGTTTACGTGAGATCAGCCCACTCGGCCTCTCCAGAGAAGCAAGATCGCTATCTGCCTCTTACTGAGGCCCCCCCCCCCATCTCTTCCCCACATCTGGCCTTGTTCCATCGCACGCAGACAAACACATCAGGAGATGGCAGCGGTTGGTTCAGAAGGCAGCGTGGACACTCACGTCACATTGGAAAGGTTTCTCTCCTGTGTGGGTCCTCATGTGCTCGTCCAGTCCTCTTTTCTGGCTGAAGGCCTTGTTGCACTCGCTGCACTTATACGGCTTCTCCTGCAACGACACACACACACACACACACACACACACGCACACACTGTAATTAAAGAGAGGGCAGAACAATACATAAAACAATACTTCCCCAGTTTGGACACATATGGCCAAAACCTGGAGAGGGATTCGTGTCCATTACAGTGTACTCGAGTGTAATGACACACACATGGGCACACACACACACACACACACACACACACACACACAGAAAGACAAACAGACACAGCAGAGTGGAAAACACAAGAAGATGTGGAAATATCCCAGTAACACACACACACACACACACACACACACACACACACACACACACGTGTTCACACACTGATACCCTCTCTCCTCACACCCCTGTGCGTTCTCCCTGTGAGTTTATGAAGATATGAAATGAAAGATTGTACAGCCCCTGCAGTAGGGAGGAAATGACCGGCGTAGGGGCCATCGAAAACACATGGATCCCTCAAAAGAGAAAGGAAAACATGGCACAGAAAATCCCTTTGAACATGTATCAGTGCCCGGGCACTGTGGGGCTGTAGAATATCACTCCTCCGTCTCCACACCTCATCAGTTTACCAAAGAACATTTCCTCTGTGCCTTTCGGAGGCCTGTCTCAGTGTCAGTCAAAGCAGCTATCTCACTGTGGGTGTGTTTTTACAAAAGAAAACTCCAAGTGTGTGTGTGTGTGTGTGTGTGTGTACAGCAGGGTGGACAGCCTTGAAGAGAGGGCGTGTCGTACAGTCTGAGGGGAAACAGCGGTGACACCTAAAAAGACTCAAGGAGAAGCGAGAAGGGTGGAGACCGCGGCCGCCCGTTCACAGTGTCACTCTTTGGGAAGCTGTTTTTGACAAGTCGGCCTGATAGCAAAAGGCTCTACCCATTTAAAGCTTAGTTGTCATGGGAACGGGGTGAATGCAGGAAGTAAGGGTCCTGGGAAAGGCGCTATCATGTGGGCGGGGCAAGGAGTGCCCACTGACACAGGATACAAAAGGAGGTAAAGATCAGGTTCACTGCATGTGCGCGTGCTTAAGTATGCAACTGTTTGTGTGCATGTGGCTCAGCGAGAGTGGAAATAAAGCAGTGTGTGTGTGTGTGTGTGTGTGTGTGTGAGAATCCCTCTGTGACTCGGTGACGATGTGTGTAATGCAAATTTCCACTTAAATCGTCGGCTCTGACGAGGATCACGTCTTTCTCCGTGAGGCATGAATGGTTCTTGTATGACAAAGGAAAAGAAAAAATCTATGAGAGGTCAAGGCTCAGAGGTCAGGAAACACATGGATGGACTTAGGTGATGCGGTGTACCCAGAATGCACCACTGTGACCCCGGTAACATCGAACATCTGTACCTGGTGACCTTCATTCTCCAGCAGCTGTTCACCCGCTGACCTTTGACCTGATCTTTCCTCTGAGTCTGACCACTCAGGACTGCAGAGATGCAGTTCGGTTTATTTACTCCAAAAGAGCCTCTCGTCTCATGTGTCATGTTAAATATGTTGGTATTTGTAAAGTGGCGCGCCAGCGGGAAGTCAGTGTGCGCTATTTGGCTTCAGGGTGCAGCTAGGAATCAACAAACAACTCGATACATGACATACAGAGAGAATCATGCGAAGAGCTACCAACTCACTGCTAACGATGGCCGGGACCTTCTATTTGGAAATCTTAGCTAATGTCAGAACGTGGGGAAAAATCAGCGCCTTGTACTTCAATGGGAACGTTCCCACAATCCACTTGGGCTCATTATAGAACCAGAAAGCTACGGTGACTGAAAAAAAAATCATGACACCAGATCATCCAAGAATAAATACATGGAAACACTGGCGATGCAAAACCGTCGCTGGAAAAATGGTGCATAAAACTAAAGGCTGGTTACGACCGCCACAAATCTGAGTCACCTGTCAGCTCGCCAGCAGAACGAGGCCACGGAGAGAAATCGGGCTGCATTTGAAATATTCCAGCAAATTAAGCGTGCGCGGATTTGGTCCACTGGATCGCATCAGTATTGATTGCGACCTCATTAAGTGAGGTCACAAAGACGTGACCCAGCCGCATTAAACGCAGTTTTTTTGTTTCTGTTCAGTTGCTTTGGTGAGTTAATGTGGATACATAAATCACAGCTAACAGCAAGATACCTCCTCTCACAATAAAAATGCATTTTGATGTGAAATCAGAAGTGATGAGGGTAACATCTGCAGTTTGCCAACATTAGCTAACACAGATTAATCCATTTAGTTTTTGACTGACTGGATTTAGAAGTGTTTGTAGTGTTTGTTAAAGTTTCACGACTTTCCGCCCCGTCTTAATTTTTCACCTCTTCCCCTAAATTATCGGCCACCGGTTTACTATACTAAAAATATACTTATTGAAACTGACTTGACAAAGACCAGGTTGGCTTTGATTTGTGGGCCACGCTTACAGTAGGTGATGTGATTTGTTAAAGAGATACAGACACGTGTAATTACATTCAGTGCAGCCCTTTCTTTCACCTGAGGACACAGAGAGCAGCATCGGCTCTGATTACCATTGTAAGACACACACTTGTACTCCTACTGCAGAACTTTGTGTGTGTGTTAGATGAGTCTTTGTGTTTTGGATCGTTGGTTGGGCAAAAGCCACAATTCTTGATTTTTTACACTAAACAATCAATCGATAAAATGTGAAAATAACCTGCAGAATAATCGATAATGAAAACAGTCGTCTGTTGCAGGTCTAGCATCAGGGGAGGAAAAGTTGATTCAGTGAATCAGAATCAGAGCGCATGTTAGTTCATCTTTTTGGATTTTATTTTTTTTAAAGTTACAGCACTACCACTAATATTCCACTTTAATTTCCTCGTGGAAGGAAAAGTTTAACCTTGATACCCTTTCTGGGTTTTTTACTGCCCTAATTAAAAAAAATGAAACGGCCTTCCGTCATGCCAGAGAACACACCACGGAACCTTTCACATAAAAAGTGCGTTTGTAATCGCACAACACGCGGCCACATCCATTTACATCAGACATCAAAACAATATTATATAAAAAAAAAAAACTCTTAATATCCAGGATGTCAGCGGTTCATATCGCCATCGAATGTGTTTCTTTTTAGCGGGCCACTGATGTGGTTTGTGGTACAAACACACAAACATCCATCCCGGCTCGTCTGTACATTAACAGTGAGCTGCAGCTCTCTCTGCCAAATGACATTTGTTTCGCTCGACAGTGACTTCATCTGGCTCTGCTGTTTGTAACTGTTCAGCCCATATTTCAGAGCGCTGTGAGCGAAGGCAGATCCGGGAACATTAGGAACCAAAACATCAGTCAGTTTAATCAGCCGCTCACTTCACCAGAAAATTATACCTGCCTGTTTCTACTGAGAGACGTCGACCTGGGCAGGATACCTCCATTATCAACACACTGTACCGGCAGAGCGCCGTGCTCTGGACTGCATTACACGAAGGACAAATCTTTGAAATTAACTGTGTTGACAGGCTACAACTGTCACAGTCGTAGCTGTATAAACCGATGATGGAGATCTATGATGAAACACATATTAAGTCTCATTTATCAAAAGTGGCACTAACACAGCAGCCAGATGCTCACAAAGAGCTCATGGAAAGAAACTTCGACGTGTCGAGACGTGACGCAAGGACACGAGCGCCGTCCCAACCCAGGAAATGACCTCATGACGCGCAGTGAGAAACCCACCTTTGACTCACTTTACATTTACATGTTCAGACCGTCAAAACAATGTTTCCCACGTCTGCGTCTCGAGCGGGCGTCGGTGCCAAGCGGCACCTTTTTGTGTCTGTGGGACATTACTGCATGATTTATGAAACAACCTGCAAATTACCTCACGATTAAATGAGTAGGGTGTGTCACGTATGTTAGACGCCGAGGAGACGGGACCTTTCTCACCAGGCGAGGTGTGTGAGAAGTTCTTTACGAGCTCTCTGACGCTCAGACAAAGGTTAGCGCTCCAGATTGGATGATAAAGTCGTTGGGACAGGACACCTGACACTGAGCTAGCATCCCTCTCTCTCTCTCTCTTCTTCTTTTTCACTCACACTCATTGTTTGGCTGCGATATGGAAGCACTTGATTTGACGCACTAGATATTTGCCTATATGTACATCCGAACCATCAATATGTATCCAGTCAAGTTCAACTAATACATCTATGACTGTACAGAGTAGCAGTTAGTAGCAGTGGAGAATACAAAAAGGTTTAAACACAAACAAGTTTGAAAAGCCCCGTCACTTACTCGTGTGTGTGTGCGGATGTGCATCTTCAGGCCGTCGTTCTTGCTGAACGCTTTGTCACAGTAGGGACACTGGTATGGACGCTCACCTGGGGGACAGAAAAAGCACGAATGGGCATCAGACGACGTCACTCACATATGAATCTGATACTGGAACAAACAGGTTAAAACTCCAACTCTGCAAAACAGGAAGACATGTACAGGACACGACCAGCTCGAAGACAGACCTCCACCGTCAGGTAAAGAACAGAAGTCTAGGGCTGTACCGAACAGTTCAAAGCTTCACTCATAAAGTTAACATTCACATTTCTGCACAGGTAGTGATTAATACTGATAGTATTAGTATTAAACTATTTGTAGAGTTAATTCCAGTGTTGGCTGCAGAGGATGGATTTTGACTTGTGTGATTTCCAGAACGTTCAAAAGTCAAACGATAAAAGATTAACTCATTGTCCTTTCTACTGTATGTGCTTTAATTTACTTCTGTGCTGTAATGCCCCTCTGTTATGTTACCTGAGTGTGCGCGTGATTAGTTGCAGGTGTGTTTGGTTAATTGAGTGAACGACGTGTGGGTGTAGGTTGTCTGAGGGAGCTGATTGGTTCCTGCCTCGGAGCCAGGAGTGTAAAGGCCAGCTCCTCCCGCATCATTCTGGTCTCCACGCTCAGTCAGACTGCCAGCATGTCTGTTTGTGTGCTGGATCTGTTTTAAAATAAAACCTTTAAAAATACTTTGCTGCTGCTGCTGCTGGTGCCTGGGAGATGGGAAGAGCGGAGTCTCATTTTCATGTTACACCAGTGTTTCCCATAGGCCCTTTCTAGAACAAGCAGTCTAAATGTAAACACATGTATGTATTGATGTTCTAGAGCATGGAGTCCCGACCCGATGACAATTTAGTCGGGTTGCGTTCCAATTACTTTGGAACACGACCAAAAACTTTATTCGTATTGAAGATTTCATTTCAGGATTTTATGATTCTTCGTAGAGTGACGACATGATAAACTCTGACTGATTGATGTAATAAAACAGAAGGAAGAGAAAGCCTTTCCAGCAAATTCAATAAGAAAAATTCACAAAAAAAGAAACGGTCATCCCAAACTTCATTCAAAAACGTCAACAGAAGATTCAAATGTACAAAAATGACATTCACTACAGCTCTAGACAAAACAAAAATGTGGTTGTTCGCAGAGGGTTCAGATGTACTGGTTGACCGATATAATCATCCGATATTGGCCTGTCACAGATATCTCTGTATCAGAGTATATGTTGTCTGATGTGTGCCGACAAGAAAACTTTTATTCAACAAAAAAGATGCTTAAGTATATTTAAATTCCCAGTGAATTTCACTGTTTCAGTGCACAGGCGTCATCGTGGACAATAAAGTTACTGTTAAACTGGATGTTTTACTCACTAATATCGATGAGGAACTAGTTCATGTATCTGTCTTGCTGCCTGTCCCCTCCTGATCTGCTCCATCACTAGATGTCTTCCACTCAGAGGCCGTCACTCCTGATGCACGTTGACTTTCCACTGCAGAGCTTATATTGGCTATACTTCATGGCTCGCTATCTGAGCCACGACTGGCCAACAGTTTAGGAGCACATCAGAGGCAGTGTGGCTTATCCTAGTCGGATCAAAAGCAGTCCAGCCAAAACTCGTGCAGATCCTATCTGGGCACACGGCGATGATGACAAAGAGAAAGTGACAGGCTGTCAGTCAAACAGTCCGCTGACACATGGATCTGTTTACCGCTCCTGATCCACGGGCCAGATAGGAGCACCAGAGCTGATTACTAATCTATAGAAGGGATATGAGGTAACCTATAGAACCGCACTGAAATTAAAGTCTCCGTTAGGAAAATACAGTATAAAACTGATGAGAAGAGATTCTGGGTTCAGTATTAACTTAATTAAATTCATAGATGTGCCCTTAATCTGGAAGCTTGTGAAAACGACATGCCTCTCCTGTTCAGAAAACTGAAAATGGAGCAAGGAATCAATCTCAAACAGGACTGTATTTTCTTTTTCTGAATTAATACATATGCCTGCAAGTGTACACAGCACATCTTAATGAAACCTGGCTATAAATAGACACCTACAGCGACACATCCTTCAGTGCGATCTCATTTCTTATCGGCTTTGTAGTAATCTCACTTTAGTGACTATGTGTTGGACAGGCAAGCAAGTAATTTTATTGATGGGGGAGATGGTTTGCCCCTTTAAGTAATAAGGTTAATTAGCTGTGTTTCCTTGGGATTCAAAATGCAAAGATGCTTATTATATCAGAAAATCCACCCAGGGAATATATCAGACGAGTAATATTATCCCGCTGCTATAAACACGACTGTGCTGAAGGAACGTTTCTCCTCTGGTCCTTCCGGAGAGTGAAGACGGCTCGATTTGAGGAGCGCAGGGAATATTTAATGTTCATGCACAAAGGCAAATGTTCAACGGCCTTCAAGAGAGAAATGCTTTTAGAGGAAATGTATTTTCATTTGATTTCAATGCTTTTCTTTTCTGACTCAGTGAGACTTGAAAGATTAAAGGATACGTTCAATAAAAAAAGAGCATTCGGTCACAATCTACTCACCCTCAGGCTGATGGAAAGTTTCTGGAGCTTCACAATAAAACAGAGCTGCAGCATTCCCCGAAACAACTGAAGTAGACAGGGGTTTTAGGATGTGAAAAAGGAAACACTGCAAAAATTAAAATGGCTCCATTCAGCTCGTCCAGCGTAATCAAAGTCTCTGGAAGCCTCCGCGATCCCAAATTGGTTTGAAAAGACATTATTTACCATTTTTAAAGCTGAAGTCTTCACTGTAGCTGCTTAGATAAAATCATTTCCATACCCTGTTTGAAGTGGAAGCATGAGTTCGACCGCACATTGAGGTTGTAAATACTGTCTTTACAAACCAATCTGGTATCTCGGCGCTGCCATACAAGCAACAACCGAGTCCCCATCTACGTCAGTTGTTTAGGAAAACACTGCTACTCTGTTTTGCTGTGAAGATCCAGAAATGTTTTGTGGACTACAAAGATTCACCCTTCTTTCCATCAGCACAGGAGAGAGTAGATGTGACTGAATTCACACTGGTCCGACTGGTACTTTGTCTTTGCACATTTTTATTACTCCAACTGTCAACTGTCAGAGGACTACAATGGTTAAACTTAAATCATTCACATCCCACAAATCCTGCGTCTGTCACCAGAGACGCTGTGACAGCTGTCATGTGGCAGATGTACGAGTCGGGCTCCGAACCAACCATAAACCCCCCACAAGAGGGCTTCAGAGGTGCACAAGGAGGAGCGGTGCGACCCCTACTCATGAATTATGGGACCTCGCGTTGGCGTGGAGAGGGTTAACGTGACATATGTGATGCTGAAACATGTGCGACAGGGCAGTTTGCCACTCGGTCCCAAGCTCCCCTCTGGTTCAGTGTCGGCCTGCAGAAGGGCTTTTGTTGACAAACAGGAAAATCTGAATCCCAGATGTGTTTGGAGAAAGAGGAGAGCAGATCCTATGGCTTATGTAGCATGTGTGGTATCGGGTTAAGGCCCGGCGCTAGCCTTGGGGAGTCCTGGGGAAGGCATTAGTGCGCTAATAGCACTGGAGCACAGTGTGCCAGTGTACTTCTGCGGCTTGGATCACATCCCTCCCAGGAGCTGGCTATTGTCAGTTAATACACGGCACAGACAACCACACCCTGCGAACACGGAGGCAATAAGCCACCAATTCACCTACTTAACCTATACTCTCTACGGTTCTGGACATGTGGGCCTCATCTGGAGAAGGCGCGCGGAGAAAATGATGGTATTCGATATTTTGAAAGAGGTCGTTCTTAAATACGGTCACTTATAGATCACGTAATTGCATCCAACGGTTGCAGCTTCTCCACATGTTGAACTCGCTCGGAGCAAAACAAGAGTAACTCGATCTCGTAGCGAAACAGGAAATAAACAAACGCTACTTGGAAACATAAGTAGTAACATTCTTGCGACACCGCTCTGTGTTATCCGTGCGAGAGGCTCGGTGTCTGCTCCGCGGAGTGTTACTGTAACTAGAAACCCTCCACTTATTCTACGGATTGAGCCAGATTGTTTGGGGATTATGAGGGGTGGCTGCAGCACTGAGCCGGGGCTTTACGTGTGTGGAGATGGTAACTGATTTAGCATGTGCTGAAACAGTACACCATCTCTTTGACCCTGGGTGTCTCTCCCGGCCCCTGCTGTGGCCCTCACACTCCTTGTCTGCTAATCGATCCGTTTGGCACCCCTCGTGTGTTGTGTGCGTACGGCCGCGTGTCTGGTTAGCAGATGGTCGGCTTTGTCGTCTTGCCTGCCGCGCAGCCTTCGTGTTATGGAGAACGCTTTGTAGCTTCGGGGCTCCGGTCTGAAAGACATTAGCCCTGTCCGTCAGAAATTAATTCCCGGCTTCCTCCGGTTCAGCCAGACAGTGGCCCTCCACTGTCCTTCTCCCTGCCCCGTGTCACATGCCGACAGGGGCCACGGAGGTAATGTGATATCAGTGTGTTGGAGATGATAAGGGATCGCCTTTGATGAGCAGCTGGAACGCCCCGACAACTTTTACACTTGACCTTTCCATTATAACCGGGGGTCTCCACAGATTTCTCCACTTCCTCAAACGATTCTCTTGAACTTGCCAATGTGAGGGTGCGTCAGACGGGCCCGACTCACCGCACACAGGTCTCCAAAACACAATCCTCAATCCAAATCAAGCATCTGCGCGGCAACCAGTAAGCCGTGACAGCGAGGCTCCGTTCATCAGAGCGACGGACAATAGTTCAGCACAGGGTGATTTGACTTTACAAGATTGTAACCATGGCCACAGTCGAGACAAACAAAATCATCGGTACGTAAATAGGTCCAGTGATTCCAGAGTTGTGCCAGATGTCCGTCTGAGGCCAGTCGTTCTGTCGTGAGATCACTTAATGCTGCAATGTGCAGCTCTTTAAAACATCAAAATATAGCTGTGTATAATTACCATAACAAATGACCGACACAATTAGTAACCTCTGTCCGGTGCCGGTGTCGTATCCAGTTAGTGTTTCAACAAGAACAAGTTACTTCACTTGTTTTTCTCTCTCTTTTACTTCACGGCAAAACGTTTGATTGTGAAAACACGTGTTACAGCTATTCAGCATAAAACACTGAAATGAAAATCAATATACAAATGTTTCGAAATTTAGATGGCAAAGATTTGACAATGTGTTCACGCGTTACACAACTGTAACACAAGCTCATAGTTGAGTGAGGCAGCTCTACTTTACTTGTCATCTGTAGTCCAACAGTGAGAGCGACCACTCCTCACTCTGAGTCTCTGAGGAAAACCAGACACTGGGTTTTGGCCTGTATGCATGTATGTATAGAGCCTGATAATAACAGAATATAGGGTTTGACAATAATGACTACCCAGTGGTTTGGACTAGTGAGAACTTGTGCTTGTAGATTCGTCACAGTTATCTCAGTCTGGAGACTATAAACTTAAAAAGACGTGAGCATTTAAACAGGATGAGTCGAACAAAAAGACACTGTTTCGTATCCCCCAGTGTTCTGTGGGATTGTTTTTTTACTTGGTGGGCATTCAGACCACTCAAACCAAAACAACACATGGGGGCTGTTCTGATGAGACATGAATCAATGTTGATCCAGGAATCCCAGTTTAACTGGCAGATCCATGAGTTTAAAAGGCTCATCGGATGCCAAAATGCTGAACTGCGGCGAAGAGGCAAATACAGTGCTCTCATTAAAGAGTAAGCTATCTGGAATGTGAGCTTGTGCGCGTTTGATCCAGCCACTCAGGCCGAACAAAGCCTAAAAGTGAGGATATCTCTCCCTACCTGTTTGCACTGACATAAAGATTCACTCAGTCTTCATGGAATCAGAAACTAAATTGCTAAATGGCCCTTTAATGCAACTATGACGACATCTTTCATAGGTACAGCACCTTTAAATGGTTCTGATGGCAACTGTTGCTGTTGGTAGACACGAGACGATGTGGAGTTTGGACCTCTCGATTCGACTGAAACTACAATATGATTAGAAAATCACTTCTGATGCATGTTGATGCATTAGATTAAAAAACAGGCCTCCAGACTAGTGTTGGTGCACCCAACTTTTTCATTCAAGTGCACCAGCTCGTAATTTAGTTGCACCTCCAATAATACAACAAGCAATGCAACAAGAGGCTGCAATAGACTCAGTTGTTGAAATAAACCTCTGGAGCGGCACTGCAACCAATGAAAGTGTTTAGTCGTACTTGACAGATTTTTGGTTACGTGTGCGACCAAAACCATTCGGCCCCTGAAGCCCTGTTTCCAGCCACGTTTGATTTTTTTTCTCACTGTGTGACTACTTGCTACTTTAAAACAGCGTATTTATGATAAATGATCCAAAATGAAACTAAACCGATGAATTTCCTTCTCTTCATCTCTGCTCACGCTCAGCCGTCCTCACCAAAACTCAAGAAGGCGCCTCGCTTAGAACGTAAACACGACACTCGTTTACGTCCTTTATGTTTCACCATCGGATAGTTTCGGGCATAAGGAACGTACCGCCCGGTCTTACAAAACTGTTACAGGCGATTATAATGTGGAAAATTTAGTTTTAAATGTCACACTATTCTCTGCATCGAGGCATTATCTTTCAAGAGAGAATCAAGATGCATCTGAAAACTGCCGTGGTCTGTGTGCTCCTTTCAAACCATTCAACCGAATCCCTGCTTTTAATCTAGTCCATCTCAGACAGCTGTGCGGAGTTGTCACGTTGTAGCGGTGGCTGCTTTTTGTTTTTCTTCTGTCTCGTGTTATCATTTGTTTAAATTGACAGCAGCAAAGGCTTTTATTTGCGAGGACTGATCGTGAGCTGAGCATGTGCAAACACACTTTTAGCCCGACCGAGTGTGAGAGAAAAAAGACCAAATATTGAAGCTCGATTCATAATCCAACACAAACACTCAATCAGCATTTTTAAGGGGTTAAAACGCCGCAGCAATTAGTCGATACACAGCTCATGGGCTTACACTGATCCCTGTGCCCAACATGACACGTCCTATGAAGTCAGTATGACAGCGAGGCACTGCGTTCTGTCAGCGTTTCCCCTGGCACGAATCATTTTCATGACCCCACTCTGGTTATTTACCACATCATGGCGCGCATGGTGGGAAAATGTACTCTCACTGAGCTGTGATGTGGAGAAGGACACATTTGTACCAGAACGGGGCCAAAGAGAATAATTTCGAAAATGATAGAAACATCCATCATGACTACCGAGTTCCACGACGTCTTCGACATCCCCGTCCAAGTTTTTTGACAGCTCACATTTTTATTGGTCGCCTGTGATCTCATAAAAGTCTGCTCTCGGAGAAGACGCCTGCCTCTGTGGTGCTACAACTAATTCCTTTGAGCTCGACACGATGTTTTAACCAAATCAAACTGAAACAGAATCCAAGCCAAATATACAGTACATGTCCCGCCAGCTACTTAACACTCTCTTTTCGAATTTCTCTTTTATCTGCTTCTCACTTTAGCCCCCTTTCTCCCATAATGCTCCCCAGTGTTTGCTGGTAAAGTGATAGGGGAAGGAAATCTCCAAGGAATCCTTACAAAGTCCTCTGTGTTTAGCAGGTAAATAATCAATGCTGACTTGTTCCTGTGAAGCAGGAAGACAAACAAGATGAGGCTTTCCTGTCTGCCATCCAGAGAAACCGTTGATTTAAAGGTCTTTACCCCCAGCTGGAGTTCTTCTTTAAGACGCTACTGACAGAAAAACTAGCCACCTTTAAAGTTTTACCTACATTAACGGTGCCGTTTTTATGATTTACACATTCCTCATTCATCACACATCATCCACAGATGGCTTACATGAGCCGTGTGTGTGTGTGTGTGTGTGTGTGTGTGTGTGTGTGTGTGTGTGTGTGTGTGTGTGTGTGTGTGTGTGCCCACAAAATTACTCCTCGCCGTCTGAGAACAAGATGAGTCTTGTCGGGATTGTCGCTCGGGGAACGACTCTCACTTCTCACCACAGCTTATTTTTTTCCCCCCCCTCACACAAAAACACAACAAACAAAAAAAAAAAAAAAAAAACACCCAGTCTATAGAATGAGGGGACAGATTTACAGCCAGTCAGGGTCAAGGGTCATCCGGCTGGATGCTTTCTTGGAGTGGTCTTTTCTTTCTCCCCTCCTTTCTTTCTTTGAGGTGTCCCCTCGGCTCCCACCCCTCCCCCAGCATTCCTCTCTTTTGTTTATTCTATATAAATACAATCAGTCCAGGCCGCCGCGCACACACACATATACATTCTCTTTCTCTCTGTTGGTTTGTCCTTCACACATACACATGTACGAATACACACACATACACAGCTCGCGCACACACGGATACAAAGGGAGCTGTTGACAAAGTGTGGTGGGCTTGTCAAACGACCGCCGTCCTGCCACCACTGAGACACACACACACATTTTGACACACTACGGTCTTGTCAAAAATGTGCGCAAATTGTTTGAAAAGTTCGACGTATGGTGCAGAAAACATTTTGACTGAACGTGTGGTAGGGATCCGACAGCAAAGAAAACCTGGAGAGTAAGCAGACTGAAGCATGATTTACACACTGATTACATAAACGGGGCACTGTGTAGTTTTGGAGAAGAAATTCCCCCAAAAATGTATATTAATATGTTCTTCAGGTAATAATAAAAACTCAACAAGAAAAATATTTATATCTTCCAAAAATGAATGAAATAAAAACTGTTCTTAGAGGAAAACAAGGTCCCAGAACACTGTTTGCATCAAGAAAAGGTGGCAGGGTCCGCCACATATAAACTTGTCCTTTAAGGTCAGTTTGTTTGTTCAGTTCATTCAGAGTTTGTTAATTTAGTTAAAAAAGTCAGTCAATGACGATCTTTCCCTCCTGATTAAAATCTCTTCCTCTAAACTACATAGTGCACCTTTAAGTTATCTATTTGCTATCTATTATTTATATATTCAATGTAGTGTAGCATGATACCACTCTTACCTCAAGAGGCAATCGTCAGATAGAAAAGCTCAGGCCTCGTGTTCTCTGGGTTTCACAAGCTCTCTTAACACACAAGTAAATATTCTTATTATATGACGGAAAAATACAACTGAACTGAACTGAATTCAAGTTTCTTTCTTTTACCAAACTAAAACCTGCTTAATTGCCTTGCTGACTCATCGTTAAGAACCCTCCAAACCCGACAGAAACGAGGCCATTTCTCATACTGTGCACCTTTTATCGATGGTGATGACGACGCGGCTCTACCTGGATTCAGGAAGATCAGAAGCGAGAAACACGGGGCGGATTGTAACTGCCATTTCTGTGAAATCTAGTGATCTTAAGAGGCTTTCAGCAGGCCGGTCTGAAGCGCTAAAGCC
This sequence comes from Sparus aurata, assembly GCF_900880675.1. Classification (NCBI taxonomy): domain Eukaryota; kingdom Metazoa; phylum Chordata; class Actinopteri; order Spariformes; family Sparidae; genus Sparus; species Sparus aurata. The sequence continues at coordinate 7,354,736 of NC_044197.1, forward strand.
AAGAGGACAATGAGGAGACAACGTGAGCGAGACGAGGAGATGAAGTTCAGTCCGAGACAGTCAGGCGTGGGCAGAGAGACAGAGAAACTGGGAGAGTGAGTGAAGGAGTTTGGAGGCCAAGAAGTGTGTGTGTGTGGCCGTGCCAGGTCTCTGCACCAGTCTGTTGGTAAGGAGACGCGCAGGAATGTGTAGCTTTCCAGTTTAAGGCAGTTTAATGAACATCCACCGCTCTATTTCTGTGGCAGCGCAAAGTCCGGAGCGAGCAGAGCTCCATCATGTTGGAATTCTCTCTTATTAAAATATGCTGGTGTTTGGAGCGCTGCTTCCAAACCTCTAATCACCACACATTTTTTTATTTCCAATTCCAAAAGGGTGGTTGTCGATCCCACTGACAGCTTTCTCCCTCCAGTCCTACAGGCAACCGATCAGAGCTTTTTCATGTAAGATTAAAAATGGGGACTTCATCTTTATACATCACTTAACTTACCTGACAACGAGGTGACTCACACCGATAACGACTCTAAAATCTGCACATTGTTGCTCCTGGTGCAAAATCATGCAGCTGATAATTTGTTGATGCTTTTAAATTTAAAAAATCCAAGGTCAGATGAATGCCAGTTTAAACTCAAAGACTCTCCATATTCATCTTTTACTTTAAGTTTGTGACGTTAATGGCGGCTGATGGAACAGAGCGTTGAGGCTTGGAGGGCCACTGACCTGTGTGGCTGCGGATGTGGACCCTCAGCGTGCCGTTGCTGGCGAACTTCTGTCCGCAGTACGGGCAGATCTTCTCTTTCTCCCCCGTGTGTGTCTGGCAGAGACATGACAAAACAGGCATGTGGTTGATGTTATGAAAAACATTTGTAGCATTCATCCTCACATCCGTCCTACATTACAAAGTGAAATGTGACCGATGGTGAAAGCTGGACTTCATTTATAGTTAAACTTAAGTTAATGGTTATTTCGCTGTTAACAAATAAGCCGTGCTTCAGAACTTTGGCACGTTCGTCGCTCAAAGTGTTGAAGGCCGGCTCGGAAGCATGATTTGTGACATCACGAATGGTTTGAAAGGCAATCCTGGTCCAATATTCCGCTTAACACAAGTATGATGTGGAAACTCCATTTGATGTGCGTCCAGTGCACAAACACTGAGAACAGACTTTAAAGTGAAGTAAGAGGCATCTTGTTTCCACCAGTTAAAGTCAAAACCCCATCAGACACAAGTTATTATTCAAAGTATTGTTAGTAGACAAAGAGTATTTTTTTATACATCCTTTAAAAAGATCCGGAGGGGATCTGTGACTATAATGTACCATTTATTATGACGGCTATCATGGTTACCACAAGTGTTTTAAATGTCTCACAATCTAACAATTAACACGGTTATGATGCAATTATTAACACTTACATTGTGTTGTTAATGATAACAAGCCTCTCAGAAGGACCTATAAAGCTTATTGGTTGCACAAGTATAGTAAGACCATCACATACAGAGTTACCTTATGTATTTCCCTCCTATAGTGCACCACTAACATGCAGCGGACTCAGAGAATGGAGATGCACATGTTCACTTGACAGTGGATCCACTGAGCTGCCCCGGAGGCTGGATCAAAGAACACAGACGATGCAGATTTGCCAGGGTCCAAAGCCCGGGGGACTAAAGGCCAGGGTGCACGTATGCATTCATCTCCTTCTCCTCCCTCTTCTTCCTCTCCCTTCACCTCCCAGCAGTCCACAGTGTTGAGCTCTGCGGGACTCATAAGGGCTGCACATGCCGACGGGGGGGGGGGGAAGAGGAGCATGTGGAAAGAGCGCACCACCTCCTCTACCTTCCTCTCCGCCCCTCCTCCCTCCTCTCCTTCACTCTCTCCTTGTTGAAAAGTATCACTCTGAGTTCCTGCTCCCGGCCTGCTGTAAATTCCCCGAGAATAATCGTGAGTATGAAAGGCTCAAACTCGGAGCGACAGTTTCAACAGCAGTACAACAATACAGGAACACCTCCTCTCTGGGCCCCCATCCTTTGCTCCATCACCCCACTGTGTCCCTCTGACACCTCGGGTGTTTCGTTACAAAGGCTCCATCAACACACACACACACGCAGACACACATGCACACACACATGCACACACACATGCACACACACATGCACATTACAAAACACATGCACACGCTCACTCACACACAACTGTGCACAAACAAATCCACATATATGAACACATGTGTCCCAGATGGACACATGCTGCATTATTTAGATTGTTGTTTGCATAGCAGAGAAAACGTCGCTTGCTTTCTACCTTCGACAGCTACAGGCCAACGTGAGCCATTTCCCTCGGGAACGTTTCAAATTATAAGTGTGGAATTTATTGGTAGGTAATCATCCGACAATTTCACATATAAACGATCAGCATGTCTGCATAACCGCTCAAAGCCAACCCTGTAATTTTCATTCGGGAGTGAATTCTTCCCTGAAAAGCACCGACAGAGGTGAGACTCGATCTTGTACAATGCGCAAAACATACAATACATGCACATACATGCTGACACACACGCCCTATCGTGTAACACAAATCCAGGCTCACCGAGGAGAAAGGCATCGACTGCAACACAATAACACAAGCCTGTTCTGCCAGATATGGACAGCATTACTGTTCATTTACATAAGCAACTGCTGCGACAGCACATATGACTGAAGCTCAGGGAAACAAAGACGCACACGAACATGTGCCGTCCATCCATTCTGTCGAAGAAGAAAGAAAGTTGATTCTTTATCACTTCCAGAAGCAAGTCATTCAGTGTCATCTTCAACCTATCGGGCTGCTGCGGTGACAAAATGTTACAGCTAACAAGCTTGTGACAACACCAGTAATACCCAGTACACCAGTTTTTTACAAGAAAAGCTGAAAAAATGTTAATTTAATGCTAATGCAACATTTCCTACAGCTGCAGCTTCACATTAAGGCAACGCAAGTTGACTTTTATTTAGAAGTAGGCTTGTCACAGGAAACGCACTGTGTTCATTGAGTTTAGCACCACTATCGTTCTTCAGATATGCATCTTACTGAACAAAGAAATGTCATCTTCTGTATTTGTTGACAGCAGATCAGTTTGATGATGAAGATGTCAAGGAGTAGTTTTATTCAGGAACAAGAAGGATCTGTTTAGATGGAGGGTTGTGGGCGACAGGCTGCACACCTCCAACTTTTCAGTAAGGTAGCCAACTCCCATTACCTCATTAGCGTTATCAGCTTCCTTATTAAATCTGAAATATTGCCAAATACAGCGCTTTTTGGTTTGACAACAACGCCTCCGCCCAACGTCGTCAGTCAACTCTTACAACTCTAGTTAGTGATAAGTGAAAACTGACTCCTGCTTCTCTGTGCTGCAGCAGTTGTAAACCCATTGTCCAACAAAATATTAATTTTTAAAAAGCAAAATAACTTCTAATGTAACCAGTGTGTGCCCGACCACCTTGTAACACTGCGAGCACTGACTACCGCAGCTAGCCTTCTTCAACCCTTCAAAAATCCTGCTTAAAAGTGATTTAACTGCTTTTTACCACGTAACATGTCAAATGGTTCTTTTTACTAAAACGTTTGCTTCCTCTTCAGAAATAGATATTTCATTGAGCGTATTTTATACCAATAATTGTCAAATTATGTGACATATTCACCTGTTAAAAGGAGCCAAGTCATTCAGGCTCAGTAGCTACATCTGCAACTGGAACTGCAACTCTAGACCTGAAATGCTGAGTTCATAGATTCATCTGCAACTACTTTGTTAGCTTGCTTTAACTGTTTTTATCGTTTCTTTCTTTTGTTCTGCTTGTGTAATCTGTAAAGCACTTTGGGTTGTATTTTCGTATGAAATGTGCAATATAAATCCATTTACTTGCTTTGCCATTGAACTGAAAGACGTAACGATAAACGGACTGATCAAAAAGTAAACATCAGCTTGATCTATAATCAAAAGCAATTGTTAGTAAGAATCAACATTTTGTTAGAATAATGGAAACCTGTGTCGTATTTTTGGCTTTCGTGATGTCCAAAAAGTTTCTTATCTCGCTCAATTTACTTCTGATTTTCATCATCTGTGTAGAATCAGACGCGGTGCACGGAGCCTCAGACAGATTTTGATACTAACAAAACATGGCTGTAAGAACTATTTGTGATTATTTTAGGGGCCAGAGTATCAAGGTGTACATAAAATAGGACCTCAACAATAGCGTGGCCAGAAGCAGGGTTACTCTGCGCATGTAAACACAGCCAGCAAGTTGTCGTCTCCTCGGCAACCTGGCTTTGATCAAGGCCAGATCGCTGTGCAGCCTGCAGACCCTGAAAAAGCAGCGAGACAGTTCAACATGCCAGTGTTCAGCCCTACTGTTGAGACAACCTCTGAGACATTTTCTTTTGCCGCGTGCCAAGAATCTGTTTGGGTTCAATCTTGATCCATAACCACACCGGACGTTGTCAGATTTAGGGCTCATAATCTGCAGCGAGATCTGTTTGGGGCTTTGAAACCCTGCGGAGATAATGGACTAACTGCCATTTCTAATCAACATAGGAATTGATTTGCAAGCCTTCATGGGCAGCAACGGTCAACAGGGATGTCTCCGCCAGGTTTGACAGTCTAAGATATGAGTGGAGTTAGCTGCGCAACATTCATGAGACGAGGAGAGGGACTGGATTTGAAACAATGGAAACATTTCGGTGAAGTAGACGGAGCCGGCTTTCATTTCTTCCCTTTCAAATTCAGTGTGGGGGCAGAAGACTGATGATGGAAAGTCTGATTAAAAACTGCATATTTTTCCACTAATTTCACCTGTAACTGAAAATGTAGATGGTTTCATGAGTTATGTACAGATAAATACGGCAGAAAAGCAGCTTGAACTCAATCTGGGGACAAAGTGACAGCTCTTGCAGACACACAAGCCGCATCTATGATTGATGTTCGTCTGGCTCAAGCTCTTTTCATTCACCTTCTTGTGGCTCTTGAGGACGGATGGAGTGACAAAGGCCTTCTCGCACAGGTCACACTTGTACTTCTTATGGCCGTCGTGCACCACCTGGATGTGGACGTTGAGCGTGTCCTTTCTCTTGAAGGTGCTGTCGCACTGGTCGCACTTGAATGTCCTCTCACCTGCAGCAAGGACAGAGGAACATTGGTGAGAGCCATTTCCAGTTACCTATTGTTGTGCCTGTAAACACACGGTCTTTACGCACAGCAAGAGGGGAACCAATTTCACCGGGGCGATTGTGTGGGCAGAAAAATAAAAAGAGCGGCATCAGGCGAGCCCAAACAATGGTCTTTAGAAAGGTCTGGTTCTGTTCTTTTCTGAACAGAAGTAGCTTTTATTGTGCATCTGTAGCTGTCATCTCAGGGGAAACAGTAAATCAAACTACTCTGCCATATGTTTCATCCGAACGTCAAATGGTTCTGCGAAGAAAAAAAAAAGAAAAACATGCCTTATTTTAATAATCACTCCACTCCAGACAGACAGTACTCAGACACAATCTCAGCTGTTCACCGAGTGCAGCCTGATGTTTTCCTTCACGCCTCTGCTCTCTGCCTCCATACAACAGCCTCTATTGTTGAAGAGTGGTTGTTTCCATTATATGGAGATCATTCAATTTCCACAGAGCAGTTTGGAGAGAGCGTGTGAGTGTGTGTCTGCGCGCATGTTTGGCGAGCAAACACGTACGAGCTTGTGCTCACTCTCCGATTACCAAGGCCGATGATGGTCAGCTCAGTTAAACGGAACACCAGTGAAAGCCGAGGTCCATTGTGTTTTTAATCAAATCCAACCGTTGACTGGATGATAATTAACGTCAACGACGCCCTCGCATGAAGATTTCATTACTACTTGGAGCACGGCTTCAGTCTGGTATGAATCCATGCATGAACCAACACAGACATGGACAGATAGTAGTTAATTGATATTTTCAAACTATGTTGACGCATATGGACGGAGAAAATGGAAACTTAGAAGATCTGCTGGTCGTTTACCAAAGTACTGGTTCGCCGCAAGGTGAAACCCACACGGAGTAAGAAAAGCTCCAAACTTTTACTCATCACGATTGCACGTCACCTCAGCTCCGTGTGACCATCCAAGATTAACAGATTTGGTGCTAAAGAAAACCGTTTATGCTTTATCTTTCTTTTCCTTCAGTGTTTCATAACTTCTTGTGCATGTAATAAGTCTTCAAAGATGAAAAGGTCAAAGTCTGCACCAAAAGAAGCTCCTCAAAAACAGTGCAACACCTCTTCATTCCACATCCACATCACAATGTCACACATTTTCAGAATTTATGTGTAGCGGCTAGTTTGACACGTAAGAGTTGATTTGGCACAGCTGCTTTGTTGTTCTTAGCGGTGCTGGCTCATGTAAAGCATCTAAACCTGTTCTAGTAACCCAAACTAAAATAATGAACCTCATAATTAGCATAAAATGTCTCTTTTAATTGCAGGCATTGGGAAAAGAAATATTGTATGGACGTAAGAATCATAAAGCCTTTAATTTAATGTATTTTGGAACATAAAAATGTTCTAGAAGTCAACTTGAATAAAAATAAAAACCTCATATAAACATAATCCAAAATTTGTCTTGGCTTGCAAATTCACTGACAGGCATTTTATTATTTAATTTTTTTATGTTCAGCAGCTGTTCTCTCACTCTGACAGCTGCCTGAGGGTCTATATGTAAGTCTGAATCTCTTTCCAGGATCATCCTCAGTTACAACACCTGACAGTGTAACATCATCCGCTGTATGATGGCAGCTGTCCTCATACTTTTGCTGCTAATGGTTTCAGGTCCTTTCATTCAATTAGTGACACTGTGACGTTGTGTCTTGTTGTCTTCTGCTTATTTGTGACTGCAGGACTCGAAGCGCTGCAGTGTGAAAGTCATTTCTTTACTCGGGAGCAGAACAGGCAGCCTTATAATCCACTATGCCAATAATCCTGCACCTTCTCAAGACCAGGTGGCGTTCATCATATCGAAACAAGCCATTTGCGACTTCAGGAGAGTTTGGTGAACCTGGAACACCCGTGTGCACAAAAAAAAAAGCACATGGATTCAGGATAAGAAGCAGAAAATGTTCCTGCATCAGGCACGTTACGTTTGAAAACATTTTTTGATTTCACCTGAAAACGCTTCGACAGCTGCGCTTCATTTTACTCCCTGTGAGACAATCGCTACAAAGCTGACGTGTCGCCCCGGACGTTAACTCACAACGACAGACACGTTTATTCACTGGCACGTCTATTCGCTCACCTGCAGTGAAATCACACACTGGATCCGCCCGCCCCACATACTGTCTAGAACTTGATACATAATACGAGCCCTGGTATTATGTGGCCTGCCTCCTGAGACAGCGGCAGGAAATGCCTTGAGCTTTACAATCTCTTTGTTATCTGGCTCAATTGGCGGAGCGGCGCTGACTGTCTGCTGGGCCGCAGCACCCAGCGGACCACCGTGTGCCCAGAGCACATCTAATAACTCCTCAGTGGTGTTATAGAGAAATATAGATAGAGTTATGATTACCAATATTAATGGTTATATCCGCAGGGGTATGGATGAACTGAAGGCCAAGAAAATATTGGAAAACAAAGCAGATTTTGCTTTTAGAACTTCTCTTCCAGGAGATAATACGATGGTTACAATTCTAGCATTCCAAGGTCATTTCTCCCAAAAAAGCGACCTCACATTTCTCAGGGCTCATTTGGTTGGTGCACTTAATCTTTAAAATATGACATTAACTTGATTTGTTTTCATAAGTCTAACATGAAATCTAATAAGTGAAACCTAATGAGACCCTAAATTCAATACCAAACAGGAGAGGAGAAGAAATAAGATTAACTTTATTGACTTTCTCTCTCTTTAAACTCTTGGTTAGTGTTGCAACTGTGAGACATGACACACTCCTGCACACTACATACAGAACACAGACATGTCGAATGAACAATTATATTTAGACATTCAAGTTGTTCTGTGTGTTCACATGTTTGGCCACTAAATTTTACTTACATTCTTCCTCTAGCAGTGAAAAGTTGAATTCAGAAGCACTTAAATGCATCCTCACCTACTGAGCTTTTTTCACTGTTTAGGGAACTTTGATAACTTTTTCAAAGCTTTCACAGAAAAACTACTACAGGCAACCGAATCTGCCAGCCGTGGTTCAGAGGTAGAGCCAGCGTCTTCTTATCGAAAGGTCACTGGTTCGATTCCCCTGGCTTGCACACAAAGTGTCCTTGGGCAAGATACTGAACCCCAAACTGCTCCTGAAGTGCTGGTCTGCACCTTACATGGCAGCCAACACCATCAGTGTATGCATGTATGAATTACTGTGAGTCGTTTTGGACAAACGCGTCTGCAAAATGCCATTAATGTAAATCTAACGTAGCCTCGGTGAGTTTAAAAAAATCTTTCGTCTGTCTTTCACTTGCTCCTGAAAGAAATGCACGTTAGCGACCATGGGCTGCCAGACTATACAGAAAATTTCATTTTGTAGCAGTTTTATCTTATAGGTTAATAGACCGATCACAGCTCTTCTCATGGATAGATGTATCTGTTGTGGGCAGGGTCACAAGAGCACACGGTCAAACACTCATACTTACTGTTGTGTATAAGTAAATGGCGCTGGAGAGAGAAGGGGGTGCGGAACAGAGCTTTGCACTCCTCACACTGAAAGGGCCGCTCCTCCGAGTGGGTCTGCAGAGAGAGCAGAGCGGCATCAGCATGTTTATCATGTGTGGGCTGAGAGCTGCCTCCGTCAGGATGTTGATGAAGCGTCCTACACTGATGTGAGAGGATCATGCAAAAAGGCTCCGCGGCCAATCTGGTTTGTTGACTTGATGAAGACAAGCAGCTTGAGGGGCTTTAAGTTCAAAGTGCTTCTGTTTTTCTGGCCCCCCCCCCACCCCTCCTCTCCTCTCCGTGCCCGACCGATCTGTCTGAGTGACACCTCAATCCCAAAAGTAAACACGGGGGAGCTCAGGGGTGGAGCAAGCCAGAGACCCCACAGATAACAGCCACCAACGAGGGCCTGATTGATTACAGCCTCGCTAATAACGCCAGCTTTGAAGTGACTCTGCCTTTCAATTAATAATTCTCAGCAAACACCAATCAGCTACATAGAACGGTATAAAGACAATAATCATTCCTGCGAAAGCCTGATTAAAGTAAAAATTAACCCTCCGGTGGAAAAATCATGTGCGACGCCACATCTGCTCACCTTCTTGTGATTTTTGTAGACGTTGCGGTGGGCGAACTCTTTCCCGCACAGCTTACATTTGTACGGTTTGTCCTCGCTGTGGATGATCTTATGAGCCGTCACCTGGTCCAGACGCTTGAACGAGCGACTGCAGATCTCGCAGGTGTACGGTCGCTTCTCTGATCGTTGAAATATTGACACATTTCGGTAAACAGAGATGATGCAGGAAGTTGAGAAGTGGCGTGTTTGATGCGCCGTTCACTTACCTGAGTGTGTGATCATGTGGCGTTTGAGCTGATTCGTAGAGATGAACTTCTTGTCACACGCGTGGCAGTCGAATATTTCATGAACCTGCGGCAGAAGAGTTAAAAAAAAGGGGAGCGTTTAAGTTTTTCGGTCTTGCTGATAAACTCTTAAAAACTTAAAGTTGAAGGATCACGGCCGGCGATGGTCAAGTGAAGCTAAATCTTGTCCGTTTTCATTAGACTGATGTCTACGGACAGAAAAGCAATTAAAGTGATGAAAAGTTTCAATCCTTTTTCTGCTTCAGAGCATCGCTCCAATAATTGCACACTCAATAGTTCCCCGGCGTACAGCTACAATAGCATATGCTAATGCGAGGCGGCTCCTCTTGTCACAGCTGCTACTGCAAAAGCTTGTTCAGCTAAATGATGATAATGGTAGTTTTAAGCTGCTTTGGAGCTAACGTGTCATTATGGAAAGTTTGATTGCTCCTCCGCAAGAATAATGCCCCCCCCCCCCCCCCAAGTATTCGATTGAAGCTATAAGCATACAATACATATTGTTATGCCTGAATTGTTTGTGTTTAAGTGGGACATCTCTATTAAATGTGAAAAGAAGTCAAAAACTCATGTAATCCTGACCTACATTTATAGAAACATATTCGGCCTTTTAGAACTGAGACTTTTCAACAGACAAAGGTTTTGGACAGCGCTTGCATGATTGGAAATCATTTCTGCTGCCATGAGCCACTTAATGGCAGAACTGGCACATACACACATAAGGAGGCCACATTACGCACACGTTACATACGCCTAGTTTAAAATCCCCCGGAGATCTGAAACTGGAGAGTACTGACTCATAGACAGGTGAAGTGGGTTAAATGATGCACTGCAGCAGAACTGTGTCACAACTTCCAGGTGACTTTAGTTGTCGGGACAGTTTGGAAACAGGCACCGTGATGAATAAGGCGGCGGCGGCGGCGTATTAATGCCCGCTGATTAATCTGCATGATAGATGTTGACGAGAGAAAATGAAATGTCGCAGTTACCAGCTGGGATAATTAATGAGGAGTGTTAGTTAATGAACGACAACAAATAAGACGATTTGTTTGAGGCGACTTGATTAATCCTCCAGCTCCAAACAACATCCAAAACGCTGTCCTGACCTGGAACAACCCTTTCAGTAAGGTGACTCCTCCATGAGGAATTAGAACAACACTCAGTAGAGCGTATACCTCCGCTTAGGCCACACATCGTACTACTTGCCGACTACATTATGCCTTATTTGTTTCATCAAGATCTGTGCATTGGTCCTTGAGATTTTGACAAAAATGTCATCCTAATGTTAACCAAAGTAAGAAAAGAAATCCTGGATCCAGATTCGAACCAAAAATTAATGGGGTCTCTTCTGGGCCGAGACCCAAACGGCATTCAAGTCTTGTGAAAATTCATTCAGCAGCTTTTTGTGTAATCCTGCTGACATACCTACCACCTGGCCAACCTCCTTGGCTAAAGTAAAAAGACAGTTTATACATGTTTTTTCATTATTGACAGGTAATTTATGGACAGTCTCATTTCTCCGCAACGATATCTATCACACGAGCGCTGCTTTTTCAAGTGAAAATACAAAAACAGCTTCAGTTTGCTGGCCAAGAGTATCGCTGAACTTTCCTTCACCTGTCTCATGACCTATAATTTAATTACAGACCAATTCATACTTTATTTTTGAAGCTGATACCAATAAAAGATCATTTACAGTTTAACAATAAGGTCTGAAATGAAATCAATGCACTTCAGCACTAAACTTCACTGGGAATCTAATAAGTATAAATTACCAGAGCCATCTTTTTCTGCATTAGCCTCTGTAAAAAAGAAATAGTTGGCATATGTGCTGATACCAATACATATATCTGCCCTGCGTTTAATGAAAACCAATGTGTGTAATAACACTGGAATTACAGCTCTAACTGGAAGACATGTTAACCTACTTTGTGTGCAGACAGACTAGTGTAACCTATAAAGAACCATCCTCTCCCAAATGTCTGAACAGAGAATATAAAGGTTTCGCAAAACTGAACATGACCGGCTCCTGACGATACACAGTACCAAAACAAACACCCATTTTGTATGAAAACATTTCAGATTAGTATTTAAACAGGCCAGTTCAGATCTGTAACCCATCAGTTTGAGGGAGAATCCTGACGCCAAGGTTAAAACCTTGTTGTCTGCCAACAGAGCCTCTTAAATTTCACAAGGAGCTGTGGGATGAGCTAGTGAAAAAGAAACCACCCCTCAGCTCTTTGTCACCAGGATAAATTTGTAACAACTCGATCATAAAGACGCCGTCACGTGGAGAGGGAAGAAGAACCGCACAAAGTGAACTCAAGAAGCTCGGGGAAGCGGAGACGACTGCGCGATTAAGAGGTTAGTCTGGGTTACAGGGAGAGTGTGATGGATCCCACTGTACAGCTAAAAAGAGACATCACTGCAAAAGTGGATCATGCAAAACTGAGTAAGCTGAATTAATCCTGTCAGACCCGACGCGAGAGTATCTGGTCGGGGTATTTTGAGCTGTGCAGTCGACGATGTAGAGCCTCACCTTCCTGTGTTCTTGGAGATTCAGAGAGGAGGAGCATTTTCTGTTGCATATGGTGCACGTGAGTTTCCGACGTGCACTTCCTGCAAAGAAAAAGGAAAAGTGGATGAAAAAATACCCGACGAAAGTGGGCAATCACGACAACAATTTCAACACAATCATCATCGCACGGTCACATCATCACAGGCCCCGACGATCCCACCATTTTTGGACCCTCCCCTTATCCCCGTCTGAATCACATCGTGCCCCACATCTGACGAGTCTGATCCACTTCCCCCCTTGCCCACACACACACACACACACACACCGCTTGTCCTGACCACGTTGGTAAAACATAAAGGCCCGGATCTCCATCAGCCCGAGGAGATGAAAGTCTTAATCTCGGGTTGATACTTGATTCACATGTAGGGCTGCGCAGATCCCCGCTGCCCTACATCCCATCATAAATAGCTATGGAAGTCCAATTATCCGTAGGAGTGAGCCGCCCCAGAACACACAGGTCAGCAATTATGTAGCGCAAGTAATTAGAGATGTGTCTCAACATTGCAGGGATTTTAACTGATCGAGGTCAAGTACTGTAACTGCAGTTCCTTGAGTGCTGAGGCTGCTAATGGACAATTAACTTCATTACATGACGTTTGGAAAAAAAACAAAAAGTGCTACGCGTGTGAATTTGTGTGCTGAAGAAAGAAAGAGACAGAGAGACGTTCAAGGGAGAGACGGAGATGCCAACCTGTGTGAACGTTTCCTTTATGCTTCTTCAGAGCGTCCTTGCTCTTGAATCTTTTGCCGCAGCTCTCAGCTTTACAGATGAACCTGGCGTCTCCTTTGCAGGCTTCCTTATGCTGTTCAAAGCTGTCAACAAAGGATGTGGAAGAAGAGGAAGAAAGAGCTCTATCTGACTGCGCATCTGAGGACATAAATGGCATGTGACCTTGTGTACATTGTACTATGTACAGCTTATACTTTCTCTTGCGTTACCTGGACTCTGAGATGAATGTGCTGTGGCAGAGGGAGCACTGGTGCACTTTGGAGTCACCTGAAGGATCCAGTGACTCCGAACAATGCAAAACGCTGGGGAGGAGTTGAAATAAAAACAAAATTAGGCACCAAATAATAAATGAAACTTCTCAGGTTGATGGCTAAACAAACATAAATCTCATTTTAAAAATCGTACAAAAGCTACCATTCTTTGACCTAAACTAACCAATCAAATTTAATTAAAGGTGCTATATGTAAGTTTACTTGCCATGAGCTGTCTCCAACGGCTAATTATTGTTTTGGTCACTTCTTTCTTTGCTGATGAACGAAAATCGTTATAAAGTGGTAGAATAAGACAGGACAGGCAGATACTAGCTGGTTAGCATGCTAACCTCTATAGACGTCTTTGACTACACTTATTTCTTCAAACTCTTTTTAGTTAATTTAATATTTTTTAACTAACTATAAACTACTGACTTGTTTTAAATCATTTCAAAATTCTAACAAGTGGCTCCTTTTAAAAGAATTGTTTCATATCATGGCATATTAGTACATGTATTGTATTTCTTGCCCACTGTTAGATGAGAAGATTTAAAACACTCTCATGTTTGTGCTTTATAAGTGATTTAAGTATAAAGCCGCAACCAGCGGAGAGTAAGCTTAGCTTAGCGTAAACACTTCCAAAACCATCACTTCTAAAGCTGACTAATTCAAGTTGTGTCCTTTTTAAATCCGTACAAACAACCGTAGTGTAAAAATAACAATTTGTGGTTGGTGTTCGAGGTCAGCCGTTTCCCCTTGTTCTCAGTCTTTAAGCTAAGCTAAGCTAAATGGCAGCTGCACAGTGAACAGACAGACATGGGAGTGGTACCAATCTTCTCATCTAACGCTCAGCATGAAAGCAATTAAGCCGATTTCGCAGACGGTCGAAGACAACTCCTTTTTGTTGAACGAGTAACATCCTCATTCTGAAGTAAAATCCATGCTTTTTCACATTAGAAGTTACGAAACACTTCTTTCCCGTAACCTTTAATCTAAAACCAAGGTTTCTCTCAAAGTGATTTAATGCTCTTTGATACTTTTTAATTACCTGCAGAGTCATTGTTAAAACAGTAAAACGTTAAATGAAACTGCACTATAGCCAGTTAAGTGATGGAACAGAAAACCCACTGGCGCTGCAGAGCCTGTTTGATGGGGAACTTCTTGCCACAGTTTCTGCATTTGAAGTCCTTCTCCTCTGTGCAGGGCCTCTGGTGCAGACTCTGGAGGTGGGCGGCCAGGATCTCCTCACTGGGAAAACTGCTCTCACACAGCAAGCAGGGGTGGTCCTCCTTCTTTATTACTAGTTCTGTAAAGATGTGGCACACACACAATGAGAGGATGATCTAAGAGGCACATGTTCGGCCAACTCTGTGTGATTCCCTTTGAAACGTATACGTTTATGATGACAAGCATAACTCTGTAACACTGTACCCATTTCAACGATACGTTTGGCGTCTTTGCTGTTTTCATCCTCGTCTTTCACGTCCTCCTCCTCCTCTTCCTCCTCCTCCTCCTCCATGTCGCTGTCCAGGTAGCCGATCAGGAGCTCTGTGTCCGTCTCTATGTCGTCCACGGCCAGGTAAAAGATGTTCTCTCCATCCTACAAGACGATAACGCGGTTACAACCTCACGCAACAGTAACGATGCCACGGCGCACTGACAGAATTGTACCTGAATTTGAGAAGAATGACGCTTAATGAGAAAAACATTCCTGCTAAACTAAAACTTCTAACCATTTATGGTCATGAACGGTGAGTAACTGTTGAGCCTGGCTGAAGGCTGAACTCATTACGGCAAGACAACAGTCTGTTAAGCCTGATTGAGGCCACAGGTCAGAACCTCAAACCCCTTAAAAACGTCATTAACTTCTTCTTGTCCTCAGAGGTCACGCTAATAAAATCAAAGCGTCATTCTGTTTTAACCATGGGATTCTAAATATACATAAATAATGATTAAAAAGAGGAAAGCTACACAATAAATGTCACGGCTGATGGAACACAGAGCTTTAACACACATGGATGACCTTTAAACGACCAACCGCTGTGGACATTTGTGTATTAATGGCAGGAACTTGGCCCTCAGACCTGAAATGTTAGTCTCCTCTTCATTCAACTTCTATTTTTCTTCCATCAGAAGAGACCAATCGTTTTTATCTTTTTACACAGGAGTGCAGGAGGTGACGTTTCCCAGATGCACTGCGCTAAGTTCACAAGTGTGTGTGTGTGTGTGTGTGTGTGAGTGTGAATGTGTGTTTGCATGGTCGTGTTTTCCAAATACTTCAGATGTTTTCATATTCGTAGGCCGCACTACTGCTGTTGATGCATCATTTTTCAATATAATAACTTTAAAAAATGTTCTTGGAGTCCTTTGGAAATAACAAATAGACGAGGAATTATTCCCTGTGGCTGCAATAACTCAGCAGCAATCAGAGAAATATTCCCTCAGCAAGAGTCACGAGAGAGGCTGCCATTGTTAAACCCTCGCCCAGTCCAGCACATCTCGCTCGCATGTAGTCTTACATCTGGATTTAACAGCACAAACGCATGGAGCTTAACGTACGGAGATCTTATCAGAAAACGGAGTAAGAATGCTTCTCTTCCTGTCCAGTTTTAGATGCGACTTACACAACATTTCAGAGAGTTTAAGCCAACGAGATTTGTTTTTCTATTGTAAATATTAAACAAACACTTTCGCTATTGCTATTAATTAAGACTGTCAAAGCCACGCACTGGCTAGACTGTGCTTTCTCCCACCTTTGATGGTTTTCCAATCAGAGATACTGTTCTGTGTTTTGTGTGTTTTTATCCATTTCTTCGTCTGTCTTTTGCCTCCTTGTCGGTGCAGCCTACTTCCTTTTCAAAGAAATAAAAACCCAGAAACTTTCGATTAAGGATTTGAGCGTCAAATGTTACAGTAATGGTAGACGCTTATGATCTTTGAAGTAAAGGCTTGAGCCCTAAATTTGATCAAATAGATTTTTTCCCTTCACATCTTTAATCTGTTTTCATTCTTTAATTCTCAGCGAAGCTTCCTTCTGAAGCTCAGTTTGAAGCCCTCTCTTCCATGCTTTATTCATCATGTTCACTCCTTCCACTGATCGTCACGTTGTAACATATCTATTACTTATGTCATCTGTAAAACTAATATCTTATGTGGTAATCTTGGAACAAACACTGCTCTTTATAAAAAAAAAAAAAAAAAAGGGATTTTTCAGATCTTACTTTGAAGACTTTCCAGGCTGAAAACAGTCTGTCCGCTCCTAAGACTTTAAATTTGAAAGGATTGTTACTGAATTCCAACATCTTCGACCTATCTTAGTGAAGAAATCCTTCTCTTAAATCATTATCCCATCCCATCACATCTGTACTGCCTGTAGAATCATTGTCTTTCTAGTCTGTCTTTTTAGGTACGTCTGAGAGATTCGTGTCCACTGAGAGGAAATGTACCTGTATGGCTGCCAAGTTCTTCTGCTCCTGTGAAGGCGCCTGATGGACAAACCGCAGCCAGTTGGCATAGCGCGGGTTACTAGCATCCAGAATATACAGCACATCTCCTTTACTGCCACGGACCTGGAAAGAAAACAGTAACCGCATGAGTTGTCAGAAGAGAAAGACTGATTCTTCTTCACGCTTTGTCTTCTGTGCATCAAAGTGTGTTGGCCTTTTCATATAGACGCAGAATCACGTGCAGGCTTGTACCTCGCAATGTGGCGGCTCCAGATAACTACATCACAGCGTTTATTTCAATGGTTACCATCAATGGCTTCCTCACAATGTCAGATGTGAGACAGTTTAAATCAGCCAGTATGGTTAATGGATCTGCAGTGTAATTAAATGTTCTCTTTATCACAGAAAAACCGAGAACATATTTCGACAGAACTGCAGGCAGCTGTGTCTTTCTTTCACAGCTGTCCTGAGATAAAAGCTTGTGTTTTTTTGTTTAACTGCAGGCTGCAGGGAGATTATTTACTGCACTCTGTTAATTAATGCATTACATATTTAATGCAGCTGTTACAGATGTGAGGCTGGTGTTATCATGCTGCATGCACCTCTTTATACAAAACAGCATTAAGTCTTGAAATCTTGTAAGAGTTTGCCATGAGTCAGATTCAGCAGTGGTCAGCATGTCAGCAGAAACACCTCTAACTGCTGCTAATTGTAGCTACCCTTTGGATTAGCTCAGTTAGCCGTGCAGCTAGTGGTTTGGACTGGGAGCTCAGGGACCAACAGGGAGGGTTAGTGTTTACATCTAGCCTGTTAGCATGCTAACTTCATTAGTTATGTCTGCAACACAACAGACATCAAAACTGTTACTTATTCCCCTTCACTGTTAATTTTAGGGTTAGTGTTAACTGCACCTTTAAGAAGAAATCTTTAGTTGATTAGCTGATTGACTGCCAACAATTTTGATCATCTATTAATCGTTTAAGTCATTTTTCAAGCAGAAATGTTAAATATTTGCTAGTTCCAGCTTCTTAAATGTGAGGATTTGCTGCTTTTCTTTGTCGTAAATTACTGTAAACAAAGAGTCTTTGCGGGTTTTTTGGACATTTGGCTGGACAGACAAATCAATTTGAATCGGTCAGGGAAATTATGATGAGCAATTTTACATATTTCTTTCTCAGTTAACCGTAAAATAAGTGTTATGAATAATGTATAACTCTGACAGTAATCATCCGTTGCCACCCTTGTGTAGACTGTAGGAAAAACATGAGGATGTTCGTGCATTCACCTCCCACATGAGCCTGGTGTCCGAGCTCTCATCCAGCTCGTTGGGCAGCTTTTTCTCACCTGCGAAGGGGCCAAACTTTTCTCCCTTTAAAAGCAAAAAAAGAACACACAAGGATCATTTGTCATCACTGTTACAAAACGCTTGGCAGCCGAGATGAATCACATTAAAAACATCACACACCACAGTGGACCAGTCCAAACCGTGACATTTTGCATTGTGGGTAAATGTTGGATATCTTACAGTACAGCTGGACACGCCTACTGTTCAATGTGACATGTGAACGCATCCTGGACATTTTATTCCTATGGACCAAAAATCCAGGGGGCGTGGCCCGAGTGTTCTTCATGATGCGTTCATGTTCATCCTCCAGCTCCACTACAGTAGCACAGATTTTTAAAGAGAGCTACATCCTCCTGAACGTGAACACATCCTCTGAAACATTCAACAAAACTCGTTTGGGAGGAGGCGGAGAACGTCTGCTGCTTAAGCTAAACAACAACAAGCCCGTTAGAGTCTTTTCGTCGACATGAATACATTGTTGTGTGGAGAAGACGAGTGGAGTCACTGTAGCTACGTGGCACTTCACGTCAGAGCAGCCTTGGGTCGAGGCTCAGACTCCTGACAAGAGACCAGAAGGAATAAAAAAGGCAAACAGAGAGAAAAAAACTACCCACGACCGTTTGAACAGTTTTAAAAAGTAACCGTTGACGCTCCCCGCCCGTTAAACTCGGTGACAAAGCTGCGAAACAACAAACCTTTTTCACTCGCCTCGCCGTGTACAGACCGATTCCATCCTGGACCTTTGACGATTTCAGGGAAAATCTGTCTGGCACGTACATGCCCAACATTGTCATTTCTCGGAAACGTTTCCGTCAGTGACAACTTGTTGGCTATCAGGTATGTCAGCGGAAGTGGATGATCATTGTCAGTTTGAATTCAGAGCAGATAGTTTTTCTTCGTGGAGACGTCCAGGTTGAACTTCTGTCGCTCGCGCTGCAGGAAAGCAGAGCGGCGCCTCTGATTGGTCCAAAGTTTGTAACCAGAAGCTACCTTTCCCTCTGCTGCAGTGTTCAGTCAGGCTGCTCACACTGTGCACACACTGCAAATACATGGACAGCTGCTGCTCTTCACGACTGTTCGAACTCACAATGCATCGTTTTAAATTTGTGAATAATATATCCCCACAAAAATATTATAAAAAACATAAAAACTTTCACCTGAGAGCTGTTTGAAATCTTTATTTATACTCTGTGAGCCTCCACCTTCTATGTAAACTTCTAGTGTAAGGCTGCACAATATGGCCAAAAAGTGATATTGCAATTATTTCTGGACAGCTATTGTAATATAATTCATGATTAGATTACACTGGATAGACTTTATCTATCCCACAATGGGGAAATTCACTTGTTACAACAGTTTAAGATGCATCAAGTACAAGGAATAAAGTCAGACAAATACGTATACATTTAAATTTAAAAAATATATAGAAAAAAGATATCTACAAAAAACAAAGTGAGTGGAAAGTGATTTTTTCAGGATGATTATTATGGATGATTAGATTTTACATCACAATTTTCATTGTCATTGAAAAACTAGTGTGGTGTCTCCCGATCTCTGTTTTATAATGTCTGGATAACAAGCTTTGTAGGCCAGAGCATCTCTGAAAAAATGTAAATTAAACACTGCTTTGTGACACGTTTACATAATTGCAGTTCATGTGATCTAGATATTGCACTGAAAAGAAACACATTCAGTTAACTGTCATAGAAAAGACAAGAAACCAGAAAATATTCAAATTTAAGAAGCTTGAATCTGTTAATTTTAACTTTCTTTTCTTAAAAATATATCAAGCCGATAATCAGTTATGAAAAACTTTGGGATAGGTTCAATAGTTGACAAGAAAGGGACAAACAAATAGGGGGCAGCACATTACCAGAGTAACTAAAAACTGTAGCTGCCATTAGCTAGTTAGCTCATTTAGCAGTGCAGTTAGCTGTTCGTGCGATGAGCTAGGGGAACGGGGGGAGTGTAGGTGCTTTGACCACTAGCATAGGATCTTTGGATTGGGATATGAGAATGATAACTTACATCTCCTTAACATAATACATCTGCGTAACCCCAAAACCACGATCTGTTGATCATTTTTAGTCCACTTTTGTATTTGCAGCTAAAACTCTTATAAACTGCACCTTTAAAGGTTGTTACACAGTAAATTGTTGCATGAGCGACATTATCCACACTATGCCGATACACATGCTTTTCCCATGGCTCAGAAAACACACTCCCCATCCTTTTTCTTCATTCACCATTAACCTCTAACAAACCTCAGAATATTGTAATGGATGTGTGTTTTGGCTTGAGTTTTGTTGTCTGTAATTCAGAAACCGCACTGAACTAACAGGCAGCAGACCAGAGGTATGACTGACCCTTTCAGCTTAAAACAGTCGGCGTAGCGCGCCAGAAACCACAATTTACCAACAGTGAAAGGCTGCTGGGACGGATGGTTCCTCTGGCCTGAAGCCTCCGGGCTCAAACAGAAATCAGGAGTATGATCATACCAGTTCTGGTAATGATGACTGGTACCGTATTGATTATATGATTACTACTTGCACAGTGCTGGTATTTACACCATACAAGTCTGTTCCCAAACTTACTGCAGAAAACGTTTTCTGGTTGCTCTGCCTCAACTCTCTAGGATTTACGGAGTTTCCTGAAAGCAACCTAACTGCTGCGTACTGTAGCTGCAAGTTAGCTCTGCTAGCTGATTCTGTTTAGAGCAGCACCGGCGAGTGTTGGTGTTTGTCCAAATGTCAAAGGAGCTTTGGACTGCAAAAGGCTGCATGACAGACGCAGAGCTAGACTGTTTAATAGTATGTAACATTAGCTTGCATGCTAAATTCAATTTGTTGTTGCGCTTGATTGATGTTTGGCTGTGTTAGGATCGTTGCCCATTTCAACAGCAGTTTTGCCAGCTGTAGTTTACATCCAGGTGTCTTGTCCAGGTAACGTTAGCTTGGCATGCTGTTACTGTTCTGAGTTGTGTGCGAGGCTTGTGCACATTGTTGTTGTTGACTGACGTGTTTTGTATATTGTAGCGCGTAACGTTACATTTCATCAGACGAATTGTTACAGAAACCCAGGATTTGCATTTACGACAGTTGTATTAAAGTAAGAAAAGGTATGGGCACCAAATCGCTCGAGTTACGAATCTCTACATAATGTAGCTTTAAAATGTTCACATCATTTTTACAGTTACATTTTAACGTTCATGTTTTTCAATGTTCTTTTTAGATCTTTGAAGGATTATGTATCTTATGTAATGTCTGTCTATTACATAATGATTATTGCCACATTAGTTCTATATTTTTATCCGTAACAACTATTTTTTCTCCAAGAAGTTGTAAAATTACCCCCAGCTTTGGATATGTACCTGAATTGGGGATTTTTGTCAACTTATTTTAATATATTCTTTATTCAAATGGACTCGTGGACTCAGAGTAGGCTTGCACAGTTAGCCGTTGAGGCTGAGAAGATAGATTCAAGCTTAAAAAAACGTGAGATTTCAAAATAAAAGTTCCCAAAGTAAAGCCAGATGACTAAGCTGAGCTGTGGATGTGGTTTCAAGTATACTGAAAAACAGAACTGTTGGATACACTTGTGTGAAAGTGCAACCAGACCTCACATTACCTACATTATGTTCTTTTTATATCTCACCTTGATTTGTTGACTTTCACCCGGCGCAGAGATTAGCATCATCTCTAATCACCGACTGTTTGTGTGTGTTCTGTTTTTTGAACACCTCTTCAGCAAACGTCTTCCCTCTTTAATCAGCAGTGTGTCAGTGTTATGTCGGTTTTGTTTACTGTGTTCGTAGCTCGTGTTTATGCCGCTGCCTTCCTGTTGTGTTGCGGCTCTCAGCCAGTGTGCCGCGTGATTGGTGCAGACGACCGGCGTTGGTTGAGAATCACAGCAGTGACTCAAACACGATGTACATGTTTACCCCAGAGTCAATGAGCTGGTGCTCGACTGTTTTGTCAAACTTTACTGTTTTAAAGGGTTTACAGTCGGGGTAAACATGTCGCTCGATGGGGATTTTTTTTTTTTTTTCCCCTAGGTCTGTATTGTAGTTGTGATGGTGTCAACAGAGGCCTGGAGTCATGTTCCAGGTGTCTTTCAGAGAGTTAAGCCATAGGAGAGACTTATTGGGTGACAGGCCTGATCACTGCTCTGAGAGGGCCTTTGTGTGCGTCTGCCCCACCCATGTCCTCCCTGGTCCATTTCTGTCCCCCCTGACCTCTCTGTCAGGGCCTTGGCCTGTCAGGGCAGGACGATTAAATGTCACGACCCCTTTTTTTCCTGCCTGCCCTCTGAGGACCCTCCATCCCATTAACTTTCACTCAGCTTTCACTGAGATCCCAGGGTTATCCCCACCAGCTC
The DNA here is from genome assembly GCF_900880675.1 of Sparus aurata. Lineage (NCBI taxonomy): Eukaryota > Metazoa > Chordata > Actinopteri > Spariformes > Sparidae > Sparus > Sparus aurata. The sequence continues at coordinate 7,376,974 of NC_044197.1, forward strand.
TGATCTCCAACACCTGCACAAAAGGCACAAAGAAACGCACACTCGGAGCTCTTCTGCGAATGCCGGGGACCCATAATAAGATGATAGAGAGTAAGATGATAATCCCTATACGGCCATTTTAAGATCATGGACAGTCTGTGCTGGTCTGCACAGATGACTCACTACCTTTTGTCGGGTGTGGGGGATTAAGACTTTTCGCTCAGTGCTGAGACTCTGAGGTAAAGGCGAGCTGGGGCATCACATGTTTGATCTGGGGCAATCTCAACACAATCCTGTGGTTTGAGCTAGTTATCAATGAAGACTTTATTGTGATTTTAATCTTAGAGAGTCTGTGTGATCCAAAGAAGTCTGCAGTTGGACGGGATTCAGCTGTGACTGAGAGTCGGCAGCCATGCTAGCAGTTCTGTGAGGTTTTGTCGGTGTTTTGAGCAAAATGCTAACGTTGGCAACCTAAAATGTTCACTAAAACTATGCTAGCATGTTGATGTTCCTGGTATAATGTTTGGCTATTTTGGTTAATAGAGTACCACTGCTCAGTATCGCTTCCAGTTTCGCCCAGAAACAACTCGACTACAGTGAAAAAAATGACCTTCAACCCTAAAAGCTAATGCTAAGCTAAACCTGGAAATTAGACCTTTTTTTGCATATTCTCCAGGCATCAGTTCCCTCAATAGTACACATATGTCTTGCAGATGTCAGCACAAGTTACATTGAAAAAGACGTGGTTTGGGGAGGGTTTGCTAATTGCTATTTCAACCAATTGCGGATGTTTCGCCAAAGTATTCCCAATTGGCAAACACTCATCATACCACATCAATGCCAACATCTGTGTGCTATCTGTTTTACCAGAAGAGGAACCATCATGGATTCAGAATATAGTTCTAATATAAATCTATTGTTTAGTATTGAAAATATTTAGCTTTATTAGTTTAGCATGATGGCATAAACCAAAGTATTCAACTAATCAACTCAATGAAATGTCAAGGAAATCGATAAAGATGTTAAAATGCAGCCTGAGGGGGATCGCAATTGTCTTTACCGAATTTCATGGCAATCTATCCGATATTCATTGAGATATTTCAGTCTCAACTAAAGACGAGCTAACTGACAGACTGACATTGTCATTCAGAGAGTCTCGTCATCACAGCTAAAGATCATTAAGTCTCTGTGCGATCCACCAACACTAATCGACAGCATCCCCTTTGACTCTGAGCACACTATAAGTAAGATCTTAAAACCTTTAAAATCATCACCAGCTCTATTATTCTAAAGTCTGACTACTTAATGCGGTGGGAGCGCAAATCATAAAGTCTTTGTTCCCAAACGTCTTTCATCAGTTCTGACTAATGCAGACATGTCTGAGTGAAAGAAGCTTCCCATGAATGGCCTCATGAAGTGATGACAAAGCCTACACATGAGCAAAGCAGCCCTCGCAGACAAAGATGCATTGAGAACCTGAAGATCTACCGTGATAAAGATTTGTTGTTTTTTTTCTAACTAAACAAAGAAATTTGAATCATGAATCCCTCAGGACCAAGACTTTAGACCTGAAAGTGCCCAGCCATGGAACTGAGCCACTCAGTGGCTGGACTGCCAGTTGAATCTCCGAGGGCCAAAAACTACAGAAACCACATTTAGGACATGGTGAAGGAAAGGATTGCATTGAAATAAATACTTTGAGTTTCTTTTTTTTCTAAGTAAATATTTTCACTGGAGGAAAACCTCAATTTGGCAAACATACAAATGGTTCCATACAAGATTTTCCAAATGGATGTGTGCATTTTTCTCAAATCTCTCAAACCTGATACTGTAGATTGAGGGGCCAGACCACCTTTTGTTTCATGTTTCACAAACCCCCGCAGTCCCTCACCACAGCTCCCTATTTCAAGGCTGTCGCTGAATAGCCAGCAAACCATTTCCTGAAGCGCCGAGGTCACTGGATAAATGATGTTTTCATTTGACAACCCCGGGTTGCCACTAAAGGAGGGTCTTCAGAGGCAGCCTTTTGAAATTACAGTACTGATGAAGCGTGAGAAATTACAGGCACTTAGAAGTGATTTCATGAGCACAAGAGAGCGGGGGGACCACCCCTACGCAGAGAGTGGCGCGATGGCAGTGAGTACACAAACACACAAACACACAAGGCTTTTCATGTGCACACGGCTAATGCTTGCACACAAATAGACACCCACACACACTCGGAGAGAGAATCAAGTGCAGCTCGGAGCCGTAAGAGAATCCACATCCAAGGATCCCTAAATGTCAATATCATGTGTACAGTACTGCTCATATCTGTGTGCGATGATAAAACTAACATTACAGTAAAATATCCAGTGGGATTAAATGGAAGGAGCCAGTGATTGTTTTTTTTCACTACTTGAGTTATCCTAATGGAGATCGGCTGAGACGGGCAATGCCCAAGGGCCACTGGTCCCTCTCCACCCTTCCTGGGAATGGGCTCTCGGTCAGGATGGGTTTGGAAGGAAGCCTCCGATTTCTGCCTGGCCCTCTGCTAAATCAGAGTTATGTAGAGCTGGTTTGGACCCGAGCCCTTAACAATGATCTATCCCCGGAGCCGCTGAAGTGGAATCATTTTCATCACGGCCGACTCTTTTTTACCTCGCAGCTGGGGCTCCCTCTCTGAATGAGTGTGTGAGATTTCGAAGCGCCATAATTTCATTTCACACTGTTTACTTTGGAGATTTCCAAGACAGTGGCAGCAGTGTAGGGCCGAATCATTTGATTTAACTGCTCTCCAGTATAGTACCAACCCCAGAGATGGCAGCAGCCCTTCATTCAACACTGAGCTTTTTACACACAACAATGTTTCACTGCTTTACTCTGCCATAGGAGTTACTCTCAAAGCCCCCACAGCAGGTCCGTCTGTTTGCTGTCGGTCTCTGTTTGGATTCTGTTCGAGCCTGTCCTCCCTTTTCACGATCTCTGTCCAAAAGTGTCACTCACCTCTAAGTTGGGCAGCAAGGGCTTTCACACACACACACATACACAAAACATCCCGAATGCCAACTTTCTAAACTCCTTCATAAAGGACGCTGGTGGTGGGAGTTCCACTGTTGCTATAAATAAGAAGTGCTGCAAGTTTATGAAGCACATTTGTGACATTATTTACACAAAATCGTGTTCAGTTTCACCAAAAGCTATTGTTTTTACAGTTCTCTACAACTTCTTCGGTCAAACTGGCAGCGTGAGGTTCATAACACTACGAATAGTTTGAGATTTTGGGAAATACCCTTGCATGCATTCTCACCACGATTTAGATGAGAAGATGATATCTGTCTGTGAATTGTGGATTTAATATCAGGAGAAGGTTAGTTTAGCTTAGCATAAAGAATGGAAGGCGTAGGATACAACTTGGCTCTGTAGGAAGAGACTAATCCGTCTACCAGCACATATAACCCTTAAAATTTAAACACTCAGCAAGGGAGCTTCAGAGTGCTGTGTCTGCCTATTTTAAGTCTTTATGCTAAGCTAAGCTAAATGAGTCCTCACATATGAACATGCTGTGCTATTAGTCTTTTTACCCCACTGTCAAAAAGAAAGTGAGTAAGTATATTTCATAAAACTATTCCTTTACTAATGACATTCATAAGTCACTTCATTGATTGGCTAGCTGCTGCATCATTGACAGAATTACAGACACTTTATTTTTCTCATATGGTGCTTTATGCTTCACCACCCCTGTTCACACTTTGTCGTCAACGCTCCGTTTCAGCTGCAGAGTGAGAAATATCGCCTCTGTTCAATCTCTGATGAGAGCTGCACATGTGCATTACTTAACAGGCAGGATGTAGCCAATCAGAGGCAGAGTAAGGCGGGTCATGTTGTTTAAGGTAGTGTGATCTAAAATAACGCTGCTACAGCAGTAGCAACTGTGTGTCTGCTGACTGATTGGGTATGTTTTATAATACATATAGATAGATGTTTATATTTATATAAAGCCTGTTACATTGTGACTCACATAAGTTACGGAAGTAAAGGCTCGACTCCAAACCAGGTGTTTCAGGCCGTGCAGGAGCAGTGGGAGAGAGAGTAACTCCCTGTGGGCTTTTTCACTTTGCAGACCTTTTACATGCACCAAAATGCTAAATAACACACAAAAACCTCACAAGCATATTATGACCTCTTTAAAATATGTTTATTCATGATCTTTATTGATGCTAGCAGGCAGATTTGGTTATCTTCAGGCAGAGCCGGGCCCCATGTTTCCAGCCTCTATGTTAAGTTTATATAGAGGTTGTTGCTTTATTTTTGCCATATGAGAGTGGTAGAAAACTTTTCATCTCATTACTGGCAAGAAAGTGAATACATCCCAAAATGTTGAACTGTTTAAGACCCTATTAGACCAGACAAATCTGCCTTTTTCAAAAAACAGGGGTCTAGTGTTCATTGTGAAATGTATAACACTCAACTTCTTTTCTGACCCTGCAAGTTATTCAACCACAGCAGACAATTGAGATTTTATGAGATTGCTCGGACTGGTTTTAACTGACAGCTCACATGAGTCAAAGTCAAACTAGCCAAACCAGGAATCAGAGCCAGGTCTTCCGTGCGCCGCCGTGATTACTACACCACTTACCCGAGCTCTTCATGTCTGTCTCCACTCCTTACCCTGCTCCGTGTACTCACATATATACAAAACTCATACATCAAAGCCCTGTGCTCATTACCACGCAGAAGATAAACACGGGCAGCCCTGCAGATGGTTAGCTCGCGGATAGAGGTTTCTCTGTATATGTATGTTTGCGTGAGTGTTTGTGAGGAGCTCTCCAGAAGCGTGCTTGTAAAATAGACGTGTCTGTACATTTTTTCCATCCTCAGACCTCTTGAGCTGACCGGAGAGCAGGAGACTCTTTTAAAGGACTTCACGGCGGATCTTATTCACACGTGCACGATAACATTAGAGCAGAGCTGGGCCCGCTTTTATTAGTGGCGTTTTACAGGGATATCCGTGACGCTCCCACAGCTCTCTGGAAGCTCCTCCGCATTATTCCAGGGCAATGGCAGGTTAATGGAAGCCAGGTGGAGCTGCCCTGCATTTCCTCCGACCATGAGCTCGTGATTGACAGTGAGCTGTGGCGATGAACTGGAGTGCAGCTACCCAGAATCAGGGTCGCGATGGAAACATGGCAATCCAAGAGCAACAGCTGCCTTTTCTTGGCCACAAAAGAGAGAGCATTTCCATCCACCTGAGACTGCTCTTAATTGGAACGTGTGGATATGTTCACTGATGTGTGTCTGGCTTTTCTCTTTGCTTACATGTGGTTAACTCTGTCTAATGGTTAAATAGCATTGCAAGTCACCCAATTCTCCCAAATTTTGAGTCTGTTTTTTTTAAGTGCGCACACTTAAATGAGGGTAGGTGAGCAGGAAGATTGCTGCAAAGGTGGCAGCATGTTCAATATCATCTGCTAGATATTCTTTTAATAGATTAATTCAGGCCTGGCTAACCCGCGGCTCTTACATTCATATCGAATTTTGTGTTTGTGGGTTTTTTTCAATGTGTATGTGTATGCGTGTTCGCAATTGCCTTTGGTGTGGATGCAACATAAAACTGCCCGCTCAGCACCGCCCTGAATAAGCTAACAGCAAGATAAGCAACACCGGTTTTGACCTGTTTCCGTGATCTACAACTGAAAAGGCCATAGATTACGTTCCTCGTCGACCTTTTTAATGTGAAGACGGACTGTTTGAAAGCCCCGCTAGTCACAGATGAGGTTGCGGCTGAGTTGGAGATGATCGATCTTTGTGAGGAGGGCCAACTGAAACCTTCTTTAAGGGAAGGGACCATTGAGTTCTGGAAAAGTGTGCCATTTAAAAAAAGTACCCCACTGTCCAACGGGCTGCGCTCAAGATACTGTCAATGTTTGGGTCAACATACGTCTGCGAGTCTGTGTTTTCTACCCTGAAACATGTGAAATCAAAGCATCGGTCTGTACTGACTGACACACATGTGAAAAAATTGCTTCGAGTCGCAAAAACAGAATACAAGCCAGATTTGAAGAGGATTGTTCGAGGCAAGGAATGCCAGAAGTCCCACTAAGCAACATGCTTAGTAAGAGAAAAACGCTATTGTAAATTGTTTTATTTTTCTTTGTGGACGTGGTTGAACTGAGAGTTTGTGTGTGTGAGACAGTGCACGCAATGTTCATTGTTGAAAATGACTGGCCTGTGGTCTTACTTCTGTAGGAGTCCATTTCTGTCATTACCATGTTGGTGTGTGACATTGACAGTAAATCTGGCTGAGCAGAGTTCTGTGTGTGCGTGTATGATGTGGCTCTTTGCAGTAACACAGTTAAAACTTTGGCTCTTAGTCTCTGACTGGTTGGCCCCCCCTGGATTAATTTAAAGAAAATATTTGAGTGCCAAACTGTGCCAATAATGCCAAGTGTATTATTTCTAGTAAGACTATGCAACTTTCAAAGTAGAATATCTTGTTCTCCCATTAATGTTTTATTCCTAAACAATAAAATGACATCACTTTAATACAGGTTTCACTGCTACAATCACACTTGGTTTGGTACAGCTAGTAGCTTATGGTGGCTAATGTTAGCTAATGTTAGGCTGTTGCTGTGAGGCTGATTTGTACGGAATTTGTTTACTGACGTTATTAACCCACTCATAAGCCAACATTCTCAAAACAATACAAAAAGTAAACATACTGTGTTAAATATTTATCTGTGACATGCTATAAAACACGGGCTTAGTGTCGCAGAATAAGAATATTACAAAGTCAGGAAACTGACCGAGTACAGAGTCAGTTATGTTCTGCAAAAGCTAATTGACGCCACGCCAGAAAAAGAACAATGGATCAGTATTATGTTATAACCTGAAAAATGTTGTGTTATAATAAGATGTTTTTCACGTTATCGCAATATATTTTATATCACATTAAAACATGAAGCTTTTTTATCTTAATATATCTTGAAGCATTTCATCTGCTGATACATTGTTATAAGGCTTCACATTATAACACACGTTAAGTTTTTATCTCAGGACAAGATATTATATTGTTCTAGCAAGAAAAATGTCTTGTTAATGTGATTATTTTGTCGTAATAACATGAAAAATCTTATCATAACATGAATGTTGTTATAACTATAAACTTTTCACGTTATAATTTGACATTTGCTAACAGATATAAACAGACCAAGCAAAACCTGAATGTATTAAAATGAGTGGTAATTATGTATTTAATAGCTTACAATGTTTGATTTGCAAATGAGAAATGAGGATTAAGGTATTTAGTCACACAAACTAACATAAATTGAAGATAACATAAAATTACTTGTAATATTTATTAATTAATTTTATAATTATGTCATCAAATCCTGGTCAGAGTGATGAGACTATTAGTCGCTGTATCCTAGGTCAGAAATCTGAATTTTATCAGGCCTGTTCTTCACCCATCAATATCTAATAACTTCATGAACAAAATCAAAATTTCCTTGTCGACCACATCCTGTGGGGCCACGTTTGAATTTCTTCATCAAGGAGATCAGTGAACAGGGCGGCAGCACCAGAGTCAGTGTTTTTACAGAGATGACCATGTGAAGCAGATGGTCTGTTCTCCCTGGACTACAACACACGCTCAAACGCTAAAACTATATTTTTGCTCCGACTTCAATGTGCTTTTATGTGTTGTTTGTTTTTTTTAAAACCTCACGAATGGTTCTTCAACAGAGTCAAAGAAATGCACTCATATGTGTGCTCAGATGCACCGATTTATTACTGCACATCCACGAGAATGTAGGTCAGTGACACACTGGTTTGATGGCAGGCGATGGTCAAGAGGTGATATGTTTCCAGTGGAGCTCAGCCACCAACTTGGAAAAGAAGTCTTAAAAGTTATTTCCAGCAAATAATTCATCCTCCGTTGAGCTTTACTGGTCACAAATCACTTTTAGTACCACGTTATCGTTTCTGATCTGATGAAGTATCAAATTCTGCTTATGCGACCCTACTTTAAGTGTCCCGAGTCCATAAACACAATGCGCCATGCTCGCTTTCATCTCGGAGCCACGGCTGTGATGTTAACTGCTTGGCAAAAGAACATGACACCCAGGGTGACAGAGGGATTACTTGTTCTATATTTAGTGTTTATGTACATGAATATTGGCAGGACAACTCTGTACATGTGACACACACACACACACAGCGATACAGTGATAATAACACAGATCTCCAGCACAGAACACATTTACAAGATGGGCTCTAGAGCAAACACTGGCTGAGATACATAAGGGGAATGTCTGGACTACGACAACTTCCTCGTGGAACTGGAATTTTTCCTCGTAACAGTTATTATTGTCATCAATAAAAACAGACAATCAAAAAGAGAGACCAAAAGTATAAAATAATTTAAATTCCTCCTCAATACATGTCGTGAATATGCAGTGAGAGATCTATACAATGCGACTGCATCTCCTCCGGTACAGCGTGATTTTGGAAACTGAAGAAACGCGCAAATATGACAGACAAACGCAAAAATGTCATGCAAGCGACAAAGAAAACGTACGAGATGAAAAAGATGATCTTCTTTGAAGTTCTGCCTCCCCAGTGGCAACTTGATGTCGAGACGACACGCCCGGTAACGGAGCACCTCGCGCTGTGGGCCACCCAGAGGTGCTCGGTGAAATGTAAACATAAATATACAGGTTGATATCTCTCTCTACAAACAGTTCAGTCACTGCCACAGGCCCATCCGCTGTGTGAGTAGTCAGTCTGTATACACTCCTTAGTAGAATATCACTTAGAGTTAAATAAACTTATTTAATATATATATTTATAATAGATTTATTCTTTGCAGAGTCATTTAGCAGTATTTCCTTGTTTTCACCAGTTTGCTCTGGTATTTCACTGAGTGACCACTGTGTCCCACCACGTAAACGTCCAGCAGGTAGGTCTTTCCTGGCTCCAGACCTGTGATGGTCTCTGTGGTCACAGCTTTCTGCAGGTTCGGGCTGTGGAAGTACTTGCACAGGACCTTTTCTGACTTCCTGCGGGTCTCTGGCCCGGCACACTGGTTTTGTTCCCTGCGTCGCTGCTCCTCGCCGTAATTGTCGGCCACCTCCTTGCGGTAAATGCAGTATTTGTTGCGGTCCTGCGTGCCCAGCCAGGCCACGGTGACGGAGGAGCAGGTGCGCAGCTTGTCGAAGGCCTTGATGCGCGTATCCTCCGGAAGCGAAGGGAAGGGCTGCTTGCTGCTGGGTCGTGTGGTGGCGAGCACCTTCAAAGTGGAGGCCCCTTTCCTGCTGCCCCGCAAGCGGATCAGATACTTGGCTTTTGGCTTTCCCCGCAGCTGGAACTGCCGTACCCCCTCCACGTTCTGGGAGAGCAGCAGCTTGCCGTCGCGCCTCACCTGCACCTGCACGGCGTCCAGACACGTGTGGACAAAGAGCGTGACCCTCTGATGGGAAGACACCGGAGCAAACCGCAGAAACTTGCTGCCCTTTCTCTTGATGAACACATCGGATACTTTGCCGTCCTTCAGCTCCACTGTCTTCTGACGGGCCTCCTCTTTAGTGCGGGCGAATGTCCCCACGTACGCTGTGCTGGTGTTGGTTGCGGAATTCACAGCAAACACGTCGAAGTAGTACTGCGTGTCTGGCTTCAGGTCTGACACGGTGAAAATGTTTTTATTGCCAATACACACCTTCTGAATGTCTAATGCTCTGGGCTTGGCTGTGTACGCCCGTGAAATCTTGTTACTCGTGAGGCCTCGGTCTTTGCCAAAACCAATGTCAGAGGGAACAAAGCCAAAGTGCGCAAAGTCAAACGGGCTGAAGTCTCTGCCAGGTTTTGGAGCCAGCATGAAGGCATCATCAGCGCTGATCTTAGCCTCGGCAGCACACATGCTCTTGAAATTGTGCTCTTTGTTGATCACAACGCAGTACTGGACGGGCTGGCCCATCAGAGAGCCCGTTGGCGTCGGCTTCCAGGCCAGGGTGATGGTGGTGCGGCCCAGTGCGGTCACGTCCACACGGGGGTCATAGGGCAGCTCCGGGTAGGGCTGGTCAGACTCTGGAGTGGTGGTGGCGTACACCTTGAAGTTGCTGTCTTTCTCCGTGGACAGGAGCTCCAGCTGGTAGAGGCCAGAGGGCGTGCTGGTGGCCACGTAGGACTCCACGTCGTTACCCTTGTAGGTGAAAAGCTCCGTCCCCTCGTCGACGGTCACCTGCTGTTTCTGCTGGTCCAGAGGTTCAGGCTCTCCTGGAAGTCAAAAAACAAATAGGCACCACATGAGCTCGCTGACTGACACGCTATCCAAATTTATATTACAAGTTCTGACAGAGATCTGTTGTCATGACCTTTACAGTATTTTCCTCCTCCTTTATTTTTGGCTTTGATGAAAAATAATTTCCACCCCTACTAAAAATGTTTAACGTGTCGACGCCGCGAGCTTATGATGAAGCTCCGCGAGCCTCACGGACGATTAGCCCCTCACATGGCAGCCATGTTTTCAGTCCAAACATCCCCAAAGATCACAGGCCAGCATTCACTCTGCCTTTCCAGGGGGAAGCCGCGCTACAAAGAGGCGCCTTGTAGCTTTCTACGCGAGAGAAACAGCCCAAGCATAATATTATGTTTGTCAACCAGAGAGTGTGCTCAGCGGTGTACTAAAAATTAATGCTCAAAGATCTACTCCCAGTAGAGACGTTCAGCAGAGAGAGCTGCGAAGACAGGAAGACTTTCACTGGTGGAGCTGTTGCTCCGACACATCTTTGTGATGTCAGACTTACAAAAACCATCTGGGAAGTATCCCTGAGAAACTGGGCAGCCACTTTCAAAAAAATACTCAGCAGGTGATTGGACAAACCCTCCGTCTATCACGGCTAACTTCAAGCGATCCGATCAACAGTAGGGGAGCAATACCACCAGCAGAGCCAGCTCGTCAATCAAAGTCTTAAGCTAGTCGAGACAAGAACCAAAATATCCTTTCCACTGAGAAAAGACTTAAGTTCTGTTTTTTTTTGCTCTTCTTTCAATGAAGAACAATCTCCAGTTGTGATAAACCAGATGCTTTAGCAGCTACGCTAACCCCTCGAGGAGGCGCCGATGTTTTCAAGCGTGCAGTCGCTTCCTCTCGCTGTCGGCCGTCCTCGAAGCTCCGAGCCCGGCGAGAAGGCTTCGCGAGCTCGCATGATTTCTTGCACATCCAGCTGCCTCGAAAAAAGTAATGACACCGGTAATGGGTCCAAATCTGTTATAATTCTTCTACTTTCCAGATGAATTCTTTTCTCTTGAGGCGAGGTGCACGTCTACAGCCGTGTGACAACCCAATAAATCATTCTGTGATATCCGATCCGACAGGAGCACAGACACAGACACAGGTGCTCGTGTATTCATATTCTAATATATGCTCACATCACACATCTACACTCTGAACCGCAGCGTCGGTCATCTGGCAGGATCTCCTGCGCTGAAAAGGACGACTTCCAGATGGAGAAAGTTTAAGTGTGGGGCAGAAAAATGAAGAGTGAAAAAGAGGAGAGAGGAAGGAAGGAAGACAGACACACAGACAGAAGGATTTACCTTAAGAAGACCAAGACAGCCTAAGTAAAGGGATGTAATGGCTTTGATTCAGTGGGGCGACTACAGTAGAGCGGAGCCCTCCTCTGAAAATTACAGACGTCAGCCTGGGCCGAGTCAGACATCATAAGTGGTCAGACTAGACGCTACGACTGTGACTTAATTAAAACCCACCAAAACACAAAGCCTAACATCACTGCCTCGGTTAATTGTGTGTGGAGGATAGTGATATTTCCACATAACGTGTCATTAACCTCTTCCACTGCTTTCTGATGTCAATTATACCTGATCCCTCTCCACTGGCCTCTTCTGGCAGCTCCTGCAGGGTGAGTTTCCACTCCAGAGGAGCGTCGCAAGGTGTCACAGTCACAGACAGGGGTGTGTTGTCTTCCTCCACCACAAAGTAGTACCTGGGGGAAAATGACAGGTTGAAGGGGACTCCTATTGACATTGCTTCATCACAATTTTGACGTTATTCAAAATAATGTGTCGGGTAAACGCACCAGCCGACCGAGACTGAGGCACAAACGTGATATTACTGTGCCACTGACCTTGGGCTGTCTCGCCCGGAGCTGACAGACACTCAATTACACAAACACGACTTTCTCATCTATTATTTAGTTTTTCGCATCAAGACAATAGATCATGTTACAGAGCAACATCTGATGTTTCCTATCTATTTACAGTAAGTGGCCATCTGCGAGTGAGTGTTTGCCCCGGTGATTGTTGCGGCTCAGTCAGCAGCGGAAGGTGGATGTTGGCTCCTCTTTGTGCTCAAAACAACGTGCAGACAGTTTGAATCACTAGGATTATGTACGTGCACTATTATGTAATTCATGCACTGTTTGTTTTACCTTTTGGGAGTGTCCCTGAACAGGTAGCCGCTGATCTCAGCACCGTCCGGGATGACGGAGGAGTCGTGGAACAGCGACTTGTCTCTGATCTGCATCTGGAAGAGGCCTTCGTCTCTCGTGGGCAGCTTCTGCGCCAAAGCTCCCAGCGCCAGCAGCACCACCACCACCACGCTCCAGCCTTTACACTGCCTCATTCTGGAAGACACAGGGAAATTATGTCTCATTTATAGTGTGGTGCATCCTGGAAACATTGAGTTATGTTTGAGGACTAGTTTAGGACACACGCTTTTTTTCCTCTGTCACGTCAGTGCAGTCAATACGAAGCTACATCCAGCAGCAGGCTAGATTAGCTTAGCTGTAAAAGATCCAACCCTCCTTAAAACCACGACTTTATAACACATTCTACATTTACTTCTTGTGCGATTAAAACAAATTAGATATAACATGTTAATTCATGGTGTGAGCTACCCCTGCCTACAGTCTTTATGCTAGGCTAAGCTAATCAACTCCTGTGTCCAGTTTTGATATGAAATATGAAAGCGGTACCAATTTTGCCATCTTACTCTCAGAAAGAAAGCATAATCTCTAAAATATCAAAGTATCTATTTACAATTTAGCATAACTTGATGGCAAAAGACTTTAGCCTTGTTTCTGGTCTTTGCGCTATGTTAAGCTAAGCTAATCGACTGTTCGTCAATATTTAGCTAATCTACAGACATCAGAATAGTTTTCATCTGCCATCATTTTCTCCTCTAACATTTAGCAAGAAACCCAAAAAGCTTATTTTTTCAAAATGTTAAACTACTTTTTTAAAATGAAACATAACTTTGTTTCTTAGCCTTTGGACACAGCAAGGGTAGATGTTGCCTTGTTTCTAGCGCGTATGCTATGTCAAGCTAAGCTAATAAACTGCTGGTTTCATTTATTTAGCTTATGTAAAGACATTACTGATTCCAAAATGTCAAACTCTTACTTCCAATCAAACCAAAAATAAGTTTTTGATCAAAGAAAAGAGGGGCTGGTGGGTGAATGTTGTTAACTTTGGGCTAGGCCAGGTTAGACATCAGAATAGTTTTCATCTGCCATCATTTTCTCCTCTAGCATTTAGCAAGAAACCCAAAAAGCTTATTTTCCAAAATGTTAAACTACTTTTTTAAAATGAAACATAACTTGGCTGTGTCTTAGCCTTTGGACACAGCAAGGGTTGCTGTTGCCTTGTTTCTAGCGCATATGCTATATCAAGCTAAGCTAATTAACGGCTGGTTTCATTTATTTAGCTTATGTAAAGACATTACTGATTCCAAAATGTCAAACTCTTACTTCCAATAAAACAGAAAATACGTTTTTGATCAAAGAAAAGAGGGGCTGATGGGTGAGTGTTGTTAACTTTGGGCAAGGCCAGGTTAGCTCTTCCAGTCTTCATGCTATGTTAACATGAGTTAATATTTAGCATACAAACATGAGGCTGGTATCAATCCTCTCATATAACTCTATTTCTTTAATGCACATTATCAATCAGTGTTGGTGGCTCACAGCAGTCAAGCTGTGGCCAAAAATGTCTATTTTTACCATGGAAGTTCTGAATGGCTTTTTTCCCTTTGCAATCTGGCATTAGCTTAAAACACAAAACTGTTCTTAATGAGTTCCATTTGGCAACGCCGGGCTTTGGCAGCGGACGTTAACAGTGTTTTCAGTGAGGCTCTGCAGCTTTCTCTCTTTTTTTTCTTTCTGTTTTTTCCACTACATATTTTATTGTGTGTTTAAATGTGTGTTTCTTGCCTTCGCTTCCTTTTTTAGTTTGAGCCCTTAATTAACATTTAACACTAAAACCGTGTGACGGCGCAGACACCAGCAGCTTTGAGTCAATCAATGAGGACTAAAAGAGAGTGAATGAGCATCGCCACGGCCACAGAGAGGAAAAGAGGGGATTAGGTTCAAACACAGACGTGTGAGGGGGAAAAGACATTGCGAAAAAACTCCAGGGAACCGCGCTTTTCCATCAAACGCTTAATATAAGAAGAAAAAAATCCCCTAAATCCGTGTCGTTTAAGTTTTATTGATGCTAGTATAAAAATGCTTTAGTGGTGCAGTGCACAGACGGAGCTGTGGCTCGGGACGGGGTGCAGCTGACCGTGGCTGAGTGCCTCTCACGTATCCCCTGTCTATTGATTTTGCCCCATTGATTGCAGCTGATGGGAACGGCAAATCCCTGGTGATTTAATCAGTGTAATGATGGCAGATTAGCCAGATACTTTACTGCCATTTACTGCAAGCGAGATGGTGTCCTTTTAATGACCCCTCTCCCTCTCTCCCCCTCTCCACTCGCCCTCCCTTGTCTGCCTCTTTTCTCTCGATCACACTTTTTTTTTTTCCATCAACAAGCGCTCCCTTTCACACTTGTACACAAACTATATAGCCTTTTTTCGCTCTGCTCTCCGTCCCTCTGCTGCCTCCTCCTCCCTCGCTTGCTCTTCTCAGATAAGTAGAACCAGAGGACTCAGAGTCAAACCTCCACAGTACAGACTTCATCTCTGCATTATCTTCCTCTAAGAACATGAGCGAGGGGGGGAAAAGCCCTTGACAGCTCCTGTCAGTGTCTCCGTCTCCGCCGTTGTCTGAGCCCAGCCTCCCGCCGTACCGCCAAAACTTCAGAGAGCAGAAGGAAAGCCGCCTAAGTGGTACTTTGAGGTTTGACTCACACAGAGAGAGGAGATCCTTATCGCCTCGGCTTGTCTCATTCCACTTCAGAAGCGTGTCACTTGGAACAAAGACATGTCTATTAATACTCAAGACAGCGCTGAGGTGGTATGTACAGAGAGCCGTTCAGAGCTGTCTTTCATTCCAACATCCCCCCCCAAACACTTCGCAGACACACTGAGGGCCCCGGGCCCCCGACCGGCTCTGTCCTCCACGCTGATGTCATCACACATAATGCCTGCTATCACTCATACAGTAAGGGTTTTATCACCACCGTCATTAGCACATTTGATGCGTGCCTTCAGAGTGCTCCTCACATGTGACACCAGCTGATTTAAACCCCACGACCGAACCACTCAGGCTGTATTGACAGTATATATATCGCAGCGAGATGACGTCTGAATATGAGAGCGGCGGTGCTGGTCCGGGGGTCAGCGCGGTTGCACGGACCAGCGCGGAGTCAACATGGTCACACGGGGCTGCTGCCGGATCCGCCTTTTACATGCGGGGGCCCCCGCCGCCATTTCTCATGCCACAGAGTTCCCTCACCAAAATAACACATCAAAAAAGCTCTGCATCTGGAACAAATAAACCCCGATGTTTAATTAGAACGGGGAAGAATGTATGATCGCAGTTTGAGGAAGGGATAATTTCAAGGCAAGGTCACCCGCAATCGTGTCAACTTTGTTTTTGCTGGTGCTTTTTATCAGCTTATTTTTACATTCATAGTCTTTTTGTTTCACTTTTAGTGGATTGCGCTGAGCGCTCTCTGGGGTGGAAAGCATCCCACGTTTTCTAATTGGCGAGCTGTGGAAGCTGTGGAATTGGGATTAAAGCCGCACTGAGTAGTTTTGAAGGAAGACATTTTTTATCGGAAGAGAAAGATCTTCACTGATTTTTTTTTATGCCTAAAGAAACTAAATAAACAACCTGACCTCAAAAGACAACGCAGCTTTATGCTGTTTTTCTCTGTTTATTTGGCGGACCCTGCCACCTCTCCAGCTTCAAACTGTTTTCTTTTGAGGACAGCTTGTTTATTCAGTTATGGAGAAAATACATAATTCTGAGTTTGTATCATTATTTCACTGATACAGTAGATATTAAAATTCTGAGTGTTAATTTCTTCTCCAAAACTACATAGTGCCCCTTTAAAGGACAAACACAGCCCGCAGTGGTTCCATGAAAAAGGAGGAAATAGTGCTGATTTTATTTTCCCATGTACAGTATCGAGAAAATGACCCGGCACCCGTCTCTCCATTCCTGTGTGATCTGAGGAATGTCATCCCCCTCATTTGAATTACGGCCCTAACAGCTTCGACCTCGCTCTAATTGGGGGTCATTACAAGCAAATCGTGTGCGAAGCCAAAACAAAATGTTCACACTATGTTTTACATCTCCCCGAGGGACGCGGCGCTCTCACCGACATCCATCAACCAGCCAGATTATTTAACGATCGACTCGTGATTAAAGCAAAAAAGCGAATATTTATCGTGCAACAATCCAGGCACCTGTGTGTGTGTGTGTGTGTGTGTGTGTGTGTGTGTGACCACACTGATTATCAGCACATTGTTTTCCACACATGGAGGTGGAGCAGGACACATGCATGTATATATGTGTGTGCACCAAACTGCTCCTGACCTCCCCTCTCCCCTCTCTCCTCTCCCCTCACTCCTCTCTCCTCTCCCCTCTCCCCTCTCCTCTCCCCTCACTCCTCTCCCCTCTCCCCTCTCTCCTCTCCCCTCTCTCCTCTCTCCTCTCCCCTCTCTCCTCTCCCCTCTCTCCTCTCCCCTCACTTTGTTTAACCGCTCTCTCTCCCTCTCTCCTCCTCCTCCTCCCCTCTCTCCTCTCTCCTCTCCCCTCTCTCCTCTCTCCTCACTTTGTTTAACCGCTCTCTCTCCCTCTCTCCTCCTCCTCCTCCCCTCTCCCCTCTCTCCTCTCCTCTCCCCTCTCTCCTCTCTCCTCACTTTGTTTAACCGCTCTCTCTCCCTCTCTCCTCCTCCTCCTCCCCTCCAGCTCCTTGTCAGGACGGATAAGCCTCCTGCCTGCTGCCACATGGAGCTCATTAACAGAACGGGAGGGGAATAAAAAGACAGTTTAATTTCAACACAAATAAAGAGACATTTCGGATTCCACCCAACAAGACGCCTGGCAGGCAGCGCTCGCTCGCTCGCCGCCGGGGGACCTGAAGCCTCTGTGTGTTTTCTTTAAGGGAGTTTGAAGGCAGATTTATGGTGGGCCCTCGGTAGCGAGCTCCATCACCGCTGTCACTTCAGGGCCAATGTGGGGGGATTGGAGTGAGTGGAGTGTATATGAGGGGTGGTGGGAGGAGGGGGGGGCTCCGAGCCAACGATGGAACCACACAGGACCTGGACCTGCGCAATAGGCAGGCCAAACTAAAGCAGGTCTGGTGTTTTTGGACTGCTAAACAGCTCATTAATGGATTGGTTGAGCCTGTGGCGAGGGCTCGGGTCCAATGACGGAGATTTGTATCTGCCGTGTGTGTGTCCACGCGCGCGTGTGTGTGTGTGTGTGAACTATCACGCAGGAGCTGTCTCCTCGCCATCCACAACATCCCTCACAGTTTGAGTTTCTGAACCCTCCACATCACCAGAACCACGAAAGCTGGCACAATAGCAGAGATGGGGAAGGAGAGCCCAGTTTCCTTTTTCCCCTTCTCACCCTCCCTTCCCCATTCCCAGTTCCCCTCCCCTCGTTGCCTCTTTATAGTCCACATCTCTGGAGCTTGCATTTAGCCTGAGCTGCATCCTGGAATGTCTCTATGAGGAGGGTCAGGTCGGCCCATTCAGGATGGGGAGTGAGTGAGGGAGGGAGGGAGGGAGTGGTGGTGGTGTTGGTGGTGGTGGTGGCTCTGACTGATGCGCTGGCATTGTGGCTGCAAGGGTGATTAAAGATTAGAAGGGAAAATGCTCCCCCATGGGAAAGTCATCCACCCACTGCCCATCATGCACCATGCAGGCCCGGGTCGGGGGGCTGCATCGTGGGAAATGAGTCAATCATGCTCAGCTAGGTTGAGCTCGGGGGAAGCATGGGGACACAGAAAAAGGAGCCCGTTCAGCAGCAAGTGTGAGCCTCCCCGCTTCTGTCTGTCCATCTGAGGGGAGCATAATGGGGGGCTTTTGCAAAATGGATGTGCACCGCCTGTGAGGGGGGTGGGGAGGGAGGGAGGGAGGGGGGGGGAAAAGAGTGTGAGCAGGCAGAAGGGGGAGTGTGTGTGTGTGGATATGATGAATAATTTAACAAGGAAATAAAAACTTGTCCTTAATCTTCCACCAGTGACTCTGGATGTGTGACACCGGAGAGGAGGGGACGGCACACACACACACACACACACACACACACCGCAGCCTGTCACCGCGCTCTGGACGCGGGGCGGCTGCAGCAACACTGGCGGAATTCTTTCAGCCGGAGAGTTTTCATATGCAAATCACGGTTTAGTTACGGTATGCGACGCAGACCTTCCCATTTTAAAGACTCTTTTTTTTTTTTTTTCTTGTGTTCATGATTCATTCTCCTGAGAAAGTAACAGAGTGAGAGAGAGAGAGAGGAGGGAGGCAGGCAGGCAGTCAGTCAGTCAGTGTGGCTTCAGCCGGCTGCTAAATACAGTTATTCAGAAATCCTCCACTCAGGGAATGTCTCTCATTAAAGAAAAAAAAAAAAAAAAACACGGGTCTGAAGGGAAAAAACAACTCCCAACATGAGCTGAAGTGTCATTAATCCGCCCTGAATCATTTACTTTTAGACATCTGATGAGTGGAAAATCATTTAAACCTGAATTCTTCGCTCCTCTTCTGTGCGTCCCGGGCTTCTCACAGGTGCGTAAATGCAACCCCCCAAAACACATCTCCGAACTGCTCAAAAATGAAAATTGTGTGTGATGGTGACAGCAGCGCGTTTTAACGCACAGGCTCGTATTTTTTATTTATTTTATTTTTTTACTGGGTGCTGCTGTGTCACCCCCGGGGAGCATGGGAACCCTTCAGGAGGCACAAAAGCGGAG
Organism: Sparus aurata; assembly: GCF_900880675.1. Lineage (NCBI taxonomy): Eukaryota > Metazoa > Chordata > Actinopteri > Spariformes > Sparidae > Sparus > Sparus aurata. Next base: position 7,396,093 of record NC_044197.1, read on the forward strand.
AGGATTTCTCCACAAAGTTCACCAGTTTGACGGCTCCACACGCGTGCACGCATACAGTCCACAAAATGAGACGAGACTCAAAAGAACATGCGAGTTCGGTCTTGATTGAAATGCGTTTGAAAACTTTTAACTTCCCGGAGTTGTAAACCGCAAAAACCCCTCTCTTCCCCTCTCTTCCCCTCTCTGGCAGACGTTTCAAAGGCACCACTTTAACTCGATGGGAGTCCGGCTCTGAATTTATATGGAGCTTTTATGCACATTTAGAATAAAATAAAAAAGAAATAACACGAGAAAAAGTTGGAAAAAGATAAAGGGGAGCTTTGGATGAGACGCGCCGGGAGGAGCGAGCATGCTGGGGGGGGGGGGGAGACGGATCTGTATACGGTCTCTTACCTTCAGGAATAACGCGGCGCAGCGAAGTTTCTCTGGAGGATGATTCTCGCTTTCTCTCTCAGCCACTCTGATATCACCAAGGTTTTCAAACCAAAAAAAAAAAAAAAAGAAAGAAAGAAAGAAAGAAAGAAAAAGTGTCTGACAACTAAAAGCGACTGAAAAAAAAAAAAAGAAAAATGAAAAGTTTGGTCCTGTGCGGTGTCCAGTAGTTCCCTCAGTGCTGGTGCCTATCAATCGGATTAGGCAGACTGCTGCTCTGGTGCGTGTTTGCAGTTTTCTTGCGGATTTAACTGGTCTCTGGTGGGCAGGAGTGTGTGTGTGTGAGTGAGTGTGTGTGTGTGTGTGTGTGTGTGTGAGAGAGTGAGTGAGTGAGTGAGTGAGTGTGTGGGTATCCTGAGCTCTGGCAGTGCGTCCCTCCCCTGCCGCGCCGCTGCTATTGAAACCTCCACTGGATTGGAGGCAGAGCTGGTGCGAACTTTCTTCCCCCTGCGCTCTCCGTAGGAAGACTCCAAGACACAGAACCAGCCCACTGCTTCAGCACGCCACAAGGAGAGAGGGAGAAGAAGAAAAAAAAACCCAGAAAAACTAAACTAAACAGGGACCAGACAGATCGACTCGAACACTTCAACTCCGAGCATCGACTCCAGGAGAGCAGATCTGGAGGAAGGAATCTCCTGAATGTCTTTGTGTTCCGAGCTGATGTTCAAACTTTAAATCACAGCTGATGAATCAGACAGTGAGATGTCAAAGCGCATAAATCTCAACACAGCGGGGTTCCCCCCTCTTACTGTTTTTTTGTATTTCCTAACTGTTTACTCTGATGCTCCCTGGAAATTATTACTTTGGGCAGCAGCGCCTGGTGGAAGTCACGCAACCCTCGGGGCTAAATGTGTAGGCAAGTTTTATCACGGGCCCCGGTGCCTGGGTGTGCGCACAAACCACCATAATACAGCACATCTGCAGGGAGGCTTTGATGATTGGGGGGGGGGGGGATCTTTGTGGCACCATGAAGTGCAAAGTTGCTGATCAACTGTGGGAATTCCCACTGAGGCATCGGTGTTGTTGTCTGTTCCTGGAGGAAGCAAATATTTGTCCAAGATAAGAGTCAGTGACTGTCTCCGAGCTGAATTGCCCCCAGATTTATGGCTTGATGGAGGGATGGAGGGAGGGGGGGTCCATGCAATCTAGATTTAGAGGATGCTGCCGTTTCCTCTCCAGGTGGACCGGTGTTTCTCCTCATGACACCGAGCTGCAGGTTTTCACGCATGCACGGCTGCAGGTGGAGCTTCCTGCAGGAGCTGCAGACAAGACGACATGTTCGTTTTCACAAGAGAAACCGGGCGGCTCGTTTTCCAACGTGACACATTCACACTGACACCCAGGAGAAGTTCTTCAAACGTTTGGATCAGTGTGAAAGCCGCAGTCACAAAACCAGCCGTGACGTGGTGATTACAGAGAGCAGAGACGAATATTGATCACCTGATCTCAGAAGATGATTTTGTAATGTACAAGCCTGAGGCTTCATTCATTATCACAAGCATCAGATTGGTTGGGAAGCAGACTGCTGAGTGAGAAGGTGCACAAAGTGTTGGTGCAACAGCGTCATCTAGCGGACACACAGTCTGTGATGTTCAGCATGCAGGTTTTATTTTGAAAAGAAAAAAAGTCACTTAAAGGGACATCATGTAGTTTTGGAGAACAAATACAAACTCTGAATTTCGATATTTACTATATTAATGAGATAATAGTATAAACCCAGAATTTTTTATTTTTCTGTAACTTAATAAATAAGCTGTTCTCTGAGGAAATTAAGGTCCCAGAACACGGTTTGAAGCTAGAAAGGTGGCAGGGTCCGCCACATATAAACAAAGTAAAAATTGTGTTGTCCTTTAAAGAGGCAGTGTGTAAGAATCTTAGTTGAAATCATTCAAAAGTTAACTCAAATAATCATTAGAATGTGAATAAATATTGTTTTTGCTTGTTTGTTTGTTTGTTTAACATTATGATGTCTATGTATTATATTTCAAAGATATCTGCTGATGTTAGCATGCTAACCGGCTAGCCCTGCCCCATCCCAGTCTAAAGCTCCTGTGCTAGCTGCGTAAACTGTGCTAGCTGCGTGGCTAACCGCGCTAACTAGCAGAGGGCAGCTACAGTTAGCAGCAGTTAGCAGTTATGCTGCTGACATGTTGCTCTCTATTTGTTTTGAGTATGAAGTTGAGAGGTGGCACCTTTAAAGTCAGTTTGTATATTCAGTCATGAAAACAAAAATTGTTGGTTTGTTTAGGGATTAAAAAGAAATCAGTCAGTGCAGCTCTTTCTCTTCTGATTACATTTTTTCCTCAAACCTACACAGTGCACCTTTAATGCTTAAACAGATTTGGGGGTTTATGGGGGACATGTAACAGGAGTAAGTAATTAGGATACAAAGAAGGTAACAAGGTTACATCATTAAAAGATGTAATTAAATCACAGGTACATTCAGTTAAAAAAAGTCCCTAACAGGATTAAAATTTCAAAATAAAAGAATGATATATTAGTCTGTAACAATGCACACACAACATCACTCAACTCATGTGTGTGTTCTTACAGAAGACACATCCAGTGCTAAGATTTAATAAAAGTCACCTTACTGATATTTATTCACATATGTTTGGTGTTGAGGTATGAAAACATCATATAGAAAAGTAAATTCATTCAGTGGCCAATGCAGAAATCATTCTAATCATAAATAGTATCAACAATTGGGGTTATATGTCATGAAAATCTTAAAGATCTTCACTTTAAATGTCTGTTAGGATAATGTACCTGTGAACGTCAGCTGTGCAATATGCTACAGATGACGTAATGCTTCTGCAAGTTTGTCCTCCTCTTGCATGATTCTTGGATTACGATCGAGGTCTCAAGGATGTTTGGAAACAGAATCACAGATCGCACATCTGTTTAACACAGAACCGGTAGAAGTGTTTATATTTTAACTCTTCTTTCTATACCATAGAAGTCGTGACTACTGATGTATTTCCAGATGTAGCCTACACACAGGTGCACGTGTGTGTGTGTGTGTGTGTGTGTGTGTCGGGGTTATTGATGTCCCGGTTCATGATTAGCGCTGCTGTGACTTTCACATCCTTGGGATTAAAATAGATGCCAAATTGAATCTGCTATTAGCCACACCACCAAGCTGTGAAAACGAATCCACTCTGGGGACATGTATACTCACAATAACCTGCACACACACACACACACACACACACACACACACACACACACACACACACACACATACCCACACATGCACTGACCCAGCAGCTAAATGCCAGATTCTTGAAAATGTATCCACACCAGGGACAGTTTAGTACAGACGGAGGGAGGAGGTGGAAAACGCTCCTGTAACGATAATCCCTCTGCTCTATTTCAGCTCCACTGCAGAGACAAAATAAAAATCTCATTTTAATGCATTTACTGCAGAAAATTGACACAAAGGCCACATTGTTGACCTTCTTTCTTTCCGGGCCACACATGCTCTTTTTCTAGCGACGCCCTGTTTCACTCGGTTACATACAGAACATTCACATCTGCTGGTTTCTACTGTTGGTCACTGCCTTGCTCGGTGGCATCGTGATAGCTAACTCTGAACTACTTTCTGCTGCTGAAACAGTTCAAATGACAAGTGTCAGGTGAGAGACTGTCTTCATAGGTGACACTTTCCCAAACTTAGCTTTAAATGTAGATTGCGATTGCAGATTGTGAAATAACAACGCTTTGGTTCGGGTCTGATGCCAAAAACCTGATTTGCTTTTGGATTTTGATTGGTATTTTACGATCTGGACATGAGACTGGCGTACCCCGCCACTTGCTTCATGTTAGCCTGGGTCGACTCCAGTCCCCCGCGACCCTGCACTGTAAAAAAGTTGAGAAAACGTAAAATATCAAGGCAACATGATGCAAGAGATTTTTTAGTTTTCTCAACTTTTGCCTGCTGTTGTTGACTTAACTAAGGTTTTTAAGTTTTGCCAAGAGTTCCGCCAACTTGGATCTTCTTGTTCACCTTATTAGGAGAATCCTGTGAGACTAAAAAAGAAATTCTTGCTTGAATGCCATGTATTTCTACCTTCACCAAACACAGATTGTTTAGTTGAATTAACAAATAACTACTATATATACATATATATTTATATACATACCATATACTGACAGAAACAGACCACAATGTACATGGAATCCCCAGTGGTTCAAGCAACTGCAATCAGCATGATGTATCTGTCCAGTAAGGGGAAACAAGCATGGAATACTTTAGTTTACTCTAGCTAATCATTCCCCAATTATTGCAGCACACGTTCAAAGCTTAACAGACAGGAAGTCTCTCTCGGCAAACATCCATTCACTCATGGCGCCAACGTTTTTATCATCTTTGTTAACTCGACACAATTTAACCACAGAACAAGGATGTGAATTAACCTGCAACCGTCTTACACATCATCTTATTCACAGCACATTCACGAACCATAATTACACCAACAGCAACAGAATACCCAAGAGTCTTTGCGCTACAGTCCACAAGGGGCGTTACACTATAAATCACAAGTGATTTATAGTGATTTATGGTCACATTGACCAAAAATGGATCTAATCTAATAAATCGACTCGATCAACTCCGAGCTGAACTGGTCCCAGCTTCCGCCTGCGATGCAAGATCTGGTTGTTTACCTGAAGCTCCTGTAGATGCACCTGTTCAGCAGAGAGGCGTTAAATAGTGCTCGAACTGGCTCAGACATGCGCGCTTGGCGCAGTGTTGCGCACATGAAGAATCTACGAGTTGGCCCAACTTTACTCAAAAATCTGCTCAAAGATTTACAAATCCTTGTTGTGCTGATTTTAAAATAGTAGTTAAGACAACAATGAGTGAAATTTGCTGGGCAAACAAGGTTTTATAAATTGCTTATTGCAAAGCTTTTTTCTGAGTCAGTTTAATTTGAAAACTCAAATGAGATAAACAATTACTAGTTATCATTTTTACAGTGTGTAAAGGATAAGTGAACTTGGATGGATGGATGAATAGGGTTCAACAATCAGCTCTCTATCTGCGGAAAGTTACACAGTGTTGCTTTAAAAGCTTTCATATTTCCATGAGATCAGGTCACATTGTCTTTTCAGCGAGGCAGATTGAACAAAAGCAACTGAAATGCTCCTTTTCTATGTAAATTACTGTATGAAGTCTCTGCAAACATTCATCAATTGATTGACGACCCATTAGGCATGAACTAATCACAGTCATCACAGTCAAAGTGAAATGGATCAATTCCTTCAGGGGAACTACAGGAAGTCATCCTGCATCAATTCAAAGATTAAATCATCCTGCAAACGGCCCAAAACATGAATAAGTAAAGGCAACACTTAATAACGACCATCATTAAAGATACAATATGTAAGAATTCTCGTTCATAACATCCAAAAGCAAAATAATAGTTGTTTTATTGTTATTATTTTAAAGACATCTATGTGTTTGTAGAGATGCCTATGGAAGTTAGCATGCTAACCAGCTAGCCACCTTCAGAGGTGATAGTCCAGCAGTAAACAACATCAACACTCCTTCAGGCAGAGTCCGCCGATACGCCCCGGCAACGAACTGAGCTAGGTTAGCAATAGTTTAGTTAGCGGTGATGGAGTATGAACTCAAAAGGGGGCCAATTCTTACATATTGCACCTTTAATATATTAAATTCATAATTAATAAGACTAGTTGTTTAACTGCTTTATTTGTTTTTATCAAACAAGTAAAGGTATTTAAACATCAGTATAACGGTCAGTTTATAGATGAACTACACAGTGTTTATTAGCCTTTTACAAGTATTTTAAACACTTGTATCAACTTCAGAATAAACGTTTGCCTGATAAATGGGCCATAAATCTTTCCATTGTAATAACTGTTAACTAAAGTTTGATCAACCGTCCCTTTAACATCTTTTAAATCTTCGGATGAGAGAGAACGGTTTTCTCCGTCTCAGCTTCGGTGGTAAGTAAGAAAAATGCTTTTAGTGATTTGTGTGAAGCCGCCCTTTATCTGAGTGAGCTCACGAGGATTTAACCCACTGAACCGCAGCAATGATTAATGTTTCATTATCAGTGTGAAACACGCCAATCGTGGGTATGACTTGTTTGCCTTTTGGATAACAGGCCGCCAGTTTGTTTCTCTGACCTTGTTTTCCCTCCTGATTGTTTGCGTGTAACATCAGCTCCGACGAAAAAGGTCAGCGGTTGGTGTTCTCTTGCATTCTCGGGGCCAGACACATCGTATCGGTGATGTGTGAGGGGAAATAACAAACTCCTTTTCTGAGTTTCTGATTTATGAGATTAGCCAGCGGATGAAGGGCTGAGAGTCCTTCTCCAGCGGTCTCAGCCTGTTTGCTTTGGGGAATAACTCTGTCGCTGTCTGTGGCCTCAACTAACTGATCTCCTTGCACTTCCCCCCCCCCGACGGCTCAGGTAATCCATTAATGCAGGGAGGATGGAAAGCAATATGTCACTGGGCCGGGATGCGTTCACATGACGCTGAGCGGGGCCCAGGAGGTGTAATCTTCATCACTCACTTCATCCATCCATTTACCGCTGCTGCGCTGAGAGGCTTTCCTTCACCGCTTCGGGAGAGGAGGACGAGGTTCTGCCTTTTAGCGGGGCCTGCCCACTAATACCGAGTTCATCATTAACTCGGCGGAGCTAAGAGCGTCCTCCAGGCAAACATCCACTCTGTAAACATCTCTCCCCATCATTTTCTCTTCCTGTTGTTTCTCTGTGGAGGGAGGGAGGGGAAACAATGTGTGACCTCTGACCTGTAGAGACGGAACGGCCTTCTCAAACAGATACACCGGTCCAAACGCACCGATCGGACTATGAAGGCATCATCCCAGATGGGTGAAAAAGCATAATAAAGAGGGAGGACGGGCTGAAGGTTACAGTTCAAGGGAAAGAATGAGGGAGGGAAGGATGTGGTTCAGGACATCCTGTGCGAGATTCATCCAGTCGTGTGCCCACCTGGCCTCCAACAGATTCCCCTGTCAGCTAATACAAAAAGAACCTGTGTGCGGAGATAAGGCAGGCGTCGAGGGTTCGCTCCTCCAACACATCTCTGAGGGGTTTTTTTGTTTTGCAGTTTTGTCGAGAGGCTTTAGATAAACACAGGCGAACATACAGCGGTGATATGAGCGGTTCAGCCTTTTCTATAATTAGTCTATAGGCTATCCTTTAACTCATCCGCTCTTTTTCTTCAAAAGCCTCCTTTGGCTCTTGATGGGGGGGGAGGGGAAAAAAAAGAAGAAAAGTCTAAAAGCCACAATTGAAACCAGATGAAAGAGGACACGAGTGAAGAGCGCATGTCGTGTCAGCGTCTAGCTTCCTCTCATTATCCAATAAGGGAGCAGCAGTGTCAGCGTCCAACTTCATCCTCTTATCCAGGCAGGGAAGCAGGCATGTCGGCGGTGCCCGAAATACTCAGGGGACAGGGAGACGTAAACAAAGAGCAGAGTTTGGATTCACAATCACACACACACACACACAGAGAGAGGCAGATTCAAACAGGAGTCTGTCCCAGGCCTTTTTAGTGAAACTCTAGAGCGCCGCAGCTCCAGGCGTGGTATGCCGATTGTAAACACAGCCGCGAGGAGACAAGGAGAGGAGGATCTGCTCTCCCTCCCCACGTAGCCGTCTGTCTTAACAACAAACTAGCAGAGGCATTACATCATCCGTAACATATTGCACAGCTGACATTCACACATAAACTATCCAAGCAGACACTTGAAGGGACGGCGTTTGAGATTTTCAGGACATCAAACCACCCACTTTTTAAGGCTTTGTAAGGTAATATTGTCTTCTGCATCAGACAATCAATGTATTTGCATTCTGTAAATACGTTTTCTAGATGGTTGTTTTAATCTTTCGTGGCGGGGTCACACACACACACACACACACATTCGCTGCTACATTAGCGTTAGCCACAGTATCAACCAGGACCGCAATCTTACAGACAACAGATCGGCCGCAAACGCATGAGTAGATGGAATGATATTCCTACTTGTTATGGCTGTGACAGTCATGGAAGGATGGTTTTATAATGTGACTCTATCTTTGGGATTTGTGCTGCTGTGAGACAATGAGGTGGGCTCCGGAGTGTGGAACAGCTGCACCCACACGAAGCATGAAGCCCGGTTCATCCTGCACATGACAGTCTAACAAACGGCCTCAACACATGCTTATCCACCTTTGACAGCTCGGAGCATGTTTATGCTTCGGCAGATGCTGCAGAGCTGTGAGATGTCAGACGATGAGCTGTGCTGAAGGGACAAAACACGTGTTTGACCTATAATTTATAGAATCTCACATTTGAGCACATAAAGACGACAAAGCACAATCAAAATGTGGCCACGTACCATAATTACATAAAATTAAGGAGACGTAAAGTTGCCGAGTTTGAGGTAAAATCGAGTTCTCTCTTAAAAACGTTTTATTGTGTTGTGCCATCACAGACACTTTGTTCAAGGCTGTTCAGAGATTTAACTTTAGCTCAATGTTTAGCTGAGAAGCTTTACTGTCCTGGTTCACTGTCATCGTTCTCATACCAGAGTAAAGCGTTCAGTACACCACCAGAAAGAACAAGAGTCTGTTAGGGTTCTGTATAAAACATCAAGCTTCTATAGAACCCCGAGGTTCTGATACCAAAAAACATCTGTCTAACAAGATTCCCATATGTGAAAAAAAAAAAGCCAATCTTTTAATCTATTTTCATCCATGTGCGGGGAAAAACCACACAGTTATGTTATTTTCTCATGTTAAATTTTTGGTTCAAATTTGGTGTAAACGGTTAGTCGCACATGAAAATGTTTGAAAATGTCTTCACATGGAAGTCACGCGTGAAGACGCAAAGTCTCACGTGATTTTCTAAGTCATGTTTTATTTTCCATACATGGAAACTTGAAATTATTTACTATTCAACATGTTGAAATTGTAGTTTGCATGTGAAAATACTTATTTCATTTTGGAAAATGTGACAAATTTCACAAGGGTCTATACATTTCCTGTAACACAACAAACAACCTTTTCTTTTTTTTTACTCAGATTTATGAGCTCAATGAAAAATGTCCACTAAAGAACCAGATATTTCCCTCAGGAGTTGGTGGAGACCAAAACCAGAGCATAAAGAGAGAAAACATTGGACTCCAAGTAAATGATAAAGATGCCTTGTAGCTGCTGGATGTGTGAATAAGCAATAAGTTCACAGCTTGTCTCTTCTGCCCCCAAGTGGCCAAAAACAATGAGTTATTGCAGGATTAAACACACAGTATGTAATTTCCTGGCGCCTCTCAGTCAAAATGATGAAAACTTAAGACTTTGAATTTTTCTTTGGGAACGTAATGTCTTAAAGTTTTATTCATGTTACATTTAATTACATTTGCCAACTTCCTTCCTCACAATGTTTCAGTGGAGTACACACCTAAACAAAACATTACCTTTCATATCTTTAACCAACATTACAATTCATTAGTCCACATCGATAATAAAATGCATTCCTTCCAAAGAACAACGCAACTTTACTTCAATTCATTCCACAGATTCATTAGATTCAAATTCGTTCCCTTCAGATCAAATGTAAATTTAGTCAATTTTCTCTCCAGAATTCTTTAACATTTTCTATTTTCCTTCTACAGAAATATCATTATCTCACATTATATTGGTAATAAATCAAAATGCATGACACATTTTCCTGCATTTGATTCAATTCATCTACGTTAAAGAATTCACACAGCACATTTAGGCTGCGGCGCAAAATCCACAGACACTCTTCATCCGTATTCCATAAATATTTTTGCTGACGATACAAACGTTCTGATCTTTAATAGATAACGACATGGACAGAATAGTTCAGAACGCAAGTTTTGCATTTCCATCTTTCTCACGATAATCTGCTAAACAGAGAGTCGATCCTCTGTGTGACGCTGCGACGTGCAGCCTGTGTTTCTCATTTCTCTGCCACAGTTTCAAAGACGCACGATTTACTGTGAGATTTTATGATACAGCAGATAAGAAATAAAAAAAAAAAAACCTGAGATCAAACTGGAAACATTTACATCAGCTGTAAATCATAAACTCCAAAAGTGGATACACTTGGAGCCTGACAGCCGTATATATAAAAGAAAATACAATGAAGATACATCAACTTGAACCTCTGAACGCATCATAGCGTTGAGCAAATAATAACGATGATGATGATGCAAAGGGGTCCATTAATGCAAGAAACCGCAGTGTCAAACAGATTAAGAGTTTCCATCACGCGGAGGGGAGATTGTTGCAATCATCACAGAGGCTTGAGAAAGCCCCAGCGAGGTGCTCACACTTTATTAGATTTGTTCTGTGGTTGTCAGGGGGAATTTCTACAAAAATACTGGAACGTCCTGACTGTCTGTTGAGGAAGATTTTCAGTCGGTCCCAAAAGAGACTTTACAGGAAAAGACCATAAAAAATCCTTCAGGAGAACATTCCAGCAACAATATCACAGTCTGCTGGAGCAAGCCAAGTTTATGGCTCTGATATGAAATGTGGGAGACGAGCGAATTCATACACACACACACACACACACACACACACACACACACACACACACACACACACACACACACACACAGGAACACAGCCCTGGAGAGACATTCAGGGACATGAAAACCCCAGTTTACTGGACTGAAACACATATAAATTAAATGTATTATAATAAAAAGATTTTTCATCGACTTTATTACGAGCACATGAAAAGTCACAGTGGTATCAGAGCGGTTCCAAGAACTCAGTGCCTCACTCCCAAGTGTCAGGTCTGTTTAGGTGATCTGGGACTTATGAGGCGTTAGGAATGGAAACACTGCACCCTGCTGGCCAGAGAGCTGCACTGCAACATCAACACAGTCCTCATAACTGGCTTTGCACTACAACAATGCACTAAATGTGGTGTCACATTACAGAGTTGTTTGGTAGAAATGGCAAAACAATATGATAAGATACTGATATGAGATAATATATAACTTTATAAAGCCAGAAGGAAATTCTTGGTGCCCAAAATTACTGTAAAACCAGAATAAAATACACAAAAAACACAACAGACTAATAACAATAAATAATAAATACGACCAAATTAACTAAATATAAAAGGTGGTATATACAATGACATTCAGAGGTAATGTGAGGTGATACTGCACATGATATTGAGAGTAATATTAAATGTGACATTTCCAGTAGTAATGCACATTATATCAATATTAATGTTGTCGCGTCCAATATATGACATTTTATTTGATTCCTTATTGAATTATCTTCTTAAATGGTGTTTTATGGTGTATTAGGATCTTCAATTTGTTTTTCTAAATAGAGTATAATTAACATTTTACCTCATCAGTATACTGAATTATATTTCAGGTCTAACATAGAACATATTATCTAGTTTTTGTCTAATTTGATACAAAGTTTGGACACATGACTGAAACTAAAACAAATGAGTTTAGTCAATGTGAGTTAAAGCTTCATTTATCTGTTTCAGTTCATGGGAAAAAAACACTGAAATCCATATCAATAACATATAAGTTAACATAATAATAGCACCAACATCTTAATAAGCTATTTTTTAAACTTTCATTTACATGTGGTAATCCAATACAGACTATTTTCACATATTTATCTTAACTTTGCAAAATCCAAGAATTGGATACTGTGGAAGCTGAAGAAGAGTTTGACTTGACTCCTACAAATATGCTTAAGTATGATTTGTATTTTAAGTTACTGCTCCTGTAGATATTAACCCCAGGTTTATTAAATGAAGGATGATGAATGATGAACATCTTCATGAGTTTAAAATGAAATATATAAATTCAAACCTGAGACGCTGATCAGAGAAGGTGGCTTTTATTTTCTATACTTCACCCTCTTTCCATCACCTTTGAGAAAAGAAGCTGCAAAACAACAAAAACAAAGACACAAACATCGAATGGCTCCATGAAACTTGTCCTGCGTAATTGAACTCTCTTCAGAGGGTGTTCACGCAAATGCTTTTAGCTCAGCAGTGAAGATTTCAACTTTTAAAAAGGGTGAAATACCTTTTCAAATCAGTTTTGAGCTACACAACGAGCTGTTTGGAGCCATTTTATGTTTTTTTTGTTTTGTTTTGTTTTTCTAGTTGTTTTTTTTCTACGTTTTAAAAAGAGTCCCCATCTACTACTAGAATGCTACAACGCTGATTTGCTCCGGAAATGTTTCGTCGACTATGAAACTTAACCCGACTCTCCATCAGCATGGAGGCGAGTGGATAATGACTGATTTTTCATTTTTGGGTGAACTGTTATTTTAAGAAGTGATCTCTTCACAACCATTATGGCAGGAGGAGTGATTACTGCAACCAAACATGCTTTCAATGTACATAATGAAAAAGTCAGTATTGTTTTAAAAACACACTGTATAAATGTCATCCTGTCTTTTAACTATTGAGCAGCTGTTTTTAAGGACTATATTACGGAAGAGGATTAGGGCCACATGTGAATTTTTTTTTTAGTTCTGAGATTAAAGTCAGAATTCTGAGAAAAAAGTCAGAATTCTGACTTTTTTCTCAGAATTCTGTCTTTAATCTCAGAATTCTGACTTTTTTCTCAGAATTCTCAGAATTCTGACTTTAATGTCAGAATTCTGACTTTTTTCTCAGAATTCTGAGAATAAAGTCAGAATTCTGACTTTAATCTCAGAATTCTGACTTTAATGTCAGAATTCTCTCCTCTGCTTCACTATCTCCTCATATCTTTATTTCTGTAAATCTTGATGCCTCTCTCTGTCTATTACTAATTATCTTGTGTGGCCTGCCCTCTTCCAGGTCAACATGGTGGACAGGAGGTCGTCTGGCTCGGGCTCCACTTGGTGATGCCTCGTCCTGCTCGGTCGTCTCCTGGTTCCACTAACATTGCATAACTTGTATCAGATCTTCTGTTGATGTACCTTGTAAACTGTGAATTGTTGCTCTTTTCTGTACACGCAACATCTATTGCATGTCTGTCCGTCCTGGAAGAGGGATCCCTCCTCTGTGGCTCTTCCTGAGGTTTCTTCCATTGTTTTTTTTACCCTGTTAAAAGGTTTTTTTTTCCATCAACATGTGAAGTTTTTCCTCACTCGAATCGAGGGTCTAAGGACAGAGGATGTTGTTCACTGTACAGATTGTAAAGCCCACTGAGGCAATGTGATTGTGATTTTGGGCTATATAAATAAAATTGATTTGATTTGATTTGATTTTTTCTCAGAATTCTGAGATTAAAGTCAGAATTCTGACTTTAAAGTCAGAATTCTGACTTTAAAGTCAGAACAAAAAAAAAAATTCACATGTGGCCCTAATCCTCTTCTGTACTATATCATGTTTAAGAAGCATTAGAATAAGTTAGGCTGTATCAATGGCTGTAATCACCTTCTTGTCCAGTAATTTCATACACATTCAATTTATGAAACACAGGGGAAAATGATGTTATGATCAATGAATCAATCTTTATCGTGCTTTATTAGTAATTCCTGCTGAAGGACCAGAATGGCTGCTCGTGTTTGTCAGTGATATACATCCTAAACATAACCACCCAGGACTGGCTCACCTGACAAAGGTTTAATTACTGTATCACTGAGGTGGTTTTCGCTTCCTTTGTCAGCATCTTAAACAAACCCCTCCGTAAACCTGCTCGGGGCGCCATCTGGACCAGCTGCCTGCCTCCATTCACCTTCTCCAACCTTCTCAATGGACAAACTGTCAAGCTGAGCTGCAGACGAGTCAACAAAGCCAGAGGAGGGTGGGCCCGGCCGGGGGAAGGGACTGTTTACTACACGTCAGATAAGGCCTGTTTAGTGTGTTTGTTCTTCCATTACCGTCACCTGGATGGAGGATATTTAAAGTGAAGCACGTCACTCTGAACACTTTGGGTGAGTTTAGAAATATAACATTAGAGTGAGTATGTTAGGTGGTGTTTAGCACATAATTCCTCCCCTCCTACCTGCATATTAAAGTTAAGGTTGAAGAAGAGAGCTCGTCTGAATAAACCTCACAGGACTCTTACATAGATATTATATTTGTCATGTTCTGCAGAGGATACTTATACTCCTCTCTCACTCACTGGTTCAAGCAGCTTAAACCAAACTGAATTGGATATATGCGAATTTTTAAAACATTTTATCCTCTCAGGGTGACAGCACTTTTGCAGGAATATGCTGCTCAACAAAAAAGCTTTTTTCACATGTTACTGACAAGTCTCTGGTATTATTGTAGATACAGTCGGTCCAGTGATTATCCCACTAAACCACTGGAGAGAATGACACTTTGGAGCAGAGAATAAAAGCAGCTAAAATAAAAAAAAATACATTGTGAACTCTTCGAAAACTGTCAATTGAAGTCTTTTTTTCATGTGCCGATATTGCATTCATTAAAAAAACAAAAACATTTGAGATAAGCAGAGTCTTCTCCTTGAGATGTGGTGCAGGCGCCGCTCTCACCACCGAGCGGCAGTAATGTGTCACATGCTCTGTTCAACCTTTCGGATGAGGAGGATGTGGTGTCGTCCTGTGGGTAGAAAACAAGTCGTTGGGTTCACCCGCTCTGTGCCTGCAGGAGTCACAGTGAAAAGACATGAATAAGAATGTAATTTTGTCCATGTGAGCACAAACAAAAGCTCCCCACAATGATAATTTCCATGCAAACAGCTTTTTAAAAGGAAAAGAATGTGTCTGCATGAACATACTCATTATGAGCAGAAATCTGAATGGTTAATAAACTAATATTGGTGATTTCAGCTCGTATGCTTTTTTAAACTGGGTTCTGGGGACCAACAGGGTCGGTGAGTGGGTTGTAAGGGCCCCCCAGCAAACTGAGGGACAGAATATTTTGACTTTTATCACATTTTTTGGAAGTTTAATAAACAAGAGAGGAACAATGGTTGGCTGGTGTGATTGATTGTAATTCATAGTGATCCTAGTTTGATCATTGATCGACTATGGAGACGTTTATCTTCAATCCTAAGAATAAAAAGCTCTTGTGTGTAGGATTTAGGGAGTTCTATTCACAGAAATAGATCAACATATTAATAATTGTGTTTTTATTCGTCTTTCAAAAATCAAGTAACCCAATTAACTCAAAATCGATCAAGTACAGTGGACTTATAGTTTGAAGTTGGTAAAACTTTTCAGCGTGTACAATTTAAATTTGATGTCAACTTTTCTAAATAATTCTAATAATTCTAAAGAAATCAGTTTCCCAACTTTTCATAGTCAACTTTTAAAATTTGCAGCGTAACAGCCTTTTATATCTACATGGGGAGTGGTTCCTCATCCTCCATGTTGCACTAATCTGTTTCTACGGTCGCCTAGAATGGACAAAGCAAACAATGAGTAGAGAGAGCACCTTTCTTGTTTTCTGCGTTTACACACTATAAAATCTGATGAAGTGACCTCCTCAAAAAGATCCTCAATATTACCAAGTAAAGTAGGCTTAATAATTTGAGGTTGGTAAAACTTTGCAGCTTGTACAACTTGAATTTAATAGTCTTTTATTAATTAGTCTTATTTTAAGGAAATCGTTTTCCTGACTTTGTTTTTTTAAAGTAAAGCCAACTTTTACAATTTGCAGCGTCGGGGAGGGAGAGATGAGAGGAGCTCAATTGTTTACAATCTGCAACCGCACCTTTAGAAGCCACTAAATTGTACACACTGTACCTTTAAGACAGTTCCTTTCGGATCAGGGATTTGTGGTCTAATGTGCGTCTGTTGCGGGGGTTCTTGACATGAAACGGCTTCGTAACTTGTGTGCTGAGTTAAAGCATGGAGGACGGAGGCTGCCGCTGTTTGTGTATAAATAAAAATGTTTTTTTCAAATGTCAAATTGAAACTTTCCAAGCACAAACACGTCTATCATCTTACCTGCTACATGATAACTGTGCACTGCTTAATTTTACTTAAGTGCAATGGAAATTAAATTTTTTTATTAATTGTTTATTTTAAGTCTGAAGTGAATTTTATCATATGCAGCAATGAAGGTCATGAATTCTCCTTTAGCATTTTCAAACCATCTGAGGATCCAGAAGAACTGGAGCATTACATGCAACAAGACTTAAACGACAAGTCTGCACTAATATGTTTGAGCTGATAATCAGTTTTTGTGAAGGAAGAATACAGAACTACTGAATACAGAAATGATTATTTTCATTAACATGCATGTTCTTCCCACACCTGCTGGCTTTCCACAAGGCATCTGGAGGCCGGGGACACCTGTCATCGTTGACCTCTGACCCCCAGCTGCAGCTCTGTGCTGGGGGACACTTGAGATGCCCTCTGTCTGGTGCACACATGCAGATGCACACATGCAAACAAACAGGCATGTACACAAATGGGCGAGACACACACCTAATTACATTACCTGCGATAATGCAATACAGTGACGGACAGGTGCTCCCACAGACTGAATCAGAGAACACACTGCCTGTGTGTGCTCGTGTGTGTGTGCTTGTGGCTAAGCGAGTTTCCTCTTTGTTTCTCCTTTAAACAGCATTAAATGCATCCCCATATGTCTGAGATCCCTGCCGTTGCCTGACATTACCGTCTGTGTGTGTGTGTGTGTGTGTGTGTGTGTGTGTGTGTGTGTGTGCCATTAATATATTTGTGTGTAAATAAAGGTCCTATGGAAAGCTGGGGGCTGCAGGCTGTTATCTGTTCGTGCGACTGTTTGCTGTTACAACAGAGCTCTGGCTTCTGTGCAACAACCACAGGAGATTTACTCTGACATTAAGATAACGCCATCTCTCTCTCTCTCAAACACACACACGCAAGGGCTGAGGCTACGAGAGTAGACAGATGTGATGTGGACACAATCACTGGAGAGCACTCATGGGAATATTGGGAATGGGATTAGCGGCGAGAGCACTAGTCAGGAGAGCTCTAAGACAAAGACAACGGGTTGATCAAAGATGATGAAAGATAATGTAAGTCAAGCAGAGGGTTGATCCATTTGGGTTCACTACGATGCTGTAAGGTCTGATGAGGAGATGAGGAGAATCAAAACCCTCACACACTTTCGAGATGTGTGAAGCGTGACAGATGTGCCTTCGAGCCTCGGAGAGAGCGACCACCTAATCAGTCCTCCAGAGCCGTCTGCAGCGGGCCATAAAATGCAAATACGTGCCACTCTGATACCGACCCACCGCTCATTCAGCCTCACAGAATAATACCAATCATAGATGGGAGGGCCCTTCTGATTGATTCTGAAGCAGTAGTGTCCTAAAGTGGGACTGGTAGAGTTTAGATAAGAGATAAGCTCATCCAGGCGTCGTCCTGTCGAACTGTATGTCAATCCGCCTCCAAGTTTGTGATCTAATGTGGGTTTAACATCGTTACCAACACTTCTTGTTTTTATTGTTTGTGTGTGTGTGCATCTGTTTTAGTGAGATGACTGTTTGCAGAAGCTTTATCAGTCAGCAACACAAAGAGCTATTCAGTCCCCCGGAGAGACACAACAAAGGGACAATTTAGTGCAACAAAGACACCTCCGTCCTGGAGGCCATGCTGGGTGCAAATCGGAACAAAAACCCTTCAATGAGCTGGCATTAAAAAGAAACACAGACCGCCATGAAAATTATAACCTCAGGTGGAACGAGCCTCGCCGTCCATAGTTCCTTGGTATATGGTGAACAGTGGACAATTAAAGGTGCACTACGTAGAGGTTTATAATATGTACAATATTAATGAGGCTATAACACAAACGCAGACATATTTATGATTTCCATAACTGAATAAACAAGCTGTTCTCAGAGGAAAATAAGGTTTGTTTGAAGCTAGGAAAGTGGCAGGGTCCGCCACATGAACAAAATAAAACAGTATGAAGCTGTGTCGTCCTTTAAGATCAGTTTGTTTATTCAGTCATGACACCAAACAAAGTTTGTTTATTTAGTTTGTTTAGGCTTAATAAATCAGTCAACGAAGATCGTTTTCTACTGATTAAGATTTCTTTCCCAAAACTACATATTGCTCCTTTAAAGGACAACACAACTTCATACTGTTTTACTTTGTTTACATGTGGAAAATATGTTATTATTACCTCATTATTAATATTCTAAACATTTAAATTCTAAGTTTAAATTTCTTCCAAGACGACATATGGTCCAATTAAAGGGGCAGAGCACTCAAAGTACAAAACAATAACATATTTGTTCCTCGAGTGACA
Source organism: Sparus aurata (assembly GCF_900880675.1). Lineage (NCBI taxonomy): Eukaryota > Metazoa > Chordata > Actinopteri > Spariformes > Sparidae > Sparus > Sparus aurata. The sequence continues at coordinate 7,414,735 of NC_044197.1, forward strand.
TCTAGAAATGCTTTGTGCTTGCCCGGACATCAGATGACAATTGGTACTTAGAAAAGCATCTACATCACTCTCCAGAGTCAGTGCGGCATCACCCTGGATTAAATCTTTTCTTAAGGACTATTTCTACAGTAGTAGTTCCAGTAAACGTTGTTGGGATCCACGGATGAATTTGTTCAATGTGGGATTTAAACTGAACTCAGTCCTCCACAATAACTCCAGGTCTTCACATCTAGGTGCTAATGTTCACCCAATGTTAACAGCAATCTCTGTTGATCATACAAAGAAATTAAGGCACGAATTATGAAAGAGATGTTGCCATTTAATTGTAAAATGTCATATTTCAATGCTGCGAGCGACGTAATTTAACTCCACTTCCTGTAGAAGGCCGTTTGTGCTGTTACGTGTGGGCTGTGACTCAGCTCATTTTTTACATTACTTTGTCAATGATTTGAAGAATTTCAGCATGACATAGCCATCGAAATAAAATCTTTTTAACCTTTTCACTAGAAGAGTGCCACAGAGTTTTTGAATTTCTCCCCTACCAAAGAGCAGCTTCATCACATTTTGTTTGAACTTCCTGAGCTCTTCTAGACTTTTTCGTTCTGAACAAACTTAGATGCAGAAATCTCTCAGACAGTTATCTCTGCGTTGGTTGATACCACTGTGGGTACGTGACAAAATGTGTTTTTATTAATCACGGAAAACTGGCCCTTTAATCAAAAGGAAACATGACTGTATAGACTGTACACATCTTATCTTATTACGTCTGAATCTCTTAGTTTCCACTGACAAAAGGTCGATGCCACCTCTGCCCGATGACATCTATGAAATACGAAACCACTGTCAAGTGGCGGAGAGGAGACACACTTCCTGTGTGCTGTGATGAGATTAAAAGAGATGGAACACACCCCGCAAATCCCAGAATACAGTCATCACAACTGATGGATGGGTCTGTCAAACAGTGCGAGCTGATCAATCCTCTCCGCCCAGCCCTTCAAACATACACCGGGTGAGACTGAGCCCTGAGTCAGACAGAGTAATCAGCCACACAAAAGGAAATGCAGATTACCTGTTGCTATGACGACTGCAGCTGCAGCGTGTGACAGCCACTCTGACAGAGACCTAAATAGAGCGAGCTTTACAAGCACACTGAAATTTGATCTCGCTTAGTGGGCCAGGTGCTTCCTAATAACCAACAGTAGCAACTTAACCTGGTTAAATAGGGGGCTGCGTGTGCTTCGGTGCTCATATTCTGTTTAATATGACACAGCCACATAATTAAAACTGAAATTTGTTCTCATGTTTGCATTTGTTCTCCCCGTGCACCTTTTGCCCCAGTGTGCGGAGAATACATGTAAAGGTGAATGTGTGCAGAACTATGTTTAAGTTTGGATTGATGTGACACACACTGAATGGTGCAGGGCAGCTGGGAATCAGAGAATGTTACCCCCTCCAACCCCTCCATACCCTTAACACCACCCCCGCCACCACCCCAACCACCCCAGCTGACCCCCTCCCCCCAGCCCATCATCATCAGACACCAGCAGCTGGCAGCCTGCCCCATTTAACTCCCTCCAGCACTTACTGGGCCTGGGTAATCACTGGTGCTCAGCACCATCCGCGGCCACCACACCTGCCCCCTCGCTGGTGGGACTGTCCCATCTGGGACCTTATGATGGGGGCATTTCTGGGGAGGGGTGTCGTGGGGGGGGTGTCGTCTTACCTCCCAAAAAGGTGCTGTGAAAAGCGAGAAGAAAATCAAGACGTCAGTGATTGGAGTCGGATTGACAGTGACGAGCTTCCTGTTGTGTCCAAGTTCTCATCGCTCAAACTTCTGTACGTGCAGGAAATGTTTTGTTGCACTAATTAATTAAACAATGATGACGATAATGTATACGTGCGTAACATAACCAGAGTCTAAAAATGTTTCCTGAGCTTTAGGTGGGGTTATGACATTGCCGTCGCCTGTGTAATCAGGTGCTTTCGATTCCAAATAGGTATTGTATAGGTGACAATGCAGAGCGGAAGGCTGCTGTGTAGTATGTGCTGTGATAAGCCCTCATCATTAGCAGCGACCAGATGGTAGGTTGATCATGCACATTGCTTTGCTTCTCTGGTATCTGTCTTCCTCATTAGAAGCCACATCCACACACACATACACACACACACACACACACACACACAAACACAAACACACAAACACACAGGCTGTAATGATTAATTCAGCTTCAATCTGGAGACAGAGAAATGACCCGTGTCTGTTTGTGTTACACAACAAACACCGGTTCACACCAAAGCCACTGGACCCACACACTAAAAATCTATCACTGCAGCTTTAACTGGGCTCATTTGCACAAACAGGAAAGTGAAACTGGAGTGCTGCTCATATAACTCTCCACAATTCCCAGATGACGAGTGTGTTGTGTTATTTAAAAGCGATAAAAGACATCTTCTATCCTTCTGCTAATACCCCTCTTCAGTTCTCCAAAGAGCTCAGTCAGATGGTGACGTACACAGGACTGACACACACACACACACACACACACACACTCATTTTTTTGCCACTCAGATATAATTTGCCAGCAGCCATACAGTGCTGCTGGTGGCAGATCATATGGCAGGCTGGCTTGTCAGCTTTGAGTTCAGAACAGGCGATGAAGATTCATCTCCCCTGACACGCGCTGACATTAAAAAAAAAAAAAAGGAAAAAAAAAAACTATATTTAGCTGTTGGCGTCTGTGCGTAAAGTGACGCCGGCGCAGACGCAAGCACGACCGACGGGTTGTGGACTGAATACTGATGGGCAGCCGGCGAAGCAAACTGTGCCACGTTGTGTAGTCTGTGGATGTTGGAGTTTTCGAGGAAGCATTTTAATTATATATTGTTTGCAACAAATGGGATGTTTGTCTTCAGAAAATGTGTTCATGATCATCTTGAATAGGAAGTCCCTGATTTTTATAATTCTCTTTCTCCTTTTTCTTTTCCAGTTTGGAGGGTCTTTATTGCCTTTTTTCGAGTTTGAAAAGGGTATAAAAAAAATTAAAAAAAGGAAATTCATAAATGTATTCATGAAACACTTTACTACACGTTAACTAACCTAAATGGACAATAAAAACACCAGTATTCAAGATGTTTTAGCCCACACAATGTCTCGGTTCTCCACATATGACGCTATTATCTCAACTGTTGAGTCATTACGTCGTCATTAATGAGAAACAGACGCGTCTCTGCGGGGTTATTAATGACATTCTCACTGTGATTAGTCGGACTGTAGGCCGCCTCCCGGGGCTGTGTGAGGGTGTAGGCCTACTGCACTTTATGAATAATGAAAGCATGACGTAAACAATGCGGTCCTGTATTGCAGCTCGGGCTCGAGGCTGGAGGCGGGCGCACCGAGGCGTGATGCGGCCGTGACGTAGCTTCAGTCGGGGATCTTTAATCCTCTGCCGCAGCAGCACAGCCGGTAACCAGAGGAGGGGGTAGCTCGGTCGGACAGGAATGGACCGCACAGGCTAGGTTAGCCTACTCCTAGGCCGAAATAGCTCGGTGGACAGACAGAAAGACAATATCACCGAGTAAAAAAAGCAGAGATAACGACCAGGACGAGCCGTGAGCGCACAGGCCGGACCCCCTCCTCTCTGTCTACAGCCTATTCACAGACACCCTCCTGTTAGAGAGACCTCAGTCAGACACAGAGGGTAAATATATCTTTAAAAACGCGTATATTCGGTCATTATTAAAGCAGAATTCGGTGTCTTTTACGCGGCTGACGGATACTACGCCTCGTCTGGCCGGTTTTTCCTGCGGCTAGTCGCGTCCCGGTTCGCCCTTCGGCGGCGTCGCCTCGTCCGTCCCCACTGTTCCTGTCAGCTGCTGCGCATCAGCGAAACATGCAGGATGAGCCTGTGGGGGTGACAGCCACGCAATTGCCCCCGTCAGCCGAGGAAAAGGACAGCAGCAGCAGCAGCAGCAGCGCGGTCAGCAAATCCGGGAAGCAGCCGAACCAAAGCGACGGCAGCCGGCAGAGCTCCTTCACACCGGATTATAAGCATCTGAAGCAGCAGATAGCTTTCAGAGAGCATTTCTGCCCGCCGCAGTCTATCTGTGACCTTCAGCACAGACGAACAACCCATCAGCACGGTGACTTCAGCCCCGCACAGTCGCCCCCACCCCAGGGACGGTTCGGTCACCTGCCGCAGAGGCAGCCCGACCCCCGCGGCTCTCCAGTGGAGGAGGCTGAAGCTGATGCTGCGTCGCCATCGCCCACTTCCGTAAACCCACGCAAGATCCAAATGGACTCCCCCATCGCCCACCATATAAATGGCAATGGCGGCAGCAGCACCGGCAACATGTTGACCGGAGGTCTGAGCGCCGCTTTCCCGAACCTCCCCACCCAGGAGCTGCAGAGCGCCAGCGTAGGCTCGACCTCACCCTCCCTCCCCGGGTTCGGCACCCCGTGGTCCGTCCAGACCAGCTCCTCGCCCCCTCCCGCACCCAACTCCATCAACCCCATCCACGCCAACGCCATTAACCAGCTGCCCGGCACAGACTCTGACAACGGCTTCTACACAGGTATCCCCTCCTCCATCAACCCGGCCTTCTTCCAGAGTTTTTCGCCGGTGTCAGCTAATCCGTGCGCCGGGATTAATGTGCAGGGCTTCAGCGGTCCTTTCTCGCCCCAGATGAACGTCCCTCAGCAGGCGCAGAGCCGCAGGTCCCCGGTCAGCCCCCAGATGCACCCCCAGCAGGGCGCCTTCCTGCAGCAGAGGAACAACTACAACCAACATCAGGTGAGCTGCTGTAGGGCACACACACACACACACCACCTGAAGGTGACACAGGGGGCTCCCCTGTCTTATTAGTCCTCCTGCTAATTAGTGATCCCACATTTAATGGCCGCTAACAGGCCCCAGCTCCACCACAGCTCCATCGTCTCCACCCTGCTTGAATCCAGATGTGATTTTTTTTTCTCTATCGTTCATTGTGAGGGGGGGGCCACCACTGGGATGTCCTCAGGTTAGGGAGCATCTTGTGATGAGATGAGGCCCAAAGAGTTCAGAGTCTGTTTCTTTTCCTCCATAATGCATTTGTCATGTCGTCTGCAGGGGGCTGAAGTCACTACTCTCGAGGCGGAGGGAGGGAGGGGCGATCAGGGGAACAAGGGAGCATCTCTGAATCTAGCTGTTGTTCTCTCCGGGAAGCTGGCAGTGGGATGCAGTCACATGGGCGCCGGGCCATCCCCTGTCTTGTGGTTCAGTCAGTGGGAATACAAAGGCTCACAAGGCTTTTGGTGCAATGAGTGGATGTTTATTTGTGTGACATGAAGACGACTAGTGTGGTGCTGGTGCGCTGGTAGACAGCCGACCAGTAACAGAGAGGCTTACATCGCAGGTTCAGCTCCTGCAGTGGTGTCGGGGCCTGTAGGCATCGGGTTTCTCATGTGATTTGCACATTGGGTGTGTGTGTGTGTGTGTGTGTGTGTGAGAGAGAGATTGGTTGGTGCTGAAAGTGCTGCTGTGGTGTTGCTGTTCCACCGACCTTTAACCCCTCGCTTTAAATATGTAAATATATTTACATAAAACCCCCAAAGACAGGCAGCCCTGTCGGTCCCACCCTGTCATACACACAACCTCGTGATCAGAGCCGCAGCGATCGGTCGATTAGTCGATGGAAAGAAAATACAATGGTGGACTATTTGATAATCGATTGATTGTTGAAGTAGATGTGTCAAAGATTCGCTGGCTCCGGCTTCTTAGATGTGAAGATTTTGCGCTTTTCTTTGTCATTCGTGAGAGTAAATGAAGAGTTTTTTTCGGTTTTGGACTGTCGGTTTGACTAAAGCAGCATTTTGAAGACGTCACTCCGGGCCCTGCGAGAGCGTGACGAACATTTTTCACAATTTCTTTGCCATTTAATCAGCTAAAGGAATAGATTATTAATCGGGAAAGTAATCAGCAGATTACTCGAATGAAACGTTGCAGCCTTATTGAAAGGTGCACCATGTGGAATTTTAATATTGACAATATCAATGAGGTAATAACACAAACTCAGATTTATTTATTTTTCCACCACTGAACCAACAAGCTGTTCTCGGAGGAAAGTAAGGTCAGCAGATCACCGTTTGTAGCTGGAAAGGTGGCAGGGTCCGCCACATATAAACAAAGTAAAACAGGATTAAATTGTGTCGTCCTTTAAGGTCAGTTTGTATATTCATTTAATTCGGTCATGAAAACAAAGAGAGTTTGTTTGGATTAAGAAAAAAATGTAAGATCTTTCTCTTTTGATTGAAAACTACATAGTGCACCTTTAAAGGAGACTCATTTGATAAAATGCAGCACGGAGCGAAAAATAGTTTTATCCTCTTTTAAAATGCCTTTTTTTTCAGCGGCATTTCTAACTGCTTTTAACATATTTAACCTCCATCTGTCCGTTTCAAAACCAAAGTACGTTGGTTTCATTTTCTTTAACTGCACTTAGATTATCCTGTTTTTTATTTTTACCTTAATAAGATTGTTCTTCAGGCTCACCGTCTGACGTCCCAGCTGACACGAAGAGAAAAGGAATTTAGATTAACTGAGTGTGTGTGTGTGTGTGTGAGAAACAGAAGGCTGATTGTCCTCGTTGTAAGATTTTTCACGTGAAAGCACGCAGGATTAAGCCCACTGCGATTGGATGTATGATATGCTTAGGAGTTGACACAAGGTCCAGGTAGGGAGAGAGTGTGCGTAACTTACACTGGCCGGTGTCGCGGCGCTCGGGATACTTAGTATTAGACTTAAAGCCCTAAATCTTCTTATCTACCCACCCGTTACAGGAGCAGATCAAGCTGGGCTGGGGCTGACAGGGACAGAAGGGAGGATAGGGTGAAATGGAAATAATATATAGATAGTAAAATACGATGTGCACGGCCTTTTTTTAACCTCCCGTCTTTCCACACCGTCTGTCTGCAGCCCATGGTGAAGCCGTCTCCTTGGGGCGGGCACCAGGGGAACGGCTGGGGCTCCGGGGGGATGTCCTGGGGCCGGGACCACCGCAGAGGGAGTGGCATGGGTGTACCTGGCTCGGTCAGTCACGCCTCGCCCCTAAAGAAGCCCTTCTCCAGCAACGTCATCGCTCCTCCCAAGTTCCCACGCTCTGGAGGATCACTGGGGCCTAAGTCGTGGTTGGAGGAGAACATGTTTCGCACAGACAGCAACAGCAACACCTTGTTGCCCCTGCAGGTAAATGTTTTGGGTTGTTACTGCGTTAACTGGTGTTGGTGGGTTTTGTAGAATAATTGGCGTTTGTTTTGTGTTTCGTGTGTTTGCAAGTGGATGGGTTTTTTTGGGGGGGGGGGGTTTGTGTCTTTTTTTGGTGAGAATCAGCGGCTTTGCGGACGGGAACGTAACCTACACGAACCTAATCATTTGTTGTAGAAAGAGAACAAAAGGGAACGACGAGGAGGCGCGTGAGAAAGAACTCAATCGAGGTCGCTTGACGAAACAGAAACTAAGAGAGACTTTAGAGAGACTGAAAGCTGAGGCTTCCGTAGACGTACATAGCAATGTGTAGAAGTGAATTACCATAAAAGGAGCCGGCGTTGTTAGCATTTCAATCAGACCGGGGGGGGAGTTTGGATTGATTTACTCTGCAGGTTGTACTAAAGGTGTAACAAGGCGGGGGTTGGGCTGAATTAATTACAGGAAACTAACATCTTGTAGGTGATATCTGCCGGAGTGTTTCAGGTAACAAGGAGGCTGAAGCTCTTTATCTGAAGACCATCTTATTCCATGTTATCTCCGCTGAGCTGTGTGTGTTTTTAGAACATTGTTAGGGAGGTCTATCAGTGGTTATTATATGCCGCTGAAGACTATAATTAGTGCCTCTTTCTTTCCACTGACACAGGCTCTAAATGTTCACCATTTGTTCATGTTTTGGTCACATCTCTCTGATTTATTTTGGCTTTGTGTTAAACCTCCCCGCAAACAGCAAGATCTCCATTAGTCTTCTAAATTAGAATAATCAGTTATTGTGGTCAAAATAAGGCTGAAACAGTGACACTGACTTGTAACCAAGGCTGGCATCCACTGACATGGTGGTTTATTTGGTATTTTGTAAAAATAGACTCCATGTTAGACAATTGCTCCCAAGAACATTCACCATCACCATGTTAGGTCCTGTCTTCTTCTGAAGAACGGCCTGCGACGAGGACATCGCATGGTGGTGACGAATGTGTGTGTGGACACTATTTTTACATTATTTCTCGTGTGATTCTGTCCGGCACCTAGCGTTTGTTGTGTTTGGATGTTTGCCCTTCTTTAGACTCTTTCTTTCTTTTTTCTCTTCTTATTTTTTATTTTTTTTATATGGTTGCCGTGAAGTGCAAATCACATAACACAATCACAAACAGGAAAACAAAACGTCAAAACAGAAAAATGGAAAAACGCGACCACAACTTACAAAACACAAGCGCGAGAGCAGAAAGCCAAGCAGCGTCAACTTCTAATGAAAAAGGTGGGTAGCTCCTATCGACAGGGATCGCTGCTGATTGGACGGACCGCTGTACGTCTTCTAAACTGGACGGAAAGACGCCGTTGTTTTTTTTTTTTTCTACTTGCGGTTGTGTTTTGTAGGCCGCCATAATTTAATGCAGCTAACACATCAGTAAATTGTTGTTTTGACATGTGCGTGGCATCCAAACAGAATTTCACATTCACACATAAACACAATATTATACAACATAAACACACACGATACAGTAAACTTGTCTACTTGCAGTGTTTTATAGTCAGCTGAGCGGATAGATTTTCTTGATTTGTTTGTAGTTTTTTCATTTCTCACGCGACTTTTTACAGCACATGTAGTCAGAATGAAGTGAGCAGTCACAGGCTGGTGAGGCTGCACGTACGAAGCCTTCTCTGTTGTCACTTAAGAATTACTGCACTGTCGGTTGCTATACTGAACAGTGTATTTCTTCAGCAGAAGCGACCACACCGCAGCAGCACAGAGTTCAGTTTGTCACGCAGAAGGACACATTTTAACCGACTTCCCCGAAAAAAATCCATTAAACTGTAAACTCTCTGAATATATTACTGTGTGTGCCGCCACACAAAATGTCGTTTTAATGACCTTGACCAGAACACATATTCATTACTGTGACTCATTCGGTCTAAAATAATGATATCACATGAATAATGGTGTGGCTGAATACTACTGCTGTTGCTATGAGCTCCAATTATTAGTGATATCAGTGCCAAGAAGAACAACGCTTCCTATTCCAGGAAACGGGCCTGACTCCATGGATTGTTAATTTCCATAAACAGTCTCAGACCCCAGAATTTTTTAGATTCCAAGTCTTTTCCTTCCTTCCTTTCTGTTTAATGTTTGGCAGTCGGCGACACATCACTGCTGTGTCACGTTTGAGACATCACGCAGAGTTTGGAAGAGAGGCGGGGGTCGCTTCTACTTTCACTCGGAGGATTGTATCGCCAGTCAACCTTAAAGCAATTCCATAAAGCAAACCATCACCCTGAAACACTGTATTCTTAAAGAGAAAGAAAAAACCCTGAAACTGTGATTCTCAAAGCTTTTCTTCAGGCAAACAAGTCTTTTGACAGACATTTAGATTTGACTGGCAGCTATGAAAGTCTTGTTTTTTGAGTCTCAATCCGAAATTGTCAAGCGCTGATAATTTATTCAGGGACCCAACCAACAATCCCAGAGCACCAGTGTTTAACAAGTTGGGAACGAGAATCTAAAATCAAATTTCTTACAAAGCGGACCATTAAACTGGAACTTCACAACTGTTGTATATCTGCAGTCTTCAGTCCTCCAGTGTAGTTATTTCCTTTCATGCTGTTGGACGTTGGCTGTAGTCTTTGCGGTGTGTCTGAGTGCGCAATCGTCACACAAGTTCTTTGGTGTTGGTTCGGTGTGTCTGGACTCGAACCTGATCTCTGTAGCCCGCTTCACATATCTGTTTAGTGGAAGCAGCTCAAGGCTACATTAGCTGCCAAATCTGCCAAATCTGTACAGTCAAGTTAATAAAATCGAGTTGCATTGTGGTTAATGTAGGCGGCAGGTTTTGACTTGGAATAGAAATACGCGGAAATAAAAAAGGTTTTATCTCTTGAACCTAAAAAGTTGGCCTGCCATGAAAAATACTCATTTACTTAAAGGCCAGGGGACAACCCAGCTCTTTTGGTTTAAAGGGTCAGTTTACTCAAATAACTACAGATTTTTCCTGTTTTTAAGATATCCAATTAGTGTTGAAAAAATACATTTATAAAAGCCGTGTGTCTTTTCAGAAACATTGTCCCCATGACACTGGATATTCCACAGACCTCTCCGTTTAAAGGTTTCATTAGATGAACCAATTCTACTAATGAATTTGTGATGGTTGACAACGCTGGCAGAAGCCTTCGTCTCCAATGAACTCAGCAACAGTGAATCATTTCTGACATTGACGAGACACACCGGAAAGAGATGATGTTGCAGATCACCATGAGTTAGATATTGTTCACCTCGATTTTGTGGATGTGGTGGCAAAAATATACGAGAGAAATATTTCCAACCCTGAAATAATTAAATCCAAATCATCCGCATGGCTACAGATACTATTTATGGTTAATGAGAAAATAAATCTTTGGACGAACTCTAGCAGAAGACGTAAAGTCAGTTTCAATGTCTTATCCAATGCTATGCAATCTAATACGTTCATTAATGAACAAACAAGTGGGACAGGAAGGCGAAGGCTTATTAGACACCCTGCGCTCCGTCACTATGAAAGTATGAAGTTGACCTTTGTGCTTGCATTGTGTTGGGTGTGGTGAGGCAGGTTAGGCCCTCCCTGGTATGCTAGTCACCAGATTATTACCATACTAGTCTGTCATAGCTGCTCGTTAAGGAGAAGTATCTCACCGGCCTGCTGATGAGCTCATAACCTCCCTCTCAGCTCCTGCTTTTTGTTTCCATTCACTCTCCGTCTTGTCTGTGGGAAACAGTCCAGAGATCTTGGGGGAATGCGTCCTATCGGCTGCTCACAAACACACCTTCAGACTGCCAATGTAAATAAACACGGAAGAGAATGTTAATCCAAACGTGAGCCACTCGCTCTCCTCCGATATCCTACATGTTAAGCCAAATGCCCACACTTTTAGAGGCTTTATTGTCCGTGAGCCAAATCACGAAAGCGCGTGAGAAGCGTGTGTTTGTTTTGTCTGATATCAAACTTCTTCACTTGTCTGTTTTTTTCAGGACCGCACCAGGATGTACGACAGTCTGAACATGCACTCCCTGGAGAGCTCTCTGATTGACATCATGCGAGCTGAGCAGGATCCAATGAAAGGTGAGATTGCCTTTCCCTTTCTATCTGCGTCGGTGTGGGGGGGGGCGGGGGATCGTGTTCGGTGTCGAGGAGGCCTGTCGGACGTCGTGGTGCAGGGACGTGACAGGCCCGTTTCTCTCGGAGCTGAGTTGTTTTTTCCGCACACCAGCTTATTTTCTCCCCCGCTGAGAGCTTAATACTACTCCTGCCACCAGCTGCACATTTACATGACCTCTCAGCTCTGATCCTGCTGCTACTTAACCTGGGAGAAGCGCACAGGAGGAGGAGGAGTAGGACGGAGCGGAGGAGAGGGAAATGATGGTTCTTCGCTGTGAACGTCTGTAATAAGTTCCAGATGTTTTCTGACAGAGCAGGCGTGTGCGTAACACACATGACCTGGAATCTTTTTTTTTCTTTTTAACGAGGAGAGAAATTAAGAATAGAGATTATAAATAGGGCTTCTTTTGAATTATTCCTCATGGTTTGGCAGTAGTGTGACACTGAGCCGGCCTCCTGGGCTCAGCTGCTTGTCATCAGAGGAGCAGTGTCAAATAACTGCTCTGTTCTTACCCTCCTCTCCTAAAGATGGCCGCCATCAGCTCATTTACAGCCCCACACACCGGCTACACTTTTACTTTAAAATACAACCCAGTAATCGCAACACTTTGCACATGTGTAGAGGCATCAACACACCTCTCGGGAAAGGTTTCTTTATTATTTGCGATCTCCGTTAAGACCCCGTTAAAATCCGAACCCAACCTGTGCCTCCCTCTCTCGGGTGAGACTCTTGTTTTTGTCTGCCTGAGCAGATGGAGAGGACATGGGCCAGTGTGCACAGCAGAGAGAGGGGGATCTAGACTAATTTTAGACGTGATCGCACTGTGCATGACAGCCAAGAGAGGAGATGAGAGGGAAGGAGGGCTTGTGAGGGGTGGGCTCTGCCATTTATAGCACCGACACGGCTAACACAACAGTATCCCGACCAGCAGCTCCAAAATACAGGACCTCAGAAACCAAAAACATTTCAGTGCTACAGCTTCATGTTTTCTTTTTTTTCTTTTTTCTTTTGTCAACTTTTAATATTGTCGTAAAAATAATTAATCTTTAGGATATCACTGTTTGTAACTGTTCGTATTTTAACTCGCAGTATGTAGGAATTTGAGTTTAAAACCAATTTATGTTTACACGCAAATAGTAAGAATGAACGGCTCAGTAGCAACACACAGGCTCGATCTGTTTTCCCCGGTATCGTCACATTTTTTACAAAAAACAATGTCATGAGATTAATCTGGAAGATTCTATAAAAATCGACACATAGGGGCTTAAAAAATTGTATATAAACAAAAAAACTAGCATATGTGATGTCTAAAAGGTCCAATATGTAAGAATTTGTCAATTTGTTGAATTTATGCTCCAAACAGGAGGCAGCATTTCACCAGAGTAAACACTGACTGCTGCTAACTGCAGCTGCTGTTAGCTAGTGAGCTCAGTAGCCTGTGCAGTTAGCAGTCATATTAGCTCCTTCTGTCTGTACTGTGACCTCTTGAGGTGAGAAGTGGCTCGCGGCTAGGTAACTTCAAGAGATATATACACACAATGCATAAATGTCATGAGTGTTTCAGTGTTTCTTCACACTCTGTTGATTTTAGCTCATTTTTAAATGCCACAACCACAAATTCTTACATTTTGCGCCTTTAATTTGTCTCTGAGCAAATATTTTTCCTATTTTAGAGATTGCAGTTAGATCAAGAACAACAATAGCCAGATGATAATAATATATCCAATCAAAATCCAAAATCAAATTCATTACTTTTTGGAATTTATTGATTTGTACTTATCAATAGAATAAAATAAAAAAGAAAAGGGTGAAAAATTCCCCTACAGTATAAACTGACATTTTCAAAATGCTTGTTCTGCTGTCTAACAATCCAAAACCCCAAAGATAATGTTCAGGCTACTAAAATTGGAATTAAATGACAGATTGCTTCAGCTATAATCTCAATACAGATGTTTCAATGGAATATCGTATAGGCCATATAAGATATTACATTTTGAGTCAGGTTCTTATATCTGAAAAGGAAACAATATTCCTTTTCTTGTTTTTAAAAGCTCCTGTCTTACTGTTTTACAGTTGATGAAAACAAAATGTTAAATTCTGCCAAATCCTGCTTGTAATATCAACTCAAGGTGTCTCTGAGGATACGGAGAGCTTTGTTCTTTGTCCTGAGACGTGAGAAGACGTGAGAAGGCTGTCGTAACACATTCACAGTCAGGCATCGTACTTCTGTGTGCGTGTTTATTTGTCTGTATGTGTTCTCGCCGCCTTGTACACACACTGGGCTCGCCCCTGTCCTCTCCATCTGCTCCGTGTCTCATCCCTATTTGTGTGTGTGTGTGTGTGTGTGTGTGTGTGTGTGTGTGCGTGTGCGTGTGCGTGTTTGTTTCTCATGTCAGGCCGTGTGGGATGCCCTAACCCCGGGGCTGACGGCCTACTCATGCTCAATGGTAATTATCTCTCAGCATCATCTCCCTCTGTTGTGTATTTTAAGTGTTTCCATCCAGCTGCTTTTCTAACAAATGTAAAATATGACACACAGCTTTCAGATTAACAATAGAGGCACGATGAGAGAGCGGGAAACTCAGCTCAGTTACCGTTTAGCCTCATTAGACAAACTCACCAGACTCACTGTGGTCGGTCACACGAGGTAACGTGTGGAAGGTCCTCTGTTTGGATCAAGTGCCATTCGTCGCGTCTATGAACATCATCGTTTCTAATGTTTTGTAACGTTACCGTCCTTGTAGCATTGTCAGACTCAAGGTCTACTACGCTAATGGTTTTGTGACGGCGCTCACGTGATTCAGAGCGTTCCCGTCGTTATACAAAGTCACCTGAGGACCTTGAATGCACCACAAACACCCTTCATTAAAATGTAAATTTCCAGCGCCACTTAGAATAATTGAAGCCCTGCAGACTCACATGTGGCCACAAATAAAATCTTGTTTTATAACAGCCTCAATAGGACACGAATCTGGGTCAGACAGCATTGGCAAATAATTGTGAGCGTGCCTTTGCCTCCCGAGACCCAGCATTTATTTATCAGTCGGTTATTTCTGTCCCGTGTTTTGGCGGCTCGTGTGCCTAAAGTTCAGACATGTTGCTGAGATGAGCCTCGATGTCCCTGACAGAGGACATCCAGGGATTTTCGGTGATGTAACATGTGTGGAGTTGGACATTTGATTTTCCAAATGGCTTCCATCAGATGTGTTACGGAAAGAAAGAAAGTCGGGTTGTCCAACAGAGCAGTTCAATGAGCCTTCAGGGCAGAGAAAGGATTTTGTTCACACAGGAAATGCTTTTACACTCACATCTGTAAAGACATCAGGCATTTCTGTATATTTATTTGATTTTTTATTTGGTTTTTCTAGGCACCGTAGTAAAAGACATATAAATGTGCGACTTCATGTCATAACTTTATGTCTTGACGTGCTCAACAAAGGGTATAAGATGTTTTTTGCTATCATGTCAAGATGAAAAAAACATGTCCGGGTCTCAGGAGGATGTTAGTTTTAAGTATCAACATTCATTAGTGATGTTTCTCGTGATCAACAGTTTATTTGACACTGACTTTGGATGTTTAGATAAAGAGGTCATGACATAACTGCAGATTAAAGTCCCTAGAGGTTACATGTACAATTTAAAAAAGAAAATGTTTATGTAGCTGAAACCTGCCCTCTGTACTTTTCCTCACGCAGCCAGAGGCTATGGGAGACGTCGAGGTAAACTCAGCTTTCTACAACGTGTCTTGTTCCTTGTGCCGTGTTCTTGTGTGGCATGCTTTGTTGCTTGAATGGAAACCAAACTGGGGTCTCAAGTCTGGAGTCAAATTTTTGTTGGATATTAAAACTACAAAGACAAAAAACATTACAATACAGACGATTGTATTGTTTTAGTATCCAGACATATAAGGGTTTCTAGTTTGGTCACATTTATCTGAAGTGCTATGACAGTTGTACCTTTGCTCTATGGAGCCACAAAGTCAATATACATTTGTAGACATTCTTATTTCCCCTTTCCAAAAGTCTGTTTTTATTTCAAAATAAAGCGTAACTAGAGTCACAACAATGCTCATGTTAGCCTGAATCAACCACCTCAAGGTTGGCACCTTGTCTACATGTCTTTAGCTTTTAAGCCTTAGCTTGACATGCTAACTACTGTATCTAACATGTCAACCTTTCAGCTTATGGAAGTGAGAAGCAAGTGTTAGCTGTATGAGCTAGCTGCTGTTGGCTCCTGTCCACTTCTAGGGAGTCTTAATGAAGTGACACACTCACATATTTGGACCCTATTCTTTTCCCATTTGATATGAAACTTTGGGTCTCCATACCTGATGTCACTTCATCTTAACCTTAAAGCTGACAGAGTTATAAATCCACTTCACAACCCGAGCTAGGTAGCGTTGTTCAGCTAAATAAATAAAAAAAGGACATGTTAGTTTGTGTCTGTGCAGTAGCTAGATGGTTCCTTTAGATCACTTTTACAAAGCTTATTTTTCTTTTATTACAGAAAATAAACAAAATGTAGTACAACGTATGAAATATTGTGTATCTGTGAATTTGGCAGAGTGATTGACAGTGTTGTCACTCTAGCTAACGGGTGCTAACTGGCTAAATCTGGTCAGAGTTTTCGGCATCACAGCAGAACTGTCGTGAAAGAGGCTCGATAAAAGAAAATGTGGCATGAAATAAAAGTACTGCCAAAAATGTTTTGAGTATACAAACAACATTTTTTATAAGATTCTAAGTAAGAAATGAAATATAAAATTTGAGTTTTAGGAATTTCTTAAAACATTTTTGTTTAATTATATATGTATAAAAATTAATGTGACTATTTGATTTGTAATTACTTATTTACTGAACACTTTGGGGCTCCATACCGCTCAGTGATGTTATTAACAGCTTTGTTCCTCACAGCCTGCTTTTCCACACCTGCTTTTTTTACCACGCTGCTCCGAGCTGAGCGAGTGATTCCTCACTTTGAGCTGGTGCTTTGTCTCACAACCACCCGCCCGGCGTAGAACTGCAGTAAAAGCGGAAATTTATTGACAGTCTCATCTTTGCATTCGTCCTTGCCATGGCAGAGATATGGGATTCCATAAAGGAGAGGCAGATGCTTTATAAGAAAAACAAGTCTGTGATTTGTGTTTGGGCTTGTGTGTGTTTGTGTTAACGCCCGATACACGCCGGAGCCTTAACTGCCCTTTTCTCTCCACCAGGCCGCTCCTCCCTCTTCCCTATTGATGACAATCTCCTCGATGATGGCCACGGCAACCAGGGTGTCCCAGGAGTTCTTGGCCCTAACTGTTACCCCCACCAGAACGGGGAGCGCATCGAGCGTTTCTCCCGTAAGGTGTTCGTGGGAGGTTTGCCCCCTGACATAGACGAAGGTGAGGACAACAACACCTCCTTCAGGATTTCTTTATACTGCTGGTTCTTCCGTTCTATAATCATCCTTTCCTTTATCCTCACCTGTCTATTTTTGTTCCCTCAGATGAAATAACCTCAAGCTTCCGCCGCTTTGGTCACCTGGTGGTGGACTGGCCCCACAAAGCAGAGAGCAAATCCTACTTTCCACCTAAAGGTATCGACAAACGCAGAAATCCTCCATATTACTACACATTTATGGCTTCTAAACTGGATGCTGTGAAGCTCTGACGCCTATAAATAAGGCGCCGGTGAATATTGATAGCATTGATTATGCAGTCTGAGTGCTCACGCTGACGCTGTGGATGTATGTTTCCTAGGATACGCGTTCCTGCTGTTCCAGGAGGAGAGCTCGGTGCAGGCTCTGATTGAAGCCTGCATGGAGGAGGATGGGAAGCTCTACCTGTGTGTCTCCAGCCCCACCATCAAGGACAAACCCGTGAGTCCAGCAGCAGCAGCGAACACTGAGTTTTTATTGTCCTTCAGAAGGGGAAAGTGAATTTAACGCAAAATTTTTCTTTGACTCCAGGTGCAAATTCGCCCTTGGAACCTGAGCGACAGTGACTTTGTGATGGACGGGTCTCAGCCCCTCGACCCCCGCAAGACCATCTTTGTGGGAGGCGTCCCCCGTCCCCTCAGAGCGAGTCAGTACACATCCTTTGTTTCTTCTTGAGTAATTCAGATTAGTTAGATTCAGACTTCTGGATGATCATCTTCTCCCCCAATCCTTCTCACCCCCTCTGGTGTGACTTCTTCACATCCTCCCCACACCTTTTCTTCTTGCTTTCACTCATCTAATTATTTTTTAATTCCTACCTTTCTTTTCACCCATGTCTAGTTGAGCTGGCCATGATTATGGATCGTCTCTACGGCGGAGTGTGCTACGCGGGGATCGACACCGACCCGGAGCTCAAGTACCCCAAGGGTGCAGGGCGAGTGGCCTTCTCCAATCAGCAGAGTTACATCGCCGCCATCAGCGCGAGATTCGTCCAGCTGCAGCACGGAGACATTGACAAGCGGGTAGAGCCTCCCCATCCATTTAAACCTTTTTCATTAAGTGTTTATGGATCATTCATCATTAGGATGTGTAATTCACACAGTTTGTGAATGCAAGTGTTTTTTGTGTGTGTGGCAGCAGCAGCTTGTTGCCATGGTGAGCAAAAGATGATTAGGGCTGATTGAATTAGCTTCCTCCCCCGTCTCTACTGCTACAAGCTGTGGCCTTTCATCAACACGCACATTACGTCTTGTACCGTGTGAATTTATGCACATCTTCTCTGAAATGTGTGCACGCAGGTGGAGGTGAAGCCCTACGTCCTGGACGATCAGCTGTGTGATGAGTGTCAGGGTGCTCGCTGTGGAGGGAAATTCGCTCCCTTTTTCTGCGCTAACGTCACCTGCCTGCAGTACTACTGCGAGTTCTGCTGGGCCAACATCCACTCCCGCGCCGGACGAGAGTTTCACAAGCCCCTGGTGAAGGAGGGAGCCGACCGTCCACGCCAGATCCACTTCCGCTGGAACTAGAGACGCGACCACATCCGTGGTGCCACAGTCCGAGGGAAGGGAAACGAAACACTGGTTCACAGGAAGAAGAGCATCGCTCTGCCTCTCCTGCTCTCCTAAGCTATCAGTATAACCGAGTACGTAACACTATACAGTATATACTATATATATCTATATATCTTTTGTAGCAGCCAAACACCACAAGCCTCAGTTTTTCACCAAAACCCCCCTCACATCTCAGGCTCTGACAACTCTACAACTCTTTTGTGGTACTTTCATCTTTTCTAAGAGGAGATTTAAAAAGAGATTGATTTTTGTAGGTTTTTTTATTATTAATTATTATTATTATTATTTTTGTATGTGAGATTTAAAGTAGATAATGGGAATGTTTTTGCATGGGGGCAGCTTGTCTGTCTGTTTGTCTGCTGCTAGCCACCCTACAGTGCGTGTAGTGCACACTTGTTTCTGGGAAAACCTTGATTCTCTAATGTCGACGCCTGCCCCGGGTCATTAACCAAAGGTAGCAAAAAAAAGATAGGAACCATACAAATTGACATTTTCTTCTGCCGCTAAACAAAACGGTTGTTTTTTAAATGTTACCATGGGCTCTTTCCTCTTCTTAAAGGGTTTATTAAAGTCAAAAAGAGACGATAGGGTTATTTCTGCGCTCATACTGACCCATAGAGTGATACCTCAAAATACTAAATCTGGTTTCTTGCTAACTGTATTCAACATTTATACTTAACAAGCTATTTTAGAAGCTTTGCTGCTATATATACATATATATGAATAAATGTGTAGGTATTATATTTAATGCCATTTATAAACCAGAATCATGTAAAATGAAATGCAGTATGCACTCGACCACTAATGGCCCCCATTGCCGTGGAAAGTGCATGTGATGACAATAGGCTTAGTTACACAAATAACGTATTTATAGTTAGATGTGAGAAGAAAAAAAAACAAACCACTGAAATCATAACTAAAGACATACAAGTCTCGTAGCATGACCATCTATTACAGATGCCTAAGAGGGAAAAAAAATCAGACAAAGCTAAATAAGACAAAAAAAAAAAAAACACACACATATTTAAACTTGCATGCGTTGATGTTTATCTGTTGTTTGATCCGTTTACATGATACAAAAAGTGATATTGGTTCTCCTGTAGACTTAGTGGACGCCATCATTTTGTGACACGTGATGGCTTGTACGGCAAAGAAAAAAAAAAAAAAAACCTGTCGAGAAGCAGAGTGGTGTTCAGTGGTTTGTGTTCGTGTCGTCCCCGTGCTGTGTGACTGTTTTTCTAGTGTACACTGAGGCTCTAGTTTAGTAACCAACAGATTAAGGTAGAGGAGAATTGAAACATCAGAATCACTCCTGCCTTCGCCCCTTCCTGTCCCACATCTTTGTAAGGCTCCAAAGGTTCATGTGATACAGCAGCGACCCTCCACGACCGAACGCAAACAGACTCGATCAGCTCGGATCGAAAAGGAAGAGTTCACCCAAACAATGAAAATTCACTCATTATCTACTAACCCCCCCCCCCCGTGCTGATGGAAAGTCAGGTGAAGGTTCATAGCCTTACAGCAAAATGTCGCAGCAACCCGAATTGATCTGAAAAGATGTTATTCACACACACACACACACACACACCTATTTTGAAGCCAAAGTCTTCACTGTAGTCGCGAAGCTAAAACCGTTAGCATGAACTCTGAGTGAAGAGGATGCATGAGCTGGAACGACCGCAATGAAGAGCGCACACGACATCTCACGGGCTTCTCTCTCTCTGTTGAGTCATCCAGGAAGAGAAACACACTCGACCCATCTTTTTATATTTCTGCGCCATTGAAAACATCTAGGAAATGACTGAATTTTTCTTTTGTTTGGGGGGGGGCAAACTTACCCTTTAGCTGCGAGAAGTCAAAAGGTCAAGTTAAGAAGCATCCTTTGAACATTTTGTAATGACTGTCACGGCTGAAGATGAAAAAAACAACTCTCCTCTCTTTGTTTTGTTCGTCTGTTTTTCCGCCGTGACCCTTGAATTACTCTTTAAAAAAAAAAAGAAAAAACAACAACAACACACAATTTAGGGACAATCTTTCTGTGAGGACGGTGGCCCAGCCATCCGCCTGGTACTGTAAAAGTGTGTCGTGTCGTCGTGGTTTTTGTGCTCCACGCCTCTCTCTCCCCCCCCGTGTGTGTGTGTGCTCCTCGGTATCCGTGTTCAGGCGTCAAGTGTGTACTGTCACTAAACCTTAATGAGACTAATTTAATTTACTTTACATGGTTGAGTCGTGTAACTGAATTTGTTTGTGTCAACTACTTACCCATCACTGGCCCTTCAATATGTTTTTATAATATATATTATGCACTACTTTTCTATATCCCCCCTCCCCCCACACACATTTGATTTCTCCTCCACCACCCCTCCCCACTTTAAGTGATTTCAGTGCAGTTTCTCCTTAAAAACGTCCACCTATTTATAATCCTACAGATGATTTATTAAATGTTTTATTTTTTCACGATTGCTTATTTACGATGTAGCGTGGAGCAGTGGTCTTAAGTTATCTATATTCTGTGATGCGTAGAGCAGAAGAAAAAAAAAATCTGATATGTTCTAATATATTCTAATGTAGTCTGGATGTGGCGAGGACGTGACGGAGGTGAGAGTTAAAGAGCGAGCCCCCCCCGTCATCCCACCGCCCCCTCCACCTCCCCCACCCCTCTCTCTCCCCCCCGTGGCTTTAGTTCTCATGATGCGAACATGTTTGAATATCGTCACCTGTAACACTTGACTCGTGCTGTTTTTTTTTTTTGTGAGGTTCTATTTTCTATGTTGAACACTGTTACTTTGTTCTGTATGTGTCTTTGTTTTTGTAAAAATCATATTTATTTCACTATTTTTGTAGACAAAAAAAAAAAAACCTATTTGATTTTGATTGTATTTTTCTATTTGAATAGGACTATTATACGATTTATTTACCCCGCCCCCTCCCCCACCTCCTGTGCTAATTATGTCCAAACGTTCTGTTCAGAGACAAGAGAATCACGTCATCAGTAACGCAACATCAAAGTTTTGATACACAGTTGATTCTTATTTTGATACACTTGACACATTTCATTTGAAGGAAGGAAAACATGAAGGTTTTATTATATTCTTGGAAGACACTTGAGATTCTCCCCTGTCGCATCGAGGCCCCGGCTGCCTGTCCTCGTAGATGCTCTGAAACTTGAATATAACACATTTTGAAAGGCTGACTAACCTCGAATCTGTGTTGTGATGTGCAATACTGTTTCTAATGTTTGTATAAAAGTAAGAACTACAGTGTAAACCTTTTTAATGCAGATTTATTTTTTTCATTGCATATTTTGCAGATTTCTGATCCACAGTGTCATTTTTTACTGTCAGAAAAAATAAAACCCCGTTTTTTCATTGCAACTATTTTTAAATCCAGATATCTTTGTACTGATGTAAATGATTGTAGTTATTTTGGATAGTGTTTTGCTAACAAAAGGAGAGACTTTTTCATGCATATTTCTATTTCGTTTCATCTTGTTTTATCCCACGTTTTGTTTAATTTAATGGTAGCAGAATTCTTGGAATGATTTTTTTTTTCTTCTTTTTTTCATATTTAAATGTCATGGTATTATTTTGTATTTTTATGTGGAAATACACTATATATGAATTTAAAATGCTAATTGCTAAGATATTATTTCGAGTTTAATTATTTTTAAAGCTAAATATTTGTAATTTTATTGTTAAAGTGACTAATTTCTAAAAAATCAGAGTTTGTGTATAGATTCACAAAAGTGGTTTATGAGGTGTTTGGATTGTAATTATTACTGAATGGTTCTTTGATATGCAAAAATGAATATCATGGTTATTTTTATTTTTTGTTGGTTTTTGTATTTAAATGGGGTGTTGATTACAATCTTTTTTTTTTTTTTTCTCTTTCACTTCCTGAATAAAAGACCCGTTCTGTTTGGACACCACACGGCTGCCACTGCTGCGTTCTGCGTGTGTTTTGAAGACAAGACAAAAAATAATAAGTACAATGTGGACAATGTGCTCAACAAAAAAAACTATGACATCACGATTAAATGTTGATGAATGTTCTCAGTCGTCCAGGTCCTGGTAAATCTAGGTGCTGTATCGTAGGCAACTGGACTTGTGTGACTTTCTTGAAGACGTAGTCAAGAAACTGAAACAAGTCCAGTTGCACCTTCTCTTGGAGCTATTATAACTATTTAATTCCTTATAATATACATGAGAATATATAAGTAGATGAATACCACACAAAACACCATGCAAAGCTTAATTAACAGCTGAAAAAACGATAACTTAATTACAATAACTGGTCATGATAATATTTCAATTTAATACTATCTTTAGATAGTATCTATAAAAGTGGCCTCAGCTTAATTGTATGTTGCAGGGAATACACAACACCACAGTTAAAGCAAATACCCAACCTCCACACACCAGTTCTGGCTCCATCTAGGGGTGAACATCAGGAATTCAAGTGAGCTCAGCACCGAGGTCAACAAGGCACAAATGACTTCTGCCATTTATCAATGTGACTTTTGGAACAACGGCTTTATTCTGCAGGATCCAAGCTGCTGACTTCTGCACTGGGTGTCGCATATTTAAGGAGTCTTCGCCCATGACATCATGGAGTTGATTCCGCATGCACACACTGTGCTTGTTTGCCTTTGGAAGTTTATGAGGCAGAGAGAAGGGAGTGGATAAGAGCTGGGAGGAGGGAGGAGGGAGGAGGGAGGGGAGGATGGAGTGAGTCCAGGCCGCTGGCTGCTGGCTGCTGCTGCTGCTGCTGCTGCTGCACTAGAAGACACTGTCAGCAGCGACGCAGCTGAGCTCTGCACGCAGATGTGTGAGGGCTCTGCAGAGAACAGACGACTAACATGTTAACCAAGAGATCAGGCCGTCAAGAAGAGAGGAGACTGAGCAGATAGGCCGAAGACACGAGAGAGAGACAAAGAGAGACAGAGAGAGAATATTGATCAGGTTTGGAGATGAACAGCTGCCAACTGTGGGGTAAGAACACTGATCACTGACTCTCACAGAGCGTCTTCCATTTCCAATATGATAAAACGCAACTGTGTTTGTCAAACCTGCTGAGTGAATACCTTGCATACCTGTCTGTGTGTGTCAGCCTTTGTGCAGTGGTATCCACATGTTTGCACGCATGTCCTCTGAGTGTGTGTACTTACATTTACAGTATGATGAATCACCTCCCTGAGAGAAGTTTGATGTCTTATTCGTCCTTTTTAAACTTCTTCTCGTGGACCTTTTCACATGTCCGAGAGGTTAATGGGAGACCTGTGTCTCACATCAGTTACTAAGAGGCCATCACACAGGCTGCCATTGCTAAAAGTGGACACAGACGTTGTTAGTGAAGGACATCCAAACACAGTCTTTGATTTTAAAGCTCCACCTGTCCACCGGGAGAACAACGCAAGGACAAACCACAAGTTCCTAGTTGGACCTAAAAGTCTCCATATTGGATTTAATAACAAAGACGAACTGCAGAGTTTCAAAAATTGCAACTTTTTTAAAATCAGATTTGCCCCATCATAACTCAAAATACAAGCTCGCTTTGCTGGACCAAAAATGTAAATATATGGCTTTGGAGTACATCTAAAACTCATGCTAGCTCTTGCAAACTGTCATTTCTTGCATCAAGAGCTCTGTTTGTTTACAGGACTTTAAAAAAAAGCTGCATAGTCCCCTTTTAATGTTGAAATGTTCCCCTTTTTTATTGATTAATGTGTGTGCAAGTGCATTTCATTTCAGCATGCTTTTATTGTGTGACCTCATGCAAATTTACAAGTGCATGTGTGTGTGTGTGTGTGTGTGTGTGCGTGTCAGTGTTTGTGTTAAAAGAGGACCGTCTCTTTTAATAATAGCTATTTGACTAATTCTGACATCATCGCAGCAGAGCGGAATTGGCGGGCGGGGTGTCTCCCTCGCAGGACCTCACACTGGCTCTGTGACCAGATCATTACCCTCAGAATCAAAAACATGCTACACTAGCGACGCAGAGATGCTGCGCGCTTGTTTTAAGTGGTGTGTCTGCGCGGTACTTCCTGTTTGTCTCCCCAGTGTTTACTGTCTCATGTTGCGCACATAATTTGTCTGATGTCACTGACGGACAGAGAAAGCTCGTGAGGCCAACGCTGCAATAAAAAAAAAAAGACACTCTTATTTTTAAAGACAGACGAGAGGATGCACACATGTTCTGACGCCCCCACCAATCAGAAAGCAGCCGGGGCCAAAGAGCAGATGCTGAACTCCCTTTCTCACACCCACATGTGCAGATATGCAAAGAACAAGCATATGGTTATCATAAAATACACCGGTCTTTACGTGTTTTCGTGCATTCGGCCGAACGCCCTACAGATTTGCTCGTAGAAGAACTTGCTGGCGCGCTTCCACACATGGCTTTATTGTGAAACGTTTGAGCATCTGAGAGGTTGCCAGACTGGATTTAAGTGTTTAGCAGCTCATTCATCGCTGCACGATTTCCATCAATGTTATTATTTTTTAACTCGGAGGGGACTGTGTCCTTGGCGCTCTCTCTCCGTGCAACTTAAATGTATAACTTTTCTGCCATTGCTTCATGATTAGGTTCCCCTGACAGAAGTTGTGCTGGATCTTATGTCATAACTAGGGAATGTTTTGGCAACAAAGACGACTTGGACCAGAGACAAGGGTTTCGTTAGATTTCTCACATGCGATTCCGTTGGCAGATGAGAACATCAGTGTGTGAAACGCAGTCAAACACCAATTGCTCCTCATTACAAGAGCCACATCTGGCCTCATGCTGTATTTGATCAAAACATTAGATTTATTGATACGCTTTTGTTCTGTCTGCGCCCATGACAACAGAGTGTTTTATAGCAGATAACAGCTCCCCATTGTCATTCTGTCTTATGGTCATGTTTTGTCTTTTCCCCTTTGCTCTCAATATCTGTAAACAATAAACAGTTTAATTGTGTTTCTTAAGTTCTAACATCAATGTGGAAGCATGTCGTCTAAAAGTCGTTGTCTGCATTTACAGATGTGAAGATGTGGGCGTTGATGGGAGCAGTCTGTCTGTGCCAGTGCGTCTTTGGACAGCTCTTTGACACCAAACTGAAAGGAGCACCGCGTCTGATCTGCAGCGTCGCAGGGTCACCGGGCCTGCCTGGAAAACCCGGTCCTAGTGGGCCCCAGGGAGCTGATGGGAATGTGGGTATCCCGGGAAGAGATGGCAGAGATGGCAGGAAGGGTGAAAAGGGAGAGAAGGGAGACGCAGGTATATATTGAAACATAACAGATACAGCAGTAGTTTATGTGTCTAACGCTGCGTGCAGGAGGAAAGCTGGCACAGGAAAGTTTCCTGAGCTGACAGCTGCTGTGGAGAAGATGAGCTGATGAGGAAAAACTCATTCACACTGGTTATAAAAGTGTCAGACAAACTATGCCAGAGTTGTTTAGTAGCGCTCCCACTGCATTCTGCAGGCTTAAAGACGACATGTGTAATCATGCCTCGGGCCTCTGACTCCTCCAAACATGAACAACATGACATGGAACATGATCATCACGGACAGAACAGAAGGTGTTTTACATGTGAACTACACCTTCAGTACAAACATCTTCTTTAAAGAAGACATATTATCCTCATTTTCAGATTCAAAATTATAATTTTTTTGTTACTGCTAGAATACATTTACATACTTTAATGTTGATAAAAACACATCAGTTTTCTCATACTGTCCAGTGCTGCAGCACTGTATTCCCCTTCTGTCTGAGACGCTCTGTTTTAGCTCCTGTCTCTTTAAGGTCCCCCCTCCAGACTACCACGTCTGCTCTGATTGGTCAGCTCACACAAACCTGAGCAAGCACTGCTAACAATATAAGAGCAGCTGTGCTCAAATTATCAGGTGCCAAACTGGCCACTATGCATTAATTATGCAAATGTGTGACATGGTGACATAGTGTGATGTCACAAAGTCACAGAAATAGAGGTGGGACTACTGACGAGGAGTTTCAAGAGCCGTGTTTTCTGTGCGAGAGAGGAGCCTCTGACCTTTTTAACTTTCAAGACCTTTAACATGCACAATAACCTTTATAAAACACTGAAAAAATAAAAAAGCCTAATATGTCTCCTTTAAGAAACCATTCTCAACTCAAGGTCCCCTTACTTGCTCTTTTTCTAGAGCTTTCAACCATATGTGGGGTGAACGCAACCAAATATAACTTCCTGTAGAAAAATTGTCAAATACTGACACAGGGATATGCCGGTGTAAATTTAATCCATGGTCTAACACACCATGACACCGAGTAAAACCCCCCCCTCGAGAGATCAAGTTAACAGACCGCTAGCTTATGTAGTTTTAGCAACCTCAGAAAAGACCGCATGATAACAACACACTGCAGTCTATTCCTCCAACCAAGAAACCGCCATCAAAAAGCCGCTCATAGCCACAAATGATGCTCAGAACAGCCCCAAACTTAAGCAACAGTACAAATAGGGTCCCAACACATAGTTCGAGGCAACAAACATCTGCTAGCTTTGCCGGATTTCTATTGAAAAGACAACACAACTCACCACTCTCCTGCAGCAGCGTGCTCGTTGTGGGGAAGCCGAAGTTGATTACTGAGTGCAGCAGAGCTCCGCAGCTCAAGGATGAAAATGTATGATTATTACTCCATGGAAATGCAATCAAAGTTCATATGTGTCCTGCCAGTTATGTGCACAATGGGGGGGCAGGGGGCGCTAAAGTGCCTTCTTGGGAGCCAAAAAAGCGTGCCAAAGTGCCCTCTTGGTTGGCAAAACACACTAAACTGCCCCCTTGGCTGGTTAAAATATGATAAACTGCCCTCTTTGGAGCCAAAACAGGTGCTAAAGTGCCCTCTTGAGAGCCAAAACGTGCACTAAAGTGCCCTCTTGGGAGCCAAAACATGCACTAAAGTGCCTTCTTGGGAGCCAAAACACGTGCTAAAGTGCCCTCTTGGGAGCCAAAACATGCACTAAAGTGCCTTCTTGGGAGCCAAAACACGTGCTAAAGTGCCCTACTTTTCGCCCCTGCCCTTCAAAAAGTCTGCGCACGCCAATGTGTCTTGCCTACCAGTTTATAACAGTTATTATCAAGAGCAGACAGGGAAAAGAACGGAATTGATTATTTCTAACTGCACTCGGTAATCGACTTGTCAGGGCTTCCCCACAACGAGCAAGCTGCTGCAGGAGAGTGGTTTTATTTATATCCCTTTAAGAGTTAGCAACTCAGGTCAGACGCCAACCCAAAGTGTCAACACTTGACGATCTATGGATGAGACTCAACTATAAACTATCCTTCTTAGGAAATTCTTTTCTCAAATATGTGTTCCCAAGCAAAGAAATAATCTCCATGCTCTGATAAAGGTCTGAGATTCTTGAATCTCAGTGCATATATAACTAAAAACCACAAGCTTACAGGAGTTTGACTTTAAGTTCAGCACTGAGTAGATTTATACAGTTTATACGACACAAACAACTTATCACTGATGTTCACAGCTTGGTAAAAATGTTCCTTTAGTATTCAGATGGTGAAAAACAGGTCATGTAAGCCTGAGTAAGGCCAGTAAAAATAGGAGCGTACACACATCGAAGCCAAAAAAGGGCAGATGCTTAGTCGAAAATGAACAAAACATAAAACAGAGAGACACAGAGAGGCGCGCTGCTCTTCATCAGGCTGAGCAGTGCTGCTTGAAACGTCACTACTTCGGTGCATTGAATACTTTGGATATTGGAGCCCTGCGGTGTGCCAATCGTATTTTTTTATGTAATGTAGATAAAGCTACCTCAAAATTGCAAAAATATTTGAAATGATTGCGTCTCGCCCGGCTTCACCCAGATTCACTGTACTGATTTCATCTTCACAGCCTGAATAAATCTGTCAGTGAGAAATAAACGTCATGCACCTGTGTTTTCCATTATGTGTGGACACAGGAATTCGGCTACACACCTTCACTGCTCCTGCACAGGCATTTCACAGTCTTTCCATTGCTGCAGGGCATTTGCTGTGCGGATGTAG
Organism: Sparus aurata; assembly: GCF_900880675.1. Taxonomy (NCBI): domain Eukaryota; kingdom Metazoa; phylum Chordata; class Actinopteri; order Spariformes; family Sparidae; genus Sparus; species Sparus aurata. The sequence continues at coordinate 7,443,105 of NC_044197.1, forward strand.
TCAACTGGATATAAGGATGAATCCAGCCAGAACTGTGGCTGTGCTCCAGGGGTGACTTAATACATGACATTGGGTGGGGTTTGGTGTTTTCATTGACTTGTCCTTTAAAATTCAGGTTCAACGAGAGCAGTAAAAACTGATTCATACGGCAGGAAATTGAAAAATAAAATCAGTAACTGTGCAGAAATAATGATCTCAGCATGTTTTTCTGCTGTTTCAGGGTTAAAGGGCAGAGTTGGCCCGACAGGTAAGATTGGAACCAGAGGTGATCGTGGCCCTGCAGGGAAACGAGGCCCTACGGGAGAGAACGGAGATCTGGGCTTTCCTGGCCCTGCAGGCCGTGACGGGCAGAAAGGCGATAAAGGGCAAAGGGGGCCAGGCGGAACAGCAGGGATCTGCAAGTGTGGCAGCCTGCAGCCTAAATCTGCCTTCTCTGTGGGAATCACCAGCAGCTACCCCACAGAGAAAACCCCCATCAAGTTCAACAAGGTGCTATATAACGAGGGCGGACACTACAACACACAGACGGGCAAGTACATCTGTGCATACCCAGGCGTTTATTATTTCTCCTATGACATTACGCTGGCCAACAAACACCTGGCCATTGGTCTGGTGCAGAATGGTCAGTATCGCATCAAAACATTCGATGCCAACACGGGGAACCATGACGTGGCATCTGGGTCCACTGTGATGTACCTGAACCCGGAAGACGAGGTGTGGCTGGAGATCTTCTTCGATGACCAGAATGGATTATTTGCAGACCCAGGCTGGGCCGACAGCTTGTTCTCTGGCTTCCTTCTCTACGCAGACACAAACTATTTTGACATACTGGCAGAGGACTATGCATAACACTTGGGAAATATAAAAGAGGGACTGCTAGTCACTGTTTTTTATTACACATTTTATGTATTTTTTTATACAAATGTTTGTACTGGTGTTATTGTTACTATAGAGACGTATCTACTGATTTGAAATTATGTTATTTAATAAAGCTTGAACTAGTTTCAGATGTTTTTTGTTTTGGTTGGAAGTTAGATCAGATAACTTAAAATAAACATTGTGACACTTAGAGTTTGGTCTGAGGGTTCCGATTTATAAAACTGAAGCATGTGTGGGACAAAGATGTTGCAAAATATGATGTTAAGAGTCAGAACCGGTCAACCGTATGTTTTCACTGGCAAGAGAGACAAAAACAACAGCTGGAGGGAACAACGCCGTTTTGCTCTTGCGCTTTAGAGGCTTCTCGGACTCCGTAGAAGGCGGGTCGTTCGTCGGTAAGTTGTTTGATTGACAGTCCGTTGGGCGCATAGAATCCTGAGATTGACGGAAGCGTGTTAGAGTGCATCGGCGCTAACTATCAAGGTAGGTTGAGAAGTAGTTTATCTCGTTACTAGGCAGCGATAACGGTGCTGGTTTACTCAGTGCTGATGGGAAATATCCTGTGCGGAAAATAACAGTTATTTTTATTTATTTAGCAAATTCACTGGTTTTAATAAAGACTATGCCACAACAACAGTGGGCATAGTCAGGTCTCTTTCTTCATTAGTTTGCTAAGTTAACGCACTGAAGGGAAAACTATCACCGCCACCCTGGCTTCCCCAAGGTAACGTTAGCTGCTCTCTTTCTTGGGTTCTGTCATTACTAGTTATATACTTTTTTTTTTTAGCTATCTAAGCTAACTTTAGCTCATTATCTGCCTCTGTTCCCGTCTTAGTGACATTCGAGAAAAGCTGCGAACGAAACACCGAGCTCTGCGGGACACTCTGACAAAAAACAAAGATGAGGACGATGTTCAGGTAAAAGCTGTACAACTTGTATCCTAAATTACTTCTATTTGAGGATAAACATTATATCTTCCGTTGTTTCTGTGGACTGACAATAGCCCTGTACAAGAGCCCTGCTCGACTTTAACAAGACTCGACATGACTTTGTTGGCGGCTCTCAAAGTGAGAGACATGGGGACGGATGCAAGAGCTGCTAACGCTTTAGTAAATCTAACTATACTCGACAGGCTCTGGTTCCTTCTACCAAACTGAGTAAGGGGAAACTACAAACGTCAATGAAGGTTGGTGTGTGTGTTCTGTAGCTTAGCCTGTAGGCTGTAGTTGCCCACCTGTGTGTGCTGCTGCTGCTGGCTGCTCAACAACAATGCTCCTTCTCTCTCTCCTCTGCAAGTGAACCACCTTTTCCAGCTGAGCTAAATAGCCGTGTGGACAGAAGTACAGTTCTCATGTGCATGTTTGCTGTTGCTGCTTGTCTTAACTTGATGCTTGTGTCACGCCAGGACCAACAAAGCAGCGATGAAGACCCGGGAGAGACACTTAAACGCACCTTAAAGGCTCAGCTGCAAAGGCGGAAGAAACGGGTACATCTCCCTCTCACTCCCTCAGCTCTCATTCTTTAAAGGGGCAATACGAATCGAAGTTTAAACCATTAAATGACAACCAACTGTAGGAAACAACAGGTTTGATGTTGGGTCAGAGACATCTATACATTGTGGTACAGAGATGTCTTCTGAGGTTAGCATGCTAACCAGCAACCCCTTAGCAACATTTTACCACAAGTGGTGATCGGACCATTACAAAAAGCAAGAATCCAACACTCCCCTGATGCTTCGTCTCCTCGTCTGGACAGATCCAGCTAATGGGAGCACTAGCTTCATGGCTAATTTAGCTAACTAGTTACTCTGGCCATAATGCTGCTCCCTGTTTGTTTGTAGTATGAATTTGAAGTGCCCATTGTTTACATACTGTACCTTTAATCCAGTGAATAGCTTTCATAGGACCCACTTAGAAGTATAGTATACATAATTCTTTCATCTCTTGGCATACATCAGGTGCTTGAACGGTCATCAGCCCAGGGGACCCATGTTGATGATTACGATGATGATGATGTGGAGGAGATATCCACCGTTCAGCAGCGCAGTGAAGATGAAGGTCCATCTGAAAAGGCAGCCGACCCTGATGGTTTGTCAAGACCTCCCACTGGTTCGCTGAGAGGTTACTGTCCATGTTTTCTTTAAATCTTCCTCCTCTCTGTTGATGCTTTTTTGCTGTTCCCCGCTGAACAGAAATATATCCAATAGACTTCAATTCAACGTCTTTGTAGAAAAGATGTCCAGGAGGGACAGAATGAACATTTTTGTTTTTACAATGTCATTTCTTACACAATTTCAACTTTAGCCACAGACATCTACAGAACGTCTTGTGGTTCAAAATGACAGTTTATGTGCCGGCCACATTTTACTCCATCCAGCAAAAGCTACAGGGTGGATTTGATCTCTGACCTCAGTAGTCTGCATGAGGGATGCTCTTAACCTGGTGATCTGTTCATCAGGTTTATTTAAAAACTACGTTTTGGTTGTCCAAGGGTGTCACTTGGACATCAGTAGTGAACATTGAAAAGACAACTCAAAAGACATGACAAAAACATTAATTGTCGCTCTCTATATGACATCTTTTTACATCATCAAAGATGTTGGGTGGACAACTTTTAGATATGCGTTTGCTCTGTACAAGTACAAATACAGTTGTGTATGATCCTTTACTTTGCAGTATAAGAATGTTTTGGCACAGAAATGTTTTTATTACTTTGCAGTGACCAAAACATTTTAGAATAAAACCATACAACACCTTCACCCTACAATAACTATAAAAATGAAGACTTAGAATTTTGTAAATCAGGAAATATTATATAACGGAAAATGAAAGGCTGAGTAAAACATATAATTATTGTTCCATTATATGCTTTGTCTTGTAGGCCTCTCCTCCAGAATTCAGCATACCGCTGACTCTCAGCATTTAGATGACTTTGTGACCCGCCGCCTGGAAGAGAAACGGAGAGCAGCCAGAGTAATCATAACTCTTTTTCCCTTTTAAACAAACTAGCCTGTGTTTGATTGAGATTTGGAAAGATATCTGATTCCAAAACCACCTCTTTTGCAAACATTTGTTTTTGCAAATTAGTATTAAAATGTGGCCTCCTGTGTTCCAGGCTAAAGTTGAGAATGCTCAGCCGCAGGAGGTCTCTCCCGAGCCAGCCAGTCGCCTCCAGAGTCTCAGAGACAGAGACACTGTGACGAGGTTTGACCGAGCGGTGAGCATTCTTCCTCAGTTGTCAGCCATGATTGTACCCATATTGTAAGTAGTAGAGGTTTTAACTCCCAGTGTTTTACAGGTTGATCCAGAAAGAGCTGGAAGACAGGATGTTCCTCCAACCCTCAGCACCAGGGTCAAGTTCCGAGAAGTAGCAAGACGAGTATGACAGAATTGCAATAATTTTAAGAACAGATGCTTCGTGTTTGTTGTTTATTCATGTGTTCTTTGCTTATTTAGGCATCAAAAGGTGTACCCACTGCGGAGGAGGCGTACAATTTCTTTACATTCAACTTTGAGCCTGATCCACAAGAGGAGACAGAGAAGATTAGCAGGAAAAGAAAAAAACAGAAAAAAGCATCTGAGGGCGGAGATGAAGAAGGAGGAGAAGACGATGACGAGCAGGAAGATGCTGAAGTGGATGAAGGTAATCAGGATGAACATGAAGACCAGGTAAAGTCATAAGAAATGATATGTGCATATTATGACTGACTGACTGACTGACTGCAGTGGCATTAAACAGTCTTTACTGTCACTGTAGAGTGAAGAAGCTCCTCTAGTTCGAGATGAGGAGGGGGATTTGTTCGTCATTGAACAATCATCCCAGGACTTTCTGGAAGTGAAGAAGGCGGAGTACATTGGGTACAGAAAATGTATTCAGCAGGAAAGTGAGCTTCTATTCAGACCAAGTTTTCGAACAGGTATTCTGTCATTTTCAAAAGCACTTGATTCACATACACACCTTCAACTACTGTGATGTCATCTTTAATAATTTGTCCAGAATATCAACTGTCTTTAATTCATCGTAACAGTCCCAACCTCCATTAAACTGCCCGAAAACATGAAGCCTCGTTTTCTGGAGGACGAGGGTCTTTATGCAGGGGAGAGGCCTCCTGTATCCCTGACCAATGAGAACATTCTGGAGAACCGCATCCTGAAAACAGAGGAGGTAATGTCAGACAACATGCCAGATTATTCAGAAGTGTCACCTGCACTGACTTAATTCTGGAATTGTTTAAAATGTATCCTTTTAAAAATTGTTTTTTTCAGGGAAAGAAGTGGTTTGGAGATGACGGCAGGATCATGGCTCTGCCTGACCCAATAAAGGAATCATCCACAAGACCCCCTCTGTTCCAGATGGAGGAGGACGTGGACCCTGCACTGCACACTGTGTACAGGAAGGTCAGACACACACCTGCTTTGACTCTCACTTCGATCACTCCATTCATTTGCCACATCTGAAGCAGCGTGCACGTTCGTACACTCAAAGTGTTATGGCTCCGTCAGACTTGAGTGTTCTCTCACCACTCTGCCATTTTGAAAAAAAAGCAAAAGGGCAGTTTGGCATTTGGTACAAAGGAACAGAAAGGGAGGAGGCGTTTGTTATCAGGAAATAGAAAACAGGTAGAGGCTGACACATCAGTGTACAGTACAGCTACATCAAAACTCCAGCTAGTGATTGTGGGCAGTGTGAATTCACCTTTTGAGATTGAATTGGAGCTTTTAATTGATTTTTTTTCTAAATGTCTATTTTTAGCTACAAACAAGAAAGTTGTGTTTAAAATCTTTGGTCTGTCGCAATACCCATAGTAGTGACAATACAATGGCAGATAGTAGGCCAGCCGGAAGTGTCAATACACATATAATGCACATTTGCACACTACTTCGGAACAGTGGTCAGAGCTAATTGAATGCCACGATTCACCAAAGTCTACTGCGCCGCACCAGTTTTGTAGTGCAGTTGTTGCAGTGCAGTGGTAATGTGGTAATGCACCCAAAGGCTGAAAATACTCAGCAGACATGAGGAAAATTCTTTTGACATATTGGATTCTGCTTGAATGTTGTTTTTCATGGCCACAGTAGGGATTTACCCTACAACTAATTCGCTGAATATGTTTCAGCATAAATTTAAACTTGGACAAGTTGACCAGTCTGAAATTAAGAAAACACTACAAAATGTCAGAAATTAGCACAATTAAATCATAAGGTTAAACATTGATTATAGCAATGTTGCATATATTACAAAGGCCATTTGGAACTGTTTATTAACTGTTTAATAAGAACCAAATTGTGTTTCAAATGCTGCTGCAATGTGTGGCACTTTGACAATGGCATTTTCACCGGGTGAATGCAATCATGTGGCAGACGAAAGGCAAGATCTCAGTCGGTTAACAATAATTCCAGCAGCTGAAAAAAAGTCAATTGCCACAGATGTTGCAGGCAGACAGAAATACGGATTTGTAAGATGGCATGGTTTTGGAAAGTGTTTTGACTTCCCATAACATCACACAAGTGGATCTTCACTTTGTGGGATACACATTTCCATCCAGTAGCGCTCCAGCTCCACATAAAATGATAAGAAGTTTAACTGAGTCTTTGAATTATCTGTTTTAGGCAAATGTGTGATACTGCATGTAAAATGTTTTACCTGTATAGTGTGGAAAAGGACTTGCCTTACTGATTCGTAAAGGATCGTCAAGTGTGTATAGCTCAGTGACAAATTGAAACATGAACAGTTGGATTGCATCGTCCATCTGCATCCTCAGCAGAAGCAGCTCATTCTAGACTTTATTCACTCTTCTAAATGTACTCATCTGACCGTTGAGGCAAAATGAAATGAATATGTTATGAAGATAAAAACTGACAATGCTCGTTACACAGATCCAAAACAGTGTTCAGAAATGGTTCACTGGTTGGGAGTGCCTGAATGTGCAGCAAGTGTGTATTCAACTAGTGTCATCAAAGAAGGTTTTCTGTTCACACGTCTTTTTTTTTTTTTTATTCTGGAGACACAGCTGCCGTAAGTGATCATGTAGAAAACAGAGCGCCCATTGTAGTTTCAGTGGGTGTTCATGATTCATTGTTGTCACGCATAACTTCTATTAACAACACTCCCTCGTGCTGCTGTCTGTCTTGCAAACTATTTCATACTCGCACACATACTTGTGTGACACAGTTGTTTGATTATTATTTTTTCCGAGCGTTGCATGATGGATGATGTTGTTCTAACCCCCAGGCGGTCAAATCCAAGTATGCTTATCTGTATATCGCTGGTTCAGCTGACCCTGAGGGAGACTACCAGCTCGATGTTGACGTCTCTGGGCTGATCTTCTCCCATCATCCGCTCTTCAGTCGCGAACACGTCCTGGGGGCTCGTTTAGCCCAGTTGTATGATCAGTACCTCACCCGGCAGCACAATAATCTGACCGGACACCTCACGGACAAGGTAAGCTACAGCAGATGACTGTCTCTGCATCGTATTGTGAAACATTCCTGAATACATAACAAAATGAAGTATAAGTAAAACTTAATATCTGGTGTGTTATGTGTTTCCTGTGTGTGCACTAGTTAAATGGATCCCGGATCGCACTGCGGAATATGCTCAACGTCCATGGCAGCCAGAGCCTCACTCCAGTCATGCAGCAGAGGATATCTGAGTACAGTCTGGAGGTTCGGTGAGTACCCAAGATCGTGTTCCATCCAAGTCCTGCTCAGTCTACTAACAGGGACCCTTTAGCACCATAACTTTTCCCGCTGTGTTTTTCCCCTGAATATCACAGGAACACTCGGCAACTGCGAGACAGCGAGCAGGAGAAAGACAGGACCCTGCTGAAGAACATAGTTAAAGTGTGGAAGGAGCTCAAGGCCCAGAGAGACCTTCAGAAGTACACCAACACGCCCTTTAAGCTCTACCTCAGGAGGTAATCGGCCCATCTGTTTAATAACGCATTTGCTGGTGGTGCAGAGATGTGCTTCCAGAAGGAACACATTTACAGGTGTAACTCTACCCAGCCTGCATGTTATATCTGTATTGTTTTTAGTTTTAACAACAACAAACACAAAGATCACCTTACAAAACACACTAAACAAGAGTTCCCACATGACTCCCACAAATGCCTGCTAGTTAGTGTTGGTATCTTGTCCAACATATTTTTTTCCCTTTGTCATTAATGTGCAATGCTTTTTTTACAATCTTACTCCAGAGAGAACGTGGACCGCGCCTCGGATGAGCGAGAGTACGAAGACGAGATCTTGGCAGAGGTTGTGGAATTGGAGGCAGAGAGCGAGGAGGACTACCAGAGAAAGCTGGCAGAGTACAAGACACAGCTGGAGGAGTGGAAACTCTGGAGAAGGAAACAGGTACCTGCCAGAGCTACACTGATAAATCAGCAGATGTTAGCCAACTGCAAATATGTTGGTACTGTGTCGTCTGATGAGTGACAATAAGCTGCAATAAGATCTGTTAAATAGAATCATCTCATCTTCATCTCATGAAGAATAGTAGATAAATTAAATTCAAATTCTGGCTTGAATTAAGAACAGCCTTGCCCCTTATATCTTGTATTTACTGTATACAGAAATCCAAGAAGAAGAAGAAAAAAAAGAAGAAGAAAGGCCAGGCACAGGACGAGACAGAAGAGGAAGACGAAGACCAGGAGGCGAGCGAATCAGAAGGTCCTGTTGAAGAAGGTCACCCAAAGCCGGAGCCTCCGGAGAAGCCAGATTTTGACTCTATAGAGCAGCAGGTCAGAGAGAAAGCCTCCAGGATACGCAGGAAACCTGGAGAGGCCATCTTGATCCCTGAGCTGTCTGCATCTGGAAACATCACCGCCAGTGAACTCTGCCCCAGGTAAGAGAGTATGAAAATTTGAGATTTTACATCGAATCACAGACTTTAGTAATGAGGCTGAATATAGAAAATAAATCTACTTATCTCGCGCTCTGGCAGGTTGTTTACTTGTTTCACACTGAGTCCGAAATGAAACGACTTGTGAAGATGGACTGCACGTTTGCTTTGGCACTTTTTCGTCACGTATGTTTGCTCCTTGTTTTCAGGCCTGAAACAGCTCGAAGAGAGGATGTCACAAGGCGCTCTCTTTTCATCAAGATCCTATACAACGACAAAGAAGTTTCGAGAACGGACAGCCGCTCCTTGAACTCTGATTTCAAAGTTCACTTTGGTCAGATATTCAATCTCAAGATAGTTAACTGTCCGCAGAGCATCAGTCTGCAGGTACAGTACAGAGACGTTAATCGTGCTGTTACTAACCCACAGTTTGACAGATAGATTGACAGACAAAAACATTGTGTGTTTTTGTGTGTGTGTGTGTGTGTACGGGCAGGTGTTTGAGGAGATAGGCTCATCGTGCTCCCTCCTGGCTCAAGTGTATATTCCGGTGCCAGAGCCGTCAGTTTTGACGGGTAACGGCACTCTGGAGGAATTTGAGTTCAGCAGCAACCAGAGAGTGATGTTCGACCACGATGGTGTAGGAAGTGGTAAACACCTTCATTTGATCTGAAACGCTGTCAGCTACAAATATTCTCCAACTCCCAGGGATGACATTTATATTTGAATGTGATTCAAAGTCCTCACATTTGTTGGACAGGCACCTGTCATTTCAGTCTCTGTCTTCCTCTTTGTGTGACTCATCAGATGTGCCTCTCTCATTTGAGGCTGACGGCAGTAACAAACAGACCCTGTTGACCTCTGGGAAGCTGTCTTGCTGTGTTTCTTGGGGGATCGGGGAGGATGACGTACCACTCGCCCCTCCTGTGTCTCAACAACCAGGCGGCTTACACAGGTAAAATTGCTAAAAAGGGTATGTACTGGTGGTTTCGCGTATTTACTTATCCCATAAACGACATGTTCTCTATGATGTACATCACTGCTGATCATTTTCTAAAGAATACCACACATTTTGGACGATCAGGCAGCGTGTGGTTTCAGTTTATATCAGCATGATATGATAATATAAATGATATGATAGTATAAATTGGGCAAGTTGCTCAGATTTTTAGGCTGTGTAATATAGGTAGTCAATCATGTTAAGCTTTTAGCTTTATTTTTGCTTTAAAGGCTTTGCAGCAGGGGGAGCTTTAAAAAGTGTTCACTGGGTATATGCTTAACATTCCCCAGTACCACGGCACCCACTGCAGCCTTGTGATGGGTTAAATGCAGAGTACCAGTTTCACGATGTTAGACATTGTGTGATTTGTGACCAACATAAAGTATCTTCCTTTTTCTTCTTCTTACAAGCTCCTACGCTCTCTGTTAGCGGAGCAGAGAGAGGCACACAGACGAGGCGCTCAGGAACGTGCATTAAGTCACACCCTTTGGACTGTCGCAGAAAATCCAACTCGAGTTGTTGAAAGAAAGAAATCCACAGTCCAGCAGCATTAAACAACTAAACAAATCATCCACAGACTTGTAAAAACCAACTGAAAGAGACAGAGAAGGTCTCACATCTGTGATCCTAATCCTGTGCAAATCCATCATGTCTGTAAAAAAGAAAAAAGAAGTAAATATTCTACCGCATAATACCAAACACTACTGTTAGTGATTTGGGGCTGTATTTTTTTCTAAACTGCTGTTTTCTGTCATCACTGAAAAATTCATCTAATTAGTATAATATGTTGAACAGCAGTCGTCAGCTGTGCCGTGAGATCAGCTGTATTGATGTTGACAGAGAAAATGAGGAGCAACAAAAGACTGATATTTTCAAATACAACCAAAACAAATCTTTTATTTAATCTTTTTATGGGCTGCAAATGTGTATTTTATATGTTTGTAGTTCAAAGTTCTACTTACCGTCTCTTTGTTTTTAGTGGCTTGGGCCGTCTTGATGCCGTCACATATATTGGGGCATCTGGACTATATGACATGAAAAAAATTGGAGAGTGGGCCACACAGTCACGGCTGGACCCCAACGACCCCAAAAATGGCTCCATCATGCAGCTGCTGAAAGTGGGTATCAGAATACAGCACTGTGCATGAGCAAGAGATGTCAACAATCTGGGAATGAAAACATGGCATCTGTCTTTTGTACCTGTGGTCCCTCAGCTGGCCAGTAGCGGAGAGGTAACGGCCCCCGAGTACTTCCGTCTAGAGCAGCTGCAGGAGGAGTTCAACTTTGTGACCGATGAAGAGCTGGAGAGGTCCAAAAGATTCCGCCTGCTCAGGCTCAGGAGCCAGGAAGTGGCTGAGTTTCGGAATTACAAGTGTGTTCCCGCTCTGGAGAGGGAGGTCACTGATAAGGTGTTCCAGGTCAGTCTTCCAAATATTTACTACATCCCAGAATATCCTGGATAAGGCGGAACGAAGACGTATGAAGCTCTTTTTTTTTTTCTTCTCTTTTGGTTGAAAATGTTTTCAGGAATATGAGAGGAGACTGAAAGAAGGAGAGGAAATCGACACTCGAGACCACCTGGATCCACAGCGAGCCCGCAAAGCCAAACAACACCAGAAGGTGAGTAACCAATGTGATGTAAACATGTTTGTGTTGCACCAGTTTTTAAGGTGAATGGCGCCAAGCGTGAACAATGTTGTTTTCCCACAGATCCGAGAAGCAGTCATCAACAGGTTTATTCTTGCCAAGCATCACTTCCTTCTGTCTGACTTGGTGATAGAAGAGGAGATACCAAGCATCGGGTAAACACTACTCAGATTTGTCAACCGACTAAATATTCCGTCAAACTTTTAACTCCCGTCTTTCACAACTGACATTCTTTCATGTTTGTGTTCTGCATGTTAACGGAATACTTCTTTTTCCTGCCTTTTAAAAAATAGTAATTCAAGCATGTAAACAAAGTTCTCCGTCCCTTATCATAATTGATCATCTCGTAAGCCTGTTCCTCTTGTCAAAACAAACTGAAGTATTGCAAAGAGAGCCTGAGCCCCCTGCACAAGTTGTAAAGGAATGGTTAGATAACTTGGATTACTTTGCGCTGTGGGACGATCAGCCAAATCAGCCAATCAGAGAGAGTGACAGGGCCGATATAAATCACAGGCTGATGTCAGGACGTTTGCTGGACCGGTGTGGCTTCGGCCTGTTTGATCTCAAGCTCAACATTACATTCCCCTGGCTGAGTAATACTCTCCTCTGGAACTGTCTCGGAGCAGGTTTCACAACATGTGGACACAATAACAGAAAATTGTGTGTGATGGCCTGGGCGCTGATTTATACACAATGATGTACCTCAACGCCAATCACGCTGCCAGGTGTTACTTTGCAAATTTATTTCGTTATTGAAAGTGCGTGTTATAATCTTTTCTGTTCCATTTTTCTGTTATTCTTCTGCTTTGCATTTTTAACAGTGGTGCAGGTCCGGGGTATGTGCTTAGAGTTTCTTTTATTTTTCTCCCACCCTCTGTGTCCATGTTCCCCCATATTGTTTGAACCCCGAGTACCAGCGCAGTAGTTGTGACCATCATCGTGTCGTATTCAGTCCTTTTAGGATTTTGCAGAGATTTTTTTGGGGTGTATTTGTATTAGGTAGTCATTTATAATGAACTCAGAACTAATGGGAGTTATTTATCTAGGTTTGCTTGCTATAATAATGAAAAGCAGCTGACAGGCAAAGTGTAACAAACATAAACAGTATGTGTTTATCATGATTTCACTAACTTCAGCTATGGCAACACATGCCTTAACGCTTGGCAAGGCACCATTGGGCTTGTGCAGTTTTGCCTGTAATAGGCTGGTATGTTTCCTTTGTTCAAACAAGTGAAACAATCCTCTTCTTGGCTGCACTCTGGGCCACAATGGAATCCTGCATATTTGTGGTAGTGCACAGTAAATACATTATAAGCAACTCAATACGAACATCTTTACCCTTAGTTGTCTCATTTTTCAACACTTCTTAGTTGCTTACTTTCTCACTGTTGCCATAAAAGAACGTGGAAAAGGAACACATTGAGGTCAAATCAGCCCCAAATTATTATTATGATCATGAGTAGCAAACACCTGGAGGGACTGAGTACTATTGGTGGTAAAAATCCTGTCCCACCGTTTGAACAAAGAACATTTTTGATCTCTCAGTAAATTAAGTTGCACTTTCCTGGAGGTTGTTGAGTGGATGATAACAGCTGTTTGTTGTGACACTCAGGATTCTGGGACTAAACCTTTTCAAGCTGGCTGAACCAAAACGACCGCTGAAACCTCAGAGGAAAGAAAGGAAGAAGGTGACGGCTCAGAATCTGTCCAACGGAGACATCAAGCTGCTCGTCAACATCATCCGCGCGTACGATGTCCCTGTTCGCAGGCCCCAGAGCGGGTGAGTGTCATATAGTTTTTAGAAGAGAATAAAAATCCTCTTTTGACGTCAGAAGTAAGAATGATGAATGCTCTTAGACAATGTGTCGATGGGTTTTAATTTCAGTAGACCAGGACAGTCGTCTCAGACGGCCATCCAGGGCAGCGATTGGCTCATCAGCCAGGTAAAATACACCTCAATAAAACTGTTCCATACAGCGGATTGTCAGCAAGATCTCTTTTTGCATTTAGTTTTTTCATATCCCATATGTGTGTGTTTGTTACTTGTGCAATGTAGGTACAAGTTCGGCCCTTTGTGGAGGTTTCCTTCCAGCGCACAGTGCTTCAAACTACCACAGCCGAAGGACCGAACCCCTGCTGGAACGAGGAGCTACAGCTGCCATTTAGGTGAAAAATGTGTTTTTATTTTCAATATTTTATTTTTTTTATTTCAATTAATTACTTTTACTTGTAACGGAGTATGTCTACACTGTTGTATTGCTCCTTTCTGGTGCATTTTACAAGTCAGATATCACTAACAAATTAGCTGAAATCTCTCTGCAGTGCACCAAATGGCGACTACAGCACTGCGAGCTTGCAGTCGGTCAAAGATGAAGTCTTCATCAACATATTTGATGAGGTGGTTTATGAAACTGGAGTGGTGAGTAAAACCGTGATTGAACCAGATTCTGTTCCTCGAGTTGTTCTTTGCTTCACAGTTGAACCTTTTGCTCCTCAGACTGACAAAGACAAAGGGAAGTCGATACACACTCGGGTGGAGAAGCACTGGTTGGGCTCTGTCAAGATTCCTTTCAGCACCATTTACTCTCAGTCCAGGGTGAGACTCTTTGTTGTTGTTGTGTGTTTTATTTTATTTTTTACCAGACACTCTTATTAGCATGCTGACTTCTTGATCTTCTAACTTTGACACCATTGGATAGATTGATGGAACGTTCAAGGTGAACACACCGGCAGTGTTGCTGGGGTACAGCAAGGAGCGCAGCCACGGCACTAATGGTGGTTATGATGCATTGCGGAGCCTGAGCGAGGGAGCATTCATCACACTCTTCATCACCATTGAACCTCAGCTGGTGCCTGGAGAGACGATCAGGGAGAAGGTAAGCCGTATTCAAGCGACTAACTCGAGGATGGATCCCGTCTGCTTTTTAGTGCCCAGCCTGCATCACTGTGTGCCAGTTTGTCTTAGTGTGTGTGTGTCTGTGTGTGTTTGCATCCACTTGATTTAAAATTAATGTTAATATTCTACCAGATGTGTTCACTTTCAATCATTTGCACAAAAGGAAGTCTGTTAGTTGTTTGTGCTCGGGGGTCGTGCACCATTGTGGTAACTTGTTCCTTTATTTCTCGTCCTTTTGTGTCACTTGTATGCTTATACGTCTGCTGCATGTGCTAGATAAAGGAAGTGAAGGTAACACTCGTCCTTTTTTATTTACCTAGTTCACCACATCACTGTTGAAGCATATGAATTCATTCACACAGTGCTGCTGGCCTGTATTCCTCTGCTGTAACCTTTGACCTTTTCATACAGTTCGATAGCCAAGAGGACGAACACCTGCTGCAGGCTGCAGAGAGATTCGAGAGGGACGCAGCTCGGGTTTACCTGGACCGACCCTGCATCACCACAGTCATAGACCTCAACGGGAAGACGGTGTTCATCACACGTTACATTAAACCTCTCAATCCACCTCAGGAGTTACTGGACGCATTCCCCGAAAACTCCCAGGAGGCCACGGTCAGTCACTTGATTGAAGTGAATGCATTCAGAGGCTGCTCGATCACCACTATCTTCTTCAGCAGTAACGGTTTAACAGACTGACTCCATCTTTACGCAGGCTCTGGTCGCCCGGTTCGTCTCGCTCATCCCATCTCTGCCAGACAGGGTTTCGTTTTCTGGCACCTGTGACCTGTGGAGCACCTGTGGAGTGAGTGGATCCTCTGTGCCTTGATTGTGAGAGCAGCCAGAATGACCACTTTACTGTACATTGTGTTTCCCTCTTCTTGTTTTTAGGAATTCCTCACCCTCCTAGCGGGAGATGAGGAAGAGCACGCTGTTCTTTTGTGCAACTACTTCCTGTCTATGGGCAAGAAAGCTTGGCTTATAATTGGCACTGCTATACCAGAGGTGTGTTTAAAAAAAAATAAAAAAAAGTTTAAAAAATAAATAAAATCTGATTTGTCTCTGCAGCAGCACTAAGATTTTTGACTTCTTCCACAGGGACCCACAGCGTACGTGTTGACTTATGAGCAGAGCCGCTACCTGATCTGGAATCCCAGCAGTGGTCAGTACTACGGACAGTATGACACCTTCTGTCCCCTGCAGACAGTTGGTTCCCTGGTCAACGCTGACAATGTGAGTGAAAATATAGCATCTGACCTGGTAACGCCATCCATCCTGAGTGATCCAGCCACAGGTGGACAGCTGTAATTCTGTCAAATCACAGCTGGCATTGAGAGCCGCTTCAAGTGACCACCTGTGATCTGACATTTTAATGTGTTGTATTCAACGCCAAATTTACAAGAAGGCTCGAATTATTTAGAATTTGCCATAGCCGATTTTTAAAATTTCTCCTCACTCAACAGTTCTGTAAATTGTGTGATTTGTTAATGGAGTCTGGTGATATTCTGGTTACTTTTTTCAGTTGTCGGATTGGTTGAAACAGACTCTGCTGCTAACACTGGCAGGTTAAGAGAGCCTAAACATGTTATCGATTAGATCTCAAATGAGTTGTCATTGTGTTTTGGAGGCAGTCACACCTGTACACCACTCAGGATGGATAATAATAGCAGCTTATATGACATTAGTTCACCAGTCCATGATGTGGCATTTCATCTTTCATTTCTAATGTTGCAGCAGATTATTGAATATTCAGATTTTTTTTTTTTTTCTTTTTACCCAGGTGTGGCTCAACATTCAAGAATATACGTCACCAATGACGATAAATTTTGATGTCTCAAAAGCCAACCTGTGGAAGCCGTTTTTCTCCCGATCATTCACTCACCCCGGGCTGTCAAGTGTGCAAGTGAGTGTTCAAAGGTTCTGTTTAATCTTGTTGAATGCTCAGTTGTAATTTTTTTTTACGATTTCATTCTAAATGTTCTTTTCTTCAGCCGGAGCAGCTTTCATACAAGCGCGCAGACAAAGCAGCCGCAGCAGACCTTCAGGACAGGCAAGTTAGCACTGAGTCATGTTGTTTTGTTGGGCAGTAGCTCCACGCTAGACAAAACCCATTTACTGTCCCATCTCGCCCTCCACAGCATTGAGAAGATCCTGAAGGAGAAGATCATGGAGTGGCGGCCTCGTCACCCAACCCGCTGGAACCGCTACTGCACCAGCACCCTGAAACAGTTCCTGCCCAAACTGGAGCTGAGCGGCGGGCAGGACATGGCTGAGGGGCATCGCCACGAGCTGCAAAGCCTGCTGGGAGACCACAGGGTGAGACTTGAAGTGGGAGTGCCTGTAAATATAGTCCCTGGAGTGAGCCACTAAGTGATGTCGTCAATCTAATATTTTGACAATGTCAGTGAGAAGAAAGCACTGTAAATTACAACTAACAGGCCTTTTTGAATTTTTTAGATTTCAGGATTCCCCCTGCATCTGCCTTTCTCTGAGATCGGGCCCATCATCGAGGCGGTGCACAGCACTGGAGTTCACAACATTCAGGGATCAAATGTGGAGTTTGCCCTGGCTGTGTATGTGCACCCCTACCCTAATCACGTCCTGTCTGTGTGGGTGTACCTGGCCTCACTGGTGCGCACCTGATACAAGAGGTATCACTCTGGACCACATGTGCGTCTGTATAGAAATCACTTTAGCTTTATTTAAGCCAATGACTGCAATTTCACTGTTCACACTATGTTTGCACAGTATTAGATGGATTTTATAATATAGGTATTTTAATAATACTCAGGTACCAGTCGTGTAAATCAAAGCCATCACAAAATAATAACTTTGCATTGAATGGCTCTTTTATGAGCGTGATCATGTTCAGTTCCTCTTGGTGCTGATAGAAAATAGCCTTTTTTGAGGCTGTAGTTTATGTTGCTGTTGTATTGGACAGTATTAAAATGCATTTCCATTATTTTATTTATCTATTATGACATATATGGAGGAGCAGAATAGTAGCAAACTAGAGAAATGCCTTAACCACACTACCAAAATAAACCAAATGTATGTAAATACCTGATAACTTGGCACACTGGGCTCGTATTTTCTTATGATTTTTTCTTTAAAAGAAAGGTGCGATGTATAAGAATTGACCACCTGTTGATGTCATACTGCAATCAAATAGCATGCAGCATATATAACCAGAGGGATCACTAGCTGCTGCTAACTGCAGCTGCAGTTAGCCGGGGCAGTTAGCGGGCATATGAGCTGACTCCGCCTGGGTGTGTCGGGTGTTTTATTGACACTCACTTCAAGGTAAAAAAGAAAAAAGTGGCTACCTGGTTAGGATGCCAACTTCAGCAGATATCTTTGCAACACAATACATCTTTCACATAGCATCACATTTCTTCACGTTTTCTTTTGAACTAGCATTCTTACATACTGCACCTTTTAATGTGTCGAGACAAATTATATGTCACTTTTTCAGCTTTTCAGTTTCTGCTTTGCTTCACTGCGTTCACAAAATTAATTAAGAACGACCCAACAACAGAGCTCTGAACCCCAAGATACTTTTATTGTTCTGTTTATTAATTGAACATCTCCAATTGAACTCCTCATGCAAGACTTTTGAACGAGCAAAGAAAGCCTGCTGCAGAATGAATACAGATGAAGTACAATCTACTGAAAACTGGCCGAGTACACAGTCGGCTTCTCCCAGTCTGAAGTTATTCATCTATTTCCCCTTTCAGCTTCTAAACATACGCTCTTGTTGTGTTTAACAAATTAAAATCCCTCTTACATGAACATTGGTCCATTTGTTCGCCCGCAGCATTGGAGTGCATAAGAAGAGAAATAAAAAGCACAACGCTTGTTTTGGTGGCTATGAACATCTGGTATCACAAAATGGTTAAGACTACGCTGCAGCATCATGTTCCATACCCTATGTATGTACATCCTTCGCTGATGTCTCAGTAACTTAATGGTAGCTGTGCCGGCATCAACAGTGAATTTAACATCACGGCAAGAGAAGGCAGGGGGTTTCAAACAGTCCTCCATGTACAGTGGGATTATATATGTTAATAATGCTGACTCGTAACTGTCAACAACATGGCAGCCACCTGCAACTGTCAGCTACAATCTAAAAGGAGGCAGCGATCAATTCACTTCTTAAATTTGCCGTATCACCCTTTCAAACAAATTACACTTGGGGGAGAAAAAAAAGAAGACATCACTTTTGTCAGTAAGTCTACACTGTGCTGATTATAAAACAGCTCAACTAAACCCAGGAGGGGGAGAAGAGGAATCAGTTTAGCTTTAGTGAGAAAAAGAAACTGGGTTTTGAACTACAGAAAACACAAAGTACTTGGTGTTTATGCTTCTCTCGTTTCTTTAAATTTCTCAAATCCGAAAAAAGGACCCAGAATGTACATTTTCAGACACTTCAAATCCATTATCACCTCTTTTAGCTTTTCCTTATCTAAAAGATTATTTCCATTTAATATAGATGGAAAACGGAAATAACAGGAGCAAAGTTACAGTTTCATCCAGAAACAATTTTATAAGTGACACAAAATACAGCAACCGGTATTTCCAGGATAAAGTGCAATAAAAAGGAGACGTGACATTTTAGGGAGAGGTGGTTGCTTGGCGGGATCACTCTCCAGAGCGACAGCAGGCCCTGAAACCACACTGCAGGTTCTGGCAGCCGCTGGCCGTGTCTGCGTGGGGACCTGGGGACAAACACCAAACAGGGGTCATCCCCTGAGCTGCATGCAGTAGGACAAGTGCCGTACACAATCTACAGCAGTACTTAAAAATGAGTTATCACGTTAATTTAAAAAGAATGAATAAAATGACATGAATATTGAAGGCATCATACTGGCTACTGTAATGCCTACTTACCTTTCACCTCAGTAGCACCTATTACTTACACTGGGACACATGCTATGCACGTGGGGTTAGTAATGTTGTAATGTAACAGTTGCCACACATTGCAATAAATATTTCAACATTCACGGTGACGTATTCACAGAGTTTAAATGGGCAATTTGAAAGAAATGGCCAGAATTTCCAAACAGCTGCAGAACTACAGGGGGCAGCATAACCACTACACTCTTTGCTGTAGCGTCTAGCTGCTGTTGGCAAGTAGCTCAGTTAGCAGTGGAACTATTAGCTGATGGTATTCTGCCTATACTGCAACCTCAGATGATGGGATTCACCACGATTGATGGGACTTTGCTCATCTGTCCTCATCTGCCTCCCACTGCACACAGCTGGACACCAGACTGCGACTAACGGCAGTTTTCTGACAGGATACAACACAGAGGTGATTCTCTGACCAAGAATTTTGACGTGCAGTGTAGGGGTGGGTGCTTCGGGAAATTTTTAAATCTTACTCTGTAAATTGAGGATTTATTTTGACCAAAGCCGAAGTAATTGTGGAAAGACAAACCCAGTAAGGAAAAGGGTGTAAAATGTCTCAATTCCTTTACATTTTGTGAGTTTATTTTCTTTACTTATTAGACGAAGTAGCAAGCACTGCTTTACATCTCTCAGCTTGAACTACAGGGGCTGCTCCGGCTGTTACCTCATGGTACAAAGTGGTATTGCGTGACAGGATGGGCCGGGGCTAGCAGTGAGCGAGCTAACATCAGTAGGCATTTTTGTAACACAATATCTTACATATTTACCATAAGACAACCTTTCACCAAAGCGCCTCATTAGATCATCAGTGTGCAGAACTATGTGTTTTAAAGGAAAAAAGGACCCCCAACAGTTTCACTTGGGAGTGTTACCGTTGATGTTGTCGCAGTAATAGAAGTGCTCATCATTGAGCGAAGGACAGGCTGACACCAGCTCCTGCAGCCCCACCTCAGTGACGAAGAGGCAGCCAGACAGGTTGAGATGCTCCAGGACAGGAAGCCCGCCGCGCTGCGACAGAGCCCTGCAACACACACAGTGCAGCCTCATTACAGGTGCAGCAAATATCATGATGAACACTGATAATCCAGTCTTCCCTTAAAAAAGCCATACTGTTGACTGCAGCTAATGTAATGTAACTTAATAATCAGCATTTTTACTTTGCCAGTGTTTTAACACAACCCCTCAGACTGGATCAGACCCAAACTGTGTACATGAGAAAGGTTGCAGGGGCACAAATGACACCACCCACATGTTATTACACTATCTTCTTCTTTCAGCTAGCACCGACAAAACTACATTTGCCGCTGACCACTAAATGCTGTTCTGAAACAGTTGTGGTATCCATCAAAGATGACTCCCTCATCTCACTGCATCACGGCAGTTTCTGAGGATACTAAACTCTCAAATTAATCCATATAAACCCAGACTTGTAAGCGAAATGATACTATTTAAAGTGTTACATAGTGGAATTTTTGTTGGTGTAATTACGGCAATGCATGATCTTTACCTCAAGCCCAAATCTGAGACTTGGTAACATCCAGAGAGGCTGAGAAATCTCAGTGAGCGCTTAGCCTCTGAATGGTCAGTCCTGTTTTCACGGCCCACACACTGCAGGCTCCTAGATGAGGAGCATTTAGTCCGAAATTCTGCAGTGCTGCTTCTGGTGGGGCCTGACTCGCACTGGGGCCCAGTAAAAGTCCTGAGGGCCGTGTCACTAGTGCAGCAGGTGGAGTGACCACAAAACATTTCCCCAGACATGGCATACTGCTGATGCAAATAGGAGGCTTTGGAACCAGTCCTGTGCCCACGCCTCCTGCTCCTCCTGCAGCAGCACGAGCCTCCCACAAGCTGTGCCTCTACGTAGCTCTCTGCTTCAGGGAGAGGCAGCCCATCACGACGGCTCCACTCTGCTGCATCTTCAATATCGGCGAGGTCTGAGGTGTCCACGACCCACACTCGTGTGGGGGTGCAGGCAGCGCCCCAACGCCCAGTCCCTTGTTTGAAAATTATGGCCTGCTGCTTCCGCCCCACTGGGTGTAGACTTCTCTCATCCATAAGCGTGATGGGTATTGGAGAACTTTTGAGGAGCTTGGCTCGCCGGTCTGAGCGTTTGTCGAAGCAGGTGGTAGACGTGAGGTCGCCCAGCCCGACCGACAGTTTCTTCAGGGTGTGATCAGTTATCTTCTCACAACCCGACAAATCCAGGTGCTCCAGAGACAGACAGGCTCCGAGAGAGGACCAGCTGAAAGAGGGAGGAGAGCAAGAACAGTGAGGAGGACTGAGATACAAAAAAAGTGACCCGGGTTGGCCAAATGCAAATTTTAATCTGACTGATCTTAGTTCATGGTTGAGCCGGGACATAGACTTGTCAATGATGCCTTATGATGCCACATTTAGAGCGTGCGTCATGAGGACACACCTTACCCATCACTAAAAATCAGCTGTGCCAGTAAGCAAGGGGCACAGCACTACTACCTTTCTAAGTTCATGTCAAGTTCACTTACATGGCAGCTAAATTGGTCTGTGGAAAAATAACATAATTCAGATATCTGAAGACAATGAGACTGAGCTAGCAGGGGAATTTTGTGTTCACTTGTGCAGTATGTATTCCATTTTGGAAATCACTAATCTCATGAGAGCACTAAAGTTAGCTCAAGGCCAACTCGACAAGGACTACAAATGGTCTCTGTTACTTAAGAGTCTAACGTGACACTGTTTTCCAGTCATAAGTCAGACCCCATGTACTGTGTTTCAATTATATAGTTCATTTTGTTGGTAACAGTTGCACAATCACAGTATTACACCTGAAGATCAGCTTTACCGTTATGTTTGGCCTGACGATGACGATTTAAAACTGAAACACTTGCACACACTCTCATGTAATATTACTTAAATGACTTAATGGTATTTTAATAATGGCTTTTATTATTTACCTGTCAAATGCAAAATCTGTAACATCAGTCTGGGTCAGGTCCAGGTGAGTGATATTGGGGCAGAAACTGAGGATCTGGCGTACCTGAGAAGAGGACAAAAGCATGACAGTTGAGACTTGATACAATCTTCATTTGTGCAGTTACAGAGTCATCTTGAAGATTTTGTGCTACGTACCATTTTACTAGAGACTGTAGAACTGTACGCCAGAACAATGGACTTGACAGACGGCCCGACGGCTGGCAGGAGGTTCTGGATGATCCCGTTCAGAAGCCTCTTCTCTCGTTTAGCAGTGCTAATTGCCAGGGAGCCCTGTGTGTGGCCCGACACATCTAAAGAGACACCAAGAACACAATTACTCAGTTTCGAGACAGAACTCATTTTAATCTTCACCACTAGGCGCAGACTTTGGCTTTATTGAAAGCCAGTTTATTGCTTTTATGCCAGAGTGCAGCCTAAGATCACGCCGCGCAAACTCTGTGTCGCATAAAAGGTCATTTATAAGGCGATAAAGGTTTTACCACAAGAGCATGTGAGTGAATGTGGAGTACCATGCCAGAGGATCTTTGGCACACTTTTTTAGATTATACAATCTTTTTTTTTATCGCCCTATATCAACAAGGCAACCAAACAGGAACTATTGTGAACTTGATTTAACTCGACAACCAAAGCAAAATGTGCAAATGTGCCTTTTGATACTGTTTGATTGTTAATAAAGACTCAATTCTGTAGACTATATCTGCAAATGTTTTTAGATTTATGTATGATTATGTACACCTTTCTGTTAGCTTATTGCTGAAATGATCATACATACTACCTCACTAGCTGAGGTATGCACATTGCTACAGACCAAACCTCACCAGACTCATCAACATCAGCATCCTCGTCCCATTCCTGATAGGCTCGACCCTCATTCTGCCGACTCTTCACCCAGTCCTCGTCTGGGTCCTGGTCCAGATCTCCAGGTGGGCCACTATAATAATCACCTACATCAGAGACACAACATCATCAATCAACAGTACATCACCACTTCATACTTAAAATAATGGAATTCAGTCTTTTGTCCTTTATCACAGGGAAAATCTAACAAAGAAAAAAATATTTTGTTCCTTCGGGTAATCACTAACTATCAGCAGCGTACCTCTGGCCCAGCGCACGGGGTAGAGGTGCCTCCACAAAGAGCCGGTCTTGGCCAGCTCGGACCACGAGCTGCACACTTGACTACAGCGACACAGATCATCAGGGCCCAAATAGTGGAACAGCCTCAGCAAGATTTCTGTAGGAAGCTGAGAGATGTGGGTTGAAGAATTCCCGTTCTTTTCCAGTTCTGAGGAAGAGGACAAAAACAGCTTTGACTCAAATGCCAAAATAATTAAAATGTGCCTTTTACAAATGCCATGACAAATAATTACATAGGCCTTCCTTACAGAAGACATTTTGTCCCTTCACATTAGGAAAATGATGACTGAGGTCCATATAGCTTCCTCAGTGTCAAGGTCCTGTTATTTTGCATGCTGACTCACAGTCACAGTCATAGTCATAGTCATAGCACGGCTTTCCTCTTAAAGAGGCCTTCTGTACACCAACACATTAGGAGAACTGGTCATTTATGTATCGGCTGCAACCAATTCAAACGCTGATGATTGTCCTTAAGGTTCACATATGCCACAACCTAACTTCAGGTATGTGAAACACGAGGAGTTGCTTCAAATTTCCTATGATTTTTGGCTTGTTTCATAATAATAGTTAGTGTTCTAACATTTAGTAATATACTCACCATAATCTGTCTTCTCGTGGTCAGCATATTTAAAGGCCTTCTGCAGCTCCTCTGCCTGGCTCCACAAACTGAAGCCCTTCAGCACCTCAGCCGCACAGTCCAAATGCTGTTGGCTACAGTGCTGCGCTATCACCTGTTTCTTGATGTCCTTGAGCTCCTCATAGGTGAAGTACTGCATGAGCATAGGCTGAAACACCTGCAACGAATCTCCTTTAGTTTATAAACAGCTTGCAACAGTGCAATTCACTGGAGTGTTAAGAAAAACATTTTAAATACATTTCGTTGTTTCCTTCCTGACAACAACTTAGTCTTACCGATTCTTTGGGGAACCAATTAAATTCTCTAAAATTAAATCAAATTAATAAGGTTTTTAAAGTACATCAACACTGAAAAGATATCTGAACATCTTATACCTCTTCTTCTTCCTTCATGTGGGGCAGAAAGTCCTGGGTGAAAGCTTCTAGTCTCTCCTTCAACTGCTGGGCATAGTTAAGCTGCTCATATTCATTCTAAAAACAAATAAGAAATGATTAATTCCTGGAATCTGTTCAAAAGAAACACGACAGTTAAGGCTTCCTTACAATCCACAAAATCCATTTACAAAATCTGGCATTTCGTAATAACTGCCCATAACTAATGAAGTAAATACACAGTCACATGTTTATTTGTTTTTTTAGAGGCTAGATTAAATTATTTATAACCTTCTCCGACCTAATATCCTGCACAGTCTTGTCAACAACTAAGGAAAATACAACGTTCTCCAACTATAAAAAATATCTCATCAGCACCCTACAAATATTCTCACAAGAAACATCTTCACCCTGGATCTCGATCCAAAGCAACACAATCTTCATTTCCGTTTTACAAACTGGCCGCAGAGCGGAAGTGGAGATTTACACAATTGCATCATCCTGGAAAGCTCATTTTTGGGTCTGCCCATGGCTTGAGAGAGAACAATAACTCTTCTCTTTTGTTAAGCAGATCCCCAAAACAACCCTGCCCTTATTACACTATTCAACCCACTTATTTCTGCAACCAGCCTTATAAAACCTTAAGTTGTTACCCCATCCAATGACAAAAGCGTAAGCTAATTTTATGATGATAGATACAGATTATTAAATCCTGTCTTTATAATTAACATGTGTACATGAAATGTAGCATTTGATGTCGTTGGTACTGCAATCCTATGTGGCTAACATGATAGTTATTTTAATGACAGAGTGTTGCCCTATCATTGAGCATCAAGCAATCAGCTGACCTGTGCAGAAGTAACATCATATATCCCTTTAATAAGTGCCTGGGGTTAAATGGGGAGTGCAATGCAGAGTGATGTCAGGACCACAAACTACGTTCTGAAACATCAGTGCATGCTTACCTTGACGTTGTGCAGCCCCTTTTCAAAGAGGGACAACATCTCTGAGAGCTTGTTGTCGGAGTGCACGTTGTACACCGTGCAGCAGCGCTGTTGCAGCAGGCCGATGATGCACTCATTCTCTATTTGTTCGTGCATCTTGAACTCCTTGAAGGTGGCGCAAAGTGACTGAAGAAACGAGCGGAAGTCATTGTTGTTGGAGAAGTTGGTTTTTGACAACTGTTGGGGGGAGGGGGGTAAAAAAACAAAGGAAACGCGTATTTATCAGAGAACGTAACGTCAGGTGTGTTCACACTGAGCACCATGTCATAAACATGCTCACAAGCACGTCTGTTGACCCCATTACGTCACAATAACTGGTATACGTGATCCGACACAGGTGCCGCGGCGCGACACAGTGTACACTCCGGACAGCTGACATTACAGAAGCACACCCTATACATTAGCACACCCACCGTGCATTAGCTAATGTTGCTAACAGAGGTTATCTTACACGCGCTGGCAGATAGGACATATTCAATAGTACACACAGTTTGTGGGATCATTAGTTACTTAAAGCACGTTGCATAACAAGCTGCACTGCAAGTAACGGCAAGTTGAGCTAGCTAGCTAAACCAGTAAGCAAGCCTTGTTTACTGGAAGTTTATTAAGAGCAACCCAACAGATTGGTTCACACAGCTGGCAGAGTAAATATCCACATATAACGCCAAGTTCGCGTTCATAAGCCGCTCCACGGAGCTAACATTCTGGTGTAGTCGTGAGACAATCATCCGACAGTTCAGCTGCCTCGACTGACTCAACCCTGACTGCTAAGGCAACAAGCTAGCTGCTGTGCTAGCTGGCGTCCATTCGTCCGTTGGCCTCACACTGTTGTACATTCCTTTGTCAAACTCAAAATTAACAACCGACATTTCATCACACTCACCTTTTCGCAATATAGGCCCACCAGCTGCTTCATTCGCCAGTGTGGGCCAGTAAAAACATCCACCTCGTCCGGAAAGGGTGCCATCTTCACACACTGAAGCTCAGTGCGTCATCTGTACAGACGGTGATACAATCAAACTGGGAGGCGTGGCTGTGCGAGTCATGTGACCACAAAGTAGAAATGTGGCCATAAACACTGATCTGGGATCGATTCATGACACACGTCAGACACGTTTCACTGTAAATCGACTGGATGGATGCAAATATATTTTATTTATTTATTTATTTATTTTTTTTACAAAACTTAAAATATGGAAAGATTACAAAACACAAGACCACGTTGGCATTGCACTGGATTGCAGGAGGTTTCAAAGTTCAGTGTTGTACATAATGTATTTGATTTGGGAGATAGATAAAGAAAGAAAGAAAAATAGAGATCATTTCAAGGCTTTAAATAACTTTAAGATAACCATTTGAACAGAGTCCATGAAGTCACACAACCAAATACAATGACTCTTTATTAAAAACAAGCATCTCGACCTAAATTTGCTACTCTTCTTAAAATTAGTATTATTATACTTATTAATTAGCTTGTTATTGTTTTCACATCACATCATCATATCCGAGGAGGTAAAGGGTTACCAAATGCAACCTGAAAGCTGCTGCTCTGCTCCCTATCTTCTTTTTGCAGGCAAATTAGACTCTGGTACCCAAAATAAGTTTATCATAACAGACTGCACTCTCTGTAAGAGACCAGCAGGGGGCTCCACACATACTGTCCAAATCGATAACGTCATATTGAGGTTGTCTTTGATTATTGGAAAATAAATGAGACTGAAAAGTAAAATTAGTCTCTCTTTATCTGTCTGTCTTTCTCTTTCTCCCAAATCAAAAAAGCTATGCCCCATGATAAAATGTCCACGTGTTGCTGTTTGAGCCAAATTACATCCATATAGTTGATTCATAGTAAGACTTCAACAGAATGGACAGTATGCGCTTCACTTGTCAACACATTTAGAGGAAACTGATATCAAAAAGTAACATTTTGAAATAATATAATACAATTGTTCCAGTTCCAGTTTATCCGTGTTGCCTTTGAAGCTCCTGTTATAAGCTATGTCAGTACATTACATTCACTGTTATATGAACTGTATTGTGTAAACATGTTCTGTGTGGTTTTTTTTTAAGTTGGAACAAGAATATCTTTATTATCATTTTTGCAAAAGTTTAATATTCATAAATGTGAGTTTGCCAACAAGAGGACTCTTTTTATACGGAATATGATATTTCACTACAAACGATCAAATCATGCACTAATAAAAAGGCTGTAAAAATGATATTTCACTACAAACGATCAAATCATGCACTTATAAAAAGGCTGTAAAAAAAAATGTTAATGAGTGTGTTTCAATGTTAGTATAGTCTGTTTTATTATTTTTCGGATTGCTTATTTTTGTTTTCATTATGTACATTTTAATTGTATTTTTGAATTACGAATGAAGTGTTACTAGCTGGCCAAAACACGAAACTTATAAAATATTTAAAAAAAACAAAAACCTTTATATAACTTTTTGTCTTGAAAACACTGATGTAGGTTTCTCGGTCCATGGTTGGCTTACGGTTGCTATGGAAAATGTCCACAGCAACAGCACCGTTAGGGGTGGAGACTACTGCTGTCAGTCACCGTTATTGAAGACGGACAGCTGTATAAACCAATTAACATTCGAGAAAAATGAGCGCGGCCAATTAAAATAGAGCAAAGGGGGCTCTGAAGTTAGATAGAGAGCGCGAGGGCGGAAGCAACTACCAGAGCCTCTCTGTCATACGGCAGCGATAAAGACTAATGGTAAGCAAAGAATTAGCCACCAAATAGCATTTACAGAACACTACAAAGTGAGCTATGTTTATTGTATAACTAAGTGTTGCGTGGACTCGCTCGTATATATGTTAGTCGGGCGGTCTTCCATCTTCGTCTAGCTGCTATGTAACGGTAACGTTAGCTATATGGCTACCAGCTGAATGGTGTGTTGTCTCAGCATCACAGCCCGTCAGAGGCAAGAGGTCCTTCTCCCCCTCCATGGAGCTGGCTCTGCTGTATATTTACAGGACAGAAAACAGTCATTATTACTGAAGTTAATAATAGTGGCTCAGATTGTTGGCTTATTTAAAACTGCTGCTTACTCTTAGCTGTCTGATAGCCATGCATTATGTTCCCTGATCTCTTTGCAGACCCAGCATGAGGAGCCACTCACTCAACTAACATGGACAAGTACGAAAAGGTGAAGAAAATTGGGGAAGGTTCATTTGGAAAGGCCGTCCTTGTCAAATCCAAAGAGGATGGACACCAATATGTCATCAAGGAGATTGGCATATCTGGAGTAAGATCCCATTCATAAATATTCCACAAGCCTCACATGCCACTGTTAATGTGTGCCCTCGTCTACCACTTTGCTTCATCGTATTCTCTGCTCCTTATTTTGGCAGATGTCAAGTAAAGAGAGGCAGGAATCACGAAAAGAGGTTGCCGTTCTTGCCAACATGAGTCATCCCAATATCGTCCAGTATAAGGAGTCTTTTGAAGGTATTCACACAATCCAAGTGGAGAAAAGGCACTAAATCTTTCAGTCAAGAAGCTGTGCCAAAGCCGTTAGGACTCTTCTGATATAGTAATATATGATGTTTAGAGTGTAGCGAACACAACACAGTCAGTTCGGCCTCTGGAAAACCTGCTTACAACAGTTCATACACCAAAGATACATTTTAAGGGATGTGGGATCTAGGAAATGACAAGAACTTGATAAAGTGTGTCAGAGATAGCCATCTTAAAAGAAAAAAGTTTGAGCAATTGAAAATGTGTGTGTGTGTGTGTGTGTGTGTGTGTGTGTGTGTGTGTGTGTGTGTGTGTGTGTGTGTGGGTGGATGTGTGTGAGACGTCTTCTGGGGAAAGATGGCACCTGTTATAGAAATTGTCATTAGCAGGAAACAATTTCCTCAGCGTTGCCCTGGTGTATCCTGTAAACCACTATAAATATCCATGCCAACTCACCCAGTATTCAGAACCTTTCCCAGTTCACAGATTTTCCTCCCCAGAAAATCAATTGATTACTTATATTCTGCAACAACTGCTTGGATATATGAAGTGCAAATTTAAACCCAGTCCAGTGTAAAAATAAGCAATTTGTGAGGCTAAGACCACAAATACGAAGAATAACAATACGTGTGAAATTTAGCATAGAAGGCTGACTTTAAGTGCAGTTAATCCTCAGCATCCCTCCACCAGTTTTTTTTTTTACCAGCTTTAGCCTTAGTGCTTAGAGAAAACGATTGGAAAGAGAGAAGATTATTGATTGAAGTAAGTTCTTGCAGTTATAAAATTAGAGTAAACCTTGTCACAAATTAAAGGTTTTCAAAACTTTGACTAACTTTCAAAACTGTTGTTTAATGTGGCAATTACAGCAGGGTTGTTAGTGGGAGGGACGTATTGAGGTGTAAGTGAAAAGTAATGCAGGATGAAGAGAGGATGAAGTGCTGGAGTTGGTCTTATAATGCACCACTTAATGTGTCAGCATTTACTCAAGCTTTTGGAGGTTGGCGGCCCTGTAATGATAGTATAGTGGCTTCAATTAAGTTAAAGATTTTGGTAGATAAAGACGAAGATTTTGAAAAAGACGTAAGACCAGCCATTGTTGACACCTAAATGTTATGAAATTCTTTTCAGAGGGGGGCTGCCTGTACATTGTGATGGACTACTGTGAGGGAGGAGACCTCTTCAAGAAGATCAACTCTCAAAAAGGAGTGCTGTTCTCAGAAGAGCAGGTAAGCTACCACTCTGAGACAATCACACATTTTGAGGACAAAACCTGTAAAACACACAGACTGAAGTTATCATAAAAACAAGTTCCAAAACACATCTTTGTCCTCTTTATATGTGTTGTCCCTTGGTTGTATAATTGCAAATGATGTAGATACGAAGTTGATATCGATAATGTGGATTAAGTGTATTCTGCCCTTCCTAGATCTTGGATTGGTTCGTGCAGATTTGCCTGGCACTGAAGCACGTGCATGATCGAAAAATCCTCCACAGGGACATCAAATCACAGGTATTGCTTGCTTCACGCACGAAAAGATCTTCCCTCAGTTACAGAAAATATTTACGTGTCTTTTCATGATATCCCCATAGAACATATTTCTGACGAAAGATGGGACTGTGCAGCTCGGAGACTTTGGGATTGCGAGGGTGCTAAACAGGTACGTAAAATGTCCCCTGAATCAATCTGAAGGTCTCCATTCAGTCCAGATTTGGAAATGGTAACACTTTTCATTCTCTTGTAATTTGCAGCACTGTAGAACTCGCAAGAACGTGCATAGGAACACCTTATTACCTGTCACCAGAGATCTGCGAGAACAAACCGTACAACAACAAAAGGTACTTACATGATGTTCTGGACTACCATCGTGTTTGCGTTTGTTTCAGTTGTGGAGTAAATTAATATTTAATTCAGGAGTAAAGATCTGTCCCAGCATATTGTGAGTCATGCAGGATTGGGTGGTGGCTCCTGGGTGATGTGAAGGTATCATGTCCCCTCTTTATCGAGTGATCGAGTCTTGTCTGTAGCTACAGCAGGAAGCTAGTATTGATTTCCTCTTTAACTATTTTAAGTGTGCATGTAATCCAATACACTAGTTACAAGCAAGGAAATAAATGTAGCAGTATCTCAGTGTTCAGTATGGAGTTTTTTACGAAATCCAGTTCTTTTTTTTTTTTTTTTTTTTCCCGGGTTAATGATAAAGACAGGAGAAACATTGTAATGGATGTAAAACTACCCCTGAACTGATCCCTGCCTGTCCATTTGTGTGTTGTCTCCTCTCACTTTGCCTACTTTCCCTCCCTCTGCAGTGATATTTGGGCGCTAGGGTGTGTCCTGTATGAAATGTGCACTCTTAAGCATGCAGTAAGTATTCTGTGTATAAGCTGTTTACCAGTTAATGTATTTTTAATGTAGGGCTCATGCAGCATTGCAGTGCTCTCTCACAAACTGATGTCCTGTATGTACACTGTAATGTATAATGGCTGACAACTAAGTTTTCCTCAGTCTCATCATCAGATCTGTAAAAAAAAAAAAAAAAGTATAACTGCCCTCAGTCATTTCTCTGCAGTGGTTACAAAGGTGTTCTACGTGTATTGTTCCTTAGTTTGAGGCTGGCAACATGAAGAACCTCGTCCTGAAGATCATCCGTGGCTCGTACCCTCCCGTGTCTGTCCACTACTCCCAAGAACTGCGCTCTCTCTTGGCGCAGCTGTTTAAGCGCAACCCACGAGAGAGGCCCTCAGTCAGCAGCGTACTGGACAAACCTTTCCTGACTTGTAGGATAGAGAAGTTCCTCACACCACAGGTAGAGCACATGATGAGGTGTTTTTCATACAGCCTGAATTTATGTAAACCAGAACTGTGCTGAGTTAAACAACTTGTATTCTCTACTGATTCCAGATTATTGCTCAGGAATTCCACCACACTTTTCTTCACAAGCTGCCTAAACTGGGTGTGTTACAGGGGCCACCAGGTGAGAAAATGAACAAAGCTGCTCTGTGTAGCTGTCGCCTGATGTTAGACTGCAGTAGAGTGCATGTCATTCACACGGTGGCCATTTTCATCTGACATCACAGTCTGGGTGGGAAGTTAGCAAATTTATAAACATAGGGAATCTCACAAATCATAATCCTGTCACCACTTTCTGATTGATCAGCTACTACTTGCGTAAAAGTCTTGGAGTATCTGATATTAAATTGACTTAAGTTTAAAAAGCAAAATAAACAATAATACAGCATAGTTACATTTATGTACTGTATGTACGTTATATTATGGGCAGACAATTGAGTGAGTATCAGCCATTTTTCTTATTATTAGAATCATTCATTTATTTTTATTTTTTTCAATCTGATGGACAACAAAATGCATATAAAATGAGCTAGCATGGCTCTGATGCAGCATAACTTAAGCTATCAAAGAATTAAACTTGAGTAAAAAGTGATAAACAAACTAAATGACAAATTCCCAATGACAACAACAAAGCCATTTTTTTATGACTGAATAAACAGCGTGAACTGAAGGGACAACGCAATTTTATACACACAATGTTTGGCGGACCCTGCCACCTGTAAAGCTTCAAATAGTGATCTTGGGACCTTATTTCACCTCTGAGAACAGCTTGTTTATTCAGTAATGGAAATCTTGAAAGAGGCCAAAGAATCAGCTTGAATGAGCAGTAAGAGGCTGTTCAGCTGTCCTTAATTGACATGATATATCTGCACGGCACTATTTGTAGACACACCCTGAAAGCTTCTCTTGAAATCCATGAGCGCGGGCTGCAAACGGGAGAAGCTGAGGCTTGTGTTCAGGCCAAGAGACTCACCTGACCGGTCTGTCCATAACACCAATGCTCAAGATTACACAGGACTTATATGGAATGTGATGCAGACAGTGGACCACGCTATCAGTCATCTGAAACAAAAGGAGATTGTTGGATTACTGCAGCCAGGCAGAGCAGGCAGTCCTGTTCTAACATCATCTGTGTGGTTTGGGCTCTAGTTATGAGAGGGATTTGTTTAAATCATCCAGATTTGATTAGATGGCTTAAAAGCTTAGATGCTTCAAAGCTGCAGAGGGAAGAATTAATTGCCTCATTTGCCTCAAATGGTGCTCCTAATTTATTTCTCTGTTGGCGAAATGCAGGCCAGGGGTTTGAGCTGCCATGTGTGTTTTGTATGAATAACATTACTGAATTGCACCTCAAACGAAATCTTCCTTTGCTGATTAGCATAAATGTTCTTATATGTTTTTTTTTTTGCATTTGTGTAACCAGCCAAGAGATCTGCCCCTGGCTCCATACCACTCGCCCCAACCCAGAAGATTACCAAACCAGCCAGCAAATATGGAGTGCCTTTAACTGTGAGGAAGGTGTCGGATGCAGCCAAAAAGCCTGCTGAGAGGAAACCAGCTGTGAAGCATAAACCAGTAAGTAGATTGTTGATCATGAGAACAAATTGCTGCGATTTTATTTTATTTTTTTCATTTTTGTTGCGCCACTCATGACTTTTTATTTGCTGTTCGTGTCTAAAAAAAAAAAAAAAAAAAGCTGGCGAGTCTGGCATGTCGGCGGCTTCTTCCATCCGTGTGTTCAATTGTGTGTGTTCTTACATCATCGTCTGTTGGCTACCTCTGAACCCCAGTGTCATATGTTGCTCAGGCCCCTCTCCCAGCAGCCCCCAAGAGAAGAGTGAGTCAAGTGGAGGAAGAGAGGAAAAAACAAGAGGTACAGCTGAGAGCCCAGCATAACTTGAACTTACTATGAGATCTCCCTTCCTTTTTCTCTCCACATTTACTCAAACATGAAGGTCTCTTCCTACCAGCATTTTTTGTTTTCCTCCCTCTCATAACGCTTGATCCCCGTATTCACCCGTTTTCCACTCCCAGCTCCCAGAGTATCGTGCCTGTTTTTAGCTCTCTCTGTTAACCGGACTTTCCCTCCTCACCTGCCCGCCCAGTGACAGGGCAGTCCTGCTTACCTCTAGCACGTGTCCTTAAAGTTTCTTTTTGACTGAGATGCCTTTGCCCCATGCTGCAGGATGGCGCCCGAAAGAAAAGGATGGAGCTGATTGAGAAAGAGAGGAAACAGAGAGAGCAGGTGGGTGCATCGTTAAAGAGAAAGTTTGCCCAAAAATGAAAATTCAGTCATCATCTACAAAAGCCTGTGCTGATTGTAAGTCGGGTGAAAACATTTCTTGAGTTTAACAGCAGGTTTTTGTATGCTTTAAAACAAGTCACCATCAACTTGAGTTGTTAAAGAGAATGCCTCAGTGCTGTAATGTGTGAAGCTCCACAAATGTTTTGACTTTCCATTGGCGTGGCGGTGACAAGATAAAGACTGAACTTGAACTTTTCCTTTAAGTTCCTCTGTAAAGTTTCAATCATTCCCTTATCTGTGTTGCTTTCAGATGTTCCTGTTGAAAGCGGACCAAATGAAGAGATATGAAAAGGAAAAGGTGGGTGCTCAATTTGTTTCTCAAGAATATCTTTGTTTCTCTTTTATATATTGGTGGTCATTGTGTTGTAAGCTGGCAAACACATTGGAAAGGATCAGTGCACTGTATGTCTCATCTAAAACCTGTTATCTGTAACAGATCAATCGTATAAACCAAGCCAGGGAACAAGGCTGGAAGCATGTCTTGAATTCTAGTGGAGGTAGCAGCCCAGAGAGGAAGGTACTTGACGCTCATTTCCTTTTTCATGAAATTGTTACTAATACCATCTTTTACATCTAAAGTATATATGAACACTTTCTTCAGTGTTACGTAGGTGGTGGAAAGAGGGTTGTCCCAAGTTCTGTTCAGGGCCTTCCTCCAAGTAAAACCCCATATGAGCAGTACCACGCTGCTCTGGACCAAATGGCTAAACCACAGCCTAAAGTCATCAAGAGGGAGGGACCCTCAGCAGGACCAGGCAGTCCAGTTCGGTATGTTCAAATGTCTCTGTATTTTAGATGATATATGTGTGTTGGACAATTGTTTAATGTCGTGGCCTCTGTGTGTGAGAAGCGTACCAGCTGCTGCTGGCCCAGTGCTGCCCAATGGTCCGGCCCGAATCTTAAACCCTGATGTAATCAAGAGGGAACTACAGAGACTGCAGCATG
This sequence comes from Sparus aurata, assembly GCF_900880675.1. Classification (NCBI taxonomy): domain Eukaryota; kingdom Metazoa; phylum Chordata; class Actinopteri; order Spariformes; family Sparidae; genus Sparus; species Sparus aurata. The sequence continues at coordinate 7,477,972 of NC_044197.1, forward strand.
TTTCTAGACAAGCTCATATTAGTAGGTCAGTCATGCAGCTTCTCCCTAAGCAGCAAATGACGCTACACATGTGGATTGAAACTCCACATTTTTGCTTCTTTCTCATGAAAAGCCAAGTCTGAATGACTCTTTTCTGTTTTCAGGCAATGTGGACAGATGGCTCATGGACGGGCCTATCAGGTTGAGGAGTTTTTACAGCGGAAGAGAGAAGCCATGCTCAACAAAGTTCGTGCTGAGGGACAGCTGGTACGTATTGTGCTACACACTAATCAGCCCCAACATTTAAAAGGAATAGGAGGTGGAGCGAATAACATTGATTAGCTTGTTTTCAATGCAATATTCTGCTGCAAAACCTTTGGTCCTGGCATCCATGTGGATCCCTCTTGACATGTTGGAACATCTGACATTGTTATGAGGGGGTGTACTTGGGCTCCAACATTGTTTGGGTTTATGGTACATGCCAAGTGGCATTTACGTGAATGCCAGGTCCCAAGGTTTTCCTCGCAGAACATTGCATCATAACAAGATCAGTGATCAATTATTGCCTTTCCCTGTTGGTCCTTTTAAATGTTGTGGTTGACTGTGTACTGTCATTTGAAGGGTAACCTATAGAGTATTTATTCCTGTTGCTGAAATACTGAACCTTCTCCATCACTGTGATTACCCCCCCCCTCGTAAACTGGGTACATTTATCTATGCGCATAGATGAAAACTGACACTGATTTGTGTATTTTTAGCAAATGTCATGAATCTTTAAGCTCAATTAAGAACTTTTCAGTCAACACTGAATCAGATGGCTTCATGTATTATGAAAGGGCCGCTAGTACGGCCAACTAAACGAATCATCAGCCCCCACTAACAACAACAGACAAGCTGTGCCAAAATACAGGAATAATTTATGCAAATGTGTGACATGATGAGGTAGTGTGACATCATGAGCTCACTGAATTAAAGGCAGGACTACTTATGAGGTGTTTTTTGAAGCAGTGTTTACTGTGGGAAAGAGGAGCAGTTGGTGCTGACTTTGACTTTTTTTAAAAGATCTTTTACATGCACAAGAACATATATGACACACTGAAGGAAAGGAAAAAAACAAAAATGCATAAAAGGTCTTCTTTGATGCAGCATCAATCAAATGTCAGCCACTGGGGGGCAGCAGAACCACAGAAGAAGCGGACAGTGTTGTGTTTTGACATCCAGCAGACAGCAACATAACCATCCCACTGAAGTTGTGTTTCTGGCCAGCTGATACATGTAATGGTCCAGTATTTATTGGTCTAGCCTTGTCTTTAGGCTCACTAGATGGTAAGCACTCTCCACCAGCTAGTTGCTAATCCTATCTGTCAGACAGGTGTATTAAAACAGGGTTGATGAGGTTGGTGCTACTGAATCAAGGATTAAATCTGTACAAACAAAAAATGAGCTAAAAAAGGGGCCAAATATGATGTAGCTCTGCAGAGTTGGGTGACTTTTCTCTGTGGGTTCACTGTGATGAACGGCACCTATCAGTTAACATGCAGTCATTTAATTCAGTGTCGATATGAAAACATTGATCAGTGCAGCTTTACATCCTGGGCCCCGCTCGTGACTGTTGTGGCAGTTAGATGTTAGGGAGCTGTCTAAAGTGTGGTTGAACTGAATGGTGAACAGGGCACTCGTCAAAACCTGGCTGCAATCTATGGAACCCGGGGCGGTTCTCTTCGGTGCAGGAGGCCCAGAGCCAACAAGGAGGAGGAGGTAGGAGCCCAGGCCTTGAATGCCCCACCCAGTCCCGCACTCCACCTCACTCATAGCACGTCTGGCTTGGCTCGTCTTCGTTCATACATCTGCACAAAAAATCCCTCTGACACTCCCATAATTCAACCCAGCGGCTCAAACCCACCATGCCCACTCCTTGTTCAGCGTGTGATGTTCCACCGTCCAGTGTGTACTTTTTTAGTTTGCCTCCAAATAATGCCTGTTATTTCCAACGGTAATTACCCTTGATTTTGTTTTGTTGTCCCATTTCAAAAAATAACCACACCACCTCAGTTTTGAGTTGTGTATTGCAGCTTTTTTTTTTGCTCTGAATGGAACAACTTAATGTGTTATTTTTATTCTGGCTGAATGGCTGATGTGTTGATGTACGGATGTTAACATCATACTGCCTTGTGTATCTTTTTATAGGTGTTGCTTATATATGCATTTTTTTTGTATGGTCAGTGCTGTGTTCTACTTCTGCACGCACTGTGTAACATTGAGTGTTCTCAGGAGTACTTGTCAAGACTGAGGCAGATCCGCTTGCAGAACTTCAATGAGCGGCAGCAGATCAAAGCGCGACTCAGAGGAGAGAAGGTACGGTCCTCCGCTTTTCAGATTCTCACAGCACCGTCGAATGCGTCTTCTCGGTTCATCGCTGACAGTTTGTGTCCTGGCTCTCATTGGTTTGTGCGTTTCAGTACGACAGCGACGGCTCCGACAGCCAGGAGTCCAGCGAGGAGGCAGAGCTGAGGAGAAAGAAGATAGAGGCTTTAAAGGTGAGTCTGCTTTGGAAAATTATGCCACATTTAGATGACGACAAGAATAATAAAACTGAACGGCAGGATTGTGGAGACTATCTTAACCTACGATTTGTTGTCTTGGTTGTTTCAATGAGGGTTTAAAGGTCAGAGATGTAACATCGGCCCTGTAAGTCAGCGGTGCAATCTTACTAACTGGCAACCAGCGTAGAGAAAATAAAACAGTTATTTTCGTACCGTAGGAGTTCAAAGCCTCCACTGCTGCGTTCTGCTCTGCGTGAGACAGGAATAGAAACAGTAGCGAGTTATTTTAATGAGATGACACAATATTATCTCATTAAGACGATTTTGGAGATTTTGGTCACCCAAGAAATGTTTTCATTCTTTTTCATTTGTCTGTTTATGTGTACCTGCCAGGCCCAAGCAAACGCCCGTGCTGCTGTGCTGAAAGAGCAACTAGAGAAGAAGAGAAAAGAAGCATATGAGAGAGAAAAGAGAGCTTGGGAAGACCATGTAAGTTCCATCGTTTCTTTGCTACCACCCTTACATTCATGAGCCTGCAACATACTCGTCCCTCAGCTCAAAGGAACAGTTTCACATTTCTGGAGCTTCCCAACAAAACACCATTGCAGCATTCTCTCTAACAACTAAAGTAGATGGGCACTTGTTTTAAAATGTAAGAAAAACAATTGAAACACAAAAAACATGAAATGGTTCCATGCAGCTCACATGGTGTAACCAAGACACCAGAAGCGGCGAAATCCCAAATTGGAAAACTGAAAAAAAAAAAAAGGTCTAATCTTTTGATTTTGTGTATTGTGGTAGCTTGCAGCTCGGGGGGTAAAGGTTGGCATGGCAGCAGGAAACGTAGCACCAGCAGCAGCAGTGGCAGCAGCAGTAGCAGTAGCAGTATCATCTACCTCCAACAGTCCTCTTCCACCCCAGCCCAGTCCCTCTCTGCCAGACCCGGCTCCCAAAGCTCCAGCCCTGCCCGTATCCAAACCCCTGTCCATCCTGGCCATATCCATGACTGCTGCCCTGAAGAATGTCGGAGCAGTCAGTATACATTTACAAAGTCTACCACACCCTAAACAGAAAGTATTGTTTGAGCATGTATCCCTGAGCTGTTATCGATATGTGTCTGACAGATTACCCCGCTAAAAGAAAGCTTACCCGACCCAGAGAATGCTACAGTCATCCAGGTCGGTGATAAGATACATTAATCTTTCGTTCAGTAACGGTGTGCCAAAAACTGCAGGAGTTCTGAATCTGAACACTAAGTAATTACTTTCCCGCAACAGAGTGAGAAAAAGCAGATTTTGCGCCGACTTAACCAGAACCTGAAGGCCCAGAGCTCGGCGGAGGAAGTGGAGCCGCCGACTCTGCCCCCTGCCGAACCAACTCCTGCTCCCCAGCAGATCCAGTGTGACACAGAGAAACGCCCCCCTTCAAACGGAGACCGGAAGAAGTGGGATGCAGCAGATGTGCCGGTGCTTCCTGTGGCTCAGCAAACCTTAACGGAAACCTGCGCCACAACAGCAGGTAATGGGAGCCCTCGCAGGACAAGTCTCTCAAAACCCATTTATCAACAGAGGATCTATTTGCATGGATATAATTCTACTATTTTGTGTACTTTATGCTGAGGATGTTTACTTGCTGGTAAACTTACAGTAATTTCATAGTAGAATCTTTCATAGTGTTTATTTTAGAATTGAAAGAAACAATTTCCTGATGATTGCGCTTGCCTGTAATTACTGTTATTAATACCACACGCCGGTGCTTGTGCAGTGGAAATTTTGTCAAATTAAATTTGCTTTGCTCTGAATGTATACACAACAGCGCCTCTGTTTCAGATGTTTTGCTCAGCTTTTTTTCCCCTAAACTTCCCTCACTAGCCTCCTCCATGTCTCCAGAAGACAGACCATCTTCAGGTGGAGACAGGAAGAAGTGGGAGGCAGGAGTTCCACTCGTCATCTCTGTTGCTCAACAAACTCTAGAGCAGACCCTCATCCCGACCATAGGTGAGTCCCATACTCCCTGAGCAATAACATATGTGCAGATTTCTTAAAAATCACACCAAGCTGGGTGCCCTGTAGTTCTTCCTTCTCTCTCCCCCTCTTTTCCTGTCTGTCAGAGAATCATAACAATGTGCAGCGAGCTCAAAGAGGATTTTAATCTTTCTCTCCCTCATTCCGTGTTGTGTTTCAGAACAAACAGCGGGTGAAGTTATTCAGATGGGTGTGCTACATGAAGAGGCACCCAGAAAGGTGTGGGGACCCAGTCCAGACTCTCAGGTGCTGAAAGTGCTTCAGCAGGCAGAGCTTCAGCCTCTCACCCAGCAGCTGGGCAATGCCACCATTTGCGAAGAAGACGTTTCCAGCCCTGGTTAGGCCTCATCTTTTTTCCTCACAGTATTTTTTAAATAAGTTATACTGTATAACCGATGTGAATCACAAATCGTTCTTTGAGGTTATAAAACTACACCGATATTCAGACCTTTGGATTGATCTAAATTCTAGATAATATCAGCCAGTCGATGGCCCCATTTTAAAGTTATGATTCAGCTGAGTCAAGCTGCTACTCAGCTCACAGCTTAAGATGTGTAGTTATAGACTCATAATGAGCATCAGCGCAAGTTGCTTTCTAATATTCATCTGAAATTTCAAATTGCAAGATTTTCCTCAAGGCATTCAACCTTTGTCAGCAGATTGTTAAAATATGATTATTTCTAGAATTGTCTTTTATTATCATTTTTTGCTGAAGGTGAGTGAAGGGTCTGATGGTACATTAATTTATTTTTACAAGGCTTCTAAGCTGGAGGTTCTTGGAGATATTACTTCTATTGGTTGGAGGTAGAAATTAAACCTCAGCTTGTTAAAAGGCATCATATCATCTGAATCTCGATTCATTTTAGGTCCTTATTCTTATTCTTTTCCAGTTAGAGAGAACTCATCACCCTTTATTTGATCATACTGGGATAATGAATGTGTTTCTTAAGTGAAGTTTCAGTTGTTGTTTTTTTTAAAAATGTTTCTACTGTGTCTGAGTTTATAAGGGAAGAGACACTAGACTGTGAGTTTCTGCTTCAGCCCATGAGGAGAATATTTTGTTGAAAATTGAACATAACTGATCTCAGCTGCGCAGCCCGGCAGGATTACATTGACATTTTAAACACCCAACGATGAAATACTAATACAAATAAGGACAGACCAAGTCTTGCCTTCCTGTTGTTCCGTAATCTTACAGTTTAAAAATAGTTTTTGCTAATTTCTGACTTCTTATAGAAATTGGTAGTGGCACCTATCTTCTAGCCAAAATCTATTATCCTAGATATTTAAAGTGTCCTATGACATTAAATTGATTTACCTCAGAAACTGAAATCCTTTTTTTATTCTATTAATGGGCAATATACACAAAAATATACACTAGTATGGTAAAATGTACTACCATAGATACAACAAGGGTGATTATAGTAGTAGTGGCATGTTCACTTACTCATGATGCTATATCTTCCCTAGATATACCTAACCAGACGGCAGCTGCTGAGATTGCGAAGACACCTACAGAAGTGTTGCCCTCTAAGCCAACGGCATCTGCTGCGGTGCCGAGCGCGGAGGTTCAGAAGGAGAGTTCACACACCACAGGGGCTTCACATCAGCAAACATCGGCAGCTGGTGCAGAAGACCGAGTGACACTGCCACCTGACCTCACTGAGACTCACGGTCAGCATGACGCTTAGAGCTGAATTATCCAATGACTATCAGGTCAAGTATTTTTTTAAGATAAATTAAATCCTGTCTGGTCTGAATTCTAACAGATCCAGCAGACGTGGAGTCGATGGTTTTGGAAGAGACGCCTAAACAGGCCTCGCGTCCGCAGACTGGTGTGCAGCAGGCGTGGGAGCAGGAAGCCCAACAGCCAACGTGAATATTTATCTATATAACTAATTTAAGGCATCAAATAAAAGAAAGATACTTCTATTACAGCTTAAGTAGATATTTTTTTAAAGACTTGTATTTGTGTTGCTGAAGTGTATTTGTCTTTTAGGCCACCAGAGGGCATCACAAGACCAGCAGGCACCAAAGAGGCTGAGAAGAGTGCAGAGAAACCGACTGAATCTTCCGGTGAGGTTAATGTTTAGTGAGTCCGAGCCTCTTTTTTTTTTCCTTCAATGTTATTATTATCTTAATTAAATCTGCCCTGCCTTCCCTCCCTCTCCCAGGCTTAGCACAGTGTGAGGAGCCCCTGTTTATGAAGTTGTGTTCCCCGGCCCACCGACGCACTGCTGCCCTTGCAATCCTCTCAGCCCAGTCCTCCTTCGATGAATCATCTTCCTCTCTGGCCTCTCGCTCACGCTCTGTCTCACCCCTGCGCTCCAAACACCACGACGCCCTCCTCATTGGTCTCTCCACGGGGATGTTTGACTCCAATAACCCCAAGGTGATCATCGGCTGAGTGTGAATTTAAAAACCCACTTTATTTTTTTCACTGGGAATGGCAGGGGAAAGGTGTGAGGGTAATGAAATGGCATATCACACAACAGTATGCCGTCTATTTAATGTGATCAGGTGAACTGCTGCTGCAGGGGTTGAGGAAATTCACACATGTTCTTGTGCCTGGTGTGATGTGGAGGCTTGTGTGGTATTTTTAGGCAGGGTTTCAGGCTCCTTTATTAATGAGGGGGTCTGGAATAGAGCCAGAGCCATTAATCAAATAGTCTGAACCTGCAGTGGGTCCAATAGGCCGGATGGAGCATCCATCAACCTATATCTTTCATAACTTTCATCAGGGACTCTGGGATCTGCAAAACCCAGCTCAACAGTTTCAACACCCAGAAAGCTGCACAGAATATGGATATATATATGGATGTGGGTTTGTCAGTGCGCTTCTTTCAGGGTTTGGTTGTTTCAGGGCTGTTCTGAAAGTTACTGCTGGTGAAATTTTCTATATTTTGCATTCCATTGGGATGAATTTGTATTTATTGGTAGTAGCATAATTTTACTTTCTTGCAGTTGATTAGTGTCTTATCAATAAAGACTTATTGTTGACGTTAGAGCAGAGCGTTTTATCAATATATCAAGATATGAGACTATATATTGTCTTAGATTTTGAATATCGTCATATGATGATATGGCATAAGTGTTGTCTTTTCCAGGTTTTCCAGGCTGCATTACAGTAAAATGGTGTCATTTTCTGACCTCACCAGACTGTTCTAGTTCAAATACCTGCCTTTACTGACTTTATCATTATATCTAGATTACTGGTGAGTGTGTCAATATTTTGTAAAAGCGCCAATAGTCATCCCTACAATATGTGACAATATTGATATCAAGGTGTTTGGTCAAAAATATTGTTACATTTTTATTTTGTCCCCAAGTCGACAAAGCCTAAAGCAAATAAAACAAGAAACAAATCTAGCTTTCCTTTTTTTCTGCAGGGAGTGGATTGTTGAATTTACAGACATGCTGCTCTCTCCACACTTGGCCCTTTTTAGATTCTGTCTACCACTCAGCCCTGAGGTTTATAAAGCAGTGATAGCAAAACAAACAAACAAGAAAACTCATCACTGCATCCTCTATGATAAGATCAGTCGGCCATCTCTGTCTGAGCGATGTAATAATCCGTGTTATCCGCTCATCTTTAAAGCCCTGATCAGAAAATTACCCTCATATATTACATCTACATGTTGCATTGGATCCATGGTCCACTTTTAACTCCCTCCAGTGACTGGCTGGTTCTTCAGGTTACTGCAAGTTGCTGCATTTGTATTAGTGGAGCAGTCTCTTGCATTAGGTGTGAAAAATATCACTGTATTATTAAAAGGCCATATCGCCCAACCCCATCAAATTATGATACATGTTTTTCTGTTTGCATTGTGTTGTCAGATGCTGCGGACATGTTCTCTACCGGATCTCAGTCGTCTCTTCAGCGCTCAGCAGGACTCTGCAGTGGCAAATGCTAATGTTGCCCCAGAGAACAACCTGGAAATCGAGGACTTGGACGAGGCAGCCAAAGATGACGACCAGTCTGAGACTGAAGAGTGAGACAAACATTAATTAAATTTCAAAAGCAAATATCATGCTTGAGCCATACTGTATGATTTCAGCAAATATAAACTCCTGCAGTCTGGAGACGGCTGCTAGCTGTAGTTTCTTCACTCATTTTTTAGGCATGAGAGACCACATTAGGACAAAGTCACTTTCGTTTTGCTGAGGATCTATAAATACACCAAGCCGATGGCAAAATGCGTCTAATAACAATATTCCCTGCTCCCAAGTGCATATGAGGATGAAGACCTGCGGGACATCCGGGCCTCCATGGAGAGGCTGCTGCAAGAGGAGGTCGGTGCAGGAGACTTCAACGGAAACCCTCCAGAGGGCGAAGACCAAGAGCTCTTCAACAGGTTAGCAGCTGAGATCGATCAGGACAACAATCAGATGGCTGTGGATGACGACGATGATGATGACGACGACGATGATGATGAAGAGGAGGAGGAGGAGGAGGAAGAAGGCGAGGAGGATGAGGAGGATGAGGAATGCTCCAATGGGAGTCCTGGTGAAGAGGACCACAGCAATAACAGCCAGATAAATGAAGAGTGGCAGTCAGGTACGAGGAATGTCTTGAATTTGTAGAATGAAAAGTTTAAGTTTCAACCTGTTTTTAATTTAGCTCACATTCACTTCATATTTTTGCTGACACACCAGTGGTTATAAGTACTACTGCACAATTTGGAGGAAGCTTGTAAGCTGCTTTTAGCCTGGAGGCAAAACATCATAAATTGATACTTTCTGTCAGATGATTCATGCTTTTAATAAGTTGCCGGGTAATAAATGGGTTATTTATGCAAACTAAGCGCCTTCAGTTTTATGAGAACTGATAAATCCTGCTGCTCCACAGACGGCAGTGGAGAGGACCAGGGCGTAGAGGCCGCCTATCATGACAGCATCTTCAGTCGACTGGAAGAGCTGCGCTTCAACCTGGAGCAGCAGATGGGCTTTGAGAAGTTCATCGAGGCATACAATAAGATTAAGGTATGAAATGTTGTCTCCATTAAATGGTGTGACATTAGACTGGTTGAACAGATTGACTAAACGCTTTTTTTTTTTTCCATACATTTAAGGCTATACATGAAGATGAAGATGAGATGATTGACCTTGGCTCCAGTTTAGTGTTGAGCATTTTGGGAACCGAGTACCAGCATCTGTATGCCAACATCCTTCATCTGGTAATGGCAGATGGTGCATACCAAGAAGGTTAGTGAACAGGGATGAGTGAGAACACCATTTTTTGTTTCACAATATACATTTCAAGGTATGTTGTCTAAAATGTCTTATTATTTGATTTTGTTTATTTCAAAATATTGTGGTATATATTTTCATTGGCCATATCACCCAACCCTAGAGCCCCATCAAAATATTGTATGTGTCTGTATGAAATTGATTTTATTTATATAGACAAAAATCACAATCACCCTGCCTTAATGGGCTTTACAATCTGTACAGTGGACACATCCACTGTTCCTAGACCCTCGATTCAAGTGAGGAAAAACTTGTTGATGAAAAAAAAAAACATTTAACAGGAGGGAAAAAAGGATTATTAAAGAAACCTCCAGAATAACCACAGAGGAGGGATCCCTCTCCCAGGACGGACAGACATGCAATAGATGTCACATGTACAGAAAAGAACAACAAAATCCCAGTTTACAAGTTGCATTGACGTTGGGAGGACTTTAACTGTTGTTTTCATTGAACTAGCTGGTCTGTATCCATAGTCTGAATGGGTTTGGCTACTGGAAGTTGTATATATTTGTATATATTAAAAACTATTTATGGAACAACATCAGAATTGAGCTTCAGATCAAAATTAGTGTGAACATGTGAGTTTTAGACACTGTTAAATCCACTTCAAATAGGCTTTTTCACATCGCCAGGACGAGTTTACCTTTCTTTCTTTTTGTGTCACCTTTGTCATCACCAACAAGCCAGCAAAGCAGGGAATGGTAGAAAGAAGCAGACAAAATACCCCATCAGACTTAATCCACATGGTGCTACAGCTTGTTTTAAAAAGTCTTAATACAATTTGGAATTATCCACGTTTTTTTCTTGAGCTGATAACAGAAGTTGCTAAGGAGTGAGACATCTCACTTATTTCTCATCTCTATCTGTTGAGAGTTGCGCTGATCAGGCAAAGGTAACTTTTTTTATATTGTTTACTTAAGTCTGCCTTTCGAATTCAAATTCGACTGAGCGATATCCGAGCGCTGCTTGAACAGAGAAGGATGGAAAGGTATTAACAAGCCAACAGCCTCAGCTTCCACACACGTCATAGCATCGATGGGCACATTTCAGCCTGTTAACCTCGGTGTTGCATTTTCATCACAGTTTATTGAAGATGGAGCCGAAAAACTATTGCAAAGTCAGTTGACCGAGGGAGTCAATGCTAATTGTACACAGTCACATTGATGACAAAAAACAGATGTTAGTGGGTGTTGGTGGGTTTAGTGAGTACAGATGTTGACCCTCATAGAAATCTTGTAAACAGTGCTCTCTGTATCTGCACCAGATACTTCAGCTGAGTTCTGGCCCAATCCTTTAAGTGACTCTAGTTACTTCTTAATTGACTGTAGATAGTTTGCAACAGTGATGGATGGTTTCCCCACTGCACAGTGTCAGAATAAAGTGAGTGTTTAAATCTTATATATAAAATCCCATCCTCTTCCCTCGCATTGACACCAAGTCATGAAGACACTAAGTAGGTGTGAAACACACCCTGAACACTTTCTGCCAGCTTGTTCTTATTCTGTGCCGAGTCAGTTGTCATGGCTGGGGCCACGACAGATGCAGAGAGAGGTGAAGGAACGGAATATTTCAGGCTTTGACAGGCTTCCCTCAGGATGAGAGCAGTCTTCAGATAAATGCTCTCACTGAAAATCTCTATCTGACAGTTCTTTTGTTTTCTATTTTTACTGTCTTCAGTAGAAGAAAGACAGGAAGCAATTGTCAAATGTCTCCCATGAGGATCTGTCTCAAGATCTCTAAAATATGTTTTTTATGGCTCCCATCCATACAGCAATAACATTGTGCATGGTTTGAAACATTTTTGAGGCATCTAACAACTAACAGATCCATAAACTGAGGTTATGAAGAATAATGTATTGGCTTCACTCACAAGCAAATTGTCCATCACATACAAGCTCCAAAGATTGACTAGACTTTGCTCTGGGTTTTAGGTCAGTTATGATGCCTGTTTTTCCCATTAAATGTCAGGTTGCATTTGGAAAATAAGCATCAGGAAGTAAGTCAACTGAACTGATATGGATCCCAGCTGTGTGATGGATGGAAGCTGTGTCATTGGTCTAAAGCCATGTTAGCGGCTCTGCGAGGCTGTACTCGGGCACAGCGGTGCTTTGGGCTAAATGCTAAGGTCAGCATGCTAGCATTCTCACAATGACAATTAAAAACGAACATATTGGGCAAGTTAATGTAGACCTGATGATGGCTCTAAATATAGGAAGTGAAGGGTTGGCCAAAGTCGTTACTATTCATTCTGATGGGCACATGAATGTGACATGAATTTTTAAGAAAATCCTTCCAAAAGCTGTTGAGATATTTCTTCTTTTTTTTTTTCATTTGTTTGTTTCAGTTCTTACATATTGCACCTTTTAATGTACATAATCTGCTTGGTCCAGATCTGATTTTTATTTTTTCCCTTTTTGACCTTCGAAGGACAAATGACAGCCTTTTCATGACATTCCTCTTCAGTTTCTTATCACTGATATTCCACCCTTCAAATAGGATGTCACCCATGTATCACATCTGAAAGGGAATCATGTGTGTAGAAAATTGCCTGCCAGCCCATCCAAAATTGAAATAGTTTAGTCTGAACAACATTGCGATCCAAAAAAATGTAAAAAGATATGCTAAATGTAATTAAATAAAGTTAAAGGCTTGCGTGACTGACTGTACACTTGAACAATAGTGGTTTTGAACATCATGTGGGGTTTTTGCCTTTTCTTAGCATTTTGGAGTCATCTGTTCCTCCTCTGTCATTTCTTATTAAGCTACATGCGCTAACCACTGACCTCTGCCTCTCTAATGAACTATCTGTCCCAGCATGATTCTCATTCTCCTCTCTCTCTCTCTCCCTCAGATAATGACGAATAACGTTTCATGCCGTGGAGCTGCTGGCAGCTACGACAATCTGCTAGCTATCTGATGTCTTCCCACCACGCACATCATTGACAGAGGGATCTATGCATGGGGTGTCACAGCCGCACATCTAACAGTGTTTCAGGCACACTTGCATGATGAATAACTTGTACACTCGAGGCTGTTTTTCATAGTTTTATGACTATCAGCACCTGACACTACTTTCTCACCAGTGTTCATTCAAAAGTGCATTATCGAATACATGTTTGTATTAACCAAAGTTAACGTCAAGGTTTCTGTCAAGTGTGTATGAAAGTCTGTGTCTGTAAATTGATGAAACACATATATCGTCATGTTGATTGATGGCATAAACCCTGTTGTGTTCCAGTTTGTGGTTGGTTCAGTTGGCAGGCAAAAATCTGGTCCTCTCAGGTGCTCTCTTTCTAATCGTCACATACACAAACAATAGCTTCAGGACATAAACCAGGTCACCCTCAGAACAGCCAAGATTCACTTCAGAGAACCAGGTAAACCTCCTTTTTCTTACAAACTCTTCGACCAAACTTGAAGTTGAATATTATCCAGTACATTTTTCCACATTTTCTTAATATTTCAGTTAACCCAAACTACATGACAGACATCTGTGAGAATGTTGGTTGTTGTAGCAAGACTGTGGCAATGGCGTGGTAGGTGTTATGGAGTGAGTCGGGTCATAATGATGCTCGGTGCAGAGAGCTGATGATGTAAGCAATGGTACAGATGTTAACGATAATTCATATTTGATTATAAATTGAATATTGTAAATCTTTTTGTGAAATAAACACTTTTTTTTTAAGAACCTGACGACTAGTTTTCCCTTTCTGTACAGTATGGCCAAGTGTGGACACGTCAGTGCTTGTAAATGAGCTGTCTCACATTATAAAATGTGTTTTATTTAAAGTCCAAAAGAAAATCCTGCTGTTTTTCACGGGTTATCAAACTCTGGTGCCACTGGTGAGTGCACATGACTATTTTGAGCCACCACCCTTCAGCAGACCACTCGCCCTTCTGTCAGCCTGCAAGATTTATTTGTAGTTTCCGTCCCTGGTGAATAATATAACAACGGCCTCCAGAGTTCTGACACCATGTCTGATTTAGTGTGACAGGAGAAGAGGGTGTGTTTCCTCTGAGTCGGAGCGTATCCTAGTAATTGATTGTAGCATCCATCCGATAAGAAAAAAACAACAACCAATTTGATAATGGAGTTTTGCAGCCTTTCTTGAATTGCATGCTGTCGTGATTTAATGCGAAAGTTCACAACAAATTGGAAAATACATATTTTTCCACCCACCCGTAGTGCTATTTATCTGTCTAGATTGATTTTTGCTATAACTTTTAGATAGTAAGTTGTATTGGAGATAATTGGAAGCAGAGAAATGAGAAATGTGGATTGAGAATCTTCTTTTCTTCTGTTAAGTGTTCAGCTTCGAACAACCAGTAAAATGGAAACCCTTAGTCGATGGGAAGTTCTCCCTTATCCCTAATAATGCGAATGAACATATTGAGAATACTACTTTTCCTGTTCCAATGTTTACCCCTAGAGATACCAAACTCTACATGTAAAAAATAATAATAAATGGCTGTCTAGCTCCATGTGGCAAAATAAAAGATCAAGAGTTCTATTAAAGAATTGCTATGTTTCAAAAAAAAACATGGGAGCTGAAATTTACCACACCTGGAAAAAATCACTGGGACGCCCAGCTGAAATCAATGGTTGCATGGTTATCTCAAGATAAGGATACTATATTGGTAGGAATGGAACAGGGTGACTTTCCAATAGTGTACTTAGATATAATCCCATTTCTGAATAGAAATGTCTGGAGGGAAAATAAATTAAGTAATCAGGGGGTGATAACAGTTTGGATAATAAAGAAAAGTGGGAAACAGAGATCTTAATTTTAGATAAAGATCAGGAATCATCCTGCAGGGAGGACGAGCTGTGGCCTGGTCGGAGATGGTCAATGTACAAAACAAAACATTTACAAAAAAAAACTCTTTAATGGCAAAGTGTAAACAGATTGCTACAGAGTAATGTCAATTAATCAAAATTATATCATGTAAAATAAGTGGTAGCATTAGTATTCACCCCCTGAGCATAAATTTGCCATTATCACCATTAAACCATCAACGGGATGATGCATTTTAAATAACGACATATTTACGTTTAAATGGGAAAATGCCCAATATGCATTTTTGAGCAGAAGTTTTATGTTGTGTTCTACTGTGAAAATGCAAATGCATACATCAATTTTCACATTAGATTATCATTTTAAATTGATTACTTTTGTAAATATGTGCAAATGCATTTATGTTTTTTTTTTAATTATCATTATTCAAAGCTTGGTATGAAGGTGGAAACAGAATTCACACATATTTGGGTTCTGGCCTTCCTTATTATCCGCTCACACACTTCATTTCGCCTTGTAGTTGAAGGCCAGAGAGGAATAGCACTTAAAGCTGTTACACGGCATATGCAGCAGAGCAATTCATCCAATATTCATGCTTTGTGATGGCGTTATGTCTGTTTGTTGTTCCATTTCAAACTTAGTAATTCTGTTTTATGTCCTACTGGGTGATGTGTTTTATGCACGGGTCGGAGCTTTATCTCGGTATTGATTTGCGTTTCATTTGTTCCGACAGGAAGGTGGGCAAGTGTATGTTCAGAGACCATGATAAGGAGCATGAGGGGTTGTGAAATGCTTTCTTTGAGGTATTTAATGTGTAAAGGACATGATAGACTCAGCGAGAGTCATCGCATGGCACCACAGTTGGTTTTATTTATGTCTGTTTGTCAGACTGTCATGTTTAACCCTTCCAAAATGACGGGCTGAGAGATGTGTTTTTGACCTGCCAAAACTGTTCCAGGGCCTCTGGCGGTTCAACACAGAAGACAGACATAAATAGCGATGTTCTTAATTTCATCTTCAAAATTCAGAATGCAACAGATCCCGTCATATCTTTTGTCAGTGCGTTCTGTTAGAAATGATAACCACACTAAAATTAGACCGAGCCATGAGGGATACAAAAAAAAAAGGCAGATAGGAATATGACTTAGGATGACACACGCTAACCCATTTTGTCAGTTTGACATTATACCCTGGAATGAATTTAATTCTTGGTTTGCGTTTTCCATAAGGCTCTTTTTTGGCTCGATCTCTGGCTCTCAGAGGGAAAAATAACCCCACAGAGAAATGAATGCACTCAACCGTTATCAAGCAGCATTCATTGACATTCAGCCATGGTCCCTGATCTAATTTGAAAGCAGGTTGCCTTGGGCCGAGTTAGTAAGTTTGAAAGCCTTATCAGAGTAATGAAAATGGAGATCACTGAATGTGAGTGTCCTGATCTTAATGGCACATAAGGCCCCGGGAGGCTTCGTCTGGTTTTGGATTAAGTCATAATCGTTTTAAAAAGTGAATTATGCGGTATCGTCGACTTGGGAGCAACACTATAAATGATAGCTGTGTAATCTGCACTTTGCTTTTTTAAAAAAGGTCTTCCACTTTGGTATTCGCCTGCATTTCAACTTTGTACCTTGGACATCTATTTACAGTAATGGAGTGTACGAGAGAGGGCAATATTTCTGTCAAGGTTTATCCCTTCATGGAAATTGGGACATATGTCTTGTCATGTCCTCTCCTGCTTCCCTTGTCCCCATTTATAGGCAGTAACACAGCTGTCACCTCCATCACATGAGGATGTGTGTGCGTGTCTGGGTGTGCGTGTGGAACCGGGGCAGTGGTCGTGTTTTCAGCCTCAGGTGCAGACACAGTGGGAGATCATTGTCTCTTAAAGTCTACAAATCATCCCCGCTGCCTTTTGAATAAACATTAAGCAACGTCTGCTGAAGCAAAACAGAGTGGAATGTGTGCAGAATCTGAGTGTGTGGTAATACACGGGGGTCAAGCAGAAAGGGAGGGCAGGGGCCATTGTCTGAGGCGAGGTGGAGGGGCGGATTTGCTGCCTCTTCTCGGTGAGGAAATATGACCTGAGGGCTCCTGCCAGCTCCCATAGGATCACATGTGACAGAGGAGAGCCACCTCCATATAAATCACCTTCTTTATTGCTCGTTTCTGCCTCCCCTTCATCTCGCCCCGCTTGCTCAATATGCAGTGTCCTCCGAATGAGATAAAAATAAATCACACGTTTATTGTCTGGCTGTGTCCCAGTCGCTCTCCCCTCCACCCTCGAGTCGTTTTGTGCTTATGCATTTTGCCGTGAAGGTTATTAGGAGCCAAAGGTCTATTGCAAATGTACTTTTTTTGGTCATAAAAGCATTGCCTTTGGAGAAGCGCTCTCCCTCTCCCCGTGGGGCTTTTGTCTATTTTTATATGAGCCGGTGACAGGTCCATCAGTTCACTTTCTCCTCCAGCAAATATAGCCCACAGGGAAGTATCATCCAAAAGCAGGAGAACTTGGCCGTTACAACCCATATTATAACAGAAAAAGCGAATATGTTGCAATGTAAAGATCACACTAAACAAGGTGGGGATAGAGATTCTGTGAAACACAGTTTATTCATTGCTGGCACCATAAAATGAGATTGTGTCAAGCAGGAGTGGAAACACTACAGCATCAACATGTGGGACTCAATGCATCTTTGTTGACCAGAAAGTGACATTTATATGAAATCTGATTGCTTTCACTATTAAATAAGACGTAAATGCGTCACGTGTCCGTAGGTGTCGCCAAATAATGCAATCGAGAGCAGTTATTTTCCACTCTGCCTGGGAAAAGGTGCTGCTCTTTGACACATTATTACATATCATTAGACGATTCAGTTCACGCCCGGTTGACAACGCTGGACGCCGCCTTCTCGTGAGGCTCGGAAGTTCCTACTTCACACTCTGGTGGTCGTCAGTTAGGTTAGGGATATGGCTGTCGTTTAGCCTATTGTTAGTTAGAAGATGTGAGGTGTCAACATTAAAAATGACATGAAGTAATTGTGTAAGTTTTCCGTAACGACAAAATCCGACAAGTGACCAGAACACATGATGGTCGTGTTTTTCTAATTTCTTTTTTTTAATAATGTGTTTATTCAACTGAGCAGTCAAACATTTAAATGTATTCAGCTATTGTATCACATACTAACACTGTACACGACTTTGTATTCGTAAAGGTTACAGCACACGTAATTTGGTGGCTTGTTTTACGTCCTTCTCCTCCTACCCATCGTAATTGCTCCTTTCCCGACAGCCCTTGAAGCCCACATACTCCCTCCCCCTCTCCGCTTGTTTCCAGCAGCACAGTCCAGCAGCAGAACACAAGTAGCGGACTAGCATGGCGCTCGGTGCGGCTGGAGTTCCGTTGTCTCGCCCGTGTTTTTTTCACATCAGGTTTTACTCAACTATCTGACAGAGGCGTATTTTCGCGACACGTTTCACACCTTTAAAGAAGACATATAGTGGAAGAACATCAGCAGTTGGCGAATACTCCAGATAAGTGGCTTGTATATTCCAGGTAGCCTGCTAACTAGTAACGTTAGCAAGAAAGCAAAAATTGGGAGATACGGGGCAACAAGAGGTGGAGTCCTGTTTTGGAAGAGGTAAGCTGAATTGCAGTTAAGTGGACGAATGCTTTTTAAGTGTTTTAAATGAATCGCTTTCGTGTGAGAAGTTAGAGAAAATCTTTTTTCCGCCCCAAGTGCGAGTGGTGTACAAACTTCTAACTGTTAAGTTAACGTTAGTTGCTTTGAAGGTGGCTAACTACGTTAAAAGTAGCCCGTCGCTCACGAGCCATCTCTGCTAGCGAACTTACTTTACCTCGGTAACTTAGTTTAAATGTCTCCTTTATTGTGAAACACTACTGCGCACATCGACGCTGTCATTAAAAAAAAGTCCTCTGAACATGAGTACACGTTTTTGTTGCTGCTTAGTGTTACGTAATATTGACATTTTTTTTCCGCCGGAGTAATGTTACGCTATGGCCGAACAAGCTTGAAATATTTGGATCCTATCATTAAATGCCTTCCCGTGATGTCAGCATTTATAAAGTAAATTACACCCGGCTCATTCGTGGGAGTAGTTGTAATGTTTTCGCATGAATCATAAGTTTAGATCACACATTAAAACACATTTTTAAACACATATTCAGACAAATCACAGCCTGTCACTCCTGCGCCGTCGCTGTCTGTTTCTCTTGTTTGTCGCCGCGTGTTGACGATACAAATGTTCAACGATCCACGGATCCAAGATTACCGTTTCAAGGTGTAATTATCTGTTAGGTTAATCAGATCAACTTGCACCTAAATCCTCTCGTCCTTAATCTAAAGGCAGACAACAGGACAGAGGCTTTGTGTTGTCAGCTCATTACGACAGTTTTAAACGTGGCGTGAATGTGTCAGTTTTTCACTGTGTCATCTGAAAGGCAACATTACCCTTGCTCAACAAAGACACTTCAGTGTCAGCCATATGTGATGTCTGTTGTGAGCATAACATGACCTATTTCTTGTGTGTACAGTTGATTCATTTGCATGTCTTTACCCTGTTGTCTAGCTGATGCAGATGCCATGGCCACAGCCGAGGTATGGGAGTGACGTGACAGCCCTGGTCCTGCTTCCACACTCAAACCTCCTCAGCATCATGTTCTTCTGCTGAAGTAGTGGCAGAACACATAGAGAATGGACGAGTCAATATTGTTGGATTTGCTTGAGTGCCCCGTTTGTCTGGAGCGACTAGATGCCTCTGCGAAGGTTCTACCCTGTCAGCACACCTTCTGCCGCCGTTGCCTTCAGGGCATCCTAGGCTCACGTGGAGAGCTGCGCTGCCCTGAGTGCAGGACGTTGGTGGAGTGTGCCGTGGATGAGCTCCCCAGCAACATCCTTCTTGTGCGCCTGTTAGATGGCATCAAGCAGAGGCCTCGGAGGGCTGGTCCTGGGCCAGGAGTCTGCACAAATGGGACATCTGGAGCCGTGGCCAGAGCGCACGGCAGCGGGACCAGGGAGCAGGGCACCCCAGGAGCACAACCCCAGCGAGCTCAGGCTAAGAGCACCCTCGTCCGGGTTAGTATGCTCGCTGTGACTCATCATGGATCAGTGATCACAAATCTGTGTTTCCCATTGTTAGGGTCAAGCTGAAACAAAACAGAGAAAATCTGTGTGGTTTAAAGCAGCATGTTGCATTGCTGGCTCTCTAATCTTTGCTGCGGATTAACTGTTATCATGGAGATCCGAAAGCCAGCCAGTTGACTAGCGGCACAACATTACTAATGGATGTGATTGAGAGTAGTTAACAGTTGAGCCAACAAATGATTCAGCTCTGTGCTGACTGCAGCTGGGCTGCTCCTCCAAGAATGGTTCTCAGTTCTCACTGACAATGCCGTTTGCCAGTCTTTCGTGCACTTGAGATTCCTGCTGTAGTTTTCCTACGTGAGAAAAGCAGGGTGGGACTACAGGGTGGCTTTTTAATCTGCAGTACAGAGAGAGAGAGAGAGAGAGAGAGAGAGAGAGAGAGAGAGAGAGAGAGAGACTGAGTTTAAAAGTGTAGTTAAAGAAGAGGAAGAAAATTGTAAAATGTTAAGAGCCCTTGTTTCAGAAATTAGATTTAAACAGATGAAAAGTGGATTTTTCAAGCCATTGAAATAGGAAAATAATATTTTGTATTAATTAGTCTGTAAGCTTCTGTAAGTACGAGGAAACGTGGGTTGATTTGAATTAGTTTTTGTTCTGATGGTTTTGTGGAAACACATATCAAATGAAAGCCAGTGCTGAGGCCAGCGAACTCCGTAGTATGTCTATCATTAGCCTTATCTGTACCATTACCTCTAACAAGAACTCCTCTCTGGGAAAGTAAACATTCAGTACATTATTACAACTACGTATGAGTTTTAAAACTCAAAATCACACTTGTATGTGAATGTGTTACTCTCCCTGAGCTGCATAGCCTATTTAGTGTGAACTTTATAATATGGGCACACACCAGAAAACACGACATCTAGATGGGAGCCAAAAATTCACATAAATAGTAATGTGTTACCTCTTAAATGTAAAGATTCTCAACATTTGTTTGCTGTACATGAAGACGGTAAGATAACTGAAAAATGTGAGAGAGCAAAAAATATGTGGAAAACGCGTGGGCCCCCTCTTTGAGCAGCTCACGTAGGGAGGATAGTTTAGATGAAAAGATGTCAAGGTCCTGTGTAGAATCACTGGAATGTCAAAGTGCTGCTGATAATGTATCTGCCTCGCCGTGCAGGTACGGAGATCAGAGACCTCGCTGTAAATCGCTAGTGGGGGACCCGCCTCATTTGCCATAGTATCACATCAGAGGATACGTGCTCATTTCAAAGCTGTTTGTGCGTTGTGGAATTTCCCTCAATTCTTAAAAGCCTGTTTGTCAGAGATAAAGAGGTGGACATTTAAAACGACCACATTATTTTATGTTTTTAAGATTGACAGTTGATTATATCCCTCAGTGTAGGCACGGAGGGTACAGTCCTCCCCCATTCACACAGTGAATGAAAGCATGTGTGATTGTGAAGTGCATTCGATGCCGTTTCTTATTTGCCTTTCTTTTTCAATTGTTTTGTGGAATGTCAGGTTATTGACTAGCAAGTCTAGTTCAAATTCTTCCATCCTATGGTGTTTTGCTGATGACGGAGAAGAAGAAAAGACGTGGTTGTGCAGGTGTAACGTTTTCCGAACATGAAAGGCGGAGATCAAAGCGCTCGCTGATTGCCCAGTCTGATCTCTGGCCAGTGCTCCATGGGGACTGAGCGCTTCACTGCCCCTGGGTGACTCCCTCAGTCCCACTTCTTTATTGTTCGTCATCTGTTCCCCGATTTTTGGGGTATTTCAAGGCTTGAAGCTGCTCCTCTGGTGCAGTGCCCCTGTTCAAGCAGAGCTCCACCTCCGAATCTTATATGGCCAGAGAATGGCTGGGAGGGGAGGGTGGTGGGGACTGCCTGACAGATGCACAACAGGGTTTTGTTTCGGGTCCCCTCTGATCTTACTGACTGACCGACACGTGTAGAGTGGCCAAGAGAGATCGTGTGTGTGTGTGTGTGTGTGTGTGTGTGGAGGGCTACCAGTCACAGAAGCTGATGAGTGTTAAGTGAAGGCGTCACGACCAAAAGGGACAAATGTTTTGTGTTCTACCTTGCACAGTCAGCTTAGGGCCCCTCCTCTTCCCATTTCCAGGGTTGCAGCAGTTGTTTGACACTCTGCCATGGCATTTCTTTGATGAGAGGGAATAAAAAGGCACGTCTTGTGGTTGTCTGGTCCTTCACAGTCAGGTCGATGACTCACCTCCATGGTGCTCCATTACATGGATGTTTTGTCTTCCTCTTGGCCCTGTTGACTCACATAACACAGTATTTTGTTCGCACAGATTGAGACCAGATAGCTCAGTGGTATTTTTGCGTGAGAGCAAGTAAAGCCATTGGAGCTGTCTGGGAGTCAAAGGTCAGGGTTCAGGAGTCATGGCAGTCAGGGGTCGGAGCCGACCAGGGAGAGGGGAGAAGAATTAGAGAAGGCTTTCAGTGGATGTCTTCAGTTATCATTATTGTCCTCTTGAGGGTTGAGGCATCGGTCCCATGGATTTAAAGTATAGCTTCTTCTTTTATGTTTACTGTTTTTGCAGTAATGATTTAGTGTTTGTTTTAATGGTGTTGTGCAGTAGCCATAGTTAAGGTTACATTTTGAGCTCTGATATTGTGCAATAATACCCATGACATATGCTTATAATTCACAATAATAACTTCCCTCTGTGAGTGTGTGACTGTCTTTGTGTGTTTCGTTGATGGGAAATGAGAGACTATTCTTTCCCAAGCTCCTGGGGTTGTAATTAGGTCATTGTCTTTTCTTTGGTAATGAGAGCTTTATACAGGGAAAGTTTTGCTTTTTATAGGCCTCTTACGTTTAATGGCACCCTCCACCTGCTATTATTTCTCATTATCTTCAAATCCACGAATTGCTTCTAAACAAACAGGAAGCAAAACACATCTGTTTAATTATGTATTATTTGCTGCTGATTGGAGGAAGTTATTTAATGTCTTGTTACCACCAATACACTGCAGGTTTTTGTTCCCCAGTAATTTTTATAATACATTTTTTGGTGTGTTTTTTTTGTCCTCTCTCTTTGTTCATGATTTATGAAAAAGAATGCTGTTTATGGGTTCCTTATGTTGAGGTATCTCATTAAAATTCCTGTGCACCTCCCTCGTCTGAGGTCGATGAGTCACGCTGGCCCTCTTTGATGACATCATATTGTTGTTGAAGCCTTTCCTTTTGGCCGGCTGGCTGACCTCTGCCTGCGCGACAGAACCCCGTCATTACACCCTCACACAGCCCACATACTGGCAAACACATACTTACTGCTTTCCACTGGGAATTTTTCAAGAGGCCTTTGGTCTATTCATTCCTGCTCTCTCTCAACACACTCACACTTTTCCCCTGCCTCCTCTGTATTTCCCACGGAGGTCTACAAGTAGCCGTGACCTTCTGGACAGTGTGTGTCAGGGATTTTGGAGCCACCTGTAATTTTCTCTTATGAGACAGAGGCTGTATTTTCCCCCCATATCTTCTGCTGTGTTTCTCCTCCCTCCTCAATGTCTAAATCCAGGCTGGAGCCTGTTAAAGGTCTAATGAGATTAGCGTTTATTAGACAGTGAGTCGGCACTGCTCCCCGTTCTCCTCTTACTGCTGACTGCTGACTCTCATTCTGTGGAAACAAAACACTTGTTATTTAGTGAAGCAAACGGCATGTTTGTCTCTCTGGTTGCCACTGTGTTTTTTTCAAAGACTTATCTAAAGCGCCTTATGTCAGTTTGTGTCTTGTTGACAAGTGCAGTTTTTCAGTGCCAGGTTTTTAGATGTACTCTTGAAAGAATGGTTTCTGATAGTTTTGTTACCCAAAGTATCAAGACAGCAGATAGAGATTTTCATACCACCAATGAGAAACACAGAAGGTTGCAAATGTATCCATTTCCTTTACCATCCATACTATACAACGATGTAATCTGGCCAAAAAGATAATATCACGATCAAGTTCACATTTTTGCACACATGGTTCCCTCATCTGGAAGTCAGTGGATTTTTTAGATGGGTTTTCAGTTTCATGGTTGAAATAAGGTCTGTGGTTAACACAAGTTTAAGAGATTTTCAGGTTTATATGCCACATATGAATTAAAGGCATTTATGTGTCTTTGAAATGCTTTTGCTAATAAGTGGATAAATGAGACTACAGAAGTTGTGATTGAACATTGAACACAATGACCCCAAACAAAGGATTGGCTTGGATTTCTTAGACGATGAGGTTAGGTGATGTTTGAGGGGCACCAGGACAGGCACCTTGAGCCGATCGGCAGCCAATTGCTCTCCTAACCTACATAGGGCATGACATAAGTTTTGGAAGTGAACGAGCAAGAGGACAGTCATGCTGTAGGAAGTTACTGTCCCTCATGTATGTGTTTATATAATCCTCAAGGAAAAGTTCAAAGACCCAATCATGTGATTAAGGTGCAGCCACGGCCTCCTCATTGTAGTGTTACCCTGCTCCCCTGATGAAGGGTGTGTGACTCTCTGTCTTTTCAGGGCTTTCAGGATTTGCCAGACACATAGAGGAAAGAGTTGACTTGTTTGTCTCAGTCTCTCAATCTTTTTAACCTCTCTTTCCCATGCGTAGGAGGATGTTTTGTGTTAGTGTGTGAGTGTCTCTCTTAGGAATGCCTTGAGTAGTTGCAGGTCACTGTTTTCCTCTAAACATTGGGCTTGTCTAGTCTCGTCCCACATGTCAGCTCATGTTCGCCGTCTTCAGTCAACCTTCTTTAAGTATCAACGCATATCTATGTGTACGTTTGTTGCTGTTAGACGTGCAGTGCTGTGCTTTGATTCCCAGGTAAAAGTGGTGATTTGAAAGTGTAGTAGAGGCCTGTGTCTGTCATGCATGAAGTGTGGTTCTGTTGATAATCACGCTTGCAGTGATGTGCCTCTGCACCTGAAAGCCCCAGGGAAGATTCAGCTGCAGCAGTTGTATCTTGTTGCAAGATCTTTTCATATTCTTCCACAGTTTGAGCCATCTGGTCATCATTTTCTCTGCAGTTTGGACAGTCTCGCTCCCTCATGTGAACTGATGATAACATTTTACCACATTCTGTAGGTTTTCTTAACAAAGATGGGTTCGTGTTTGTTGTTATTTCCAGTGGTTTTAACACTAAATTCTGGGTGGTCCACCAACCAAAAATGCCACATTTGCCGATGGCACAACCCCCCTGCTGCTTCCGTCCATATCTCAGCTCCTGACAAGTCTGTCAGCAGGACAATAGTAAGGGAAGCAGCCGTGACCTTCTTTACCACCGTCCTGTCACACCTGTGGGGGCCTCTGAAAGCATTTCTTTAGCACTCCTTTTATATGTGTGGTCCAGTGGCCAAGGTCCCTTTTTGGAATCATGTTTTGTGGACCAGCTCTTATCAGTAGTTTGTTTTATTGTCCACTTTTGACGTGGCTGTCGTCATACCTGAGAAACGCATAATGCATTTTATTGCAGTAATTTTATTTCATCTAGTCTCCTGGCTCAGTTCACTCCAGATTGTTTTCAGTGGAATTTATTCTTTTGTCTGTTTTGTCAGCTGTTTGACAACATGTGTCCCATTGTGTCCCTCCCTTATTCCCAAACTGCCCCTAATACCTGCTGCCTGGCCGTAACAGAGCAGTTTGACCCCTCACCCTGTGTTGTGATTGGTGGGTCAGGATTGGTCATCCATGGGCCGTTTGACTGCTGGCATGTTAAGTGTTTAGTTCCCATCCCCAAGGCAGAATCATGATGTGCTAGGAGTTTCGTTTTCAGTTGTTTGACCTCTGACCCAAGAACTATTACTAGCTCTTCACGCAGCAGCAGCAGCTGCCGCTGGCTCACCTTGCTGCTGCATGAGCGATGTGTGGTCCCAGACCTCCTTCTGAGATGGGGAAAAATGATTCTATAAAATATTTTAAATGATTTCCGCAGATCTCTGGCCTTTCTTCTGTAAGCCCTGTGTGTTTGCTGTTCAGCAATGTGCTGAGAAGTTTCCTGTTTTTCTTTGAGGCCCAGAGGTGCAGTTAATCTGCATTTGTCCCCCGACTGACATCTTTGTTCCAGCTGTGAGAAGACACTGTGCATCCGGTGTATTTTTCATACAGTATATCTTTTGTTTAAAAGACAGTATTGATGTTACTGCCCAGCAACATCTTATGTACCATGGTTTCTGTTATATATTTATTGCAGTCAGAATAGTTGTCACAGTAAAAATAAACTATAGCTCTCTTTCTGAACCATAAGTTTAAAGTTGAGATTGTTTGTGACAAGTGATTTGTATGTAAACAAAGTGCAACTGTTGGCAGGAGACTGCATGTTTGAAGAGAATATTGTTTTCCATGATTGCCAGATCTTCTAAACTGCCTGTTATTTTCTTGATTACTTGAGATTACTTTTCCTCTGTAAAATGTCAGAAAAAAGCAAAAAAAATTATCTTTTTTTGGTCCAAACAGTTCAGAACCTGAAGAGATCCAGTTTTGATTAAAACCTGAAACGGAAAACTCTCTCAATAATTGACTTGGACAATTGTGCACTCATCAAAATATTTGCAGAATAATTTTATGTTGTTTGATTAATCAGTAAACCTTTTTTGAAAGGTCCCATTTCCCGATGGGTAAAAAATGACTAATCTATATTTTGTAAGAAAATCTCTCCAATCTTGAGAGCCCTGCTACTGTGTTCTTAGTTACTCCACATGTGTGAGGTCTTTCTTGCTGACAGTGTGTGATTAATTACTGAAGTGCACTTGAATAGGGGAGAGCACTGACAAAGACCTGGGGTTTCTTTCATGCATGATATGCCGTCTGCACACACAGCCAACTGCAAGCACTGACTGCAGAATCACATTCACACTAGTTTCCCATCATAACTGTTCTGACTCAAGGCAAATGTACTTTGAGCCAAGTCGTTTTACACAAACACAAACCCAGCCCTCTGTGAGTTTGGCCTGACCAAGCCAGGGCAATGTTTGTTTTAATGACTCACAGACTGATTTTAGTTCCGCTAGGGCCCTTATACAGTGCGCAGCCACAAAAACACAGGTGTGTAGTCGGTACACAAACAGATCTGTGCCAGCACTATGTTGAAATGTCAGCGCAGGTTGGAGCCAAGGAGCCTGTATTTTGTTTCTCCATGATGGAAAGGTGTGATCCTCATGCTGCTCATGTCAAGGAGAAGCCCATTAGCTCTCATGTATATGGACAACCTGATTAGTTTTAGAGGCACCAGCATCTGTCTCTCCTTTCTGCCCAGTGCTTAATGGCATTACTGTGGACTGAGTAACCACAGCAACCTGGATTTATGTTATGTGAGTCTGTGCCAGCAGAATTGTCTACTTGTCAAATGTCTTGAGTCTTACGAGCCCTGCGTACGTGTGGCCTAATTTGTCTAATGTGACATGTCAAGATAGCCATGAAAATAGAGCTGCAACGATTCATCCATTAGCTGTCAACTGCTAAAATAATCACTAACTGTTTGAATAATCAGTTCATTCATTTCACAACTCTGTGACAGCAAACTAAATATCTTTCAGTTGTGGACAGAACAAAACATTGAAGGACATCATCTTGGGCTTTGGGAAGCAAAAATAAGGGTTTCGTATTGGCGCATATTGGACCACATATACACTGATCCTGATATACCTGTGAAATATCAATATCAGTCAGTCTGGCTCCAATACACTTTTTCATTCTTATAGTGCTGAAAATATAAAGCCTGTTTTCTTAATTAAGATGTTCTACTGTAAAGTAAAATCTGAGCTGTACTTGCAAAGCTCAGTTGTCGGAGAGTGACAAAACTACTTAAATGGAGTAACTGCTTTAATAGTGTTGCCCTGTTAATGACTAAATCCTCAGCAAATCTTTGCAGAGGAACAAAAAACTACTGAGGGCCCCAAACTCTGAGCTCCTCAGATCTGCCCCTCATGGCTCCTCCACCGTCGCTCCAGAACGTGATGCCTCACTTAGCATTCAGTGGACATAAAGGAAACCTAGCAGCTACATGTTACATCTGGGTTGAGTTGAGGTTGGAATGGACAAACACACTCACACACTTCCTTAAGAAAGTGAAAGATGGTCAGTGATGTGCGGCCTCTAGAGTCGGAGAACAGATGCAGTGTTTGTGCCTTGGCCTTTTGCCAGTCCTGTGTCAATATCCTGGCTTTGTTTGTCCACTGTTGAGGCGTACAAATACCAGCCAATGCAAGCAAATCTTCTTCAGTCGCCCACTGGTCTGAGATGCAACACTGGACAATTGAAAGATGTGCAGGCATATGAGACTGACATATGCCTGCGCAGACACACTTTTAACACAGATAACAGGTAGACAACATAGTGCTGACGACAGCAGTTTTTTGTTTTTTTTTTATATTCAGCAACTACAGAATAAGTAGTGGTCCAGTTCCATGTCAAATTTCCCCCTCAAGTTGCAACTCCCTGCATAAATCGAAGTCGCCTGACCAGACCAGAGCAGAGCAGAGCAGAGCAGGTGGCTCACCCTGAATGACGAAGAGGAACAAAAGGCCACAGACACTGCACGCTTTCAGCAGCACAGTGGAGAGTAATGTGAGGAAATGCTTAGTATGCAGCTCATATTTACTGGTACTCAATACACAGATACTGTGACATTTGTGAACTAATCCCTCTGTAGCTTGGATACAAACTTACTTATGTGCAACTCCTCTCTTGATGGTAATGCAGGTTCTTGGACACCTGTGTTGTTGAAGGTAATGATCTCATCGACAGTTGAAATAAAGCCTTTTACCCAAATGCTCTTTTGATCAGTGAGGGCGGTCACGGCTAATTCTAACTCCCAAATTAAATTAAATGAGCTTTCAATTTTGACACTGTTGTAGTCAGAGATGTTCCATTTATTTTCTTTATATTGATTTGTATGGGAAGGTAGATTTAAGTAACTGAACTTTGTTACAAAACTGTTAAACTGTTAGTAAATTACCCCCATCTTTTTAAAGAATTTCAACATGTAAATGACTGTACCCAGATTCGATAGTCTAACAATGGCGTAGCTGTTTAAAGAATCATAGCCCACTGCTTCTTCAGCTTCACTGAAATGTGAGCATCGCATTGCAATTTAGGGAAGCAACATTACTTGTCAATTTGTCTTCAATCCAGCTTGTTTTAAATAGTTCTCCAGTAAGGTCAGAGGTTGTGTAACTCAGACAGTGTCGCAGATGAATATGAATTTCAGGTGGACAATATCTTTTAAAATGTTCACGCATTTTACATTTGTTTTTTCTTTAATAGATATAGAGCTACTGACTCTGTGCCTGCATGTAGATGTCGAAGAGCCGTATTATAGGTTCAGGATGGCGGGTCTTGCTTCCTCAACCCTATTTTCTTTTCAGCCTTTTGATCTCACACTGTTTCACTCCGCTTCGCTTTCTACTCTGCTAGCTCCCCTGCACTCTCTGTCTGCTCTGAAATGTGAGTGGGTTCCTGTGAGAACAGTGTTAAGCCCAGTGTATGAACTGGCACAGAGTTAAAGAGTCGTGTTCTTTCAGTTTTTAGTCTGGCAAGCAGTCTGGGTGATCCAGGGGCCACCCAGAACCAGCCTTTACCCTCATCTGAGGCCAGCCAGGTAAAGAAACCAGCCCATACACATAAGGCTACACGAAGAGATGTGCCAGTCCATGTGCAAGTGGTTTCGTGCAATTACATTTTCACAGTAGAGCCTACACATACAGCCAAGCACACGAGAGCTTCATGAAAACCGCATGTGTGACAGCTCTACAGTGTGTGCGAACGCTCTCCCATAAATCCATACTCCCTTCCTGCTAAAATGCTTTCTTTCTGATGACTAATCTTAAGCTTACTAAGTGCACTCAGCTCAGAAATGTCTTGATTGAATGTCCATGTGGTGAATGTTTTTATAAACCCCACCATCATCCACCGCTACCTAAGACAGAAAGCTCAATGTAGTTCCTGGTTTTGCACATTGCACCCTTGTGGGCTCTGTATGATCAAAGCCATTTTTCTTGGCGTTGGGATAGTCTAGCAACCAGATTCCCATGAGCCCCCAGGCGACACCTTACAGCGTGGCTTTAAAAGTGTAAATTGCTGTATTCAGTGAGTGGTGACTCCTGAGATGTGTTTTGTAGCTGGCACTCAGGAGAGTAGAGGACATTGTTAGTGTTAGGCTAACTGAGAGATGACCAAGGAACATCAGGAAGAACAGAAGGAGAGTTTTGAGGTCTTGAAACTTCCTGTTTCTTTCACGTTGGATCCAAGCTTCCATCTGGCCGCCAGACTGCTCTGTGCCTGCAGACTAATGTGTCGGCCCTCATTTGCTATTTAGCGAGAGCAACAAACAAGCACGAGTTGTCACAGGGTAAAACTCTTGGAGCGCTCGAATGGTTTATTGCCTATTTCCCTCCTTGGGAAATGCAGTCAAGTGAGTGTCTGTTAGATTGTATTTATTTTAGGAATCTGCTTAATGATGCTCCTATTTTTATTTTCTTTTATTCTGTATGGGAAAAGTGCAGTGTTCAACAAAAAAATTACTCCTACTGAACATTTTAACCAATGTAAGTCTATTTTTTGCCTGATTAAGCAATTAAAGTAATTTATCACATCATGGACAAATCCAATATTGCCATAACAGAATTATTTCATTCATCTGCAACATTGTCTGTAATGCCTTAAATACAACCAGATGATTGTTTGAGAAGTATATCATGCACAAGTTTAACGTTTGCTGCTTGACACTGTAAGTTTCATTTCGGACTCAAGAATTAGCTTTCTAGTAATTAATAAGCTTAAGAGGTGCTGGTAGGTGGATTTTGTTACCCTCGGAGAGAGCCATGGTACCGGTTTCCCTCTGTTTCCAGTGTTTATGCTAAGCAATGCTAACTGGCTCTTGGCTGTAGTATTAAACTTGCCGCACTGTTTTGAGAGTGGCATTGATCTTCTCATCTGACTCTTAGCATGAAAGTGAATAAACATAGCCCATAAACTTCACCACTGCCTTGGGCCCCATCATTGCACTCTCCCCCAGAACCGCACTTATTGGACTCTAAATGACTCTCCCTCATAAGATTCACGACACTGTCAAGAGACCTATAAATAGCCAAAAAAAGTGCTCCTGTGTGGCGTTTCCATAGAAACCAGAGAAAGGAAGTTTTTCTTTTGTCTGAGACGGAGAGGGAGACAACAGCTCTAGATGAGTAAGCCGTGTCATGAGGCTTCTCATCTGGAAGTCCTAGTTATCCCAGTCTCAACGAGTGGAAGTTTGGCATCCCATTTATAAAGTGGTTTTCCCCTTGATTGCATCATTCTTGGTATTCCACATGTTTAAGCTTTTTTGGACATATTACACTATCAATTTGCTCGGCCCTTATTTGCCACCATTGGTTATTGCAACAATGAAGAAATGCCACCTAAAGACACAGCGGAAATCAAGACCCATTCATTTCAACAATTTATAATGATAACAAACCTCTTATCAATACTTAATCACAACAACTTTATCCACAACCATATATGTAATAGACCCTGAAAAAGACAAACAGTTAACAGATAAACAGACTAGGGCTGGGAAATATGTCCTAAAAAATTTTATCTCCGATTTTTTCACACCAAATTCGATTTATGATTTTACTCGATTTTTTTCCTTCTCTAAGATAAACTTCAAATGACAAATAAATTATTGAAAGCATTGCATTTATTTCAATGCTTTCATTTAAAATAAATTTGCCCTGCCGTTGTAAACGGTGCACCTCTGAACTCACTTGAAAAAATAAATAAAAGTGCATCCTTTTGAAAGAAGGTGCTTTTGTAAACATAAATTTAATACTTTTACAAATACTTTTGCAATCGGTTTTTATATCCCTGAAGACATGTAAACTAAATCAAACATCTGCATGCATTGCATAGTAAACATCACATGTTGGTAGCTGAACAGGACATGAGGTGTGTGCTTGATGTCTTTTTAACACATTTTTGACTAGGAAGACGAGCCTGTCTACTTCCTCTGGCTTGAGACATTATGCCCTGTTGGGGCTTCGTAACACAAACCTGCGGTCGAACATTTTCAGCATGCGGATGAACCTGTTCCACTGTACGGGCATCATATCTTTAGCGATATGAACCGTGACTGCATCCGTAAAAGCTGTCCACCGGGATTCTTTCTTGTCATACGGGACACAATGATTAAATGATTCCACTAATGTTGGCTGCTTTATAGTGGGTGTTTGTGGGTTGCCGTGGCCTTGTGCATCTCGTAGTGAACAAGTGTCCCACTCTGATACAGGCGTCTGTTTGAGATGCTGAAATAAATGGGTCGGTCTGCTGCCTTTAGTTGCAACAGCCTATAAACAAACTTTGCAGCGGACCATGGTTTGGCGCTACAGAACCAAGCTACTAACAAGAAAGTCCCTTTTCGGGAACGAACTCTTTGCTTGCTGCCATGTTGTTGTGTTTGTTTCTCTGTGGAAAGTCAATGCGGGGGTATGAACTACGGGAGCCCATGGGGAGCGGCAGCGGAGCAAGTTAAAGAGAAAATCTTTTTTTTTTTTTTTATTCGTCCTAAACGACAAACTCGAATTAACCGATTTTACCGATTTATTGCCCAGCCCTAAAACAGACTAAATATATGAAAAAGAAAATACGAATATAGATAATTAAACTAACAAATATCACTAATATTGTTGGAAGGAAAATACAACTACATGTGCAGCTTCATCCTCTGCTCTGATTGTGTGAACATGATCATTCACTCAACTGTGTGCTTGGTTAGTTTTGTTGAATAACGGCCTCTCTTTCTGGCTTCTGGCTTTCATAAGCGTGATATCTGTGCCTTTTGTCTGCCTCTCTTTGTCTGTCGCCCAGTTCCTGCGTTTTACACCAACAAACCCTCAGGTCTTTAGACAGTGTGGTGGAAGCAGTGAAAGAGGCCTGCTCTACAGTGGTCATTAAAAAGCCCATTAGGAATCAATTTAAACTAATGCAGCACTAATGGAATCAAGATGGCCCATAGCTTCAGATTTCCTCTCTCCCATCATGTGTCAATGCCTGTGCCACAATGTTGGTGGCAAGATCATCAGTAAACAGCTACTTGGTAATGAACAACAAATGTCCCATGACCACCTGGTCAGTGTGGCAGATGCTGCTTGTGCTCCTACTGGTACAATGTCTGACATATCTTGGCCTGAAAATGTTTGTAGAAGGGTAAACCAGACAGGCCACCCCTCCCACCCCCCCATCGTACACAATGTTTTGGCAGTAGTACCCCCTGCTCATTGTAAAACCCCTGCAGAGCTCCTGGAGGTATCCATATGGGAGTGGATTCATGTCTGGCACTTAGACAGAGGGGGTAAAGGTTTATGTCTGCTGTGCTTACACACATCCCTTGAACTGCTGATGTAGAAAAAGCTACCTAACCTTGATTTTTTTCCCCCTGTACTTTCTTTTTTCTTTTTTGAATTCTGGTCTGGACATCAGGCAGAAATGTACTCCTCCCAACACTTTACCCAATGTTAAACCCTATTTTTTGCCTGTGAAATCAATACCTAGCTAATTCAACCCATTCATCATATCATGCACAAATCCTGGAAATCCAATATTGGCGTAACACAATCATTTCATTTAGTGGATTAAACCCAACCGGATCAACAATCCCTCAGTGTATAGTGCACACGTTGAATGCTTGCTGCTTGGCACTTGTTTTTAGTTTTTATTTGGCACTCGAGCATTAGCTGATTCTGCGGGCATTAAACCTAAAATATAACCTTGATATTTTTCCCCCTGTATAGACGAGCTGTTTCTCAGAGCCCAAAGTTATGTCTTCAAATTGCTTCTCAGTTCCATCCAACACGCAAAGTTTACTGTCAAAAATAACAAAGCAAATCATTCCATTTAAGAAGCAGCAAATCTTGACATTTTTGCTTGAAAAATTATAAATCAATTCAAACAAAACACATTTCTTTCGACTCTCTGATAAATCAATTGATACTTTACTTTGATTGAACTGATAGTCTTGACTGTCTCCGAGCCATGTTTATAGCAGTTAAATAGTGTGCTGAAACTGAAAGACCTACAGGACGCCTCTTTGTTGTTTTTAAAACCTCTCGCGCGAAATGTACGATGTGAAGACAAACTGTTAGTGTGATTATCCCCATTTGACCTAGTCTTAGCTCCACTGTATACATACATCGTGTGTGTTTTTTATGCCTGTCTGCTCACTGGTTGTTGACATTTGGCTGCGCTGTAGAGCAAAACACTTGAGTAATTCAGTTATAGTGTTCTCTTCCACAGCACTGGATTATAACAGCCAAATCCCTTTAGCACACCGGTCTAATTGCATTATATGCAGTACAGGAGTAATTGCACACACCATCTGATGCTCTACACATTCAGCCTAATCTCACTCTTTTTTAATCTCCCTGTCTTTATCTCGCTCAAACACAAATGTAAGATAATAGTGTTAGTATTCTTAATTTTAGTACAAATGTAATTAAAAATTGGAGGTCTGATTTTCAACAAAGGATTGTACTGAACACCACCCAATCATTTATCCTCTAAAGGAAAATGAGCACTAACACTTTTCTGACACAATTCATAATGTATAAACCTTTGTCTCCTGAGTGTTGCTTGGACTGTTCTGTCCCTCATGAGGTCCCTTAATCCCCTGAAAGAGGAGACACTGTTCCCACACATGCTTGTTGTGGTCTTAAGACCTGGCCCCATCTCCCGTGTCCTCCTCCTTCAATGGACGGTTGTGAATTAGTGGACAAACATTCATATTGTAACACAGTAATGGCTGATAAAACTGTTAAGTTGTAGGTCCTATTTGATACCCAGGTTGTTGTTTAAAGGCAAAGTTTGATTTGTTTTTCAGGGGTAGATGTTTTAACAAAAATCAAAAGACTGTACGGTTTCTCTTTGACAGTTATTAACATCTCAAAGATGCAGTATGAGGATGTTGTGAAAGTAGATGCCTGCTTTAGCCGACTTCATTAACTTTTTTATCTCCCTCTGTTTATGCAGCTGATGCAGGCTAATGAACCATGAAAATCCTCAAAACATTTATTTTAACTGATAATACGCTGTACTGTTAAGCATATTTATCATGTGAAGAAGTCTGAGAACCGAGAGTGTTTGTGTCACAAAATCATCTATCTGCTTTCTATGTTGATAGTCGCCACCACTAATGGGCTGTTGGATGGAAATATTGTGATTCTGAATACTACTGTTCATATAGGGATGAGAACAAGTTGAGGTGCAATATCAGGTTTTATTTTACATTTTTTGTTCATACAATAAGCCCATGTTGGGGGCCTCAAAATAAAGAATCACAAGCCTAGATCATGTTTTAGTTACCTAGGATCTAATAAGGGAGTTTTGAGATTAAACTTTTTTGGAGTATTTATATTTTAGCCACTCCTTACTTTCCATTTCTGTCAGAAGCACAGTCCCATTTCTTCTCCAGAGGGGATGTTTGGTAAGGACTGATGGTGCTCCTGTATGCAGGTCCACCGCAGACACAACAGCACACTGTCTCCATGGACACAAACCGGATATTAACCCCCCCAGCCATCACCCATCCCCAGTTTTGCTCTCTCGTGCACACCACCTCTTACAGCTAGAGGCCCCTAAAGTCTCTCTCTACTCTTTCTCTCTCACTATGTTAAGTCGAGTGAAACATGGAAATGTAGCTCTTTCTTGAGGCGGGGATAGGGAGATCAAAAACCCAGCTGAAAAGTGTGCAGTAAGAGTGTGGGAGCAGATCATATTACCCTGTCAAGAGTGGAGTTGGTCTGTGTTGTCCTGTACAAAACAGGAAAAACCATACTGGCTAAAGTAATTCAGTAGAATTCAGCAGGGAAATCTTGAATTCCCACTTGTCTCAGCTAGCCAGTCTCGCTAATGGAATTGTACTTTAACACCTTTTATGATGGAATAATTTTTACCATGTGTAAAATTAATTGCATAACAATGCCAACTTTGGTTTTATTAAGTCTTGGCCGTGGTTGACAAACAAGCGCTTACAAACATCACAGTCCCAACGCGACAGGCATTTCATATTTACCATGTAATTAGATCCTGCTGGCTTTGTGTAGCTTGAACCTGATCTGTCATTTGCGACAAAAATGGCAGAGCTTCCACTTTCATTTGCATTTTCATCACGAAACTCCCTGCCAGGCCTGGGTGGGCTCAAAAGCCCCGTTTTCCCCTGAAAGGAGGCCCAGTTGCAGCGCAGTGTGCAGGGGGCTGCGGTACCCCTCCTCCCATTCCTCTCTCTCCCCACAGACTGGACCGGTAGAGCCAGGGAGCGATTGGCTCTGTGCTCTAGCCTGTGTGATTCTCTGCAGCAGGGTAATGTCACCCTGGCTCACCATCACGGCTCATTCTGTACTTTTATTCTCCTCTGAGCCTTTAAACGGTTCATTAGCCTTTAACAAGACTGCAGAGCCGGCTCCAAATTCTGCGTTAACCACACTGTCTATGTCTCGCTTTCTCACCCTGCCAGTGTCTGCCTGAGCTTAAGCTCATTCCTCTTATCACTATCTATCTATATTCCTCGTCGACTTTGCAGTTTCAGTTCCAGAGTTGAGGTCCAGTCAGTCACTAGTGTTTGTGATTCTGATCACTACGAAAGATGTCTAACAGCAGTGGGATAAATGGCGGGGGGTTGGTTTGGACTGAAGCCTTCCTCATAGACACCAACCCTGAATGGAGTACATTGATGCTTCTCTATCCTGCTACTCCCCCCTGCTCGATGTCCCTCTTTCCCGGGATTGTCATTTCCCCTGAATGGGCCTTTCAGGACTCGAGGCTAGCAGGCTGAGATACAAAACCTTCCTCGGCAAGATAAAGGGACAGAGCCATGGGCCCGCTGAAGGCGTTAGTCAGCTAGCCACAACCAGCCAGGCTCATCGCACTTTAACTGTGAACTCACAACATAGACCTTTTCACCATCAGGGAACAAACAGGACAGTTTACTGACAGACTTATGCATCCTTTTTGTTTGTTGTGTCCAGAAAAAACACGCTAAGTTAATTTCCCTCCGGGCATGGTTTCTAATTGATTCAGGAATGACACGTCTGACTGTGAGCACTATTGTGAAATCTGATGTCTTTTACAAGGATTGTTACAGTGTGTTTTTGGTGCTCAGCTTGGATATTTCCTATTTCACTGTTCTCCTTGTTCTCCGCTAGTACCTCTGTGAGAAATGTGCTTTTGGTTGGTCATTATTTTTGTATGAATCAACTAAGCTTGAACTAACTTCACAAAGAGAAAGCAAAATCTCTGTCTCTAATAAGTCATCACAACTTTGAAAGAGTAGTGACTACAGACAGAACATGGAAGCTGCATCAAAGCCAAACAAGTTTTATCAACAACTGGACAAGAAAAACAGAGATACAGAAAATTGGGAAAAGGCGCAATAGCCCCGATAAACAATCTAACCCTTGAAAAAAACTATTACACTGATGATGATGTGACATTTGACTGCTGACTGTGAGCAGCGTTTTGAAATCTGATGTCTTTTACACGGACTGTGACAGTGCGTATTTTGGGCTAAGCTTGGGTATTTTCCATTTCACTGTTCTCCAGCACTGCTCTAGTACCTCTCTGTGCTTTCAGTTGGTGATTAATTTTGCATGAGTCCTACAAACTAAGCCTGAACTTACTTTGCAAAGAAAAAGCCAAAGCTCTTGCAAACTCTCTGCAAAGTTGTGATACTTTTTTGATATTGAGAGTTCAGAATCTGTTTTCGTATTCATTCTTGTGTTATTTCTGTGTTATAAGTGACTTTTTTTCCAGAGCTGTCTCTCCAACACTGCAGCTTGTTCTGATTTTTAAAAAGCTGTGAACTCCTTCATTACTTTTTAAAAAGCCAATCTTCTGTATGCATACCAGCGACACCTATTTTTTTTCCCCTTTTCAATGCGAAACCACTTTAAACTGATGCCTGCTTAGAATAAGTATGGTGTACAGAATTTGCATACACTCTACATTTTATTCTTAATCTCTGTTTTCAGGGTGTACCCCAGCTCCCTTGTGCCAAGGCGCTCTACAACTATGACGGCAAGGAACCAGGTGACCTCAAGTTCAGCAAGGGTGACATTATTATCCTGCGCCGGCAGGTGGACGAGAACTGGTACCACGGGGAGATGGCTGGAGTCCACGGCTTCTTCCCCACCAACTTTGTCCAGGTCATCAAGCCACTGCCTCAACCACCACCTCAGTGCAAAGCTCTGTATGACTTTGAGCTCAAAGACAAGGAGGCAGACAAGGACTGCCTGCCCTTCTCCAAGGTGAGACACAGCAGCAGTGAAGCAGCCACAGTCCTGCCACGTGGTCACTGTAGTAAAACAAAAATACCTCTCATTACAGTGACACTCTGTCTTCTAAGCAGTCATTTTCTCAAGCTGTGCATGTGTTACAATGTAAGGGCTGTTAAGTGAAACGCCCAGAGAGATGGTTTATATTTTGAGCCAGACTTCTTGATGAACAGCTGTAATTAAGCTGGACAGAATGAATGCCATACAGAGCAAGGCATGGCTTAACAACAGTAATTGAGTGGTTATGTCTGTCCAGCTGTTTGGGTCATACTTTGATGTTTTTGTATTCTGTCATCAGTTGTTTATATGCCACATGAGCAAAAACAGGAAAAAAGCTTACTAAGTAGTTTTCCAAACACAACGCCATGGCTTCGACTCCAGTGTTTTTACTCTTTGGTATGTCCCCCTTTAATAAAACGTTGTCCCTACCTAATTATTTCTGTTCGGTGTTTGTTCCTCGAGGATGAGAAACACTCTTAGTTAGCAGCATCCTTAATTAGGTTCTTCCTCATGCAGCGCCGCCCTCTCTCTCTGTTTTGAATTTCAGGACGATATCTTGACTGTGATCCGCAGAGTGGATGAAAACTGGGCAGAGGGAATGCTGGGAGATAAAATTGGAATTTTTCCCATCTCATATGTTGAGGTAAGACAACTAACTAGATTCTGTTAAATGTCACCAATCATTGTTGGAGGACATGCTAGTGCAGAAGGGTTAAGATCCTTTGAATGTAGTTTTCTTTCCTTATACAGCCTGTAAAATGCATTTGATACCTCTCTTCCTTTAGAAATGCTCCAATGTGTCATAGAACCACTAAACAGGCCTTTGAAGATTTAGACAGCCCCCACTCCGAGCTCCACAGGTCTCACTTAAAAGCTTTAGGAATAATCCTGACAGAATAAATCAAATCTTTGTCCTTTAAAGATGATTTCATTTTTCATCTAAAGTCTGTAATATTCATAACAATAGGAGGCGCACTGCCACTGACAAACACGCAGAGAAGATACTGGATTTAAATGCGTTGAGTCTAAAGAAAAGCACTTTATTTCAAAAGCTGCATCAATTTTCTTTATTCCTTTCATGTGTTTTCTATCCTTTTTTATATTCATACTTTTATTCAAGGGAGAGTTTTGCAGGAACAGAATGCAGTCTATATCTAAAGTTATGCATTGTTTTGTTTTCGCGCAGCAGGAGCCACTTGAGCAGAATACATTTTTTTTGTTGCGTTCTTAACTAGATAGTTTGCACTCGTGTTCAGGTTTCATAATGCAGCTGTGAATGCAGTAGCATCCCAAACGT
This sequence comes from Sparus aurata, assembly GCF_900880675.1. Lineage (NCBI taxonomy): Eukaryota > Metazoa > Chordata > Actinopteri > Spariformes > Sparidae > Sparus > Sparus aurata. The sequence continues at coordinate 7,517,263 of NC_044197.1, forward strand.
ATAGAGCGGCACAAAATGTTCCTTTGGTTGGGCACAAAGACTGAATATCTAGGTTATAGATTCATTTCCTTGGTTACTTTTGTTGTCTTTTCAGTTATTTATTTACAATTATCCACAATTTCTGTTAAAGGTGGTCTTAAATTGAATTAGGTTCCTCACCTGGTGTGTTGCTCTTAATTCTAAGAATCTACTGACACAGGCTCTTTCCTGGATTGGAGTGAAAATCTTAGCTTTTATGTCCTAAGTAGAGGGAGCTGCTTGGGGCAACATGTGATAGCAAGTGAGAGCACCCTGTCATTAACTGAAACCTTTTTAGTGTTCCTCCTTTGATTTTTTTTTACCTTACAGGTCCCTCAGAGGGTCACAAAGTCTGAACTCACAGAGCTGGCTCAGAACTATAACTCTCACAGACTAATATGTCTCATTCTGTTGCTCACATCTCCACTGACATTATCAAGATATAGCTGTTTCATGACAGTCAACTTCGTTATAGAGAGTGACAGTTTTCATGATCGTTTTAATACTCTAAGCTCCACCACTCCCTCCCCTCTATCTGTTATTTCCACCTTACTACTCTCTCTTCATTGCCCCCTGCCTCTCTTCCTCTCTCGCAGTTCAACTCGGCAGCTCGGCAGCTTATAGAGTTGGACAAGCCGTCAGACTCCAACGGTGAATCTGGTGAGGGGGCCTCCTCGGGGCCCCAGAGCAATGGCGCTCAGCGGGCAGGGGAGAAGAAGAACAGCAAGAAGCGACATTCTTTCACCTCTCTGACCATGTCCCACAAACCCATGCTAGCTCCCCCCCCCCAGCGCCACTCCATGGAGATCAGCGGGCCGGTCCTTATCAGTTCCAGCAACCCCACAGCAGCTGCCCGGATTGGAGAGATCAGTGGGGGGCTTTCCTGCAGTGCACCTTCACAGGTAAGAAGGGGGAAGTTGGAGGAAAGCAGCTGCTGCATTGCAGGTGGCTTCCTTGAAGTAGTGTTGATCTCATTTTTCAGTGTGCAGTGTGACCAAGAAGCTGTAAACGGGCCAATACAGGATGTTGTCCCATCATTTTTTTTCACATTGTATAGAAGTATGTGGAAGGATGTGGCCCCTACTCGCCAAATAGAAAAATGTGCAACACATTGAACATTATTACGAACCCTAATTATGTGGCTTATTGAATGCGTAGCGTGCACTGAGTTGCATTTTTTAAATGTACGCAGTGAGACCACTCTCGACCAGCTGATGTCAGTATCCAGTATCCAGTGGTATTTATTCACAAAACTGTAAAACACAAGACATAATCATGATACTAAAATAGACACATCCAGCTTCCGCTCTTTGTTTTCACAAGATGTTTGTTGCTTCTCAAAGGCTCCACTCTCCTTCTGTCAGCAATTAGGCTGACTTCCCCTTTCCCCCCATCATACCAAACAGGCCATTGCTCCATCCAAGCGTTTGAAATCATGGATGCGTGACTCCACTCGTCCGCAAAAACGACTCCAGCTCAGCCCTCAAGGTTTCCACACCAATCCCGACATGACAGGAACTCGCAGCTGCTTTATGGTTGCCAGCCGCTGGAGATTTGGCTTCGAGTCGGTGCTAGACAGTCCGAACAAAAGACACGGCGAATTTACAAGACAAGTGTCCTGCTGATTTATCTGAGTCTGAGGCTCTATATGACTTCAAATAAAACATGCAGCTAATAATAATACAAAGTTAAGAGTGTTTGAAAACTTCACTCTGGTGAAGGTAATCTATCTGAAGGCTTAAGAATTATTGTCTTGATTTTATTACCTTAAATATTGGCTGGCATGTTTGCACAATAGCCATCTTTTTTAAATTGTTATTCAAGCAATATAAACACAGATGTTTTCAGACGAGCAGTTTGACAACATTGATTTTATTTTGTTTACCCTGACATCATCATTATTGTCCCACTGGAGGTTTTAGGAGCTTATAGCTAACTCAATTTTATTATTTCTGCCTTTCTGTTTGTTTGTTCTCTCAAGCGTACTCTTTCTGTTTATCTGGACACTGCAGACTCTCTTAAATGCTCTGTTCCAAAACTCCCTACTAAGCTCAATCATAAATCTTTCATCTAAAGCATGTGTGTGTTTATATGCGTCTTTGTGAAAGCTGGGACAAGAAGAGTGCTTGTCCACCGTGAAGTGGATCTTGACAATCTTTTTTCCAACCAAAAACCTTTCATGAAGGTATGATTTATTCACCAACGATTTCTATCCATGTGGAAGGTGTAATCATGTATTTAATGACTCCAGACTTTTCCCACAAATCATAATCAGGATACTTTCAAAATGAAAGAAACATGCGTTTGCGCCTGTAAGCTGATTCTCCCCAGTGACAACAGGGCTAACAATATGTTTGATTTACTGATCACCGTGTTTAATAAAAAACACAATAGAGACTCTCTAGGCACTGTGCGCGCAGCCTGTTTTCTTCTCCTGGCTCCCCCTTCACCTCTACTCCTCTTCTCTCCTTCCAACACGCAGACAAAAAACAACAAAGGTAAGCCCCAGTTGCCTCGGGGGCCGAGCTGTCCCAGTCGTGGAAATGATCTAATACACGTAGACAAGATGAGGAAGAATTAAAACAGGCAGCTGTCCATGGCATTCCTTGTTAATCCTAAAGGAAACGTATTTCTTTAAAAGAGCACAACATACCTGCCTTGTACTTTAGTGTTATGTGTTCAGTGTCACCTTTGAGCACACTCTCGGCACACCCGTAGCACAATAGATAAGGAAGCAGTGGAGATAGACTCTGTGGCAGGCCCGCTCTCTGAAAGGTTCACCTTAAGAGGCGGCTCTGTGTGGAGCAGTCATGCATGGAGACAGAGCACAGGCTACAGGGAGACATTGTGTGTCCAACAGTATGGCCTTGTTACCAGGACACCACTATGATTCACGTGGATGACTGCCGGGAGAAGCCACCTCTCTTTATATGCCCAATCAAATATCCTGCTGGGTGGTCACCTGCTTTTCCTTGGCCAATGAGATCATCTGACCACCATTGTGGTTACCGCTTTGTCACCAGGATTCAATCCCACATCGCGTGCATCACTGCTCTGTGAGAGTCATTTACATACAGTGTGACAGGAGCACATTTTGCACATTTTACTCATCATGAGCAAGTGGAGTTTGTCTTATACAGTCAATTCATGGTCTGTGTGTCCCTTTTGTTGTCAGGTCCACATTTGCACAACTGGACTAATCGTGACCCCACCCCCTAGTAGTCCTGTTACTACAGCAACGGTCTTCACATTTCCTTCAGAGACGAGCTTCACATCTATCCCAGTGGTAGGTGGAATCCTCTAAAGGTCTTATGAATATTATAAACACACGGCCATAGCCACACAAAAGATGCCAACAAAACACTTTATAACATTATTAGATAAATGGACTCAAAGTTGGTGTGTTTCTATTTCTGGAGTAATAAACCGAGAACACATATATGACTTAGACTTCTCTTTATTACTCCTTTTGGCATGTTGCTTAAACCAAAAAAATACATAAATGATTTCAATTTGTGCCAGTTGACCCAAAAATAAAAATACATATTTTTTATTTACCTGTATTGCTATTTATACATCTAGATCGTTTCTGGAGTGAGTTTCCAGGTAAAAGATATTCAACCCGAGAGATGTCTCATTGATGAGAGGGTCTTGCTTATGACAGCGCTGTGTGTAAACATTAATGGCATCCTCCTCGGCTGAGCTGTTTACGTTAGTTATGCATGCTTCCTTCTGCGCTAGTGTTGTTATGATGCAGACATTTTATTTATTCATTTATTTATTTATTTTAAATGTATGACCTCAATGCTGTCTCAGTCTTTCTCCCTGGAATATGACTATGAGGCTATGAGGACACCGCAGCGGTGCAAGTCAGTGTCAGAGAGAAGAGAGAACAAGAGAGCACAGCTGGTTCTGGTGTATCAGTACTGCAGAAAATGAGTATTGAAACCGTTTCAGATATTCAGATATCGGTATGTATCGATAAATAGATATTTTTGACACTGCGTTGTAATATGGTTGTAGTATATAGTTTGGTAAAAAGTAGTTGTATACAATTGCAGACAACAAGTTCTGTAGATTACTTTCAGTAACCAGGTCTGGTGGATTTCTGGAAAGAGACGATGCTGTTGAGTTTTTCAAATGTATACAAGGAACACCACAGTCGTGTCATCGAGTGCCATCCAAGTCTGTTTTATTGGAGAGCAGGCAGACATCTCTTTACGTGATATCCTCTGCAACTCAGCCCAAAAAAATCCATATAGATAAATAGCACGGCAGGAAGGTTTTTCTTCTAGCAGTTGAGACTTTTTTCAGATTATTCTGTTCTAACAATTGACTCATTTATCTGTCATTCTGTACATTTCGCAACACTTCAAAAATGCCTGCTGCGAGTATGAGGGTTAAATAAGTGGGTTTATAATTGAAAATTAAAAATCTGTAAACATGAGTCAGTGCACATAGCATGGTTCCCATCAAAATGTTTGCTTTCCCCTGAGAACATGAGTTTGTTTAGATGAGAAGAGCTGACTCTTGGCACTTCCCATCTGCTGCTAACAGACAACATAGTTACTTCAGGCGGTGCACATGTGAAACTCTGTTGATGCAGTAGCTTTATTATTGCGCAATTTATCAACCAAAAGATAGCAACATGGAGGAGTCTCTTTTTTTTAGCAGAAATTAACTTGTTTCTGCAGACAGTAAAAAAAAAAAAAAATGAGTCGAACTAAAAGTGTCAAGAAATCCCTTTAGCCCACACAAAACAGCAGGCATACTTCCTGTCTGTCTGTGTGTATGCTCTGGCATGTGGAGTTTTTGAATGAGCAGGAATGTGTACACAAAAGGTTGAGCTCTCCGCTTCACTTGGGAACACTACATGATGTTTTTGTACAGATGATTTCTCTAGCCCGCAGGCAACCTAATTATCTCAGCTCAAGCGTCAGCAGTGAACCGAAACGCACATCGAAACACACACACACAGGCTGTACACATACCACAGGGCTGTCTGAGTGCCACTCCGCTCCACCATTGTGTCATGGAAGCTATTACTCTGCTGCTCAGAGCTGGCGGTGTTGAGCTCGGGAGGACTGATCTTGCTCCGAGGTGTAGCAGTCGTCTGTTTTTAGTTTTTCACACTCTCTAAAAATGTGTGTAGTTTTATGTTGTTTTTGTGTGCTTCATGTTGTCATACCAGGCTGGCAAATGAATGTTAATCCTGTAATCTAGTAGCACACAAAAGAGAGGAAATGTTCCTCTCTCCTGAAAGCATGCTGAGATCATTAGCCTCGAGTCAAAAGCTTGAGTCTCTTATGACATTACAGACCATCAACAAGGGGAAACATGTGAGTCAAGATGAATCCACTCATGCTTGGTTTGACGGTTGCTCTGAAGTGTGTCTGCAGACATGTTTTTCGATTCATATGGTCCCAATTAAATGCTGCAATGGATTATAGCTATGTGGTCTCCTAGCAACAAACAAACAAGCAGAATAGGAAATTCTCAGTTGCAAGGGGGAAGACGGGGACATGGCTGCAATGGCTGCCAAACCCAGCTCTCCCTCAGTGTAGGCAAACCGGAGGGAATATCCCAGATGACGGATGAGCTCTCATTCTTTTCCCCTCATAAACAAACTGGTTTTTCAACTTACGTAACACACACACACACTCTGTCTTTTAAGGCTTTTGTTACTTGTTTTTGTCTTTCTGTTTCACACTGAGAGGAAATACAACGCTGAGTTGTGGTAAGAGTGTAATTAGATGTTGATCCTATCTTATTGCTAATATGATTCTCTGTCTCTTACAGGATGCTCTCCCACCACCCCCACCTCCTCCCCCACAGTCCTCCGTCGACGGCGCGGCATACTCATTGGCTGCCGGACAGAGACCATCCCCCAGCATAAGCGACCAAAGTGGGAGACAAAGACCTACAGTGTGAGTTATAAAAACAGTCCCACACAAAAATATGCAGTCTTCTTAAATGTGCAGTGAAATGTCAGAAGCGGTTTGCAGCACCGATGGCCCAGGGCTTTAATGCTACTGCTCAGTTCAGAGGGGAAAGTCAGACTTCGCCTGTCTGCGACCCTCACCCCCCCTTCAGCTGTCAGTGTGAGGCCGCACAGCGTGAGCATGTGCTCAGGTGAAGGGGTCAAAACCTGTGGATGACAGTCTCCTGGGTCCCATTGGAGATCCTCTGACTTATGCCCCCTTCACCTTTAGCCTCATTACTCCTCCAAGACACCACACACCTGATGAGAATTAGATGCACTCATGCCTGCCGTCATCTGCGTCTGCCTGTGCGTGCATGTCAGACTCTGAGGCATCCATGCTCCCTCCCTCCCTCCCCCGACAACGCTGAAATCAGACTGAAAACATCCCAGCTGAGACTCCATTCCAGGCTTGTTTTCTGCTGCAGAGTGATGACCCGCAAATTGTTTTGTCCTCCGGTGCTGATTTTCTCTGGGTCAGAGGCCACAGTCCCAACTGGAGGGTCTCAGCGGAGATGATGACAGATGTACAGCACAGCAGCGGAATAAATCCACAACAAATGGAACGCTGTAGAAAATGTTAAACAGCTTTCATTTCCACGAGGACGAAAATCCTCCATGTTAGCTCCATGTCGGCATGTGTGTGTTTTGTGTTTGTTAAATTCCTCTTCTTTGTTTACCGTTTGTTCTTTATACAGCTATGTGGCTATGTTCCCGTATACACCCCGAAAGGAGGATGAGCTCGAACTGAGGAAGGGAGAGATGTTTCTGGTGCTGGAACGTTGTCAGGACGGCTGGTTCAAGGGCACCTCCATGCACACTGGCAAGATTGGAGTCTTTCCTGGGAACTACATGAGCCCAGTCAGCAGGTCAGTCATCACTTCACGAACAGTCATTTGTCACTGTCAGCATACCGTACTCTCACTGGCCTGGTTTCACATCTATTTGTATAAGATGCATAGCCATAGGTTAATAATAATCATTGATATTGATAAAAATACATCAGAATTATGATTGCATCAATATATTTTCTCAGGTATAAAAGCTTCCTATTGGTCAGACTCATATTCCTGTCTTCTCCCCTCAGGACTGCCCCGGGGAGCACACAGTCCAAAGTGCCCATGAGTCTGTGCACTCAGGCTGGGAGAGGGATCACCATCGTCAGCCCCTCTTCTGCTCCCCTCGGGGCCATTGTTTCAGGTCCTGACTTCAACAAACCCCTCACAGTGTGCTCCAGTGCCGTACCTGCCAACTCCCAGTCTGCAGCTGTGGTCACAGCAGCTCAAACAGCCACGGGTCAACAGCCAAAAGTCCCTCTGCACGTCAGCTCCCAGATGACTGTGAATCAGGCTCGCAATGCGGTCAGAACAGGTAAATCTACCTGGAAAATAGATATGAGTTGTTGTATGAAATCAGATTTATCTTCAGTTCATATTGAGAACCTTTTAAGTTTGTGGTAGAAAAATGTAGAAATGCCTCATTTCTTGCCACACTTATACACTTCTGTATACTGTATGTTCTGTAACTTATACACATTTGTGTTGGCAACTTTAATATTAGCTAGCATGAGCATGGACATCGTGGGTATGAAAATGCACGGATCTTAAATGTTGTGGTGTGCACTAGAGACTGGCTAAATTTAATTGTGCAGCTCTTCTAGACCAAAATTTTATTGTACTGAATTGATGAAATTATGATATTGAAACAAGCCATTTTGCGGGTGTTATGAGGGTCAAAATGTTTTTTGTGTTTTTTCACAATGTTAGCTGATGGGAAGTCTTTGGGGCCACAGTGCACCACAATATGTTACATGAATGTTAGATAGCTACCGTTAGCAACTTTAGCGACAACAAACTGGCAGGCACTTGAGGGGGCTAATGATTCCAACAACTGTGGCTTTGTAACGTGAATGCAATGCAAGGACAGAGATATATCGTCTCATTAAGTCTCTGAGTCTTATCAATAACACCTTTCAAATGTGTGATATTGTTCTATCTCCCAATTCCAGCTGCATGTCACAGTCAGGACCGGCCCACAGCAGCAGTGACACCAATCCAGTCTGCCACACCTGTCACCTATCTCCCACACCTCGCAGTGTGCCCGCCGCCTTCCAACAGTTCTGCACAGGGCTGCAGCCGGGCTGGAGTGGCAATGGGCTGTGCCGCCGCCTCTCTGACCCCACCCAACGTCAGCGCTGCATCCTTGGACGGTGATGCTTTGAGACCTGTACCCATCCTCACGGTGCCCGTCGGCCCTGTGAACAGCTCTGCTCTCATTCCTGCAGCTAACAGCACGGCTCTGGCCTGCAGAATGGACAAAGACGTCAAGGTTGGATGAATATTTGAATACATTATAACTATCAGTTGCTATCGCTATGTTTGATCACTGCGGAGAATTTATCTTCTGTTCGTTCTGGTATCTTACGATGAACTTGTCAGATGAATGAAATGCCTTGTAGTGATTGGGAATGTCTGAGATTCTTCATGACATTTGTGCGGATGCAAATCACGCTGACAGGATTCTGTAATCAACAAGGAGAGGTTATTATCATGCACAGTGTGTTCCCGTCTTTCTGTCTTTCGTTCTTTTCACAAACGCACCGTGGTCATGATGTTTCACATTTATAAATTGCGTTTTAAAAGCTGTCTGTGTTCAGAATAGAAATCACTGTGTGTGTGTCAGTGATAAAGCATCAGCCAGTTCCATACACTAGAGTACACCTGTCTGCGGTTTGTGCAAAGTAGTTCTACCTTAGAGCCTCCGGAGTTGTTTCGGTTCACTAACATAAAAAAATGTTTGCTCTTGTTGCTGCAGAGAGAAAAGAAAAGTCTTCTGAAGCTGTTGTCCTCCAATAAGAAGAAGTCTCGTCCTTCACCGCCCTCGTCTCCTACCCTTGAGGCAGAACAGGCTGCTGCTGGAGAGCTGCTACACGGCGCAGTGGGCCCCGACACCTCCCCTCCCTCCGGCTCCGTCGGCTGCCTCGAGCCTGAAACTGCTGCTGCTGCTGTCGCCTCTGCCTCTTCATCATCCTCCACCTCCTCCTCCACTTCCACAGCCCTGGAGTCATCACATCGGAAGAGCAGCCCTCTTGATGGATGTGCACCTATCGCTCCTCCCCCTCGGCAGCCGTGCTCCTCTCTTTTATCTCAACAACATGACGCACGCCCCATCATATGTGAGAGGTACGGCTTTGTTTATGATCCCTTCAAAGAGTGTGTAACATTACAGCTATCAGTTGTCATTGTTGCCGTGTGTATCAATCGCTGACTGTGCCCCTGGCTGTCTTCCCCAGGTACAGGGTGGTGGTGTCATATCCTCCCCAGAGCGAGGCCGAGCTGGAACTTAAGGAGGGCGACATTGTGTTTGTTCACAGGAAGAGGGAGGACGGCTGGTTCAAAGGCACGCTGCAGAGGAACGGCAGGACCGGACTGTTCCCCGGCAGCTTTGTAGACAGCATCTAATACACATGGTGGACAACGTGACCGCCGCAAACCTCGCTACAGTGTCACAGTACAAACCGTGACACAGAGTGGCTCAAGTCACTGAAAAGAGAACACCGGTGGCACATGAGAGCGAGCTGCGGAAGTGGAACAGAAGAACATGTCGTCATTGAAAGCACAGTGGACAGAGTTAGAGGAGAGCACACTACTCATGAACTTTTTTTCCTTTTTGTCGGTTATTTATATCTTTGTAACAATTCAGCTGTTAAATGTGTGCCTTGTACTGTTCCTCACTTTATTGTACATAAGGACACAAAGATGATTAGTCCTAAAACAACCAATATGAGCTGTCGATATAGATATATTACACATTTTAACTTATTTCATAGATTGGCCTTTTTTGTAGTGCAACACATCAAGAGGTTAAGCTGGCACATGCCTTATGCCACATCTCCCCCCATCAGTTCTACGTTCCTCTGACTGCTGATTAAAGTTTTACTGATATTTCAGGCCGTCAGCAGATCGGAGGAGATAAATCAGATGTGGCAGACCAGAACAAATGAGCAGTATCATCATCACTTGTGCTGTAGTGTAGAAAAAAGGACGCTTCTGCAGATCTAAAGGCATTACGTAATCTGCCCTTATTGCACATTCGAGCACTCTAGCTACAGTTCACAGCCACGTGAACATTGCACATCATAAAATATCTCTCTGGGTCCTTCACAGGGCTCGAGTTTTGGCTCCTGGTGTGGCTGAAGTGCGGAGGACTGTTGCCTGCAGCGATGGAATATTAGCTTGTGATTAGAAAATGTGGTGATAGACGTGTTGCAGGACTGTTTGCCTTTGTAATATTCAGAAAACACACTCCAAGATAGACGTTGCAGTTAAATATTGCTTACTTTGTACCTTCTTTGTATTTACTGACCAGAGTAGCTTCACTCCTACCCCCCAAAATCCCAGACGTAGCTCTGCATCGCCAGAGTGACGATAACATTTCAGTAACGGTGCACAACAGATACTTGTCAGCGTGTATTTATGTTTCTTTGTGAATTCCACGGAGGCTGACACCTGCTGCTCACAGAGGGTAACCTGAACACGCAGGAAGGCACGCGCTCAGTTGTTTTCTACAGTTTAACTCATTCCTAATGTGACTTGGGGCAACAAAAACACAGCTAGCTAAAGCACAGAATGTTTGCCTAAAGTAACATATCATTGTATGTCACTCTACAGGAAGAGATGTGTAGTGTAAGATGAGACAAGGTTTTATTGAAATCAATCACTTTGATCCCCTTGATGTTTTTTTGTTTTTTTTCTGGTTGGGTTTTGTTGTATGACATCTGTAAAAAATGTTGTATTGGCTACAAAAAGTGTTGCGTTGACTTACATGACTGTAAGACTTTTTTGTGATTTGAGGGGTTTCGGTCGTAGTTTTGGTGCTTGAACATTGAAGCATTAAAGGTGCACTATGTAGTTTTGGGGAGGAAATTTTAATCAGAAGAAAGAGATCTTCATTGATTATGAAACAAACAAACAAAATACCCAAACTCTTCACTTTCCTGACTGAATAAACTGAATAAACAAACCGACCTTCAAGGACTACACAATTTCATATGGTTTCACTGTGTTTATATGTGGCGGACCCTGCCACCTTTCAAGCTTCAAACAGTGTTCAGGGGACCTTATTTCCCTCTGAAAACAGCTTCTTTAGTCAGATATAGAAAAAAATAAACATCCCGAGTTTGTATCATTATCTTATTAATATTGTAGATGTTAAAATTCTGAATTTGAATTTTTTTTCACCAAAACTACACAGTGCCCCTTTAAGAATAGGCAGATTTAGAATGAATATGTTGGAGAATGAAGTCTGTTGGAGAAAAAAAAAAAAACATTGGACAAATGAATGAAATTCTCCAAAGTTGAAGCTAACGTGGTGGACGGACTCGTGCTGCTTCGGTGGAGCCCACAACATTTAATGTAACGTGTCTTATTCATCTGAAGTCTTACGAGGTCTAAGGGGGGTATTTAAACACTTTAAGGTTGAGGCAATCACTGAATCGTGCCAAATCTGGCCTCGAAATGAAATGAATTTACTGACTGAACCTGACCCGTAGTTTCAAGTGTGTCTTTTTTTGTTTTCTTATTTTGTTGTTAATTGAGGGGGACCACTGTGTAACTGACTGCTGGAATATATTGTAGTTTGTTTGAAATTCGAAGAGAGCGTGGAAAAGGATGGTACAAATCACTGTTAGGGCCTTTTTTATTTTGTCTTTTCTGAATTGGTACTTATTTAGAATTAATCTGATATATGTCGGCATTGTTGTCTTGGCAATCACCACACCAACCTCAGGCTCTATGCTAAACTCTTCCTCTTGAGCGTCACTGGTAAAGCCTTTTAATGTACACATCAGACTTACTCCAACACACATTTATGCACTATTCTAACATTTCTAATCATACTGACTTCTCGTTTATGCGTACGCTGCACAGATCAGAAAACATGAAGCATTTCTTACAGGAGTTACTAAACTATATTTTCATTTATTGGAACACATGGCAACAGACGTTTGCTTGATTCAACTTAACAGATTTTCCTCATGCCAAGGTGACTTACTTGATTTTTATTTTATTTTTTTTGTCTATAGTTAGTCTGTTGTATGTCTGAAAATGGTGAAACTGAAATCAACTTATTTCGCACAAGTCTATTATGTGAAAAAAAAAACGTTCTGAAGTATTTGAGGGAATAGCACATTTTGTAAAAATCTATATAACAATAAAAGCTAATGGTTTCCATAAGTTCCTCAGGCTGTGTTGTCGTTTCATGACAGTAATGCTGCGGTCTTTGAATCTGCTTTCTCCCGTGACTTTCTGTCAGCTTGCTAACAGGGCAAAAATGTCCAGCCAGCAGAACCATCAGAGACGTAGACCACTGTTGACAGGACTGAGCGCTGGTGTCCTCGCCCCCGCTCCTTCTCCCTGTCACAAAGCTCGAACCACCTGAGATGAACAGGTTCTGGGACTGACAGAAAGCAAACACGCACGGTGAACAAACAGTAAAAGGACGGTCGCTGCTAATTAAACGTATTTGGGGTAAGTCACGGTACATGCGGCCATTAATGTCTCCAGGAAATAGATGGTCCTTTGCTGCAGAGGAGCCTCTGCTTTGACTTGCAGCAGAGTGGGAGAGGTGAGCCTTCCCGGTGTGCTCAGCTGGGAGACACTGACAGTAACTGACAGGCGCCCAGAGAGGTCATTGTGCTGCACACAGCTCCCTGCGGACGATGGGTTACCATGGAAATGAGTTGTATGGACGTTATTCTAAGAAAAGAGTATATATAGACCACTCTGTGTGACTTCTTTACACTTCTTCATAGGGCTGGGTCATATTTTACAAGATAAAATATAACTATATTTATAGGCACTTCATAAATGCTAGGACTGGACAAGAAAAGCAAATATTACATCAGTCACAACAGCCTTTTAAGTTCCAAAAAATATGTCACTTTACTCTAATGCAGCCTTTAAAATCAGGAAAAGACGACCTCATTCCATATCACGATGTAACAGTTGTCAAAATTTACGACACTTTTTAGTCTCATATTATGAAACTGTTATAATATCAATGTTTTTACTCTTGTTGTTCATCAAACAGTACAAACACAGCCAAGCAAGCCTCGATTTAAGTGTATATTTCATGCTATATATCATCACATACACACATTCCTGGGATGGCAGCCGTTTGATTGACAGCTCACTCAGCAGGTAGGAGCTCCTCTGCCCGCCCTCCAGCCTACAACAGCCGTTGAGTGATCCTGTAGAAGAGTCACCAACTCTTTGTTGTTTTCCCTCTCCTGAGCCTCCGGATGACTGATGAATGTAGCCGATGATATTTTCAAAATCCAGTAATATATATTTTATTACAGTTTTTAAAGCCCTTAATGCGTAAACTATACAAGTTCATGTCGCTTTATGCATTAAGGTCTTTGAATGGGCTTTTTTTTTTTCAGCTTAGCACTTGTTTGTGACTATTTTATAAGAGTAAAGATTGTGTAAATAAGGAAATATAGTACTAATATGAGTTTTACCACCTGTTATTCTCAGGCAGGAGGATTTTGAAGTAAAAAAATGGGACTCCCTTGGACAAGCCCCTGAACATTTCCTGAGAAAAACGTGTGTTAAGTTTTCGTTTACGGTTATTTTGTTATATAGTTTAAACTTGGACCATGTAAGAATAAATATGGGGACCAAGTGTCTTTCCCAGCTACATGTGGCAGTTATGGGGCATCTGCAGGCTTATTTTTGCATTAAAAAAAACGTAAGCGAGAAAAATAAACAACTGTGTGTTTGAACTCCTGCAGAGCTACTGATAGCTTGAGGGGAAAATTCAGCTCATAAACTTTCAAAGAGCCCGAAAACCAAGGTTCACATGGTTCAACAACAGAATTTACTCTGGGCTAGACTGGGATACAGTTTAGGATAATATTACATTCCTTTTTTCAGGTATGGCAACAGGTTAGTGTGAGTGTTGAAGGCGGATCTTTGAATGACTTGCACGTAAGTAAATGCAGGGAAAGCTCTGTGTGCACAGCGTAGGCAAAAGTCAATATTCATAGCTGCGAGGGCTGTTCAGAGCTCAGGAATTGAGTCTCAAGGTCGAGAATGTCTTGATAATGTTAAGCCTCGAGGTGTGTCAGCGAGTTCAAGCCATTTACCGAAAGGAGTGCCGTTCAAGTACCTTTTTCAAAAGCTTTAATGTACCAGAGAGCAGGTATTTGTCTCCCACCAGTAGACTTCAGTTTGTATTAGTCATCGTGAAATCTCGTTGTGAAGCCGACGAACGTTCCGATTTCTAATAGATGACAGGATTTTAGATTTGCCAAATTATAATAATAATGAGTTTGAAGAAAGTGCCTTTCTTCAAAATAACGCCCACAAAATCATAGAAAGGAGCTCAAGAAAAATCACGGAGAAACATTTGGGCGTTTTTGTCACGCAGGTCTTAGTCGAGGCTCAGTTCTGAACAGTGAATGCACTCTGGGTTTACGCTCAAGCACACATATCCTGTGTGTTAGTGTGTCTGAATGTTTGTGTGTGTGTGTGTGTGTGTGTGTGTGTGTGAGAGAGAGAGAGAGAGAGCAAAAACACAGCTCGGTTGGCAAGTATCATCAGATCACCAAAGTGTGAAAGAGGGGAATAATGTCTCGGTGTTCAGGAGGGTGATCTGAATACAAATCAAGCTCTGTTTCTCTCTCCGACACACAGACACGGTTTATTAATGAACACTGGGCTGCAGAGTGATAACATTTGGAACGAATAATGAAAACACCATCACCAACAACAACAACAACAACAACAACAACAACAACAACAGCACCACAAACAGTGCCTGTGTGTTTCTGCTGCAGTGTAGATGTGATAGATGGCGAACGGGTCAGCGTCACAGGTCCACTCAGGCGCAGGTTGTGAATGTGATTTAACCTCAGCCGATCAATCCTGCAAGCGCGTCTCGGTCTGATGGAAGCGTCCAGGTGGAGGCCAAGGCCACCCAGCGGACACCGGCGATGATTTGGCTTTCTCTGTGAAATATGTTTCCGTGGGGGACAATTACACATAAATCACAGAGGAGAATGAATGAATGCAATTAATAATCATTGGGCTATATTCAGCCAGCAGGGCCCTCGGCTCCGTCAGTATGAATAGCTCATCTTCTTAAAAGTTAACTCAGAGAAACTGTAATTATTCATGTGAAATGAGAGTTTTGTTTTTTTACATAAAATATGGAGAAAATATTAGCACACCATATTGGAAATACATTCTAGGAGTATAATGATGCCAACACGGCACGATAATATCTACTTCCAACAGCAGTAATGTAATAATACTTGACACATTGTTCGGTTTTTGTGCTGTTTGGAGTCTCTGTGGACAAATCTGAACTTATACTTTGGCTGCTTTGAGCCTCGAGACAAACAGTGGAGGAGAGTCTCTCATGAAATGTACTAAAAGACTGTATCTTTGTAAAGTTCTGAGACATTTTGTTACGACCCCCTAATGTAGCTCGTCCCCCAGAGGACCCAACATAATCGAGTAGACAATACAGTCACGATAATCAGTCCATTTATTGAGCACAGACACTTTTAGTAACCCAAGAGGTACTTTACTTAATTTTCCAGTTCCAGTTCTCTTTCTTTATACTTCAACTCCACCATAATTCTGAAATTATCTTTTTAAAAAGCAACTTCAGCTACTAGTTGCCGTGCAGATATTTTAATAAAACAACACACAATCAGAAACGATTCGGGTGTCATCATTAGAGACTTAAAGGTACACTGTGTAGTTTTGGGGAAGATATTTTAATTGGAAGGGAAAATCTTCATTGACTGATTCTTTTTTTTTTTTATGCCTACACAAACTAAATAAACAAACTCTCTTTGTTTTCACGACTGTATAAAGTGAATAAACAAACTCTCTTTGTTTTCACGACTGTATAAAGTGAATAAACAAACTCTTTGTTTTCACGACTGTATAAAGTGAATAAACAAACTGACCTTGAAGGACAACACAATATATACTGTATTACTTTGTTTATATGTGGCGGACTCTGCCACATTTCTGGCTTCAAACAATGTTCTGGGACCTTATTTTCCTCTGAGAACAGCCTGTTTACATGAGAAACCATTATATGGTTATAGAAAAAATAAACATTTCTGAGTGTGTATTATTACCTCATTAATATTGTAAATATTAAAAAGATATTATAATTGTATTATATTCTGAGTCTTTCATATCTTAATATCGGTTATATCTTTAAAACAAACAATTATACATCATAAAAAAATAAAAGAACAATTGGTTATTAGTTATATCAGTGTTAAGAAGCAATGAAATGCTTTACAATATATCTATTAACAGTTCTTTATTGGAAACTTGCAACTGATGTTCATTATAGTTAACAAATACTGTGTTATTATGGACATTGGTTGAATGGCCGTTAGAGAGTTGCAACTGATGTTGTTAATCTTTACTACTGCTTAATAAATTTTTTATGAACCATTTCATTGTAACTTAACTATAAACTATATATTTTCCATGTATTAATGATGTTTATTGTAAAGTGTTACCGTTACCCTTCTTCTTCTTCTTCTTCTCTACTTGTTGTTGTTGTTGTTGTACTTCTTCTTCTTCTTCCTCTAATTGTTGTTGTTGTTGTTCTTCTAGTACTTCTTCTTCTACTTGTTGTTCTTCTAGTACTTCTTCTTCTTCTACTTGTTGCTGTTGTACTTCTTCTTGTACTTGTTGTTGTTGTTGTTGTTGTTCTTCTTCTTCTTCTCTTCATCATCATCATCATCATCATCATCATCATCATCATCATCTTCTTCGTCTTCTTCTTCTTCAGCGGCCTCCTGCTCGGCTCTCTGCTGTGTGTCAGCAGCGCCATCTCCCGTCTCACGGCGAGCTGCGCAACAACAAAGACAGACAAACATGGCGGCGTCCATGGAGCCCGCTGCTCTGATATTTAGCCCTTTTTCAGTCAGCAAACTTATTTAAGAGGGACAAGTTGTGTCCGAAGTGTCGAAAATAAGGTAGGTTATAACGTTACTTAACTTTGATAAACGTTATTATTAAAACACAGTTATCCGGCTGTAAAACTGCCAATGTTAACAAACAACAGAACAACCCTGAGATGTAACTCTGTCCTCTTTAGCTTGTTTTGCTATCGACTCTCTTGATAACAGCAGACAGGTGCCGTGTTAGCGCGTGTTAGCATTAGAGGGCCTTCAATGCAGTTATACGTCTCATTTCAGAAAATATTGTGACTTTTTAACGAAGCATTCTCTTTATTTCCTTATAGATGTTTGAACGATATGTGTACGCAGCGTCGTAGCCAGACTTGTTTTAGAAATACTGAGATCATGCAATCGATCAAAAGATCAAAACATATATTAAGATATCAAACACCCAAAAAAATACAGAAGACGTGACCTCAGTGTCCTCAATGATAGCTACGACCCTATGTTTGTGCTGTATATGCATGTTTTTCATTTATTCGTTAGCTACAGTTACGAGCAACATTTTCTGTGTCAGTAAAGAAGCATTTTAATTTCAGTGCAGTGTCTCATATGAGGCTCTATGTGGTGTGCTGATGTGTCCGTCTCCTCCACAGTGTCATGTCCAGGCTGGCTGTGGTGTGTGGAGGCTCCAGAGGCATCGGGAGGGCCGTGTCCCGCCTGCTGGCTCAGAGAGGCTGCAGGGTGGCTCTCGTCTCCAGGAGCCAAGATGCTGCCCGCGCCACCGTGGCATCTCTACATGGAGGTACGGTGGTCGGTCTGGGTCAGTCACTGTTGTAGTCAGGTTCTGTTTGTTTTGTCGGGGGATTTTTCTTGTGTTCTTCAGCAGTGCAAGCAGCATGAAATCTGAGCCATGTCACAGATGCGTACTTCTCTACAGCTCAGTTGATCCTGCCACAAATTATTTTCTTTAAAATGTTGAAGAAACACGATGCTGTCTGCCTGCCACAAGCATCCTGTTGAGCTAACACGCAGCAGTGCAGCCACACTGTACTGATTTCATGCTCTTGTGCTATAAAATAAAAGAATTGTGGACTTACAATGCCTTTATAAACAGTCATTTAAGCATTAATATACTCACAGCCCTTCTGTGTCTGCCTTCCAGCTGACCACGTGGCTCTCAGCTGTGATGTCTCTAAAGAGATGGAGGTGCAGAAAACCTTTGAGATGATCCAGAAGACCTGTGGACACATCTCTTATCTCGTGAACGCAGCCGGCATCAACAGGTGAGCAGGAGCTCCTTTACTGACCCCCCTGCTGTATTAACTAAAATATATAGAGACGTTTCTATACACAGAATGCTGAATACTGACCTACAGCATGATCTTGTCTTGTGTGTGTGTGTGTGTGTGTGTTTGTTCAGAGATGCTCTGTTACTGAGGACCAAGCCGGAGGACATGGTGGCTCTGCTTCACACCAACCTGCTGGGCACTATGCTGACCTGCAGGGCAGCACTGCGCAGCATGCTGCACACACAGGGAGCTGCCATCGTTAATATAGGTAGTGATGGATCTGGGCCCAGTCGTCTTCATGAGTAGTGTTATGTTTTCAGTTCTGTCACTAGGTGGCAGTGTACATCATTGCTTCTGTCTTCAGATTCAGTCGAAGTTTTGAAGTGTTTCTTTAGATTTTCTTTTGCATTTTTTGGCCTGTTAACTACAAATATCTTGTGACTTTTTTTTGCATTAAGCATTCCGTGCATGTTTAGGTGTTGAATGGGGGATACGTTTTTAGATTTGCTTTGTTTGTTACATTAGAGTCACACGTATGTACCTTAAATCAGAGGCTTTGACTACAAGTTGAAAGCCAAACATCATTGAATAAAATGAAGGGGTTGTAAGTAAATCAAACCAGAGTGATAAATGATGAGTGTGATTTTATTTTCTCAAAGAAAGATGTGAGATAATGAGACACCAAAACCAGACTCAAAAGTTTTCAGCTTTTAAAAATGTGAATATTTTCTGATTTCTTTACTCCCTTGTTAATGTCAACTAAATATATTTGGTTTGTGGAAAACACAAGACATTTTTAAACGTCATGACAGAAATACAGAGATTTATATATTATTTGGAGTAAAACACTTGTCCTTTAAGCAAAATGGGGCAATTAATTGTTGTCTTACTGTTTGTCTGTTGTCTGTAGGGTCTGTTGTGGGCCTGAAAGGAAACGCTGGTCAGTGCGTCTATAGTGCCAGTAAAGCCGGTCTAGAAGGCTTCACGCGCTCTTTGGCTAAAGAAGTCGGTTCACGCAATATCAGAGTGAACCTGCTGGCTCCAGGTACGCTGCCGCTCACCTTCTCTCTCAGCACCTGCTCTGGGCCTGTTTTTAACCTGTCACCTTATGTTCCCTCTCTTGCTTCCAGGTTTCATCCGCACCGACATGACCGCAGGGCTGAAGGAGGAGGAGGGGGTGCGCTCCATCCCGCTGGGGAGGTTTGGCGAGCCGGAGGAGGTCGCCCAGGCTGCGCTCTTCCTTTTGGAGTCTCCCTACATTACGGGACAGGTGCTGGTGGTGGATGGAGGACTGCAGCTGGCCATGTAGGGAATGGGGCCTTAAGACAGTGAGGCAGGGAAAAGCCTCGCTCTGCCTTTCCTTGGAAGTTGTTTAAGACTGTTGAGGAAATGACTCTAAAAGAAGAAGGGACAGTGAGCTCGCTTTGAGGAGCATCAAACTGATGAAACATGGATATTTACACTTTAAAAGGCTTCATGGCTGAAGCTGAATGTTGCTGAATGTGTTTGAGAGATGGATTGGATGAAAAGTATTTGTTATCAGCAGTTTTCTTATCATATTTCTTGCAAAAAATAAACAAAATCATTGCACAAGCTGTGAATAAAACCGGTTACTTGTTGATATGGGACACACAAACCCACATCTGTCAGAAGATCACCGTCCTAACCCATCTTTTTGCTGAGTCACCCTGTCCAGCCACATTATGCGTGACCTGACCCTGTGTGTGTGTGTGTGTGTGTGTGTGTATGACAATCATTCATGACTAACGTTGCTGACTCCAGAGTGTCTGGCCCAGTCTGGACCTCCGTGCCCCGAGCTCCTAAATTTGATCAGTGGATTGAACTCTCTTGGTCTTTTTTTTCCATGACTGCAAAGCTCCCGCTCGTGTTTTGTTCCTCCGCCTCCCCCGGGAGACCCCCTCGCAGCCAGCAGCACATGTTTCCCCTCCACAAGCGGCCCCCTGAGCCCACCTCTGGAGGGGCCTGTCGAGGGGCCAGGCATGTTAGGCTGCAGCTGGAGGAAATTAGAGGTAGTGGTGGAGGTGGGAGGGGGGTATTTTTAGCTCAGGGAATGTTTTGAGTGTCTGGTTACAGCTCTGGACCTGAAGTGTGGATGGATGAGTTTGGAGGTGGCTGTAATGCCCAGTGATGAGATATGAAATGCTGCGTTGCTGACATTAAAACATGCTGTTACCATTTGTTAAGTGTCATAACTGTGACTTTATATGAGGACCTTTGATCGTGCTCTGTCTGTGTTATGTGCACTTGTTTCCTCAATCTTGGATTTTCAGATATCTTTGTGGAAATTGCATTAAAACATTTTTTTGTTTACCATAACACATTGGAATACAAAAAAAAAAGTGAATTCACAGTTGGCCTTAATTCACATTAAAGGGATAGTCCGGTGTATATTTAATCCATGTTCTAACACACCGTGACACCGAGTAAGACCCCCCCTCTAGAGATCAAGTTTGCGGACCGCTAGCTTACGTAGTTTTAGCATCCTCAGAGACGACCGCACGACAACAATACATTGCAGTAAATGGATCCAATTATAAACCGCAGCTCAATGATGATCATTACTGCGGGACTCTACTACACTCGTCTGCAAACTTTATCTCTCGAGGGGGGGTCCTACTGAGTGACACGGTGTGTTAGAACATGGATTAAATTTACCCCGGAACATCCCTTTAGCCATACAGAAATCGTAATATGGGTTTTAGAGCACTGTTATCATGAAACAGATTCATTTCTTAAAAATTGCATTTCAAATATTTTAAATACTATCAAAAATATAGTAATCTTTAAACAAGTAACAATTACATTTTTTTTAAAAATGTAATCTGTACTGACGATAGTTTTTTATGTTTGTAATCTGATTACGTAATCACATTCTGTTCCTACCCAACCAGATGGGCTTTTCTTAAAGGAGACCTATTATGCTTTTTGTTTTTCTCCTTCCCTTCAGTGTGTTATATATCTTCTTGTGCATGTAAGAGATGTTCAAAGTTAAAAAGATCAGAGTCCACACCAACAGAAGCTCCTCTCTCCCACAGAAAACACAGCTCCTGAAACGCCTCAGTAGTCCCTGCCTTTAATTTGGTGACTTTGTGACATCACACTATGTCACTGTGTGAAACATTTGCGTAATTTACGCCTTTATTCACAGTACAACTTAAGCTAACCGGAAGCTGAAAATACGACAGAGCCATGGTGAGAGGTGGTGGCTCGGGCGTGTGTGAGCTGACCAATCAGGGCAGACTGGATATTCGGGAGGGCCTCATAGAGACAGGAGCTAAAACAGAGTGTTTTAGACAGCGGAGCAATAAAGAGCTGCAGCACTGGACACTGAGAAAACAGATTTTTGGGCACTAAAGCCTGTAAACCTGTTCTAGCAGTGACCCAAAATAAAATTACGATCCTGAAAATGAGCATAGTATGTCTCCTTTAAAACATTAAACTCAGATCAGTGCTCTTTAGCGGTATTTAGTGGTATTTCCACTGTGACTGTTGTGTTTTTTGGCCTCCTCTTCTTTTTTGGGAAGGAGTCTGCCAGTCTACGAAAACATCTCACGCTGTCTCTTATGAGTTTGATTTTTATTAACTTTCATAACCTAAAATAATATCAGGAGAACAATCCATATACAGGCATTGATTGGCATAGAAATGTGCAAACACAGTTAACTGTCAGCTGTTGCAAGCTCTGAACAGACACAGAGAAAGATGTCCACTTTGTATAGAGTTACAGAGGTGACGAAAATAGTAGATATAAATATACCTTGACTTCCACTTTTCACCAGCCTGGAGTGTTTTCTACTCTTGAATTCTGGGTGAGAAGTGTTTTTATACATCCTGGAAAAAAAGTTGTTTGGCACTGTGTCCAAAAATAACATGCAAAGAAGTTGTGTTTGTATCGAGCCCGAAAGTGTTTTTAAGGCAGTAAATGTATTTATAAAACGTCATGATACAGAGAAGGTTGTTTCATCGGTGAACAAAAGGCTGCTGATATAATTTACGGAAAGATTGCCGGGGGGGGAAGTCTTTTTTTTTTTTCATACAAAAATAAAATGGACAATCTGTGACGTGTGTGACAAACACTGAAACCTTTCACAGCACCCTCTCTGGAGTGAGAGCTTTCAATTCACACGTTTTAAAATAAACCATCAGAGAAGAAGAAGAAAAAAAAAAAATCTCAAAAATGACCCACCAAAAGTTTCCTGTCATCTTCACATCCCTCTATCAAGCGTTAACTTACCACATTAAACACGTCCGTCGCAAAAACCTGCCTGTTTCTGTCGCTGTCCCGTCCTGTGTCTGTCAGATCCAACCTTCTTTAAGTTCTGCTGCACCCACAAACAATCACATCACTCGTGTGAGCGTTCCTCTTCCCCAAACCTCATTTCCTTTGCTAAAAAAAAACACTAAACATACTGTTTGTAAGGCCCGGCCTTTTCCAATATCCATAAGCTACTCTACCTGACATTACTGAGACTGTATGATGCCCCGACTACAACCTGTAGATATCAGCACTGTGCTACACAAGCCCACATAATTAAGTCTGTCTCTCCTTTGTCAAAGCTACGGCGCTTTGAGTCATTCAGCCTCTTTTCTGTCCCGCTTCTACACAAAGTCGGTGCAGTGCTACGTATAGATACAGTATTAGTCTGTGTAATTCAAATGGCACCACTTGAACATGCATAGTAATTCTATGTTTCATTTTTTAAACATGTTTTTAAATCTTTACAGACATGAGAGGCACTTAAAAAGATGCAAAACAAAGTCAACAGTCGTACAGTTCACGAAACATGAGAGAGCGTTATTTATGAGCAGTCTTTCCTCGTGGTAAACACTTCAATCATTCCAGGTCCAGTTGATAAAATGAAGCATGGGGCAACAACTTGAATGGATTCTGTGATATAATGGATTGTGTCAGACTATAAAAACATATGAAATGTGCCGCTGCGCCGGCTCACTCTGCCCACCGACCCTTTAGTTCTGTATCTGCAGTTCAGTGATAGAGTCCCTCAGGTGGACAGGGGGTATATGGGCAGCTTTCAGGGTTTTTTTTGACATCGCAATCCTCCCTGTGGTGTCTACAGGTCGTCACTTTCCACCAGGCCGCCGGGCTGCAGCGGGCTGGAGTCGGGGAAGAAGGCTGCCTTCACGTCCAGCCCTCTCTCTGTCAGTGCGGCGTAGCGGCTGGTGGAGGGACGCACCTTCTTGGGCTTGGGGAGGTTGGGCTGCTGCCACTGAGCTGAAGACGAAGCAGAGCGGGAGTTTGATTAAAATCCATATGAGAAATGCTTGATTTAAAGGGGCACTGTGTATATTTGGAGAAGAAATTCAAACTCAGAATCTTAATATTTACAATATTAATGAGGTAATAATACAAGCTCAGAAATATTTATCTTTTCCACAACTGAATAAACAATCTGTTCTCAGAGGAAAATAAGGTCCCAGCGCACTGAAGCTAGAAGGGTGGCAGGGTCCGCCACATATAAACAAAGTAAAAAATGTTTTCATTTAAGGTCAGTTTGTTTATGCAGTTTATTTAGTTATGAAAACAAAGAGAGTTTGTTTATTTAGTTTGTTTGGGCATGAAAAAAAAAAAAATCAGTCAATGAAAAATGAAAATCTTTGTCTTATGAGTGTGTGCTGTAGAGTCGACACTCACCGTGGACGTCGAGGCGTGCAGTGCTGGAGACGATGCCTGCTTCATTCTTGGCTGACACTGTGTACCAGCCAGCATCTTCTTTCATGGCCGGCTGGATGATCATGCACAGGTAGCCACAGTTGTCCTGGTGCATGCTGGGAAAGAAAATTGAGACAAATTTAAAGATCCCCTTCACACGTTTAGAAAGAAAGTAACGCATACATGAGAAATCAGTTTTTTACGGGGATTTTAAAGTTAAAATCTAATGCAAATATTTTGAGGTTTGAAGTGAGGGATTCTGAAGCATTTTTGTTTACATAAGTGACACATTTTGTTTACCTGATTCTGTCTGTGTTGTGAGTGAAGGACTCATTCTCCCTCTTCCAGAAGATCTGTGGGTAGGGGACTCCTGCGACACGACACTCCAGTCTCACAGGATGACCCTCCGCCACAGTTGTGTTCTGCAGCTTCTCCACGAACGAAGGGGCCTTGTGCATCTCTTTAGCTGTGGGAAAAACAGCACATGACTGAGTGTTTTCTTGATCCAAACTCTATTGTGAACCAACATGTATCTTCTGCACGCTTGTGATGTAACGACTGCATGTTTGTGTTTACCTGCAACGATGAGCTCCAGGTTAAAGGAGTTCTGTCCGGCTCGGTTGCTGGCGATGCAGGTGTAGATGCCGGCGTCGCGGCTGGTGACGGGCTCGATGACCAATGAGTGCACGCCGTTTTCCCTCACCAGCATCTTGTGAGCGGAGTCGGGGCGGATGGTCTGTCCGTTCAGCTGCCAGATGAGGTCAGGGGTCGGCAGGCCGCTCACCTACAGGTGGGGAAACACACGTTAAAATCACTGAATGTGAGACCGCTTGTTCGCAGTGAAGTTTGGAGTAAATGAGTATATTAGCTGCATGTGTTCTGTGGGGGCGGGGAGTGTTTATTGGGAGTATGAAAACAGCAGTGTTTGGTTAATCTGTCTGTGTTGTGTTTGTCTGGAGGAGCCTGGTCGCCTTTTGTCATAGGAAATAAACTGCAGCGCGAGGAGAGCAGAGAAACCCGGCCCTCGTGGTAAATGTGCCACTGCGGGCATGCATACGTTTGGTATTACAGGGATCAACAGTATTCACTGATAACACAAAAAAAGAGCAGACTAAGCAGTGATAAATCCTTCTGGAAGCGGCCCAGTACACTTTTAGAAGTCGGGACTTTTTTAAGCATGGAAAGTTCCGAAAGCCACAAATGATCTGAAAATAAATATTTGCTGTAAATGTCCCTGACATTAAGGGCTCTGAAGGAATGGAGACACGAAGTTTATTTCTGACAAGCGTAAAAAAAGGCAGTCTTTTTATAGTGAGTTAATTGTGGGTCTGTTTCATTTTATGACATGAACCCATTTTCAAAGAGTTTTCTAGAAAGTGCTGCAGGCTGGAGGGAAGAGGCCAGGTGACGACGAAAAAGATGAAGGCGGAAAACGAGCCCGAGTGGTGTCAGGGGGAAAATGACTGTAGAAAACCTGATCCCACTTAATCCCTGAAAAATGACACCTCTGCATTCTCCCTGTCTGCTCTGAGCCATTCATAATGCCGAGGACGTGATCAAACATCTCTTCTCCGCTAGTTTTTTCATTCCCTGCAGAAACTGGAACGCACAGAAATGTTTCTTTGGCAGCGCAGACAAGGAGCCTCCCTGAAAGCAATACAGACGCTGGATTAAAGGGCGGTTCTGAAATGGCTTTCTCTATTACTATGATTAACATATTCTCTTTGGTGCGGGCATTTTCCTCTCCAGTCATGTCTCCGATATTTTCAACTGTCTCTCTTTTTCTTGTCTTTATCAAACAGCAGCACAGATCGGATGCTGTGTTCACCTGCAGGAGAGAAGAACAGGACCTTTCAGCGGAGGTTGGCTGTTTGCTAAACTATTCCGCTAATTTAGACCGTGATCCCATTCTGTTAAACTTGATGCGAGCAGATTCTGGCGTAGCTTGTCCACAAAAAAGGCCTTGAAACTGCGGTTGTGTATAAAAAAAGTCTTGTTCTCATTAAAGTTCATTGCTTGACATGCCACACCAGACCAAAAAACATGGTTTGTAATTTGTCTTTTCTCCTTTTAACTTTGAAAAATGTCCCTCGGTCAGCAGTACTGTCTCCAAAGACTTCTTCTACGAGTCTGTCAGCCCTAGAAGTTGCATGAAGCTAATCTTAAGCACTACAAAATGTTAACATCAGCAGTAAATCAGTGCCAGAAGTCCCCAAATGCTGATCATCAAATAACTGTTTAATATGAAAATTGTCTCAGCCACCATATAGCAGCACGCTGACCTTCCTCCCCCCTTTCATCACCCTGTACACTCGTGTTGGTACAGGTTGTGTTCTCAGTAATAAGAGGCGTGTATTTACCTTGCAGTCCATCCTGCACAGTCGGCCCTCCTGAACGATGAGGTCACCGGGCGCCTGCAGGAAGTGTGGGCGGAAGTGACGCTCCTGGATGTTATCGTTCTCATCGCCGCTGTCTCTAGACCTGGACCTGGGTCTGACAGAGAGACGCAAACACAGATTGTTTTTATTACTTTGGATTCATTTGTATTTCAAAAAGGTGGAATTTCAACGTAAACTTGTATTCATTTTCTTCACGAAAGACACATTTTGTGAGGGAATATCAACAAATCCCCGCTTTAAGAAGTATTTTGTTTGAGCAGAGCCTTACAGTTTACATTGGTTGAATGCAAAACTCTCACCAGAACACCTTTAATTTGTATATTGTAACGTCAAAACTGCTATTTCCTCACTATCAGTGAATAGTTTTAGAATATTTCTGAGTGATTCAGCTCAAGTTCTTACATATTGGCCCTTTAATATATTGTTATAATGAATATAATACTCTCAGTCCTGATAGAGAAACTTCTTTCCACCTTCATGGAACAACAGCAAAGCTGCCAGAGGGAGAAATCTAGTTCGGTCGACCAAAACTACCAGAAAAAGTGATTAAAACTGCCTGATCAAATTGACACTGTGCATGTGATAACAACGGTTTGTAGTTTCAGTAATTATCTACACAAAAATTGGCAAACAGGCATTTTAACTGCTTGAATCATACAGTATATCCCTTCTTTTATAGACATAATATGAACTTCTGGGGCCTTATTTCCTGTTCTGACATCCTTCCACTTGCTCTTTCTTGACCCATGGGAGTCTCCCTCAGCCCTTCACAGCAGGTCAGGACCCATAGATGTGACTAAAACAGCCCTAAAACAGTGACATCACCGCTGTGCCTGCATGTCAACCAGGGAGGCAGAAGAAAGCGAGTGGGAGACACGGATCGTTATCTCCACCTCTTCTCATGCAAAAACATCTCTGAGCTCAGGGAGTGTTCATCTAGATAACAGATTACAGGTGGGGGTTTTTTTATGCGCTGTAAGGAGAGTCTCTGATCTTGTGTGCCTTCTTTCACGATATCTGGGCTCGGATGAATGCATGAATGCACACCGTATATACAGGGTAGTTAGAGCGATGGAAAACAGAACAGAGCAAACAGGTTTTTTTTTCCTTCTCATTAGCACGGAGCATTTCTCTCCTGAACAGACGGCTTCACAAAGGAACAACTGTGAATCAGCTCTCAGCAAACATTTGCGTAAACAGCAGCATCTTGGAACATTTTATGTCAGAATAAGAAGTGCGAGTGAGCACAGACGTCTCGCAGATGGCGACCAGCCTGCTGCAACATATGCCAGCCAGTAAAAGACGGAGAGAGGTAATCCAGCGCTCACCTGCGCATGTGTCCGGGTGTCGAGCGTTGGCTGCGGCCTCGCTGGTTCACAGCCTGGACCATCATCCTGCCGGTGCAGCTCACCCTGCCCTGAGAGACAGAGAGAGAAAGAGAGGGAGAGGGAGCTTACGAGGTGTTGACACTTCACCACATCACTGGCAGCAGTCAGACCAGGAGGAGGAAATAAAATGTGAGTGTCAGAGCTGGAAAAAGCTGTTAGAAAGCCTGTAGCACGTGAACGTTTGACCCTCAGGAGGGCTTTAGTGATTTCCTGTCTCATTCAACGCCCTCTTCCTCTTCCGGCTGGAGACAGACGTGTGTGTGCTTTGTTATTCTTTTTAATGAAAAGGTGCAGAGAATTTACTATCATATTTTATCTTGTGCAGCCGTCTGCTCACCTCAGGGTTGCCTGCCATGATGGTGTAGTTGCCGTCATCATCCAGTGAGGCTGCGGCGGTGTGCAGGTAGCAGGTCCCGTCAGCGTCGCGGCTGATCCTGTAGTGCTCGCTCCTCTTGGAGATCTGCTTGCCGTCTTTGAACCAGTAGACCTGGGACACGCAACAAGACAGATCAAACAATAAGATATGATTTAATAGTTATTGATAAAAGAAGGAAGTATTTGCTTTAACTGTCTAAACTGTGAATGGAGCACATGAAATTTAACATTTTTTAGTTTGACACAAAAATGTGCTCTCATCTCTTCCCCTTTCCCTGCTATCTGTCTTCTTTTGCTTTATTTCATCAGTTCAATCTGAAGCCTGTCATCAGCATGTCATTATCATGGACAGAGCCAGACAGCCGGCTCATGCCGGTGTGTGTTCTTGCCAAGGGCCTCCCCTTATCACAACATGGAGCATATGTACAATATCTACACCCTCCATCATCAACATCACACATCAGCGACTCCCAAGCAAGGAAGCCGAATGCTTCAAAATCATCAACATTTATCTGATATTAATAATCTCATCCCAGGTGATGACATGCTCAGTACATGCTCCCACCTTTGGTTTGGGGTCTCCCATGACCTTGCAGGAGAAGGTGACCGGCATGCCCTCGAAGACTTTGTAGTGTTTGAGCTTCTGGTCGAAGGACGGTGCCACCCCCTTGGCAGCAGATTCTTCATCGTGCTGCACGTCGTCGTCTGATTCCTCCACTGGAGAACGCTCCAGACGGAATTCAATCTCGCTGATGAGGCGCTGCTCGAAGCTGGACACTTTGTACTCCTGCAAACCAGAGACAGAGAGGAGATTAACAGGAAGCCTAAAACAGACATACCGCATTAGGGTTTGTGTGATCACGTGGCAGAGGCAAAGCAGCATGCAGAAAGCTTTCAGTGGAACCGTGGTTGCCCTCTGTTACACCTTCATTAACCTGTCTGCATCGTCACCCAAACTACCAACTTTCTCCCAATTCTCTAATTCAGTCTGCCCAGATGAGCCACTCCTTC
Source organism: Sparus aurata (assembly GCF_900880675.1). Taxonomy (NCBI): domain Eukaryota; kingdom Metazoa; phylum Chordata; class Actinopteri; order Spariformes; family Sparidae; genus Sparus; species Sparus aurata. The sequence goes on from NC_044197.1 coordinate 7,546,363, forward strand.
CTCCCACCACCTCCATCAATCTCTCATCAGTGCAGCTCTGCTGAGGCAGAGGGAACATCTGCAGAGCTGCATGGTCTGATGACACATCGCACAGATAATGACAGGCCTCGGGTACAGCTGCAGAACCAGCACTTATCCTCCCAAACTCACTCCAGCAAGCACAGAAGTGGCCCATCCTGATCTGCTGAGGTGTTATCCTGCTGCAGCGTGTTCCTTTCTCAAATCTTACAACGTGATATTGAGTTTTCCTAATTGCTACTTAAATCTCAAATGTGGTAACATCAATGCATGCACTGCAGACCGAACAGACCGAGTGCATTCTGGCTGAAACTAACGTGCTCACTTGTGTTGCAATCAGGCTTGAACATGCTTCATTATCTGAATCGATTCAAACGACCTGCACTGAACAACAGTCTGTAAAAAAGTGTCAACATGCTCAATCAGCTCTCTTCTGTTGTGTTTACCAGACACACCTGCCTGTGAATGGACTACACAGTCAGTGTGGAGCCACAGGGCCTTTTGTGAGCCATGCGTTCCCTTATCAGCTAATTCCCAGGCTCCGCTCTGGTCAGAGTGAACAAGCCTATAGCGTGACTTTGTGTGCACGTCTACACACAGTGACATGTTGCAGAGTGAAGTGAAAAACCAGAAGGTGACAGAGAGAAATGAAGGTTTCAGCCACCTTTTGAGGGAAAGATTCTCTGTCAGATGACTTGTCTTCCTGTTGAGAGAAAAAGGGAGTTTTTTGTGTGTTTGTTGTTGCTGTGCATCATCACACAGGGAGGGAAACACAGTTATTCTGTGTGTGTGTGTGTGTGTGTGTGTGTGCACGCGCTCAATCTTACCTGCTCTCGAAACACATAATTTGCATTCAATGCTCAAGCATCAAAATACGACGTGATTATAGTTGTGCTCAGAGTCATGCAGTGCGACAGTACCACAACCAATCAGATCACTCCTCATGCCAACAGGCTACAATCACACTGGGGTGACACGGTGCCAACTCGATTTCATGTGTCAGTGTGGACACAACTTTGTTTGTTCTTGTGACGTTCTGCAGTGTGACTTCACTTAACTAATCAGTGTGTGCTCTCTGTTAATACAGACACTTTCACCTCTGACTACTGTCATCCTCTGCTGCATACAAAGATCTACTATGTAGCTTGAAATAACTTAACCAAATAAAACTGAAGCTCAAACTGAACGGGCAGTTCAAAACAATCTAGATGGATAATACAACTACAAGTAAGAGGAGAAATATGTATTTTTGATTTTGGGCTCAAATGTCCCTTTAAGGTTTAATCCTCATTACTGCGATGGAATATGTGGCCCAATTTTAAATGACAATAATCTAATTATTAATATAAGAATTCATACTTTCCTCAATAGGTGCAAACAAACCCTGAGAAAGGATAAACATATTTGACCATTTGCACAAACGACAAACACAAAAATGCCAGTTCATTCGTGAATGAACCACCAACACCTTGTGGAGGTGCTAGACTTCCACACAACTTTAGACTAATGACTACACAAGCCTTCAAACGGTGTTACTCCCCAGTATGTTTGCAGCAACATTGGTTTCCACCGGTTTGCATAAACAGAGCTTTTTATGGAGGGCTCTGGAGGACTTTATAGTGTTTATACACCGCTTTCATAACTCGCTCCTCGAGTGTTTACAGGGCCTGGAGCTGGGGGGTGTTCTCTAATTCAACGGTATATGAAGGAAAGCCAGCAGTCATGAGATAGGTATGACACCAGCAACGTATCAGAGGACTCAACAGAAAATAGAACTGAGATTGAGTGTTGTTTACATGCAACGGTGGGATTAAAAAACAAAGTAAACGCTGCTGGTGTGGACATGTTCGTCAAATGCTTCCGTGCCTGTATGATTTCAGGTGAGTGGGTATGCGTGTGGTTTCCCCTTCCAGGTGTATGGATCCTAAAAAACAGCCACCATACCTGTGTGACGGGCTCCTCCTCCGTCTCCTGTGAGTTTAAGACTGTGGCAGCGTTGTCAGCACCCAGCAGTCTGCGAGCCATCTTCTCCTCATAGGTTAACCTCTGGAAGCAGGGATTAATGCGGTCAGCGGGGTTAGTGTGTGAGTCGCAAGAAAACACACTTATACACACCATCAGCTAATGTATCAACACTTTGCGTTAATGAGGGATGGAGAAAACATTATGAATTTATTTAAGGGGGAACAACAGCCGGTTTAAATACACACTTATGGGAAGAAAAACTGTTATAACTGTGTTACTGAACACGCTCATAACTGCCTGCACACAGCTGTTTCAGTAGAGGAATAATCAAACACACACACACACACACACACCTGTTGACCATTGCTTATGCGCTCCTCTTTAAAGCGCAATTTTCTCTCCAAGTCCTGGATGACGGCGTCTTTGGATCCTTGGATGTCGGAGTCAGAAGGGGCCCGGGGCGTCCTGGTGACCGAGGACTTCCTGGGGAACGCTTTGCTGAAAGAAGCAAAAAAAACCAGGAACGTTTGTCAACATTAAAGTTGTGGCACTTTGCTCTGTGACGCACACATGTTATCTCAATATGCAACTCCCCTCGCCCCTCTTGCTCCTCTCTGGCTCTCTCACATCCCCTCTTATCTGGACGTGTCCGGCTATTGCATTCCACCGTGCGTCTTCTTATCTCTCACAACCGCAGCAGGAATGCCAGGGTGAGAGGGGGAGTGCAGGAGCGAGTGAGGGGCCGATGAAAAATGACTGGCAAAGTGTTGAAGGTGGAATGCCCTTGATGGAGGAAAAAAAAATAAACGCAATTTCTGCCTCTCGGACAGCCATCAGAGGAGGATTATCTCCACAACAAGAGATTTGTATCTGCTAACTCAATATGCAGAGGGCGGAATATAAAACCAGCGACCCCTCAGTCCATAGGAGCTGTATGAGAATTCATAGATCCTGACAGACAGTATATCATATAAGAAAACTACAATCATGTAATCTGAATGTCCTCTGAGATCCTTCTGTATATTTTCATGCCAGCTCTTGCACCTTGAGAATTCTTCGGGATCAACGTGTGTGGGTTTGTGTGTGTTTGAAAGGGCTCTGTAGTTAACGTTTCCCTGTAAACATGCTGTGTAAAAATGTAAGCATGTCATCTTCCATCTCGTAGACTTCCTGCCTCCAGTTGTCAGAAGGTTTATCTGACAGGTAGCTCAACTCGCCCTGTATGAAGACCACAAAAACCTTATGCAACCTGACAGAAACTCTCAAGAGACTGTAAGATACTTACATAGTCCCGTTGCCCTTCGGAAGGCCCAGAGCGTTGAAAATAGGACTTCCAGGTGATGAAGGGGTGGAGGGCAACACCGAGGACAGGAAGCTGGAGGCTGGAGATGGAGGGACGGAGGAGAACGGCGAGGACATATCCGAGTAGGCTGGAGATGAGGAGATGGGTGGAGGAGGAGGAGGCGGAGGGGGAGGGAAGTCTTGGGCTGGGCCTGATGGAGAGGACAGGTTGCTTGAGCTGAAGAAGGGTGGAGGTGGCGGCGGGAAAGAGGGAGAGCTTGGAGACTCCACGCTGCTGGACTTGGTAAAAGGGGGCACGGTGACCCTGCTGAAGGGCTTGTGAGAGGTGGGAGGAGACAGGGGCGAGGACAGGCTGGACCCGGAGGAGCCAGAGGACTGGGTGACGTAGCCCGCCCCGCCGGGGCTCTGAGCAGCAATGAACTGCTTGGGCCGGGCGTAGTTGAAGGTGCTGGCCTGCATGGTTGTGTTACTCTCCAGCTCCTGGAAGGAGGGAGGAGGGGGTAGAGGTGGAGACGGTGGAGAAGATGGAGGCACTTCCTGAGGTGGTTGCTGAGGTGGAGGTGGGACTTCCTGGTTCTGCTGTTCCTGCTGCTGCCAGTTGGCTGCTTCCTGCTGCTCCAACAGAATCTGGTCTTGCAGCTGCTTCAGCTGGGACGCGTTCCTGTGAAGCAGAGGGACGATCATCATCAGTGACAGGTATCAGAAACTAAAAATGTTTTTTGTCTCTTCAGCAATTTTCATTCTTCACCAGTAACGTAAATGACTCTGATGCTGCCTAAAATGCTGGAATAGGTGGAGGAGAGTACATGAGTCTACGCACCGATCTGATACCACAGAATGAAGTCATTAGAAACAGGACCTGGTTACTTCCCAGCAGTGTTCTGAACACCTGTATGCAATTTTAACTGCACAAACAGCCAATATCCCGAAACAGCAAGTGACTTGTGTAACTTCAAGTATATCTGTAACATAACATCCAAACAGTGCTCGTAGTATACAACTGTTAAATAATAATAATATTGTACGGGCATGGGACAATATAGAAACTGCATCTCATGATTATCCTGGTAAGAAAAAATACATATATAATAAAAAAGGAAAATAAATAAAGTGTTCATAAATCATAAGGTCCCCCTGCATAAATAAAGGATAAGTACATGCTGGACACCTCATGTCCTTCTCCTTCTTTAGTTTGGAATCCAAAGTATTTTCACTCATCAAATTTGGCTTTCTGTTTGTTTTTTGTTTAGGACACAGCACCATGGTGATGATCTTAGGATTTTGCATTCATTATAGGACAGCCCTTTAATGAGCAAGACAACTTTTTCCAACTCCCTCATGTGACGAATTGTCTAGATTTATCCTGATTCTTTATGATTCCGATCATGGGAAAGCTCCTTAATCCTGAGTGTTTTTATCATAATCCATAATAAAATCTTATATCCTCCCTTTTGTTTAATGTATGTACAGTATATTTTCTTTTAAATTAAATGGTTTTGGATCAGTACTCTGTATTGTGTACGCAAAAATTCAGTTATCAGAATCTTTATCAGGAAGGAGAAAATGGTTCGGGAACATCTCTATTCTTGATGGGGGAGGGGATGACTGTAACAAAGTAACACACTTGTTAAAATGTTACATATTCACACAGCTGTTTTCACTTTATGCATGACACCATCGCCTGCTCTCAATCCGACTGTAGTCAGAACAACTGGCAGAAATCTTCAGTGCCAGATGTGAGCATAATCGATGAAGAGTTAAAATGGCAATCAAAGTGTTGGGATGGCCTACACATCGAATCGTGAACACGTTTATTAAAAAGCACACAAAGGATTCTGAGAATGACATCAGCACGTGGTCGTGAGTCTGACGGTTTTCAACAGGAACTGAGCTGTTTTTCTCTGGTCTGAAGGCGACAGCTTGTCAGGCAGAGCAGTTTTATGTAGACAAATTGTGTTCTGAGAAGGAAACCACTGCACCAGCAGCAGGGACTGATATGTTATCAGCCTCCAGCCTTTAACAAAGAGTTCTTAAAAAGCCAGCCTGTTGACAATACAGCAAGTATGGTAAAGGAATGAGGAGATAAGTGTAGTAGCGAGAAAATCGGCCCAGTTTTAACGGACTGGTGCGGCGCTCAGATGAGAACCAGGACCAGGGAATCACACGGCTGAGGTGTGGCTCTGAATGGCACTGTGATGAAAGAAAAACAGAAATGCAACGTTGCCTTGTCATTTTGCCAGGGATGGGTCCTGATGATGAAGTATTGTGTTTTTTCACAGAGGTGTGGTTGTTGATTCATTGTGTTGTGGGAAAAAGAGAATTTTTTAGAATTCTGTAGCGTCATCAGCTTCAAACCTAAACTTTTCACTTCCTTGTAGAATAACTGACATGAGCTCAACGTGCACCAGGAGGGTTTTTAAAGAACACTAACTTTGAAAAACCACAAGTGAACTCTCAGAAGTTCTCCTTCAGGACCAGGAGGGATTTGGGAAAGGTTGGAGTTTCAAACCTTTAGAGTATACAGCTATGTGTGTGAGACTGATGAGTTCTTCATAGGCAGCCTGTTCAGAATATACTGTGCATCCCAGCGGTGCATGTTGTCAGGGGTCCACCAGGACCGCGTTCACGTGCCCAAATCGTTTCCAGATGTTGAATAATCAGTGGAGCATTTCGACTATTTTTCATCTGTGAGAATGCAGAGAGAGCCCCCCACCTCTTCACTCTCCGCTGGTATACATTTGCAACAACACGAGTGGATATTTCACAAAAGTGACAGTTGTAGCATCGCGTAACAAATCTGCTACACGCTCCAACAGCAACATGACTGATTAGTCTGTCCTAGCTGGCTATTTTGGTCATATGCTCTCCTCCAGAGAGGACTTCACATGCCCAAATAAATAGTCGTTAATTCAAAAGCCTCCATTGCGATCATTCCAGCACATCACAACCTGGTTCTCCCCTTCACTGACCGCGAGAGCACAAGATCGATTCAACGTGTCCCCTCCTCCCTGTATACATTTTCTTCTTTACATTCTCCAAACATCTCCTGTTCGGCCCTCCACCAAAAGAGTGCATTTACAGGAATAGTTTGGCAGCTCGTGAGGCTCGCGGGGCTCTGCAGCGGTTTGATTCCTTTTTTGGCTGTGTTCTTGGAGCGTTGGGGAGAAGCACCCTGCCCGTCTGCTCCAGCAGAGAGGAAACACACTTCATTTCCTCGCAGCCTCATCCCTCTGAAGCCCGACACACGGCTTTACTGCCTCAGCATGAGGGGACCTCAAGACCTTCACAGCGTTCACCTATGTTTTTGACAGAAGAGATAAGCCTTGCAGCAAGAAAAACACCTCTGTTGGACTGTTAAGTTTTTGACAGGGGGATATGTATATAAATGTGTAGAGGAGGAGGCAGAGGGGATGTTATCTAGCTGTAACTGACATCACCCCCTTTGCCTTAAAAGGTGCTTTCTATATAAAGCAGCTACGGCTAAACAAGCACCTTTATTCATTACAATGCCAAACTGCTGTGTGGCCATCTTTCATTGTATCATAACATACTCTCTCGCTCTCTCTCTCTCAGTTTGGTCAAGAATCTGTCGTCCATCTGCGTTAAAATTAACTTTATTCAAAAGGTTTTTAATTTTGTGAGATTAGTTTTGCCTCTTGTTTAGCCATATGGCATGCCTCATGATAAAATGAAAAGGTCAGCTTGTATAATTTGCAGCTGCATGAACAGTTTTATGGCCCACTTGAGCATTTACATCAAGGAAAGGACGGAGGGTCATCCAGACTGTGTGACCCTGCAGCCTCCAGCTCCATCCTCCAGACCGCCACAACCACAAAGTGCAGGACGAGGCCGCTGTACTCGCACCGTGTCCTGCCGTTTCATCCCAGCTGTGCCCTGCTGTAAAACCTGACCTGCACCTCGTGTAAACCATTATAAGGCATCTACAAACGGCCCCAGAAGCAGAACAGACCTCCATCTCTCTCCCTCTCTTATTCTTTGTCTGAATTAGGAGGGAAGTGTTCCTCTGTGGCCATGCCAACGGCTCTGTGTTTTGCTGTTCTAGTCCGGGCCAACTGGCTCTGGCTGCTGAAGGGAAAATGCTCCAGCTCTGTCTGTCATTCTGCAACACACAGTTACTCTTATGTCTCTCTTTCTTCGCCCTGATTTTGGTGGTATAAATAGCCGGAGCAGTTTTGTCTTCTTTTTCATCCTGAGAAGTACTTTCCTTGGGCTGAATCCTGTCTGTAAATTCTTTAATGAGGTAAAAAGGGATCTGGTCTGGAGTAACATTGTCTCTCCAGTTTCTACATGAAAAAGCTTAATAAACAGGTCCAGGAACAGCTGAACAGTAACTTAATTGAAAGTGTGTTTTACAGCCCAATGATGTATCAGAGGCGTGCCAGACACAGTGAGTCTTCACCAGCAGCATCTTGCTTTAATAAAAGTAGACCTCAACATCTTGAATGGCCGTGTTTACTCTGTGCCGCTTGGTTTGTGCTTCCTGAACAATAACGACCCGGGCTGCGTGAGAAACTCATCCACTGTTCCACAGCGGAGCATGCTGAGAGCTATCCGCACATTTTTCTGTAGCTCATCTCCTCTGAAGAGACGGAGCCGCTTTATTAGACTCAGCCAGCTGATGACAAGAAGCACACCGGGGAGGGAGAACAGGAAGTAGCCCAGTGTACATGGACAGTAATGAGGGGCTTCCTTCTGTAAACAACAACATGAGGGGAACTAAGGACGTGCCTTTTCTTTTGAAGGCTCTGGAGGTGTTAGAAACAGAAAAAAAGGGAGGGTAGAAGATGCATAAAACAAGGTATCCTCAAGGCTGTGCTGCAAGAGGAACAAGGGAAAAGCTTCAGTGGGTGTTCTTGCTACTTTCAGGCAATTAAAGGCCCATTGTGAGTTTGCATTACACTTCTGTGTGTTTGTTACTGCAAACACCTGTGACTTAGTAACAGTGTGACCTTGCCATTTGTAAATGATTTATATTTGAATTGTCAAATTGAGCTCCAGTATCACACCTAAAAGACAAACACAGCTTTTGGAGCCCTGCCACACACACACACACACACACCAACCTTATACCAAGTCTTCACTTTTATAATTCAATGATTCATATCATGGGGACTTGTGTTTTGTCCCGTAAGGAAAACAGGTCCCCGCAATGTGAGTGTATAAACAGATTCAAGTCCCCACATGTTAGTAATACACACACGCACACACATACACACACCCTTACCAAAACTTAACATTACCCCAACTTTATACAATGTCTTCATCCTAATATGTTATCATTTGAATTACGGGAACTTGTTTGTTTGGTCCCCAAAAGGAAAATGGGTCCCTATGACGTCAGTGTACAAACAGCTTTATGTCCCCTCAACATGATTAATACGCATCTGTGGAGTTCATGACAGAAGCAAAATTAAATAACCAGAACTGTGATTTACACACCTTTCCAGTGAACACCTGTTTCCTGATTTGCATTTATGATCGAGTGTTGCATCATCACAACAGCTCGTCAACACCAGCTTGTCTGACACCCCTGAGCAACAACACACATCAATCTGACACAGTGACTGAGCTGACGTCTTAATGACTGTCAGACTGGCAGACTTTGAGTAAGACTTGCTTTTTCAACTGAAAGACAAGTTTCTGCTGAATTAGGTATGGTCTGATTGATGTGGGGAAATGGATTTTCTGTCATTCCTCATTGGAAATGTGTCACATTGGGAATTACCCGACTTTACCGAGAAGAATGAGACGCTTAGTGAGTCAGAATTGAACCATTACAAGGATTAAGTTACACAAAATCATCAAGATTGTACATGTAGGAGTTGAAATGTAAAATCTTAATGCAGTGTGTGTCTCTATTTGTTTCTCCCCCTCTCTCATACGCATCACTCTCCCTCCTCCCTCCTCCTCTCCCACTCCACTCTCATAAGAGAACCGTGGACTTGGGAAGAAGTCCGCTCCAAGTTTCCAAGAACATTTCTCTATAATCTCAGAGGTTGTCTGACCCCCCAAAAACTAGGCTGCTGCACACATGATATTCCATATGTCACACACACGAAAAAGTGTTTAATTCTCCCTCTGCAGCTTCCATTCATTCACTTCTCCGCCCGTCAGCTGACATGCTCTCTCTCTCTCTCAGTCTTTGTTCTCTCTTGCTGTCCTTAACTTATTTTCAACCCCTCTCCTCTCCGGGTACCCCAGCCCCCCTTTTCCCCACCACTCCTCCTCATTCTCTTTGGCTCTAATTGCGCACACACCACATAAAACAGAACCAGACTGTTTTCCTTCCCCCCCCCCCCCTTCTCTTTAAAACGTAGCACAGAGCGTTTTTCTTATTCCAGCCACGCCAACAGCTCACGGCTGCTCCGTTCACCCACTTTCTCCCTCCCTGCCCTACTTTCTTTCTTTTCTCCTTCTATTATTTCCCCCATTTGCTCTCTATCTGGGCTCGCATTTCATATCCAAGTGTAGGTGAAGAGGGCTCTCTTCAATCAGCGAGGCCTCCTTCTCTCTATCCATCCATCCCTCCCTCTTCTCCCCACTCCTCCGCCTTTCTGCTCTCTCTGTCCAAGTGAGACGAAGAGTGTTTTTTTTTTTTTCTTTCTCTATAGCAAGAATGCTGAAGACATTCTTCCCTGGATTGGAAAGACATTGCCATCAAATGGGATTAGCAGCAGGAGTGGAGGGAGAGGAGGAGGAGGAAGGAAGAGAGCAAAGAGTTGGCTCATAAGGGATCAACCAGTGAGAGAGTTCGAGTCGAGTGAGACACAAGCTTTCAAACCTAACAGACTCTATTGTGTTAACTAATCCATCCGACTCCACCGAGGAGCTCTGCAAACAAACGCACCTCACCGCATAAACAGCAGATGCAAAACTAGAAAGAAAGCTGCAGACTTGAGTCACTCGCTGTGACTGATGCCGCTCCTCTTCTCTTTCTCCCCACAGACTGACCTCACTACCTTTCCTGAGCCTCCAGCAAATGAATGGGTATCACAGTCAGCCTCTCTGTGCTCCCAGAAAACCACACACACCCATTCTGAAAACATATGATTTAAACATTAACATGCTGAGACCAGGAGCACATGAAGGAAAATAGTCCTTAATCTACCGCAATCATCTTTCTTCTTCTACTATATTCAAATTTAGTGACAAAGTTTTTGACTCCGGTGCTTTTTTTAATAAAATAAATAAATAAATAAATAGAATAAATAAATAAAAGTACCCTAAAGTTTCAAAAAGTTTCCTCTCTGAGAGTTAAAGGTGAAAAAGTTAAAGAGAAGCATTATGTTTATTGTTTATCCATCTGTCCCGCTGAAGTTTGATTACTTTAAAAGAATTATCAATGTACACCAAAAAAGTTTTACCTTCAGTGTTGTGGTCTTGCTGTGAAGCAGCTGATATTTCCCTGCAGGAGAGTTAACTTTGTTGCACTGCTGTCCTGCCAGGTGTGAGGAGCATATATAGAGCACGGAGCAGCCAGACGGTGACAGACCCAGTCGCTCTCTCTCTCTATGCATGAGTCAGTCTGTCTGTTAGCTCCTCCTCTTCACAATAAAAGCCTCCAGCCTGCCTCAGAAAAAAAACTCCTTTCAGAATAAAAGCTCAGCCATATACTGTACTGTGGTACTGCTGACTGAGGAACTTCCCTTTAGGAGTCGGGGAACAAAAGTAACTGCTGCTTTTGGAGTCGTAGTAAAGAAAGTGACTGTATAGAAAAGCAGAATGACAATCTATCCGACTGTTTTTAGTCGTCCTATTGTGTCCAAACTTATCTTGTTTCCTGAATGACTAAAGACTACAGAGACAGGATGATTGAGGAGAGAGAAAGATAGTTTTAGGGAAATTAATCATCTGAACAATTCTTTCAGTTTCAGGTTACACAGATAAAATGTGTCAATTGTAATGTAACTTTTGAAACAACGCCCTCTCTGGAAATAAACTCCACATTCTTTTTTTCTCTTCATACCCACACAGAAACTTTATCCATGCAGAGCCACAGTGACTATTATCTAAATGCCGAACATGTGGAACATAACAGTTTTATGTAACACACGTACTTTATTGGCCCTCTGGAACAATTTGTGTGCCACTGTGTGTGCAAACACTTGCCGTCACAACCGTCCAGATCTGGTTTCATTCACTGAAATATGTCCGCAAATATTCAGTTTCTCAATAAAAGAATTTTCTCCCTCATTTTTGTGGGATGAGACTAAACCTTTATGGGAATTCATCATTTCTATTTTTGTATGTAATGCCTCTATTTTTAGAGCCGGTGTGCGTTTTCCAGGCTGCTCATGAGTCACAGCGTGTTGATGGAAGGGGAGGCCAGGGATCCGGTCCAGTGTGGTCCTGTGTGTAAGTGTGTATGCACAGCAATTGTCTGTTTTTTTGAGGAAAGCTCAGAGAGCCATTAGAGGAGGGTCTTGCTCTGTCTAGAGGAGCGAGTCACTCCCCTGTGTGCTGACTCATTGACACTTGGAGGCGAGTCTGAGTGAATCTTCTCTTGGTGACAGCAGTGTCATGAGATTAGTGTGTGTATACGTTGTTACACCCTCTAATTTACATCCACAAGTGGAAGTGGTGCGTTGGTCTGACTTTGCGAAGGGAGATAAAGTCTATACCACACGAGCCACCACACACCCACACAGCCGGGGTCAGGATTTAATCAGAGGATGATTGACTTCATCCGGAAACAATCTGATTCTCCGAGTGCGTGTGTGTATGTGCGGCGATGTGTATTTATCCGTGTCTTTCTCTGTGTTTAACATACCAGGGTGTTCTTTCCTGGGAAACACAGTCTGCTCTCTATGAGGGGATCACTGAGGCCTGTTAGTTTCCATGCTGTCAACTCTCAAGCATACACCCTGGTCTCTCACTCCCCACGTCTTTTAATCGCTCCCTCTGCTCACCCCTCGTTCTCCCAGCCCCCGGTCTGTGTTGTGAAGGTCAGCTTCGACAACTCTCTTCCTTATTTGGAAAGTTTCTCCATTCCATGCAGGTCATTCTAGCCAGACCGACCAATCCAGTGGTTAGTTGGTGCCGTGTCTCAGCCAATCCTGTGTCTCCCATGTCCTTTTAAGGACTGCCCATCTCTGACTCTGGAGGTTCATGTGAAATTATCTGCTTTTCCTACTCACAACATTTTGCTTTTTTAGTTCTCGCTCTGGCAACAACTTACTTTCTGTTTCGGCCTGTTTTTCCTTTTGCTGGTTAATCAAAAACCTCTCTGGCCTGTGTTCAATGAAGTGAAGGTATCCACTGACTAATCCGCAGTCAGTGTTTTCCCTCCATTTTTAATGAGATGTTTGATGATGATGAACCACAAGCATAGCTCTCAGTGTGCAGCCAGCCATATGTTGTGGTTCTTTAACATGCATGTTTCCCGCTTTCCATAAAACCACAAGCAACACCTCGACAAGAAAGTGATTGTTAATACTTCATTAAAGAGTTCATGACTTGCACCTCGTAAACACAAACACACTGCTGAGAGGAAGCTCTGAGTCACAGCGCAGATATGCGACAAATCCTGGCAGCGGGAGCTCCTTGCTCAGCAATGCAGCACAGGAAGAGTATAGATTCTGCTTTAAATGTACTACAACAAGCTTGATATAAATTCAAGTCTGGTATAATAAACAAGTACTGACAGGAACAGACAAAAAGAGACAATCAGCTGCTGCATCCTAATACTGTAAACACAAGTTATGTGTGTGTGACAGTAGGAGACGGATGAGGACTGTTGGCAAAGAGCGGTTTGTTTCTTTCAGTTTGGACGCTGTTGCCCTGACAACAGCTTCACTGGGGTTAAAGTGGTTTGGAGCTACTGCAGAAATCATTTAATCTCAGTGGTATGGTAATTATGTCAGCGGACAGGGATTGGAGGGTATAAGGTCAAGCTTCATGCAATACAGGCCACATTAAAGTGGATTAGGCCATTCCTCATCTTTATCACTGCATTGTGTAAGTATGCAGGGCCGGGAAACATTACAGTTAGTGAGGGATACACATGGTGTCACTTACGCACTGTTGTTCTAAACTCCTGTGTGTTTGGGAGCCTGTGATTGGGTAAGTTAGAGGTGGCAATAATTAAATATTATAGCATTTCAACTTTTGGTGGATCTGTATTTTAATATGATCGTATCATACTAAACTTTTGTAAATTGAGATTAAAACATGTTTGGGTTAAAATAAACCCTCCAACATTTAAACACATGGTAGTCGATGGGTAAAGGATTTTACACAATGGAAAGAATAACTTGGCCTGGCGAGAAGTGATTGGCGAGGCAAAGAGCATGACACACTCGGGAAACTTTAATGTTTCATCAGTTCAGAATTTAAACAGTTTTCTGATGATATGTTGGGAAACTGCAGCTGCTAATGTTTTATGATTTTATATGTACAATTTGGTGTGTATTTTACTTTGATCGGTGCAACTAAGCATTTCTAATCAAGTCCTGTTTTGAGGTACTAGATTATTTCCATTTTCTGCTACTTTATACTTTTATATTGTTACTTTTTCAGATTGCATGTTTTCATACCCTTGCTGTCCAATGAAAACCATGGATCTTCAAATGTGTTCATTATGAATATCTGTGATAAACATATTTTGGGTTCCTGTTAAGTAAGAAAATAACATATCATAACAGAATTTGTGTTTTTTTTAACTTGGCCTAATAAACATGAACAATGAACAATCACACGATTTTCATCAGATATAAAACACAACAGTGGACAAAGTTAATTTCATTGGACCTCAATTAGATTATACTTTATACACTGACATATTTTATTATCACAAAAAAATAGTCATATTAATAAGATTATAATGCTGCAGCAGTAAATCCCAGGCATCTTGTGTGTTTATGTATTGTTCCTTGGATCAACCTAAGAGGGTCAGACAACATCTTTGCTCCTGACAGTAGCCTCTGATCTATTGGGAAGTGAGTTGTTACACACTTTCTGCTGTGTAATTCTCTAAGAGTCTCAGAGTCTGAAACTTTCCACTTCCTCCTTTAACACAAACAGAACAGTCGGACGTCCACTTTCCTTCCCAAGACTACTTTTGCTTTGGCTGCACTTAAAACATCAAGTCAAAAATCTCCAGTGGATCCTAAGCTTGTTTAAATTCTCATACGCAATTTATGTCTGGCTTTATGCTACTAACCAGATTACCTTGTCAGTAATTATGATCTCTTTAACATTTAAAAAGCAAAATCTTGAAACTGAATCAGTGCAGATGCTTTGCAAAAACATGAAACATTTCAATAGGGAAAAAACTAAATTGAGGTCCTGTTGAGTGCCGATGTGCGTCTGTTTTTCATCATCTCTAATCTTAGCATACTGAGTAAAAATGAACATATGTTGAGTTACATAAAAATAAAATCCACAGACATGTTACGAGTGAGAGGTCACACATAAATTGCACTCTGTGGAATGAAATCCGTGCAAGAGAACAATTTGGACTGTCAAAGTTGATTCCTGGTCTTATGAAAGAGAGATTAAGCTGTGGAATGGGTTGAGGATAATTGCTGCCTCTGCTACTTGTACTTGAGTGTGACGCTCACCCAGACATTATCCAAATCTATAATATGATGCTTTGCCCCTATTATCACAGTCAATATCACGGTGGTCACACCTTTGTCGTGTTGCACTGGTTTGACACTTTAGTCCTCTCCTCTGTCTCGTAGTCTTGAAACAGTTGCTTACGAACTTGCCTTCATGTTTCACTGCATCAAAAGTACACTTTTCGACAAACTTCTGGTGTATAGGTGATTTAACAACATAATGAAAACATCACGTCAACAGCAAAGTTACTATACAAAAACTGGGATATTCAAAATGTGAAAACACAACAGCACATGCACGTGTTCTCCTCTTGTACTAGCAGGGATGTGTCATTAAGAAATGCATAACGTTCCTGTGAAATCTCACACTAGGCCAACATGCACCTTTATCAATGTAGGAAAGCTGACACCAGACACACGCAGCACTGACACCTCATCCATCAACACAGACTCACAAACATGTGCAGGAGCACAGATTTACAGGCTCCATGTGTTGTCAGTCTATCATGATGTGGCTTTACGGACGGTCACGTGTGAGCAGTTGAACCCTAAAGAGCCATGAACAGAAGGGAGCTGTGTTGTTGAATCAGGGAAACCGTTTCTCTGTCCAACATACATGATGACCTCATGTTGAGATGCAAAGTCTCATCCAGTTGAATAATGGCTCATCTCATAGTGTGTTTTATGTTCCTAAACCCTGGCAGCTCTTTATCTAGGCCCCTCTTTACAGCAGCAAGCTCAGTTTATCTTCCAGACCGTCTCACAGAATCAAATAGGCTTGAATTCCAAGATAACCTTCAGCTGCCTTACATAACACATATATGCTAAACAGTATACTAGGCAAGATTTGTCTTTCTGTTTTAAAACAAACCATTCGAAGTCACAGAGCCAGAGAGTCGATTAAGAGAGGGTGTAAAAAACATTATATTCTTTCCTGGCGGTTACGTTCTAAAGCACAAATAAACACACTTGTGCATAAGAATCCTGATTTTGTGTTTATGCAGCAGAAGTGTAGCTTCACCCTTTCTGCTGCTTTTCCCCTCTGCTCTGCTTGTGTGTGTGTGCGTGCAGCTCATCCCAGCCCTCTGTCAAACAGGCACACAAATCTGCAGCACTTTACACATCCACAAGAGACTCGCTATGCTATGTAGCAATCTTATCGGCTGACGGCTCCACACCACTGGCCCCCAAAAGCCCGGAACACAGCAAAATACTAAGAAAATACAGGCAGAGAACCAGGTCTCTGTTGGTATAGACACCACCACATGCTTATTTGTGGGTCACACTTACTGATGACAGAGAGGTTTTTCTTTTATTTCAGTCTAAACATTTTTTTGTGGGGGAAATCCTGCACAGTACAACTTTAAAGTAATAGGTATTGTAAGCAAAAGGTTTTGCTTTGTATGCTTAATTGTCTGAGTAGTTTATGACAGGGCACCAAAAATACTGGCAAACGCATGATGTCACTTGTTAATTTTATCCTTCTTATAGTCGTCTGGACATAACACAGCCATCAAATTTACCAACTTATTCAAGTAACCAAATATTATTTGTTTTTATGTGCAGAATTACCCCTGAGGAGCATTCAGTGAGACATTGCTGCCAGTTTTCAGTCCATCTGTTCTCTCCACTCTGGTAAATATCTGCTTTTTTTCCCCAAACCTTGGGGCCAATCTGAGCCTCTCCCCTGAGAATTTCCTTTGATTCTTATCCTGACGTCTGACATCAACGCTGGGCATCAAATCCAAATACCTACTGACCCTGCTCTCTCTTCCTCCAGCACAGAAAAAACACAGTAGGTCTGTTATTACAGCTCAGGTCTCCTGCATTCCCTGCTGCCTGCCAAGTCATACAACGACTTCCTCCATCTCGTCAGTGCAGTGTTATTGAAGCAAAAATCATCCCTCACACAGGCTTCCAGCATGTTATTCCTATGATTTAGAACCATTTATTCTAGATTTGTGAACATGGACAAATCTCTCCAACAGCTACAAACACGGGTGCTAAGATTGCAATGTTACTTAATGTAGCAATCCTTTATAAATAACAACGGGTGCTGTGAAAACCAAGAATATTTTTTGTGGATATCCACATATGAGAAACATTTACTTGGGCGTAAAAGCTTAAATTCACAGAAATCCAGACTACAAATAATTCTCATTAAGTATGAGTATCTAATCCATATTGATCCCGCTGCTTTTATATGAACTGCAGTAAAACAATTAAGCCATTTCACAATATTGCTTTTTTCCAAGAATACACATCAGAAGGGTCATAGTTTCCACTCTCTCTATTGAATTTATAGCATTTTTAACAGAGTGGTTTGTTAAAAAGTTGCAATGCTTATTAAAATGAACTCCACTAAATTGAAAATAAAGCAATCAAAGTATCAAAAGAAGAACACTTTCAAAGGCTGTAGGCTTAGCTGTACTCTGTATATGTTTCAGCGGCATGAGGCTCACAGTGAAGACACAAAACATGAGTCTGTGCGGGACGTGCAACATGACAATCAGGATACGATGAACTCAGTGATAAGCTCGAGGGTTTTAGGTCAAGGGTGCTAATTCTGTTCCTACATGTTACCTGAGGAAACAGAGTGCAGTCTGACACAAACCTGACCTTTGGTTAATGGCAGGGCTACTGGTTTTTACTGTGTAATTACAGAGTTTAAAAGGGGAGAGGGCAGGATGGGGATGGCTGATGCTTTCTAACTTGTTCACTGCTGAGGGCTGATTGATTCTAGCAGTGAATCCATGTTGTCATTGCGAATAAATGCAGCGTGAAGAAGCTTTATTGCCTAATTCGACTAACTGATGAAGTCTGATCTAGGGACAAAAGTCAGTAAATCTATCATAAATTGGTAAATTAAACAATGAAAACAAAATACATAGTTTGATGAAATCAGAAATCAGGTTCATTGACGAGTAATTGTTTGTAAATGTTCTGTTATATTTACTCACGATTGCATAAAATAAAGATTTCGCAGGGTTTGAAAATTGTTGGAAAAAAATGTGGGATAGTACAAATGTATATACAGTACAGGTGAGTACACAACTCAACTAAATATAACTGGTCTGGTCATTTTAAGACATTTCAATTCAGAAATGTTACATATTTCATTTTCAATTTCTTGTAAAATTTAAAATGAACTTTTATTGTAAGATTTGCCTCAAAAGTACAATACAAAACTAAAACCTCAATGGCGAGTTGGCTCTATTCAAAACTGGAAGGCAGGACATTATGTTTCATCTAGGCAGTTTCTCCAGTCAGCCCCAGTAAGCACACCACATCTGTTCATCCAGGGTTTGCAAATTCTACCCCAACAATAATGCATGATCCATTTACAGTAAACGAACAGCTGATTCCACTTAATTCTTGTCTAAACGTTACCTCTGATTCATCATCATACACACTGTTGTAATGTAAAGTAATTTATCAGGATTGCCGTGTGCCTTGATTTCTACCATCTGCCACTGTCTGTGTTTGCTTCCATGACAGCTTGATTAACGAGGCTACATGTGGCGCCACTCAGATCACATCCAGAGCATCAGCCAAAACCAAATATTTACCTGTAATTTTCTGTCTCCTCCTCTATATTCTCAGCTCTGGAAGCACAGAATTAACAAGTCATAACAATTCCGTCAACAAATGTGCAATACTGTAGCATCCATGAGCAGGAATCAAATCCAGTACACACATGCAAGTGGGAATGGACTGTGCAACGCAAGAAGCAAGCTTTACTGCACTGTAACCAAACTCTGATCTAAACGCAGCCTGTCATAACGCACAGCAACACTTTTAACCATCTGCATTGGATGGGATACACTGCTCGCTTTGTTCACTACTGTGATGGTTATAATATTGGCAACATCTACATCTGAGTACATTTTGTCAGACTATGAGGGAAACTATTGTAAGTGTAAAATAAAAAAGTGCAAAGAGAGGAATAAGAGCTACTGAGGCACAGTGGTACTTTGAGCTAAAAGCTATCATCAGCGATGCTAGCATGTTGATGTTTAGCACATATAATGTTTACCTTTTTAGTTTTGCAGGGTAGCATACTAATGTTTGGGAATTAGCACTGAGACTGATGGAAATATTTTTAGTTTTGCTAACAAGTACTGGATGAGCAGAAAATTGACCTGATGGCAGCACGAGATGAAAGGTCAGGGGATCAAAGTCTTTACAATTCATCCATCTATGAATAAGAAACTAATAATCGACTACTCGCACTACGGTAAAAGTCAGGAAATCATAACAGTTATAATAATATATTATAGGTCATCATGAGGGAAATATGAGTATATGAAGCAACTTGGCATTGCAATCAATTCAATATTGCTTAACATGTTATACTGTGACCCACAAATGTCAACTTCATGGTGTTGCCAGAAGAAAAATCATGGGATCATCAGAGTCAATAGGAGTGATCCTCTGGGAGTCAATCTGCGCTCTACACTGAATAGTTGTGATAATTGATATGTTAAAAAGTACTTTAAAGAAAAAGAAATGCATCAGCAGATAATATTAAGTCCATGCACAAAAGGCTTGTCCACGGCAGACATCTCAAAACACAGGACCATTGAAGATAAAATCATTCAATGCCCAACTCGCCTCTGATAACGGTGACATCCTACCTGGTCCCTATAGAGCTCACAGAAAGGTGCTCAGGAAAAAAACACAATGGCTCTGTCCTGGGCTGGGCATGCAGTCCGAGGTCAGACAGAAACAATAGGAGCCATCCAGCAAAAGCCACATAGATCTGTTTACAGCCACAGACAGGCAGCAGCTGGCAGACTCGCCCTGGCAAACATGATGCCACATTGACACCAACATAAAGGCGGGGGAATGCTTTTGTTCTAAATAGGCCCGGGATTCCCCTGTTAACCCTTTCACAAAGCGGAGACACTATCGTTTCCACTAGCCCTCAGACAGGCCACCCAGTCCGTCTCCCTCCCACCGGCCCTCCCTGGAGACTAGCTGGCCCCCGGGGCACAGACACATGTGGACACGAGAGGTACTCACAGCTTTGGTTTGGGTTTTGTAGGCAGCGGAGGACCGTCTTTCCCAAGGCATGGAGACAGTTTGCCTGGGGATGGAGGTAAGTCTGGTGCCGCCTGGGCTGGACTCCAGGCTGTGATGTCTGTAAAAAGGTTGGATGGTGGCAGAGGTGGGGGTGGGGGTGGAGGTGGAGGTGGTGGTGGTGGTGGTGGTGTGGCTGCTTTAGGTGGGCTTGGAGGTGGTGGTGGTGGTGGATTTGGGGGCTGCATATTCTGTATAGACCCTTTGACCTTATCCTCCACCTCTGAGCCCATCTGGACCGGAGGCAGGGATGACACACTGGGCCAGATCTCCAGCTCCTTGATATGGACAGCCTCAGTTCCAGGATGAGGCAGCACCTTGGGTGGCAGCTCTAGGAGGCTGATTTCGGTGGGTGGAGGAGGAGGGGGGAAGGCTGCCGCATCCTCAAACCCTGAGCTATCACCAGACATGCCATTACTGGATGAGTCCTCGGCTGCTGACAGAAACACAAAAGAAATGTGGAAAATGTTGGACTTTAATGTTTACTTTTTCTTCTGCCCCCGCCACATACCACAGTAGATGCAGATTACACACACACACACACACACACACACACACACACACACACGCAAGTGTATTGCTGCTCATCTAATGTAGCAGCTGGGTCCAGTCAGGCTGATGCAATTCCTGTTTATTCAGCCTTTCCCTTTACTGTGTGATGAGTCCTGTACTGTACACACACAGTTCTGTCTGTGTGAATACACACACAAAAATATTTGTGTCCTGCAAAGAGCTGCTGATCAGCTCACACCTCTCATCCTTCGCCCAGGTTACGCAATCATAAACACGTCAGGAGATGGTCATCTCACCGTAGAGACATACAATACAGCTATTATAACTGACCATAAACCACAAGACCTCCTGGGAGTTACCGGACCATCAGAGGTTAGTCTGACCAAGCCCTGATTCATTCACCAGATTACATTTGTTGTGAAAAAATACATTTTTTCTTTCTTGTTGCATTTTACAGTTAGAAAACCCACCTTCAGAAAACAAGATCTGCAATTATGTTGGAAGCATTTTATACTTTATAGTGGTAATCAGTTTTATGTAAATATTGAACTTGTGACAAAGCTACAGTTTATAGGACATTTTAAATGACAATAAAGGTCTACAGTCCAATTAAATTAATCTGTGTGGAATAATGTTATTCTTCTTTGATGGAAGATACCCTCTGAGAAGGGCTGTTCTGCTTAATAAACCAATAAACTGTAGCAAAGCAACAATGTATAGTTCAATCTTGAAATCCAAATTTTAGTTAAAGTGCCCCCAATAGTCTTAGCATCCTCTGACTAGAAGAATAGTTTTTAAAACTGCCACACAAAATCATATTAAAAGAGGGGAAATTGGCTACTGAGACTTATTATGAATATTGACTGGCTTAAAATGTTTTTGTTGTTATGTTTATTTGGTGCCACGGCAGAATGCTAGTATGCTCAACATATTGCTCACATGCTAGTTAGCTTACTGGTATATAGTGATGTGGTATCTTAGCAATAAATTACTATTTTTTTATCACTTGGTGGTTTAAGAGTGTGTTACAACATGCTAGTTAAACTGACATGTTGGCTGGTTGTTGTTCTTGGCTAGCATACTGTTAGCTGAGGATGCTAACTGGTGATGTTTCAGATGTGATGTGAATATAACTTAAGCTGTTTAGAGTGTTTAGAGGAGTGTCGTTCTGGAACACGCTGTTGACCCTTTTCTGTATGTGGGCCGAACTCAATGAAACACCAGTTATTGAGAGGGTGCCCATTCGATGACGCTGTACACCTGCCTGCACTCCCACGAACAAATTCATATTGTAAACCATGTTTTATTCCTCGGTCAGAAAGGTCTAGGCTGGGACAATATTCAAAAAATGTTACTCATACTCAACATAGGGGTTGTTAATGTAAACATTGGTTATCCGTATTCAGCAATGATGATTGGAGAGCTGACTCTGAACTCAGCTGTGTAGCCTTTCCTTGTTAAGCCCGTACCTCCAGGGACAAACCTGAGCACACTGCTATCTGTCGGGAACGCACCGCAGGGACGGCGGGAGATGAGCCGTTCTGTGAAATGGAACCATACTGGTTGGACAGCGGTGCAGGCAGAACAGAAGACCATCCATCCTCTGGAAAAGGCATCAGCGATCAATCACCAGGGTGCAGATGCTCTCTAAGATAAAGAAAAAATGCCATCAGTACACCTATAATAACCAAACTTTTTATGATGCTACAAGTTAGATTTGTAATGGCAGGATAAAACACTTGACATCGGTGAAGATCTCCACATGTGTGAAGTGGTGTGACATGTTGACACTTGACATTAGATGGACAGGAAAACAAATTATGTTAATGGCAGACAGATGATGGACATGTCAGACTGATGAATCACAAGTCATAGTCTGACACACGGAGAGCAGCGGGGAAACAAGCACGGATGTAACTACTCATGAATAACAGACACACACACACACACACACACACACACACACACATAAACAAGAGTTCACAGATGTTCAGGGACGTCTGAGTGACTCACAAAGTAACAACCGAAACGACCCCTGAGTCACACAGGTGGGAAACAGTCTGACATGTATTAGCGTTCGTGTCATTGTTTATCTTGACAGTATGTTTATGTGCTGTAGGGGGGCTTGGGGGGTTTTCTCAGACTTTCACAGGGACTCCCTCTGACTGGAGACGCCGTGATAATGAGAGTCCTGTGGGAGTCACTAACTTGTGACACGCTGTAGTCATAACGGAGTGAAAGCCTGCAGCTGATGCAATCAATCTCAATATGACTCTCCAGACACCATTAATAATCTGTAGACAATTCTAACCCCGTCTGCGGTTGGGAACATGAAAGCAGTGTTGTAATTGAGGTAACATACCTGACTCAGCTGCAGATCGAGGCTCTGATTCGCGGTACATTAAAGTTGAAAAGGAATAGAAATATTTTGATTATTAACATATAGCCAGCAGCCAGCAGCAGCCAATTTAGTGTTAATAACCACTAATTATCACTAAGAGGAATGTCTCACTTTTCTGGAGAATACGAAAATCAGGGGAGTCCAGGATCTCCTCTCCCTGGCGGTACCATCTGACCTGCAGGGGAGGGCTTCCACGGACCCTGCACTCCAGAACCACCACCTGGCCCTCAGATGCCTGGGCATCCTGCAACAGCTGCACAGAGGAGGGATAAAGAGAGAGCTGATGAGAAGAAGGCCCGAGTGAGTGAATAATGATGAGGAAATGAGAAGAGACTGAAACCGGTAATGAAAACGATAAATCTGCTTCAGAGTCACAGCATGGGGATAGATGGACAAGAGATGGTTGCAGATGAGGGACTGCCATGACGGACTGAGAGGCCAGTGGAAAACTATGAACCGTCACTCTTTTAACTCCTGACCTCCAAGTTTCTTTCTTACTGGCCAAATTCAGCCAATAATAAGGCTGAGTTCGAGTACAAATCACCACATCCTGTCACACCCTGTCAGTGTTCAGAGAAAACTTTGAATTAGTTAAGCTTCTGAAAAGATACTTTCCTCAAAGGACCTGATATCCACTGACATTTTATTGGATCTATCTGGTCCAGTAGTTTTCAGCTTCAAGTAATCCAAAATATTTATACATCTGACTGTTCAATCGGTCCATCTGTTTTAACTTTAGACTAAAATGAGCGTCGAATTTGGTCCAATTAGCTTTCATCAAAGCCGACACTTAAAAAAAAAAAAAATGAACCTGTAAGTGTAAGTTATATTTGACAGGCTTTCAAATATAACCAATCTTTTCAACATCTTGTTATCGCCACTGACAGATAAATCTGTACTTTGGAAGGTTATGAAAGATCAACTTTTGATTCTGTGAAAGTGTACGCTAGCAATTAAGAAGAACACTGTTTTTAATTCTGTTAAATTCGACTGCTGTATGCTGATTATTACCACTGACACTCATCTCTACTATACTATAAAAATATACACATAAATAAACTATACATAAATAAATTCACCTATAAATGTGTGAACCTTGAGCTTTTGGGCAACAGAATAGGTGAAGTCAGTTCTCAAACTTGCAGGACCTCCTTCTTACAAATGCCAATTTACCTCCTTTGTCCAGTAAATCACATGGCAGCTCACAGTGTTGCACAACTAAAAACTAAACATCAACACAGGGGCAGATGGAGGAGCCACCGCCAACACTGTGTTGTCTCTTCTGCTAGTTAACAGAGTTACATAATGTACAAGTATACATCAACAAGAGGCACTCAGTGTCAGTGTGAATGAATTTGCCTGTGAGCCTGAGCCCTCTCTCTCTCTCGATGTCTTTGGCATGGCTGTATTTTGGTAAATCCAGGGGTGGAATGTAGATCATTGGTCTGACAGTGAATGTGTGTGGGTGTGTGGGTGTGTGTTTTATGGGTGACATCACAGTGCTGACTTCACCAGAGGCGAACATCCTCTCATTGAGATGATTAAAGCCCGCAACGTTTTTTAAAGGCGGCGGGTGGGGGGTGAGGAAAAACAAATGTCTTTCTGTAATGAAGTGGAAAATGATTTAGGGTCTGACTGGCTGCACAAGAGTGAAAGAGACCTGACCCTTGTGGCTTTGGCAGGGCCGTTTGAAGCTCTGCCTCAGCCCGTCTCAGTCCTGCCATCACAAGACCCGCAGCCTGAGGGAGAGGGGAGTCAGGGGAGTGTTGAAGAGTCTGAGCTGGAATAGGGTGTTCTTGAGTCAGAGGAGGAGCTCTCATCAAAGCCCATGTTTTATCTGACCCCCACTGCTGAAAGCCACAGTACAGCATGCTGTTATTATGGGGAGGCAAGGAGACTGAGTACATGTGTATCAGGTTCTTAGTACGTACTGTGTTGCACGCATGATGTTCCTATGTAAGTATGTATTTGGGGCTGTTCTCCATGGTTTGGCCCAGGTCCCTTAGCTCCAATTAAGGGAAAGTGAGAATATTTTAGACAATTGTATGCTACAAATTTTGTGCCAACAATCGCTTCAGTTCCATGCCAGTGTCCCAGTGCACCCAAAAATTCTATAAAGAAAAGTTTTTCTTCATCACTGAAGGCAGTTGCCATTTAAAGATAATAGGTGTGGAATGACATTTCCAGCCATGTGGTTTATGTATTGTTTATTGTGTATGCAAACTTACCTTGGTGAATATAGGAGGACCTGAGGCCTCACCACCATACAGTGATGACACTGGGCTCTGCATCTAAAAGACATTAAAAGGCTTTTCTGAGCAGGTGGAGTTCATTCAGTAGGCTCATGTCACTGATTTTTGACCACGTGTATAAGGTTGTGGGACTCTTGTGTACAGTGTGTGCTTACCCTCTGTGGGGGCTGAGACAGGGCCTGGACCAGGGTGGAGCGATGAGGAAGGACCTCATGGGTTTTTGGTGATGCTGAACGTATTGTCAGGGACATTGAAGTGGTCTTCTTCTGAACTCTATAATTAACAAAGCATAAATCAGCGCACACATCAAAAACCAAAAAGAAAGAAACAGAAAAGTCTTGACTCTATATGCCTTTAGTTCAGATATGATACTTGAATCTCAGAAAATGTTCTCTCCCCAGCAATTAAGATGATATCAGTGATCTTGGCTCCATTGTGTAAACAGAGAGAGAATCAGGAAGTAGTCCAGATGGAGGCAGATTTATACAACAGATAACAATCAAAAACATTTAGAGAACTAGAGAGCACACAGAGCAGGTACTGTTTTATCCTCCAAAGGATTGTTATAATAATAGAAATGTTTAGACATGTTGAATAAAGCATACGTCTGAGTCTGGATCTACATGTGTGCCAGATTTTTCAGTCAGTTGAGTAAGTAATTGTTTAAAAAAAAAGTTTCAAAGAAGCATAAAAAAAAAGAAAAGGAAGGAAAAGTTTGGACATTTGGATATAAGTATAAGTGACAATCATGACAGGCTGACCTTTTATCATATTAACCCTCTCTGCACCTCTTTAAAGTGCAGCCAGTGAACTGGGTTGTTGGGGTTATGGCTCTTTAAGGGCCTTTTAAGGACCTATTTAAAGGCAGCAGGCCTGATTAGCTGCTGCAGGGCTCAGTTAACCTGTTCAAGGGGGTTCAAGGTTCATTGGGTCACAAGGGGTCATGCTGAAACACACGTACTGAGGCATGGTTCCCGATCTGGAGTGCGACCCAGCTCCCTCTCCTTCTGAGTCTGATGATGATGCTCCTGCAATGGGACAAATACAAAAGCTGTGACTGATATTTCAATTTGAGGAGTAAACCTTAAAAAAGTATTAAAAGTAAGACTATAATAATTTCCTAATATTAAAACATCCGACCTTCAATGTAAACTTCAGCAGAGGTATTGTCCGCTCCGAGACTATTGGAGGCCACGCAGGTGTACCGTCCCGTGTCGTCCTCAAAGGCTTCACTTATCACCAGTGTGTGCAGGTCACCATCCCTCCAGATCTGTATGTCGGGAGAGTTGTGCAGCTCTCGGCCTTCACAGAACCACCTGGAAATGGAGGAAAATCGAAACGCTGTTACAATATTTAGTACAATATTTGCCTCCAAAAGCGTTGTGTTGTGAAGTCTGAAGTAGCAAATAAATGTCAATCAAAACTGTGCTTAAGTACATCACTTGGGTTAATGTTCTTACTTATATTCTCATACTGTTTATTTCCAGTCTGGGTAGTTTGGCCACCATTAGTACCAGGCATAATGCCTTTTAGTATTTATTGTTGAGATTGGGGGATGCAGCAAAGCTGGTAGCCACAACTTTGAAACTTGAAGAGGATTTAAGATCCTTAACTTGTGAAAGTATTGTGAAAGTGAAAGTATTAAAACCACACTGTAAGTATATTAATACTTCACTACAAGTCAAAGTTGTGCATTCAAAGCTTTACTTAAGTAAATGTGTGTAAGAATTATGAGTGAGAGTACTCATTCTCTTGCGCTGAGCAGGAAGGGGGTGAAAAATCTGAAAAGTTTTGAGGAACTCAAGCTGTCGGATAAATGTACTGGAGTTTCTGAGATGTAGTGGATTAGAAATATAACATTGCATGAAATGGAAATACTCAATTGAAGTACGTGTACATTGAATTTCTACCTCAGTACAGTGCTTGAGTAAATTACAAAGTTCACACTCGAACGCAGGTCTTTTGACTTAGAGTTCACAGTTAAACTTTGAATCCAGATATCCAGAGTTTCACAGAGAAAAGTTTTTTTAATTTGAGTCATATTATTTCAACATTGGCTTGTGGCTGAATATTTATGACTCCTCTGCCAAAAAAATTCAATAAAACCCTATCAGACAAGCACGGCCCGTTACCCTTCCTGACAAATACTCAAACTTAAATATACCTTTGTCAAACATGATGGATGCCTGCCAACCTAACTAACATCAATAACTACTTATTCACACACTCACACACGCCTTCTGGCCATGTCTGGGTTTCCATATCTGCCACACGTCAGCCGCCCTGAGGCACTGACGAGACGGCGTGTTACGGGAAGCAGATACACCCTTTCCCTCCTTCCAATCAGAGGTGTCTGGGCAGGTCGCCCGGGCCCTGCACCACCTCCCTGGGGTCACCAGCTTTGTTCCCTGGTCTGACTGTGTCTACAACACAACCAGCCTCATCTGTCTCATCTGTCTTCACAGGGTTATGATTAAAGGAGACCCACCACACCCCCTCCTAGCAGCATGTTACCACATCAAATACAGGATCAAACACTGGGGGTCACACCACACATCTCTTGCAAACACACAAGTGCATGATTTGTGGAAGTCAGTTTCTTTTATCAGAATTAATCTTCTTTAAACGTGCATTATGACACATCAAATCAACATACCCATACTGACACACTACTGTAAAGCTATCAGCACTCTATTAAAAGGGAGGTCATATCTGTCTTGTTCACCCCTCAACCTCTCCATTGACAGGGGGAGGAGCAGGAATTCCCAAAATGCCGGAAGAACAGCTGCTTTGTCCGCCCAGAGCCCTGACCTGAGGACATTCCAGCTATCTCGGAGAGAGGTATAAAAATTCCCGACATCCTGCTGCATTGCAGTTTCTTGAATTTAAACCCTCTGGTGTGTCAGTCAAACAGCTAGCTCCTTTTCCAGAAAGCAATCAATCAGCCAAAAAATATTCAGACAACACTTCACACTGGAGGATTCACACCTGACAGACAGAGTGGGTGTGGGAGCAGAGAGGGGTAAAGTGAATGAATGAATGGCGAGTGCAGGAACACGCATGAGTCAGGCCGGGTCAGACAGTAAAAATGATACGCTCTGTCATTGTTGAGACGGATCACACTGAGCGATTCATCAGCAGCAGTGACAGGTGGAGCGGTGCAAACTCTCTCTCTCTGCCGTTGTTTTAACCCCCCCTGTACAATAGACTCCTCAGGGAAGTTCCTCTGTGTTATCGCTTGATGAAGGGAAGCAACGGAAACTTGGCAGGCTATATCATGCAGCCAGACACCAGCGTGTTAAACGATAGGAAACAGATCGTGACATGAGACTAATGAAGAGTTGTTCATGGCACGAGCAGGGAGACCTTATCCACTGGAGTTTCAGGCCCTCGAGGCAAATGAGGCCAAGAGTTGTCTGCCAGGCTTCAAACAGTCCAGCAGTATTCTGTGCAGAGAAAGGCTGGGAAAACACAGCCTTTATATGACACAAATTCGTTTTGGGAGTAAAAAGTTGATTGTTTGAGCAAACCAGTATGTCTGTGTGGTTTTGAAATCCATTTCTCAGGATTACAGCCAGGCGGAGAGGGAAACAACTCGTCTGGGTGACTGCCATGTCTGCTGCTCTGCTTTGGGAAACTCAGGTTTCTTTTGTTGGTTAAACCTCACAAGTTTCTTTCAAGTCACTCACTGTATTAATCAAAATGATTCCAACTGGATCTTGCAGCCATATGCTCGAAGTTTGATGTGGGCCGCACAATACGAACCTCCTTCAACATTCGAAAATCCTTTGGACATTTTCTGAGCACCGTCAAATCAAACGAATACAAAAAAGGGCTTATTGTAACACATGACATCATTAAGCTAATGACTTGTTTTTGTGATGGAGGTACTTAAAATGTGTGTTTTGTGTTTGTGTGTAACTATAGTGAACAGAGGCAGGGGAATATGTTTCATACAGGGTGGCCGGAATCTCTCCAAAGCCGTAGAGAAGAAAATACAGCAATTCCAAGCAGCAACATCTGTGAATAAAACGCGAGATAGAGTTGTAATTCAGGCATTCATCAGTGGTCTTGTAGTGATTTATGTTAATTAAATGTCTTCAAGTAATTTTCCATTCCAGTTATGGCATGAAGGTATACCAGGTTTGGCTTCCTGTTTTCAAAACACAGCCCATCTGCTCAGTAGAAGGAATGGAAATGTAAATTTGTTTGGGGCCCACTTTGACGAAACACAGAGCAGAGCTCAAGACTCATCATCTTGTTCTCCCCAGAGGCTTCACTGAGCATAAACTAGGAAGCACAAACCATTCCCAACAAGCACAACAATAAAAACCCCTTATTAATCAACCTTAATGATCTACCATTATGCATAATTACTGCGCAAACTCATTTAGAGACAGACGGTAATGTTTATTTAATCCCCTCTCTATTTTCTGTGGAATGTGCTGAACATGGTGCTCGCCCTGTAACGGCGTGCCTGTGTTTCTCCAGCCGGGGACTTTGTTGAATCACACACAGTCCAGCAGGCAGAGAAGGAACTCAGCCATCAATAGCCTCGTTTGGAGGGGAAGCAGGGTGTGTTGGAATAGCAATCACTCAGTGCTTTGAGAAAAGTGGGTGAAGGTACAAATTTTCTTGGCAGAATGAAGCTTTACCACCCATTTCCTCTAAACACAATACGGTTATAAAACACAAATATTCCAAACACTCTAATAGCTGAAAGTAAAAAGGCCTCTGAGTAACACCCTCACCTCTCCCACCCAATGACTGTGTAAAATATGGACGGAGCTTCCAGGTCTGAGAAGTGAAGTCAATGCGGAAGTGCATAAAACTTGCATTCTTTCCAATGGCTAGCAGGAGGCAACTCACTTACTACCTCAGTAAACAATTTCCTAATGAGTTAATGGCCTCATTTGCCAATTTCAATTCCTCTTCAATCCAGTCGATGTTTATTTTGTAAGTTATGGCTGTATTTAGAGTAAAACTGACAATAAAGCAGGGTTTATACCTCAGAGTGTGGCCTTGTGATTGACACGCTTCTACCACGGATTGTCCTTGGTTCTTGATCCAATCAGGATATCCTGTTAAGCTTCACATTCTTGGCTAAATATGGTAACTTGTGGCTCCAAAAAAAAAAAAAAAAAAAAAAGATTGTGATGGTTGAAATGCCAAACTAGAGGCTTAAAGACCAATTTTATGTAAGCTTATGAGAAAATGAAACTACTTCTCACTTGATCTATTACTTCAGCTATTCTCTTGATGAGTTTATGGTCTTGATTGCTTATTTCAAGTCTTCTTGAATTCAGCATGTTTTTGATTTTGTAAATAATGGTCTTATTCAGAGTAGACAATAAAGCAGGGTATGCTTTAGGGCATTGCTTTAGGATATCATGCAAAGCTCAACCCGCTATTCTACATGTGGTCAATTTTGGCTCTAAAAGAACAAGATGGCGTGTAATACCAATCTCGAGGCTCCCAAACGATAGTCCACAAACCAATGGGTGATGTCATGGTTGGTTTACACACGCTCCCACCCTAAGAACACCCAGCCAAGATGGTGATTAAAAGTTCCACCATCACAATCAATGAGCCTGTTACCAGCTCTCTAGATAAAGATAACATGTCAGAGAGCAATTATACACATCTCATTTAAGACAACTGATGCCATATGATGCATCAGATATCAACAGAAAGATGATCTTAGGCCAAACCTGACCCAGTTGCACTGGACTCCATAGTTTGTGCTGAGGGCCGCACTCTCCCCATCTGACCCTGTGTTGTTATTTGCTGCTGTTGATGGAAAATTTTATGAAGCAAGGCTCGGTTTCACCACAAACCCAAAATGAGCGGAGGCCAGAGCGCAGAGTGAAGAGGAAAAGAAAGGAGGAGGGTGCATTCACAAAAAGGACTTTGACAGGACGTAGGAGTGACAGGCTTGCAAAAAAGTAGCCACAAGACAATCAGCAATCAATATGGCATGGGAAGATGATGTATACTTCCTGAGACGTGTTTGTCTTTGTTTTAAGTTTGCTCAGTGTTCAGTTCCTGGGCTACGGACCTCAGAAGTCAACCGAAGTGCAACTGGACAAGCATAGCGGCATCAAGCCTGTCTTTATCCCTAATTACAAACTACAATAGAGGTCAACTGGAACTACCCAAACTCTGGAAGCGATGTTGGTTTTATTATCCGCCATAGAAAAATCTCCTAATTCATGCAAAGACAAGATGGAAAGCAGATTGGGTTTCCTCTTTCCCACGCATACTGACTGAACCCAACAATGAATGTAGCTCTACAGGGCACTGAGAAAGGTCTAAAAGCAAACCCTCAACAAAGTAGCAAAATATTTATTCCCACCACAGCCATCCTTATTATAGTAATTTTCCTCCAGAATACCACCAAAGTACACCATTTACCTGCCCCCTAGGTATGCAATTGTACCAATACTGGTACCACAGAATGCATCATTTACCAGCCCAACAGGTTCCCATCATTAAATCAGGATCAATTTAACATGCCAGAGCTAATTTAACTCAATTTTTTCTAGCATCTGTACCCACACACAAACACGTGAACTCTCTTTAACATTGAAAAAGTTAAATTCGAGGATTTTTCAAATAATAGTTTGTACTGACATTCGCAGTATGACTCCTACAGACTTTGGTGAGTCCCAGACTTTTCCTTAAGTCTCACCACGAGTCAACAGTTATTGCATTTAGTGAAATATCTCAACAAATAATGGATGGATTGCCAGGAAACTTCATGTCCCCACAATCATGTCCCCAACTGTGATCACTTTTGTGACTAACTTTTCATTTCT
Source organism: Sparus aurata (assembly GCF_900880675.1). Taxonomy (NCBI): domain Eukaryota; kingdom Metazoa; phylum Chordata; class Actinopteri; order Spariformes; family Sparidae; genus Sparus; species Sparus aurata. Next base: position 7,578,296 of record NC_044197.1, read on the forward strand.
TGCCATGGTTATGTCAAAAATACAGGTTGTCCAATGCTTTGGTTTGTGACTAAATACCTAAAAAAGTAATGATAATCCAAATATTCTCAGCTGTGTTTAGTACTATTGTTATACATGTTAGCATGCTAACCAGAAAAACCAAACCTTTGTTTAATCTTGCAGCTCATTGTTTTGGTATTATAACCGACAACTCTCACTCACCGCAATCTCTTCCCGAAGCAGCAGGCAGCTATTTTATGCAAAATTACTCTAATAAACCCTGTACCCTTGTTGCTCAGTGCCTAACATAGCACAGATAAAGTTAGCAGTTAGCTAATGAACATGGAGGCACATATAGCGAGCTAACATCCAGTTGTATTTAGATTTTTTGCATTGATTATGGACAAAATAGAGCTACAAGGAGATTCACATTCATCGGGTTGCCAGAAGTTCTACAAATATATGCTAATGTCTCTCTAAATGAATGTGTTGAATGTGTAAGTACCCAATTCGTTGCGAACATGTTAGCCACATTAACTAAAGTATATCACATGTCAACCATTTGTGTGATGTTTAGCTTGTTGTGTAGTTTTGCACCAACTGTCCAACATTGTCAGTATACCCGACTGTAGTTACATTAAAAGTGTATATTTAGTATTGTTCAGTTTAGTAAAATATAGTTTTACTACTGAGGTGTTGGTATTCAACACTTTTGTGCTCCCTGGATTACTAAATCACTGTTCATGACCTGTATTAAGTTACAGTTTATGTACATATTCCACAAAATCTAATCTATTTTTTTTAAATGTGTCATTTTAGAATGGAGTTATTAGCATGCCAGATTTGACACTGTGCTTAGCTGAAGCTTTCTGCTACGTGCTCATAAAAGCATTCAACCACAAATGTCTTGATTAAAGATGATACATGCAGGAATGCAGCTTAATAAAGCAGCAGAAGCCATCTGGTGATGGAGCTCTGTTAATCGGGGCACAGGATCATGGGTCAAAGTTCACTGGAATATTCCGGACGGCAGACAGCTGCAGATGACAGTCGCAGCTCTGCTGACCGGAAGAAAAGATGGATATTTTTCTCCGAGGAATTTTAACCAAGAGGGAGGGTGGGTTGCATTGGCAAAGTGTTGTCCATCAACAAACATTGTCCACTGATGTATTACAGGAGTGCGGGGGAGCCAAGCCAAGAAGGCAAATGGTCCAGACTGAATCAACATGGGCATTAATTTAAAATGTGACATTCATGCTGTGGTTACTGGGAATCATTTGCAACTATAGCAAATTCTCATAGTGTTTCTGCAGTTCTTACAGTTTGAATCAACAAACTTAACTTTAACTATCCGTGAAGGATTTGTTGATGGTGAGTGTGTGTGTGTGTGTGTGTGTGCGCGTGTGTGTTCATGTCAGAAACAGAGAGAGAGAGAGACACACACTCAACTGAAATAGTGACAGACGTATGCAGCAGCTGAGCTACAAATGCACACACCTCGGCACTCATGGGGATGCCCCAACAAGCACTCACGCACACACACACACACACACACACACACACACACACACACACACACACACACTCAATTTAATTTCAGCCTGTTTTCTGAGGCCCAGTAGGTGAACAGCAAACTGTTTAAGTTATAATTTTTTAAAATATGTTTGCTCACTACGAACAATAAACCATTCATTCATTCATCCATTGAAGTAATTACACACAGTCTATCACACATTGTTTCAGAGATCAACAACTAATTTTATCTACTTAAGAAATAAAAGTTAGCATTGTTCTTCTAACAGCACAAAATCCTCAGCCAGGCACAATGAGATATCAAAGACATGACTGTACTCTAATTCAAGGTGAATCTGCTAATCTTGGTCATAAAAATCTAAGTGTGTCTAGACAATTAAATAAAAAAGATGAACCCTGTAAGCTCGACTTTCACCTGAGTACACCCGCAAATTACATCACTAAGTAAACCTTACCTGAGCTGCCGTGCGGCTCCCACTAAGTTAAACCAAAGTCACTGATAATTTCCTTGATCTCAGGCTGCACACAGAGCTTCTCCTCCTGACAGCATGACACGCACTGAGCCGCTGACACTCTCACACCAGGACTGCCACTCTGAGTCACACAGTCAGATGTACACACAACGCTCGGACTGAGCGGAGGGTTGAGAGGGAGGGAGCAGCCCCAAATCGCCAAATTCCACACAAGACAGAGGAGCAGAAGAAACACATTTAAGACTCATTTAAGAGACAAAAACTGTTTCAGTGCAGCCCACAGTGGGAGCATTCATATAATTCCAGTGGTTGTGTGATTGTCTCCATGTTTTTCTCGTCCTTACTACAAGGATAAACTCTAACCCCTCCTAGTCAAACTCACTGCAACTCTAATCCCCCTCGCACATGGGAACAGGTACACGTCCTCTCGTGCGATACTTTTGTGGCCTACAAACATTTAAACAAGCTGATTAAAGGCCAGGGATGTTCTAGCTGTTTCTTTGTGGATTTTGTCTCCCAAACAAATAACAAAACTTGCTTTTTTCTGCCCCTATACAAGTCCAGGCCGCAGTCTGCTGACTATCAAAAGCCCCACAGAGAACCCTGGGCTGCAGCCAAGCGACCCAGTCACGATGGAAACCTCTGGGCTTCTGATCTGTGACTGCAGGACGGGGGGTCATGAAAAAAATAAAAGATGACAGCTACAGTAGGCACTACAGTGTGACACTAAAAGAGAGGGCACTAAATAAACTGGCTCTGACTTAATAAATCCCACATGCCAGAACTAAGTGGGCCATTTAAAAAGCCCAGTTTGGCCTGAACCAAAATAGCTCGGATAAGTCGGGATCTAAATAGACCACTTTGAGTTGGCAGCACCTGGCAAGCACAAGACAAATGTCTGTGGCTACTGTGACTGGTTGTGCTTTTTACACACACACACACACACACACACACACACACACACACACACACACACACACACACTCACACACACGCACACACACACACACACACACACACACACTCACACACACACACACACACACACACACACATATATTGACCGCCGTATAATAATCGCAAACACTCCATATCCACATCGGTCAGCAAATATAAATCTGGTATTTGTGGTTCGTTTCGAGCCAGAAGGTTGATGTCAGAAGCACAGCAGAATGAAAGGGTGTGGTGTGTTTCACTCTCTGCGGGGGCTCAGGCTCTTCAGGCTCTAACAGCGATATTTTAGTCGCTGTCAACGAAGAGCCTGAGAGAACTACCGCTGGGACGAAGCAGATGGGATTATTTGTGGTGCTTGTTACTAGGTCTGCTGCCGTGTGAGGTTTTGCAACGTAAAAGTCTAAGCGTTCCAAGAACGCACACAAACAACGTCCTGTCCTGGTGGCACACACTGTAATCATGTGGTTCTTTTATTCAAATTCTTCTCGTCGGTGAAAAAAAACAACCTCTTATTTGTAGCGATAACAACATGAAAAGCACCGTACTTCCCCCTACAAGACTATAAAACATGGGTTAATAAGAGGAAGAACTTTTACGGTCTCTGGATGTTCCCATTAATTACCGAAAGACTGACAGTCGCCTTCTCAGGCCAACTGTTTGTCTGACCAGAATAAATAAATAACAATAGAAATGTGCAAGTGGAAGCAGCTTTCCAAAATATGAGTCAACAAGAATAAAGATATTCCTCCCACGAAACAACATGCTGGGTTCATAAAAGCACAAATACACACACACAGGTGCAGCATTCACACACAAACACTCACTAATGAAACATCATTTCCCAGTCAAACAGCAAACAGCCAAACGTTCATACATATTCAATCAGACGCCCACTTCCACACATTACTTAGCTGTTTCAGTGAGTCTTTCAAGGGTCAGTTGATGTCACAACAAAAATGGGGGCTGTTGTCAAGGCAACCTCTGTTTTGTGCTCCAAGGAGACTGAACGACACTAACAAAAACAAAGACGGAGATGTCCTCTCATGATGTCATACTGTGAGGACAATATATCCTCCCAACTGTCAAATAAATCCAGCAGGAAAACCAACAAATGCAACGTCCAGAAGAGCCCAAAATTAAACATCAAGTCGTATGAAATAAATGAGCTCACGTATCTGAACAGCAACATGAAGTAGAATTGGACTGATGGCCAACAAAATCCGATCGCTCACTGGTTCACTATTATTGAGAGAGTATTGAGAACAGTGAGGTCACTTGTGTTTTTGGCATTTTTTTAAAGCAGCCTCAGGACCTGTCATTTTTTTTTGGTGATTCTGGCGGCACCTGTGGACAACAGCAGTATTAGCATCACCACCTCCCATTGTAAAAGTTTGCGATCTGGCTAGCTCCTATATTTGTTTTGGAAATGAGTGAAAGAGAGACGCAACTTATTTTTCAGTACATTTTTCTTTTTCAAACAAAACTCTTTGCAGGATGCGTAGCAATGAGCTAATAAGTCTATTTGTGGCTATGTGAGATTGATAGATAACGGTGAAACACAGTAAACCTTTAGTGCTGTTGATACACATAGGTTACATGTAAGCCTACAGCACACACAACCCCTAAGCATAATATAAGCGATGCTGTGGGTATGAGTTTTATTCTAACTGGTGGCCAAATTAAACCTAAACATTTCCTCAAGCATACAAGCTGCAGTAGGTTTCTACATATGTAATTGCACCTAAACTAAAAGAGGATGTTTACATCACATGCTGTGTTTGAAATTCCATCAATTTAAAAAAGTTCTAACCTCTTTCTCCATGGCCACAGTCATCGATCTTCCTGCCACTGAGTAATTACAGCTGGAGACAAACCACATAACTGTCTGTGTCCGTGCTAATTTTAGGTATGTATCATAACTTTCTGGGAACAACAATTAGATGGAGTTAATGCAATGGCTGAGTAGATCTATGGTCACATGTGTGGTTGCGCTCTAAGTAACCTCATTTACAGCTATATCTTTCAAAGACTTGCTATCTACTACCGTAACATCTTTCTTATAGTTACTCTGTCTTGTCACAGCTGACATCCTGTTGATTTTACCAGCCAGGTGCAACTTCTGACTGGCATACTTTTGGCTATCTGTAATCCCAGACAAGTAAATATATACAGTAACAAACAAATGTGCATAATCCCCCTTCAAGCAGCCACCCACGAACTTGCCACAAACATGCAAACACACATGCATACAAAAATATCTGCTTCCATGACAGCCAGACCACCTCTCCTGGTGTGTGCGTGGGTACAGCACCACAACATCGACATCCTTGATTATTTTCACTTGTAAAAGCCAAATTGTAGCCAGTCTGAAATAGTCAGTTTGATTATGGAGGTAGTGAGCAACACACTGATAAGATACTGAACTCAGTGCACCCTGTAATTGTGCTGTGTTGAGGACTGAAAGAGACAACAAATTACTGTAAAACTACTGCCAACAAAGGAAGAGAAATGGCGTTAGAGGCAACCGGCAGAAGTTGCTGCAGTCAGAGACTGAACTCCACGACCTCTCATCCACACTCCGAATTTATGGACTTGGATCTGTGCTCTGATGAGACACACATGAGCTGTACATGGAGCACCTTCCTCTCTTGCTCCTACCCTTTCCTCCGTATGAAACCAAATCCTGCAGACCCCCCACTCAAACTGTCTCTCCCCATGATGTCAGGAGCCTCAGCACCAAACTGAAAGAGGGTGTTTCATTCAAGTGATATGCAAAATATAAACATGGGGAGACTGAGGAACAAAGATGCATATCTTGAGTTTCTATGCGAGACAGTTTAACATTCACACAGCTGTTATTCTGCCACATGTACATGGGAAGGAAGACTCTAGCTTGTTTTTACGAGTCCCATCTGACCTCTCGTCTGCTCATAAAACAAGTATCCCTGCGCAGAGTCTGATTTGCGCACAACACACAGTCAAACACATGGACACACATTTTTACAGTTTTAAAATGCTGCTTTTTCTAAACCGTTCAAAACACACAAAGAAACACAACAGGACACACTAAAATTCCACCGCTTCAGTATCGTCAATGATACATAATTGAATCGGGCTCCACTTCAAACACAGCTCTTTGGCAGCCACACAGGAATCCGACATCCAGGAAAAATAACAGCCTGAAATATCTCATCAAAAGGCAGATTACTGTAAGCTGAATCTAATGGCCATGCCTTATCAAGCATGATGAATAGCAGAAAGCCATATAACAGGTGAGCAGAGGAATGTAGCCCGGTGCTTACTGTTCACAGCCCAGCTGTGGAGCAGAGCCCGAGGCCTGGATGACTCAAAACTACAAATGGGACAGACTGCACTCCAGTGTCTCAGAGGAGTCCTTGCTACTGTCAGCATCACCATTGACAGATCTCTGACACCCTGCCCACACTTAAAGGGTAAGTCCAACAATTTTACACATTAAAGGATAAGTGAAGCCAGAAATGAAATGTTATCTCATCATCTATTATCACACGCCCCTACTGACAAAAAGTTGGGTGAAGTTTTGCAGTCAAGTAGGTGGACGGGGAACTGGAATTAAACATAAAAGGGTCCCACACGGCTTGTCCGGCGTAAGCCAAGTCTAAAGAAGCCAGACATCCCAAATTGATTAAAAAAGCTAAAAGCTTTTACGTGCACGTCTGAATTTATTGCATAACCCCTTAAGAGAATAAATAATGTCTTTTCAAATCAATTTTGGATCTTGGGGTTTCCAGAGACTTGGATTACTTTGGACGAACTGTATGGAGACATTTTATGTATTTTTTTTGTTGGTGCTTTTTTACATTCTAAAACAAGTCTCAATCTACTTCAGTTGTTTAGGAGACTGCTGCCATCAGCATGGGGGCAAGTAGATAACAACTGAATTCATCCTTTTTTGTAATTTAACTTTTATCCTGTAAAGTGTTGACAGGTCTTGGGGGTAGTTCCATTTTCCATATGTAAAATGTGTATAAAAACCTTATGTGGCTCCAGATACATCTCATAAATGGCCTCCAGTGATATCACTCTTTTGTTAAATTGCACTGTGAGTAATGTAGCGACTTTGAAAAGATAGAACATGGTATGTAGTAAAAAAAGGCGATATATATCTGATTCTGATGTATTGATTCTTATAACAGTCAATAATGAGCCCAACAGTGTTGTAGGAGTGCAATGCTAGAACAGTGGACTGCTTTTTAAAACCTGGTGCCTACATTACCCACAATGCAAATCATTGGAGGCAGTTTATCAGATTACATGCAGCTTCATCTGGTGCCACAAAAGGCTTTATACTCCTTTTTTTCACATTTGCAGCAGTACTCCACAGCATCTGTAAAAACACTGTGGAAAATGGTGGAGTTATCCTTTCAACTAATGTGTACCTGTGCATGCTCCACGCTACATAAAATAGTCAAACCTTTGGTGACATATTTGTAGTGAAGAACCCGAAATTTGAGCTGTTGTGATCTGACTGAAAGCAGTTTGAGCGTTCATGGGTCTCTGACTATGCAAGGCCTGTTGTAGATGCTAAATGATGATGCTAAATGTGTGTGTTTACAGATGAGGTCAAACAAGCCGGCCGACACTGTGTGGAGGAGAGACTTTAGTATGGAGTAAAGATTTATGGAGTGCCCTCTGCCCATCCTCCTGTTGAACTTGTCTTGGATTACCATCCTCCTGCCGTGCATGACTGCCGCCTTTGTCCGCAACAGACATGCTTCATATTAAATCCGGTATTCCACTTCTTCAACTGTCACTGATCCACTTATATAACTCTGGACAAATCTCATTCCCCTTCTACTCTTAAACTACTCCCTGTCTTATTTAACTCTTTCTCGACTGATTGTTTAGTTTAGTAGCATTACATTGACCCTGATGACAACATTCCTTCTCATATAGTAAGTCTAAATAACATTGTTATACATTTTTAGGCTTAAAATAAAAACCAAGAACAGCGGCAAATCCGTTTTCATGGTGCTCAATACTCACCCACTAAGCGCTAAATGTGATTTCAACATGGTGCTGTCAGTGAGCCCAGAATTATTTTGGCTGTGAGCATGATCCATGCACAGAGCTAACATTGTAAGAGGGTTATTCTCTTTAACAGCTGGAAATATACTAGATTTACACTAACATCCATCTAGTATCTGTAACACCTATTCTCTGTTAAATACTGAACATAAAGATGTATAAAAGACTTAATTTGAATCCTGTGTAGCTTTGTTTTACCAAACACGTCTATAATGTCATTTAGCGAAAGAGATACCACTCTGTGAATGTACCCCATAACAAGTGAAAGTTCTGTATAGAAATATGGAAATTGTTGTCTTCATTCTTAATAAGCCAACACTGCTGATGAAAATGTACCTAAAAGACTCAGGCAGAAATGTTCACATACGTTCACAAGGTGATGTTTAAAAGTTTTCTTATGTCATGTTCAGTTCTGTTCGCCGACTTCCTTCCTCACGCTTTGACGTATCATCAGGTGACCAAACTAAACTCAACATTAAAATGAAGTACACAACTCAACAAAGTGAAGGTTTAGTCTTCTTTTGACAGTTGTATGTAGAATTATTACCTCTGTTAATGTACATAGCTATACTCCACCAGTGAATGTTGCCTAGTCAAGATTGATGGATTGAACACGTCACAATTTAAGATAATTGACCAGAGCTATCTATAATGTATTGTATTTCCATGGATGCAAAACATGGAGCAAACACGTGTAAAATAGCTGGTTTTACAAATAGAATAATGGGATTTGTGTGAATTTATTTGATAAAGGGTCAAGGTCAGGAGCCTCCTAGACTATGAGGCCAGAAGAGGAGCAGGAAAAGTTTCACCTCTTTGGGTGAAACTTCACACTCTGTCTCCAGGCCAAACAAGGGCCAGGGGCCACCGCTGAGGCTCAGACAGGACAGGGCCATTCGTCACTACTACCATTAACGTAGCGCTGAGGAATAGCACTGACGTGTGTCCATCTAAATGTTTTACTGCTGATATCTCAATGTGTTCATGGGTATCGTCTGCAGTAGGCCAGATTTGGCAGTGACTGGTATGTAGCCTGATGTTCAGTGGTTATATAGATGAGTTGATAGTTTCTTTGTTTATTTATGGTTGCTTAAAGAAATTCTTTGGCTGCCTTCAGTGCCCAAGCTCACATGTATCATGTCTGATACACAGCTTTGTACACAGACACAGTAATGAACACAGTTCAGTTATCAGCACAGTGAGACCTAAATAATACGTCAAACTGACTACCTCACAGCTTCTTGTGAAATCTCCATACAGTATCCGTAGTTAAAGTTACACCCTCTTAAGTGTTTTCACGTTTCAGGAATGTTAAGCTTCTGTCAAATAGTCCCCATGTAGTATTAATTTGAAGTATGAGTGCACCCCCACAGCCACGCCAGACTCACTCATTATTCTGGGCTTAAATATTAAATGACATCATGCTTGCAAAAATTCAGAAAAAGCAGGTATAAAAATAGCAGAGCCTTTTCCTCCCCCCCTCCTCCTGCAGAGATCAAATGAGCCCATGAGGGAGAATTTAAAATTACGGCCTTCCTGAAACAGGCCAAACAGTCAGCATTACAGTCAGGCTTCGTCATGAGTCAGCAGTGGGTCACCTGCTATGACCTCATACCAAGTCTGTTTCACACAATGTGGGAGGAAGGGCTTCTGTGACTGTGTGACTACTTCTGCAACAAGGCTGGTACTGTAGGCCAAACTTCAATCTTTTACTTATCTGTGTACCAAAGTGTAAGAGCTCAGTGCAGGTCCAAAGAGTCTGTGAGATAAAACTAACTGAAACTAAAATGTTCACCTGAACAAGACACCAAACATATAAGAAATCATTATAATGTCTTTAAATGTCTTGGTGTCTTTGTGGATTCTGGATGAAAGCGATGGTGTTGACACTACCTCGTGTCCAAAGGTCTTGATTAGGCCTGAGCATGCATATGCTTTGAAAACAAATGCGATACTATTTTACTATTTAAACAAGGCTTTTTGTAGGATGCATGAGTATGAGGTAATGTATCCCTTGTGGTTATGTAAGATCAATAGCTGCAATATGACTGTAAACTCTGTTTCAGTGGTGTACTGCTGGACTACAGAGCAGCTTCTTTCCTTAGGCTGTTAGATTCCTCAATTCGACTTTAGCACTTGACCATAAAAAAAACATTTAAATTTTCTGACTTTTTTGACCTGGATAAGTAATTATTTAGAAATCGTCAATTTTCTGGATCTGAATCTGATGGTGATGTTTGCTTATGTAGGTCAGATAGAGGCATTGCTATTAAAGTGAGACTGTTTCATAACCAGTTAAAAGTTCCTTGTAGTACCTTTCAATTCCCAGTGTTTTAGTGCACTGATTTCATAATAAAGATTGTTGTGCAATATCCTGCCTCCTTTACATACTATATATTCGTGTTTGAAACCCACATTTGAGGGATCACTGCAAATAATGTTTTTATTGGCAGGTGTATCAATCAGCATTGGACCTGAAAAAATTTAATTGAGTCAAACATTTACAATTATATTGACACTGGACATTGGACCAGATAAGAGAAACACAAGACTATTCTTTGCTTCTCAGCCACCTACATGGTCCTGAATGTGTGTTTATCTATCACTAGTTCACATAATAAAACGGGGACAACTGATTTTAAGACAGCAACCAATGCTTGCATCTCTGTAATTTTCAGTTTCTTATTCATGATTCTTCTTCAGATCAGATGTCTTTCACAATTTCTGGCCACAAATTAATATTGACAAACAATATCCCAAAAACTTTTGAGAAACTGAAATGAGTAAAATGATATCCATCAGGGAAACTCCATCTATACCAAGCATTAGTTAATTACAAAAAATCAATAGCAAGGACTTCAAAGGTCAGGGTGCATTGCCCTCGCATGTCCATAAACCAAATCTAAAAAGATATTTAGAACCAGATTACAAACTGTGGGACTTTTTTTTTTTTTTTAAATAAATCTCGTGAGCTGACACAAAGTATTTCTTAAAGAATCCAAGTAGTGTGATTTTGCCCTTTTGGCAGTAGAGGGATGAATAATTCACAGTTTGACCAAGTGGTTTGGTTCCTAGGAATGAACCATGTCTGTAAGAATTTCTTTTACCACGGAGTAAAAAATGGGACCATTTAGAAAAGACACACAATCTGCAAAATACTTGGACTATATGTTTGTGTGCATGTGTGTCCTCTTACATCTGTGTGTCTGCTGCTGTCTATGATCCTGTCAGTCAATATTAGCTCCAACAAGGTACGTTTGTTTGAGTGCAAAGGATCAATGTTTGAAAACAAATCCCATCATCAATCTATGGAACGTCGCCTCGTCCAGATGTTGGAGACACCGCCTTGTGTAGATTTCTTAGCAACATTCATCGGCGGCCTCTCATCTTCCAAAAGTTTCCCCTGTGGTTTTGTGTGTTCGCTTGAAACCGAGAAGCCGTGGCTGCTCTCTACCGTAACTGCCCATCTCCCTTCATTCAACTCCAAGTCAAGTTTTCAAATGCCTTGTTTGCACAGCAGGCAGTTAGGGTAATGACATGGAAGAGCATCAGACAAAATGCCTAAAATAGCTCGCTGAGCATGCCACAATTGGAGATGGATTGTCGATGTCTGCTTTGCAATGCATTGAACTAGTGAGGGATCAGTCATCATGCACCCGCAGCGTGTTTGGTGTTATGCACAAGCAGACCTCACACCATCAATTTTGTTTAGAAATGCTCTTTTTAACCACACTAACACAGACACACAAGGGTCTTACACTGACTGCATACATTCCCTCTGCTCGCATGCCAGTCAGATCATAATCCTAAACTAGCCCCTTGAAGAAGTAAAGAAAGGCCAAAATGAGCTCAGACTGCAGAAATGCACAAAGTGGTTCCCAGAAGGATGTAACGCACACGCATCCCAATCTCAGAGATGCATCATTACAAACAGAGCATTGCATAAACCATTGTGTGTGAGGAGCATGAAGACATAGCGCAGAATACCAGGCACACCGTAAGACTCTCCGGCCGAGACAAAATGTGGCTGACCACGGAAGACCGCGCCCAGCACCCAACCACCAGGAATGTCTTTTTCACTGGCCGTGCAAAATGCTGGCATCAGCTCAGCACCAACTCATTAGACTGAGAGAACGAGGAGGTGCAGAGGAGTGTTACCTGTCTAGACTACCAGCTGCATCAAAGGCGATGCCCAATAATACATTTGAATTCAATTGTTGTACATTTTCACTAAAACGATGAAGAATATGTTGAAACAAGAAAAAAAAAGTTAGACGGAAGATAAATGTCATGTCATGTCATCATCCGTAACCGCTTTATCCCTTTCCATGGGGTCGCAGGGTGTTGCTGCTGGAGCCAATCCCAGCCGTCTCCGGGCGAGGGCAGGGTACTCCCTGGACAAGTCGCCAGCTCATCGCAGGGCCCTCACTGATGAGCAACGTGGGGTTCAGTATCTCGCTCAGGGACACTTCAACATGCAGCTCAGCCCAGCCCGGAGCCGGGATTTGAACCAGCGACCTTTCAATCACTAGCCAACCTGCTCTACCCGCTGAGCTACAGTCGCCCCCACGGAAAATAAATAAAGGCCTCATATTAGGCTAATTTTCAGGATCGCTGGTGTTTACTAGGAAAAATGGGTTCGTTCAAAAGACACGTTCAAAGACACATTATTTCCTCTTACTGTCCAGTGCTGCAGCACCTCTATTCACGATCTCTTTGAACACACTGTTTTAGTGCCTGTCTCTTTAAGGTCCCTCCCCCAAAAAGCCTGATTGGTCAGCTCTTGCAAGTCTGAGCAGGCCTCACCCACTGTATTTCCACATCTATCTCTACCTGTGAACATGGCCATTCAGGGTGCAGTGACATAGCTGTGACATTACACCTTAAAAAGTCCTGACGGCTCATTTAAGGTCAGTTTCGGAATACAGGCTGTGTGTATTTTTTGTGGATTGAGCATTTTGATCTTTTCATAGTATTTTTACATCCCCTAGACCTGTTCTGAACAAAAAAGGACATGGAGATCTCAACTTTTACAATATAGCAAGTTCAACTGTGCAGTGAAACACAAAATAAATTTATGCGCGAGAAAATAAGGTCCACACACACATGCACAACATAAAGTGAGTCATGTCCAGTTGGTATTTCAGCAAGAAGCTCTACAAGTAAAGGATTCAGACATGTGAGTGTTTGAGTTTTAAATAGCAAAATATTAAGAAGGTTTGGGCATTTTTCCACATGTATTTATAGTCAGAGTCACATGCAGCAAAGAAAGCACCGGCTTCAGGTGTTTAATTAGACTAATATGAGATCACATCACAGAAACAGATGATACACACTTTTTGCAACTTTCCTCCTTCATTACAGAGGAAGATATTTTAAATAAAACATAATTTGCTGCCATCTAGTGTCCACAATCAATAGCTAACACCGGAAGTGACAGCACTCTTTCAGGGGCACACAGACAATACTGAGAGCAAGTCATTGACAAGACATTCACAGCCGACAAACACACAGTCCAACAAGAAAAAACGTCTGCGCAAATCTGCTCAGTTTACAACAATACTTCCACCTCATCCTGCAACAACATCTGAATTCACTTTCAGCAGCATAAAGGTCATGTCCTTTTTGGAAACTATGCACAGGTTATACAATTATAGGGGTAAAAGGTTGAGTATTCAATTTTTACTTCTCCACTTGACTTCTCTCACCTTTCCATTCACTTTCTTTGTTTTGAAACATCAGTATTACCCACACTGTCTCAGTTATTCTGTTTCCTTGTGGTCAAACATGCTACACACTACCTTCATATTCCCCAAGAAGGTGTGGGGAGATGTGGAGTGTGGTGACTGAAAACGCCTCGTCATTGCATTGCCTGCATTCCTGTGCCTGTCTCCTGTTGGCCTGAAGACTATTTATACAGCCACTGAAGAGGCCCCTCACAGTCTACGAGGGAGATATGCTTCCTAGATCACTGACTTTACCAAAAAACACATGTATTTTAGCTCTATCTGACCCTTTGGAGGGTTCATTATCATAATCTCAGACAACGGGAGGACTGGTCAAACCCACATAAATTCTAGCGAAGACCACAAGGTCTCAAAAGATACCAAATGTGTCCGGGTGAAGTACAGTGAAATGCGCATAAGTGGATGATATCCAAATGTTCCAACTGTGTGTAATAGTGCAGCCTGATATATTGATTTTTAATTTTATAATAATTTAATGAAGTGCAACAAGTGGATACAACGCCTGAAATTCAGGAGCTGAACTATCAGGAGTAGACAAACACTGCAGAGGCCATTTTTACAGCCCTGAAATCATCTCATTCAAATAGATTGCTACTTTAATTAGCACAGGTATGTCTCAATAGTAAACAACAAGCGTGTTGACCGAGGTGTGAGGCAGACATCTCTAGAAACAAGAGAGGAGTGTATTTTTAGTTTGAACTGGTGCAAAAAGCCAGGGGCAGTTCATGTAGGCATAAATTCGACAGTACCCCTGCTTTAACTGGCTCAGGTACCAAAGGACAAATGTGCTTACACAGAGTGGAAGTCCCCCCCGAACCTGAAACTAGGTGCTCGGCTTGTCAACACGAGTAACTCTCACCTCCTGGTCGCCTACCACCTCGCCCACCTTATCTCTAACAGGCAAGCCAGCCAGGCTGAATCCTGAAGCCCGGTCTGGTCAACATCACCCACACTGTGACATAAAGGTTTGTTCATACACTGCAGGTCAGCATGTTCTCACATCATGTTCATTCAATGTCTTGGAACTCTGAATGTTAGCACAGAGGCTTACAGTTCCTGACCTGTGTATGACTTTGCTTCAGCAGGTATTGACAAACTTCACTTCACTCACAAAAACACTGATTTTCTGTGTACCTGCCCCTAGTGGCATCAAGCCATTCAGGGTTTCATCTATAAAATCTCTAACTCCACCTGAATACAATGGGGGTGAATGAAATTTGGATTAAGGCACTTACAGCACTGCAAAATGAAAAAAAGAATTCAGGAGTAATGTCTTTTCAAAAACAATCTTATGAATACTGTTGATAGTCCATGCAGTTCCCTGTCAATAGTTTTCATTGGAATTACTTAAAGCAAAGAAAAGGTCCCTATGAAAAATGTAGAACACAATTTAAATTACATTCACCTCCATTATAAAGATAAAACCCATAGAAAACCCCCATAAAACACTCTGCTTGACTAGATGGTGGTGGTGGGAGAATTCTTTTCTGTCTTTATATATAATTTATGTGGACTGACCCTTCAATCAAGATGAAAATTACTTGGCTCACCACTGGCAGCACCAAATACTTTATGGTGGCCAACTTTTGCTGTTTATGCTTTTCAGTATTTGAGAGGATAGCAGGATACAGTCATCAACAACTCTATCAAGCCTATAAAGTCCATGGAAAACAAAAAAGTCATTCCTTCAGGTTCTTTGCCAAGCCAATATCTTAGAGAATCAGTGGAAAATCAGTTGCGGGTATTTGCTGTTTAATGCCGACTGAAGACACCATTACTTAATTTCCAAACACTCTTTGTGAAATCACATGATGTTCACCCTTAAACCTAAAACAAGATGATGTTTAGAATAATGAAATTCAACAATAAGAATATTTTTTACCCTAGACCAGACAATTACATGAATTGAATTAGTTAAGGAAACCATTACCTGTAGTAACAGTGATAACTGGGGGCCTTAAAAAAAGCCATATGTTTAAGGCCAAACCTTAAACCTTTTAAACAAATGTGGATGAGAAATCCTCAAAGTGCATTTTCCTTACCTGACCAGCGGCTGGGGGTTTCCTGTAACTCTGCACTCCAGGCGAATGGGGCTTCCTTCTGCCACCTCCTGACTCTTCAGCTTCTGGTGGAAACAAGGAGGAGACAGCCCATGTGAGGTTGGAGCTCCAGAGTGTTGATACCTCGCAGAAGCTGCCACTACCAACGGGCCTTCCGGCTGAGGCTCCATGCTCATGGCCGGCTGACTGTACTGTGCCTGCTCCTGTTGGCTGGGAGGCACAGAGGGAACAGAGGCAGAGCCCTGAGGGACTGGTCGCCGACTCCTCGGGGACAAGTAGCCACTGTCAGGAGAGGAGGAGTCCTCCTCCACCTGTGGCTCCAGGTGAGCAGAGCCTTTGAAGATGGATGACAGCTCCTCGATGAATGTGGCAGCTCGGCTACAGAACTCTGTGGCTGAACCGGCTCGATCGTTCAGCTCCAGGCCTTCATGAAGCAGCCGGGGTTTATCCTGCTTATACACTGGCTGGACTGGTTTGTGGCGGACAACCTTCTCAGCAGAGGACGGAGCCTCACTGGACACTTGTACAGGTTTACTGAGGGGTACATTATGGCTGGATAAGGCTTCAACTGCTACATTGTCATCCGTGTAGGGGGATTTGGTCTGATGCTGCAGTTTTGAGCTTGTGGTGAGGTTTTCAGTAGTCTGGGGGGGCAAAGGAAGAGATTGGACATGTTGGAGAGCCTGCTCCTGGGGCGTAGGATTAGAGGGGCCTGGATCTTCAGATTCAACTTGGTCACCAAAGGCCTCTCGGGCCAGGTCCAGGCTATGGTTTATCTCATCTGCACTTAAGAAGGCAGTAAGATCGGCAAAGTCTCCATCTCCAGATTCCAGCTCTGTCACTGAGTCCAGGTAGAGTTCCCCATCAGAGGAGGCTTCAGAAAACATCCCTCCATCGCCCTCCAAAGATCTGCCTCCTGCCGGGTCCTTCAGCAGCAGAGAAATGGGGAGCGGCTGATTCCAACTCCCGTCCTGCATCCTGAAACACACATTCACAACAAGCTAATTACACACATTTACAGTGTAGACTCTCCAGTTTACACTGTGTACATGAGATAACTATCAGTTGAAAGGAAAATTACAAACAAGAGGAGTAAAGCTTAAAATATAGACTTCACAATACTGGCTCATCTGCTCTCGCAGCCATAGCCGGCAGGATGACTCAGGCTGGTGCTGTCTGGACACAGTTGGTGGGTATTAGCAAAGGCTTTAACTGAGGTCATGGTGAACATGACTGGCATTTCTTACTCACTGTGTTTCAAACAGGACAATGTATCCCGTCACTCTTTACCCCACTGTTCTTTGGTGTACTTGCCACTTCAGATAACTAACCAACTATTTTGATACATTCATATTCATTTTAGTCATTTTTTTAAGCAAAAATGTCAAACATTTGTGAGTTCCAGCATCTTAAATGACAGGATTTACTGATTTTCTTTGTTATGTATGATAGTAAATGAAGGTTCTTTGGGTTTTGGACTGTTGATGGGTTTTGGACAAAAGAAGCAATTTGAAGATATCACTCTGGGCTGTGGGACATTGTGATGAGCATTTTTCACAATTATTTGACAATTTATGATTATTGTGGAAAGGATTTCACCAAAATGATTTATGGGAAATGAAACAATCATTAATTCCAGCTCCACTCACCTCACACATTCTTAATTCCACATCGTGGCAAGAAAATTTAGAATATTCTCATTTCTAAGGAATCCAATGGTTGCTTTTAATGAGTAGTGAGTTTATCATTTTGTCTATAAAATGGCAAATTGTAACATTCGTATTTAGGTGGCTGGCCTTGTTGAAGGTATGTGCTCTACTGAGTACCACTCTCGTTTACAATGTTATGAGTGGAGAAAAGCTAACAGCCTCTAAAACACACACTTAATTAATCGATTAATGCAGTGGTGTTTTTAGCTTGGATTTAAATACTGATACTCTACGGAGAGTAGGTCTAGTTGCAGCAGTCAAGTGACGTCATACCTAACAATATACAGAAAGTACCACAGTTAAAATCACCAATTGATGCTGAATGTCAACATGTTGTACCATAACTTTTTCAAATATTTCCTCATTAGAGCTGTACCATTTTGTGAACAAGAGATGGAGAGTCTTCACACAGATGCCAGGACATTTTAAACCATAATCCAAATATAAATGTACACATAGTGTTTATTTTGCACTGTACATTGATGTCACGATGCATCCATACATACTAGTTTATAAATCAAACGAGGTCACACGCACATGTATTTTAAAACAGTTCTACTACCTCTGTGTTCTGTCACGCTACACCTTGACTCTAGATGTATAGCATGTTGTGAAGCTGTTGGTGTAGATACACGCATGACGCAGTGTGACACTCAGTGCCTCATGGCGTCCTGAAGACCAGCTGTTGTTATTTTTAATCTCCTGGGCTATGTTTCACAGCAGCAGCACAAACTCACCCACCCTGAGCTGAGGAAAGAAACCACTGCCTTTAAACACATACAGGTACAAGTGGTCATGCACAAAGAGTTGCTGGGTTAAAGCATTCAACAGATGAGATTAGGCAAGACTATGTATCATCTGAAGGAAACAATAACAACGACACAGGGCTAATTAAATATGAATGTGGAAAATGTAAAACATTGAGACTGATTGATAGATTGTTAACAACTGTCAGTGCTGTCAAAGTTTCCATTAACTCTGGTCCTTTCTAAGATTTGCAAAGCGTTTTTAAGTTAACTTTAATATATGCTTAATACTTTAACAGTATTTTTTTTTTTACTTATTATAAAAAAGTTTAAAATGAAAAGGAACCTAAAAATCCTTAAAAGAACAAGATAAGGAATATATTATATATTTATTGTAATGTTTGAATATAACTGATGCTGTATGGACCCACCACATTAATAACTCTTGAGCTGTTACATTGAATGATTTAAGTCATATTCTTGATAAGAAATCAACAACCAATCAACAAAAACAGAGCAAAACTAACCTTAAAGTGGGCTGTCTATCCAAACGCTTCCTCCTGGTTTTGTGCTTCCAGGTTTGTCTCGTTTATTAGTCACAATGAGCCAAAAAGAAGCTTCTCCTTCCAGAAGAGCAGCCTTATTGGTCAGACAGTCGGCAGGATCTCTCAGGTTCAGGGTCCAATTGCGTACTGCCTCTGCAGTGGCCTGCTGTCCCATCTGTCCCGGTCTCTAACTGCTCACTGTGTGGGGCTATATTTGGCCCCGGCTCAGGTTTCACAGCCAGAATACTGGCAAGGAGAGAGAGTGTTATGGTAGACCAGTGGAACAGAAGGTAGTGGTGACATTTTTACAGAACAAGTGTTTTTTAATTAAACATGGAAAACAGTGCATCCATGTATTATCTTACACCACACAGTCACTAATAATAAGCTACACAGTTGGGGTTCATGCAACATTCAGAGACTCTTAATGTGCATTGGCCACACTTAACCACAGGTTTGGATAAAGAAGATATAACAAACAACCTGCTGAATATGTCTTTTACTGTCTGGGTTATAATTTGTCAGGTGAAGACGTCTTTTAATTTGACACAGTGAAGTGACAGCAGCTCCTCAGTGTTGCCAAGGAGCCCGGCTGGGTTAACCCAATGACCCCAGACCACCCACTTATCTGCCAAATCTATGGGTAAGTTATCTTAAAAGGGGACTGGGAGCATTTTGCAAAGAGTGCTTTGTGGCTTTGTCAAGGTCAAAGCTGCTCACATGGAGCATGTTAAGATTAAATTAAGGTACAGACACATCGTTTTTTTAAACTCCCTGCTAGCCAAAAAAAGACATCCAGAATGGTCTCGTTTTGTATACCAGAAAATAAATGTCTCAGACTAACGACAAAACGGTTGGTCAGAAGGATAACAGTCGAGGACCACGCAGCCTCACTTGGTCTATTTCGAGGCCACTATCACAATTGTGCTCTCAGAGCTATTCTAGTTCTTCATCAATGTATAGATTACAGTGAAGTGCCAGTGATAAGTTTCCACTGTAATAACTATCTACTTCTCTCTCTCTCTCTCTCTCACACACACACACACACACACACACACACACACACACACACACAAAGAAGTAATCTTCTAAAATTCTACTCATTTGTCACAGTACCCCAATTAATAAGTGATGCTAACACATCCTTTAAAAATAACTGCATTATTTATGGGGACCTCTAAAGCATACAGACTTGTATCTGTGATCCATGTAAGAATAGCACTGGAACTTTTCCAGCACTTTATACTCTATGTTTCCACCACAGCTCTATTCCCCCCATGATATATTAGGTTTACATGTCGCCTGCTTTCAGTATTTATAGTGATTCTGTAGATAAGAGACTCTGAGACTTCATTTGCAAAGGTCAAAGGCCATGGCATCTTGACACACAACAGGTAGGTTATGCTTGAGAAGACATTTATATATATACACACACACACACACACATATATATATACACACACATATATAAATGGTTTAGCGAACACATCTTTTTCCAGCAGTTCAGACACATTTAAAATCTTTCAAACATTTTCTGCATCAATACCATCAATGATTTGGTTTACAAGCCGTCATAACTTAACTTATATACACGTATACCCTTCTTGGCCATTAAAAACATATTTATTTATTTATTTTCTTTATTTCCCGCAATTTGATCCTTCCAAATAGTATCAGCCTGACTTGCTTTGGCCTGGATATATCAGGTCATCCCCATGCAATCAAGCTCAACGACTCAGCAGAATGTCATTCTCTTTCCAAGAAGTGTAAAATGACAAGCCTGTGATGCCTGGAGGTCTGTGGAGTACTCAGGATGAACCTTGCTGTCAGCAGTTTCAATGAAAACTTCTGCTGTTCCCTCTGACGATCGATTAAACTGAATAATAATTGTCTCCTTCTGGGGATTTAAATTCTTTCTGCAGAACTACATGCTTCCTCTTCTTTTTGTTAATGTTTTTGACAGTGGTGGTATCCAAAGTGCAATTTTGGGGTACTTGTATTTTACTTGAGTTTCACTATATACAAAATTATGAACTTGTGAATAATATGCATTGTTACAGATTAAAGGCCCAACAGACACAGCCTCACAGTTGTTTTCAGTTGTGTTGCTGATAAAACCTGCTCAGGTTGGAGTTGTGTGAAGCCCTGCTGGGAGAAGGCCAAAGTTGTTCATGTCCCTTCATGATAAATATGGTGTGTAAAGATCACCTTTAGAGTGTAAATTGGCAAAAATATATCACCTTTCAGGACATAGAAGGCTCTAAAAGGGGCTGGTAACGTTGCTTTTTGGACATTTTATGATGTTTAGCCTACAAGCTAGCATCAATTAATAGCAGTATCACTTTGATAGCTCGAACAACATGAAAAAAAACATTTAAGACAGAAAACTAGTTCGACGTTGCACGCTTTTAAATAAGACTTTCTTAAGGTTTACTTTAAAATTAAAACTTTAAGAGAGGGCAATAAACACTCACAACAACCAACCACTCACCGAGTTACTTACATTTTGACGGTTGAGCGGATTTTCAATTAACCGTCCTGTATGTAAAACCCTCGTTTGGTCAGCAGAGAGCCCCATTTTGATTGTAAAACGCTCCCAAACAATATACTATAACAACAAGATACACGTTAGAGCTTCACGCTTCAGTTCTTTTTTAGAAAACTTCTTTTCGCCCATCAATAATTCACCCTTAACTGTCTGCTCACTATCCGCTTTTTGTATCTCACATTAACGAATCGCGTTTTCCCTCCGAGCAATCTTGTCCTGTCGCGGCTGCCGTTGCTTCACAATGATTGGTCGCAGGGAAAATATGGCGCTGTCCGCGTAATTGTGAAAACATCATGAAGAAAACTTCAATCTGGTGTTTCGCAGGCAGGGCAGAGTGTATTTGACGCTTTTAAATGTAAAATACACCGTGCTGTAGTTATAATATCGCCGCCCGTAGTGTCCAGAACGGCCAACATTAGCTATGGGGTTTTCTCTACATTAGCGACGTCGGCTTGCTAACAATCCTGCTAGCATACAGTTATATCTAGTATTTAAACAGAAGGCTGTCAACTCAAAACGGTAAGGCTCCACTTATTAGCACGGAATGTTCATTTAGCCTTCAAGCACTGTGCTGTTTAGGTCGTGGCTACCGCTAATGTAACCCACACACATGCCAGTTGCATTTCCCAGATACTACCGGGCCATCTTTAAGTGTAACGATTTGCAAAAGACAGTCCAAAAAAGTAAATTCACAATGATGAAAGATAAAGAAAGCCAGAAACTGTACATCAAGATGTAGATGATTCATTGTAATTCGAGAAAGAAGCAGGTCGTCCAGCTCTAGGCTACTATAAAGAAAAGACAGCGACACAGCTGTACGTAAAACAACAAGGATCAACTGTTTTGTGTTCTTTAAAACAATCACCAATAACAGGGTTATATAATCATTAAGACTTTTACTATCTTAAGTTTAGCCATCCAAATTAACTTCCTGTCATTTATGTATCTATTGAATGTTTCATACTGTCAGACCACAACATGCCAGCCTTCCGGCAAGTGGGAGAGAAGCAGCTTCCTAACCCTGTCCTGTGTATGGCATGGTCTCCTAAAAGAGATCTGATTGCTCTGGCCAACACAACTGGAGAGGTAGGCTTTAAATCCTTTTATTATTCCTGAAACATGTCTTGGTATCCTGTGTAGCTTTGTAATCGTATGGTTGATATTTGGCCATAGTTGCTGCTACACCGCCTGGCTAGTTTCCAGCGTGTTTGGAGCTTACCACCCAGTGAGTGCACTGGGAAAGAGATCACTGCACTTGCCTGGCGACCTGATGGCAAAAGTAAGGAATGGCTACATCTCTCTCTTAATAATCATGCTTGTTGAAGGAAGCATGAAGCTTTTTATTATATTTAATCCTCCTTTGGCTCCCCAGTATTGGCCTTCAGCCTTGGAGACACCAAGCAGGTGGTCCTGTGTGGCGTTGAGAAAGCAGAGATCCTCCACGTGTTTCCAATGCAGCATCCTGTGACCTGCATGCATTGGATGGAAGTGACAGAGGAGAACAGGTATGTGTGAAGCTCATGAATCAAACCAGTGGCACAAAGGATGTCTGACTTTAAAGAATAATGTGGATGTTTGGTCTTTTGATGTATTTCAGCGCCCTCAGCTCTTTCTACAACTCAGAGGATGAATCCAAACTTTTTCTTCCCAAATTACCAACACTGCCCAAGAGGTAACATCAGCATTCATTACATATCAGGTTATACGATAGCATCTCCTGGGTTGATTGAATAACATTTGCTAAAACTGTTATTTTCCCCAGCTACAGCACAACTTCAAAAATCTTCAGGTGAGGCAGTATTTTAATGCACATCTAATAAGTCTGATATCAGTTGACTACTCCATGTTTTGCCTGAGTTAACAGCCACGATCCTTCTGTGTTACAGTGAGGAAAAGTCTGACGAGATAATGAATCTCCTTGGAGAAGTCAGGTGAATGAAACCTCTTCAGTCTGACACTTTTTAATCAACGCTACATTTTAAGATGGAAAGCTGTAAATAAGATGGAAAGCTGTAAATGATAACATCACCCATTTTGTTTCCATTCAGGCTGAATGTACTTGTTCTTGGAGGAGATGCTGGCTTTGTGGAGCTTTATGCCTACGGGATGTACAAGATTGCGACTTTAACAGGGGTAAGGTTATTTCCATCATTTGTGTGAGTTGTCCATTATATCTTCTAAAAGAGTTAATAAATCAGCTGATGTAATGGTCTTTGAAAAAATGTTGTCACCAAAATTTCCACTTAAACTGACTGCAGAGGTTTTTTTTTTAAACTCTCAATCTAATACTAATGTCTCTATATGCAGAAGCAAATGAGACCATCAGCAAGAATAATGGCTCTTTTTTGTTTGTTAGTTTGAACCCCCGTGTCCCAATATTAAGCCTCTGAAGAATACAACAGTACATTTAATGATTATTTTCATGTGATGACACTACAGGTATCAGGAACCTGTCGCAGTCTGAGTTTGTCCAGTGATCTCAAGTCTTTGTCCGTCATCACAGAAGTCAGGTCTGCTGACAACAACCCTGAGATCTGCTACATTCAGGTGAGATGGATGATTTGGCTTCATTTATCAGTTCTTTTAAACCTGTGTTTTCTTTCTTTGCAAATGTAATTGCCCATCTTTGTCTTCCAGTTAGACACAGGGTTGTTATCAGACTGTCTGTCTGAGGTAACCAGGATGGCACGCAAGTTCACCCACATCTCCACCCTGCTGCAGTACCTGCACCTCTCACTCACATGTATGTGTGAAGCCTGGGAGGACATCCTCATGCAGATGGATCTCAGACTCACTAAGTTTGTTCAGGTCAGTAGTCGAGTGGTCTGTAGTATAAATTGGCTGAAATGAGAATGAACACTAAACTGTTTATTTCTGCTCTTCATAGGAAAAGAACACAAACACTCAAGTTCAAGATGAATTTCTGGAGCTCTTGCTGTGGGGACAATCAAGGTAAGGAAACCTTGTTGTTGTTAGTGTTCGCTCATTATCATGTTGCAATGTTTTTAGTGTCCTGTAGATGGAGTCAGAATATCTTGGGTTTGTCAAATTTTTCTTCCTATTGGCTCTTTGCTTTCTCACAGTCCTGAACTGCAGGCTCTTCTTATGAACCAGCTGACTGTTAAGGTGAGAGTAATAGGTGGTGTGAATGCTCCTCTTTATGTGCACTTCCAATAAGATTTCCTGACAGTGACAAACTCATCTTGTTTGATTGTTGTCTGTATAATATATTTTCATCACAGGGCTTAAAGAAGCTCGGCCAGTCCATTGAGTCGTCTTACTCCAGCATCCAGAAGCTGGTGATCAGCCACCTGCAGAGGTATTTTCAGCCTTTCACTTCTCATCACTTCTCCTTCACCTGGTACCTGAGATCTCTCAGTTCAAATCTCTCCCTCCGTCTCTCTCTGGCTACAGTGGCTCCGAGGCTCTGTTGTATCACCTCAGCGAGGTGAAAGGCATGTGCCTGTGGAAGCAGAAGTTCGAGCCCCTCGGTCTGGATTCAGCAGCTATAGAAGGTACAGCGCCGGTACCCTGCATTGTTAATAAAACATCAGATATTGAATCATCAACATCAACATGTGTGTTTTATGTTTTCAGGTGCCATCACAGCAGTGGGTTCATTCTCTCTGAAAGCCAATGAACTTTTGCAGTGAGTGATTATTTTTTTGATAATTAACTTCTTGTCTATCAGCAATTATGAAGTATTTTGTATTAATTGTATATCTGCTGTGGTTTTCCGTAAATCGCTCCTGTTATTTTGTCATTCAGGGTGATTGACAAGAGTATGAAGAATTTTAAGGCCTTTTTTCGCTGGTTGTATGTAGGTAAGAATAAAGTTTATAAATTAAAGTAGACATTTTTTAATGAAAGTATAAAGTTTTAATGATTGCTTTTATTGACAATCATTTTTTTTTCTTTACAGCTATGCTAAGGATGTGTGAGGAGCATGTACCTCCAGAACTCAATAAGGTTGGTTATCATAAGTGCTGTGAGACATTTGTTTCAAGACAAGTGTTTCCTGAAATGATTAAAATATTTACATGTTTGGTTAATCCCTTAGATGACTCAGAAGGACATTGCCTTTGTTGCTGACTTCCTGTCTGAGCACTTCAGTGAGGTGAGATCAGTGTAATGACGCTGCAATAATGTTAAATATGTTTTCAGCATATTTATAGCTGTTCGTGGACTGTTCTCTCTCACAGAATGAGGAACTCTTTGATCGCAAAGGGAAGTACTTCAACGTAGAACGAGTTGGTCAGGTAAGTGGTTTTGACTTGCATACCTTCAGGTGTTTTTGAATGGAGCTGCTGTCTTACACAGTCTGGTGTCTCCTTTTTTTTTTTTTTTACATTTACAGTACCTTAAGGATGAGGATGAAGACCTTGTGTCTCCGCCCAACACTAAGGGAAACCAGTGGCTGAAGTTTTTACAGGAGAGCACGCACCTGAAGGGTGAATTATGATCCTGACTTTATAAGTACAGAAAGAGTACTAATAATAATTACTGTTTATAACTAACTTTAATTTTTCAAAATTAGGTTAAAGATTGGCATGCCATAACTAACAGATAAAATGTTTGACATGTTTATCTAGAGAGCCCATTGCTGTTCCCTTCATTTCCCCAAAAGTCTTTGCACTTCGTCAAGAGGATGATGGAGAGTGTGATCGAGCAGTGTCTCCAGAAACCTGCTGTGAGTTTTGTGTGCTGTCTACCTTCTTCTTTCCCTGTATGATCGAAGTGTTAAGCCACAAATGTCAGCGACCCTCACACACAAAATCTGGATATGTAGCTTCAGGATAAACCTGAAGAACACGAACAATTTTGCCCAATCTGTGTGTAGATCGAAAGCTCTTCTGCTGCATTTTTACAATACTGTTGCCACAGTGAACAGACTTGACAAGCATACATTTCAGATGTTTTTTGGGGGGAACTTTTTACTTATTTATTTAATTTTACACATTATATGTGCGCAGGAAGTGATTGGAAAGTCTGTAAAACAGGCCGTCTTCTTGCCCCTGTACACCGTGCCAGAGAGGTATGATCTTGTGTCTCTATATATCTATATTTTCAAATATTCCTCAATTATTGTGATTAAAGTTGTATTTATTTGATCATGTCCTTTGTCTTTCCAGCTCTGAAAACACTCCACGACTTTTTGAACTTCCGTCTTTGTACGTAAAACACAAACATCATGGTTTGCACAGAGAGTGACGGGGGTTTGTGTTAATGTTATTTGTTTTTTGCGCTACAGGTGGAATGACAAGAAAGCCAAAATGCACTATGTTTTGTTCTGCATGCCAGAAGTTTCACCCAGTAAACTCTACCTATTGCGCAAAGGAACAGATCCAAACAGGTTTGTATGACTGTTTGTGTATGTGTGACTTTCTTTGTGTGTTTAATCTGTATTTGTAACCATAATTGTTGTTTTCACAAAGACACATCCCCAACAGCGTCATGTCCATTGACCTGAGCCACCATCTTGACAACACAGATGATGATAATGCTGCAGCCCAGTAAGTGCCTCTCATGTCATTCCAAGAAATTCATTTTGTTAAATTAACATAGATGCAAGTGAATGTATTTCCACCATTACTCAACATAATTTTCTTTTTATAGGCCTAATTATATATACAGCTGCCTGGATGCACGTTTCTATGACGATGAAATGCTAACTGTGGTCTTGCAAGGATCAGAGGAAGAGAACAGAAGGCGCGTCCTGGCTCAGCTTCCTCTAGCTTCAGCCCTGAGCTGTGAGACTGAATTCAATTGGCAGACTCACCTGAGGTGTGTGTATTATTAGACACACCTTACTTTCATAATAATGATTTTCACTTGTATAATCCAGGCTGATGGACAAAAAAACTAAATATAATTTATTTAATTTGTTTGTCATGCAGGTTGGACCAGCAGAGTGGTGCCATCCCCTGTCAAGAACTAGTGTTGGGGAATCAGTGGCGGGAACTGGAAAGCATGAAGGCCCAGTTCGTTGCTGTCAATGGAATCCGCAAAGTGGCCTGTGTGGTATGTTAAATTTACATCTAAGACCTCCCACTATAGCGAATGTATGGGGAGTTTTAATTTTAGTGCAGTATTTCTATGTTTGCTCCAGGGATCAATAAGATCCATTTTTGGCCTTCTCACATTCCTCTGCCAGCGGGGGGCATGCCAGTGAATGACTGTAATGGACCGTTTTCTAACATTAACCGTTTCTTTTCTGGCAGCTAAGCGCCAATCTGAGGCACATTCGTGTTTTTGAGATGGATGTGGAGGATGAAGATGACGAGGGAGCAGACTCGCAGAACGCCAGCGCTGACCAGGATGGACTCGACGCCTCTATGACAAGCCAGGGGCCGGGGGAGGAGAGTGTGGAGGCTGAAGATGAAGGTGGAGAGCAGAAGGGGGCAGTGTTCCAAAAAACTGAGGAGCATCTGGAGTCGGAGGAAGCCCTTGAACTCTCTTAAGACTCAGACACAAAAGCAAGTGACATAAAAAAAAAATACACGCTCCACCTTTAGGCTTGTTGCAAAACATTTTTTAACACATTTGGAAACATGTATAACATTTGTAAAATAAACATTTTTGTGCTCATATTTGTTTGGGTTGTTTTCTTATTGTTGTTGAGATAGGATAATGTATTGTTTTGTCATCATGCTTTTCACTTTGAGATTACTTGGACTGGCCAGTTAATATTCATTTTATTTAGAAAATAATAGTTGGAAAAAAAAAAAAAAGAATAAATAATAATGTATTATTTGAGCTACCCAAATCTTAGATGTGTAAAATACGACATTTATTTTGAAAAATTACGTTAAACGCCTTTGTACGAGACTAGTTATCTGTGCACGTGCAAATAGGTGTTGGTTACGTGCTCGCTCCCGACGCTCTACGCGGTGACGTGTGCTATCCGCCGCCTGTTGGTCTTTCACAGTTGGTGACGAGTATTATGAAAATGGCCTCGACCCTGCCCGTGAGCACGGCAAACTGGAGAAGATGACGATGTTGAGCTTTTTAAGTCGGTCGAACACCAAAGTGTCTTCTTTGAACACGGAGATAAAAGTGAAGTAAACAAAGAGAAATAGGCTGTCGGCGGAGGAAGGACTAAAAATACCACAGACCACCGCATATTTTCGTAGGGCTGAGGAGAGCCACTATGGAGGATATCAACTCAAATATCAACGCGGACTTGGAGGTGCGGAAGCTCCAGGACTTGGTGAAGAAGCTAGAACAGCAAAATGAACAGCTCCGGAGTCGGTCTACGATGTTGTCCTCGTCCGGAGCGATGTCAGGGAACCACAGACCCCTCAGCGACGGATACGAGTCGTCGCTGTCAGCCGGGATGGCAGCCGGTCTGGCCGGCTTCCCTGGGGTGGGGTTCGTCGGAACGGGTCGCTACAGTGGGCTGCTGGAGAATAACCGCTGCTTGAGCCCCAGACTGTCTTACGACGGTATCAGCTTCAGGAGGCCGTACGAATATGAGGGGGCATCGGCTGCTTCTGCCTCTGTGTCGAGTATGAACTCACTTTATTCAGACACCACCGGGGGTTTCGCAGATGAAGGGGAAACGTCGATTCTGGACGAAGTGGAGATCTTAGATCTGGAAGACATGGACTGTCTACACGAAGACGAGGACAGCTGGTGAGTGACAGGCTTGTCCTGGGAGGTATCTCGCCTTTACAGCCGTGTGTGTGTCTCCAGTACTGGGGCACAGCTGCTCCGCACATTAGCCACCACGACAAAACGTCTGGCATAAACAATCTCAGTGGCTTCAGTGAAATCTAAAGTGATCTGTGCTGAAGGAGTCTCACTGACTGAGGGATGTTGTTTGTTTGGCAAGTCATGTGGGCGATGCCAAGCCCCTTCTCGGACTGTGTGATCACAGTAGACATGCTTTGTCATACAATCAATACTGGATCTCTATCTATTATTATCTCTTCCTCCCTTCCTGTCTGAATTTGTCTCTGATCAGCAGGCCTCTGAGGCTCTCGGCTGTCAGGACCCTCCAGTCCCTGATCATCTGTTGAACCGTTTTCATGTTGTGATGTGGCAGATTGCTTGGCTTGGCATGGCAGTGGTGGCAGGAGATCAGTGTGTGCAGCTAAAGTGAAAGTTGTTTTCCTGCTACCAGCAGCCCATGTGGGAGAGGTAGCCATGGTTATATTCCTCCTCCGAATTCCCCTTCGCACCAACAGTTGGCACGCAGCCACAAGTTCTCTGCAGCACCAAGTGAGGAGGCAACAGATCTGAAATAGGACTTCAGTCTCATCGTGTCGGAATAAACGCTGTGTCAGTGTCAAAAAGCTGATCACGAGCAGGGATTACAAACACTGGGTATTAATAACATAAAAGGCACGCGTTGACATGGATGACCCTTTGGCATCGTGTTGGTGTGCTTATAATCAGAAACAGCCTGACAGCCCACACTCCTGTTCTTAATCCTGTCCTGATACATTCTGATAATATTATTTCCTCCAGCGCTGAGCAGTTATGGCGTTTCAGGGTTAGGTGGCTTTGCATAGGCACTCTTTAGAAGTGTAATCCCTGAAACTCTGGTGTAAGATTGGATTTGCGCAGCTCTCTAAATCTCGCTTCTCATCCCAACTCAAGGAAAATCCCTCGATGAGGCAGAGTTGCACGCTGAGAGGAGTCTTCATCACACGGCTAATATCAGACATGTAGACTTGGTGAAAGGGTTTGCAGACAGTCTATTAGGATTAAAGGGGCACCGTGTAGTTTTGGAGAGGAAATTCCTAGGCAGAATTTTTATATTTACACGATTACAATGGTAATGATACAAACAGAAATATATATTTTTCCATAACTGAATAAATAAGCTGTTCTCAGAGGAAAATAAGGTCCCCACAACTCTGTTTGTAGCTAGAAAGGTGTCAGGATCCTCCAAATATAAACAAAGTAAAACAGTATGAAGTTGTGTTGTCCTTCAAGGTCAGTTTAGTCATGAAAACCATAAAGTTTATTTAGAATCATAAAGAATCATTTCCTTCTCGTTAAAGTTTCCTGCCCAAAACTACATAGTGGACCGCTGAGGTTATCAAAATACCAGAACTTTAAACTTTGATACAATACTAGTATAAACAAATTATAATTGATACCTCTTTTGATACATGAATATGAACATGAAAAAGAACATGCCCACAAAATAGAACACATTTTTTTCTTTTTTGCGACCTGCTCATAAAGAAGAAGTCACTGAACACAGTTGTAAACATTTTAAAGGGGTTCTGTGTAACAAATAAAATGTATTAGTCGCGGTCATGTTGTGCGCATGTGAGCTGATGGTAACGTGACTTGAGAAATGAGACCTTCCCCGTCTCTCTCGGTCACTTAGCAAGCCTGCAGATGGAGATAGAAGTTGTTTTAATGTTGTTGGACTGCCGTTTGCTTTTTGAAGGACTTAGGAAGTCTTATTTTCCGTGACAGTCCAAAGGTTATCGAGTGATTCATCTCAGTGCCTCTCTTTGCTCCGCTAACAGAGAGCAACAGTATCTAACGTTAGATTAGAAATGGAGTGCGCTAAGGTAAAATAACAAACATCTTCCAGCACAACAGGAGTTCCACAGAAGCCCTTTAATACTATCGAAACGGATACTGTAGGGTCTTAAACAGATGGCATCAAAGGAGCACTGAAGTATTGATACTTTTGATGACCTTAATTAGGACAGAAACGGACTAGATATGAAATGATGGGCTGTCCTTAGAGGATGGTGCTTGTTATCTCTCTTGTCAGGAAGGGTTTGTTTGATTTGCGTCTCCTGTGATCATGACACTGTAATAAGCAACATTAGGGCGTAGCTCCTGATACAACTTAATGATAGATACTGAAACTACTCCAAATGTAGCTCATATTTGGTTGAACGCCAGCTCAGAGCAGAGTCTTCCCTCGTTTGCTCGCAGCAGTGCCAGCCTCTGAGCCTTTTGACATCAGACCACTTTCAGACATTGCTCACTCATGCCCAGCAGAGCCACTCTCATTATGCCCTGGCTGTTTGTCTGCCCTCTGGATCAGATTGATATCTGGGATTACTGTGTAGTGCGAGGCACTCGCCAGTTCCTGTCATAGACTCCTGTAATCCTTGAATTAGCATCAGAGTGGATTTTAAATTCTGCCTTCTCCTGCAGTGCCGCTGCCTATCAATATCTGCTTGTCACACTCCTCCAAACCGCATGTGGACATGACAGATATCATTGTTTCAGAGCTTGGACGTCGTGTATAAAGTGTTTGGTCTCTTAGGGGTAGATTTAATTTATGTGCTGGAGTGAATGTGAATGACTGCCTTTGTGTTGATAAACAGTGAAAATGTGCAGTCCGAGATTTCAGCTTGTATTTCTCTACACTAGTCCTCCTTGTCTGTAGTGTTTCTGCTTTCATCATGAAAGGCTTCTTGTATGGCGGCAACAGAGCTGACAGCTGCTGACTCTGATTTCGCCACAGAGTGGAATCTCTTCTCTTCTCTTCTCTTCTCTTTCCGACAAACGGACAAATTATTGGCCAGTGGCAGTATTAAATGGGTTTGACGGTCCAATCGATACAGCTGACTGAGCACTGAACCCAGTGACTTTTTCCAAACAATTTGGGCTAAGTGACAGTGCTCCATTCTTAAAGTTTGCTGCAGCAGCAGCGGAAAGTTGCATCGTCATCAATGCTAACACTGGTCTGTGCTAAATGAACTCATGCAACATGTGACCAGTAAGAGTCGAGATTACAGTGACAAGTCTTAAAGATCTCTAAAAGTGACTACTACGTTTCAGCTGGTGGTGCTTATTTAGCAGCATATTAAATAATTGATGGACTCTGACAGTTTAAATATTTAAGTATGATAAAGATCTGAATTAAAACAAATAGTAATTTTCAGTGTCAGTGAGCTCTGTCTGTCATTGGCACTGCAGCTTTTGAGGAGAAAACTCTGTCCAAACACTTTTATCCCCACAATCTCATTTCCTCTGAGCGCTACTGGGTCACACCACGTATGAGGCATGAGCTGTCAGTCATGGTCGGTCACCATTAGAGAGAGATGACATGACAGTGACAGTGTATGTATATGTTTGTATTGCTTTACAGAACATGCAGTTCACTGAGTCTAATTGTGTATTCTGTTGTTGTTTTTCCAGGCTGTATGAGGCCAAACTCAACAGTCCCCTGCAGAAAACCTTAAGTCCCATCGTGTGGTGCCGCCAAGCCCTTGACAACCCCAGTCCTGAGATGGAATCAGCCAAGCGCTCCCTCATCCACAGACTGGACCTCACCCTGTCAGGTAAATAACCTCAGTTAACACGAAACATGTCATCTAAGCAGCAGCAGCTGCAGCAGTAGTAGTAGTAGTAGAGAGAGTAACAACATCAGTGACACACTTCATTAATCCCTCTTTAAGCGGTTAGCTAGAAAATACCACCCTGGCTTTTTGGAGGGATTCACTGTCTTGCTGATGAAACTTAAGCAGGACAGAATCTTCATCTTTGTCATAAAAGTTATTCTTCATCACTTTGCATCTATTTTAGTCAGGTCAGAGTCAGACAACAATAAAACAATGTAGTTCCTCTATCTTGACAAGCACAAAGTCATGTCAGTTTGACACAATTTACATGTCAAGGTTTGCAACGGTATGAGATTTACATGGTATGACATCTCAGAAAATGTCATGGTTTCATGGTATATGATATTACACAATTATTATTATTATGACTATTATTATTGTCAGTTACAAAGACAGAAGGTTTTAATAATATTAACACAGTAGAATTCAATCTGGTAAATAAGCAAATTTACTCCAACTGACATACGTAATGTTTTAAATCGCGGTACACCTCAGAACTGGTATATTGATGCAACAACACATAGAAACAAAGTAAAACAGCAGTGATGTTTCTACAGCTGTGCTGTTCGTGAATGCTCTGTAAGACTTTTAGCCATAATAATAACACTATTTGAAAGAAAAGTTGTAAATGATTGTCACATAAATAGCAAATAAAGAATTTTAGTTACAGCGAGATAGAGCTTGTGTTTAAATGCAGGCTAGACAAGAGGGGGCTATGCATGTTGTTATTATTATTCTTCCTACAAAGAACTTTAATTGAGCTTCTGTGATAATCGTACTATTTCCATGTATTGATTTTTGAAGCACAACATAACACAAAATAAATGGCTCTGTGTTATTATCACCTATTTCTTGAAATACCTTTACTGCTAGTACACCCAATTACAAATAACAAAACACAGGTATTATTAATCAGAAAAGTTCCCTTGTGTAGTTCATCTTCCCTATTTAAAGAGAAAATGGCAGAGGCTGTTGTTTTATCACCTGGTGGAGGGTTTGTGAGAATGCGTTTGTGTGTACGTTTTGGTAGTCTCTTCTTCTTTTGATATGGGATGAATGTGCCGCAAATGATTCAAAGCCATGACATCATCGGGAGTTTGAGGTGCTGATAGTGTATCCTTGTGGCAACGTGTGTGAAAAATAATGCTTAATTTATACCGTCGCCAAGGGGTATGCAAAATATTCATTATTTTGTGCCATACGATTGCACCGAGGTGCTTCGAGCATGTGGAGTATTTATTTATTTAGATTACATCTGTCTGGTGAGTTACTTTCTTTCAATGTTTTTCATGATTGCATTCAGTATAAATCAAAATCAAACATTTAGTGATTTCATCGATAACATTCTACCTAGTCTGTCGTCCTTTATGCTCTGTCTGTGTCTGTTATCTGAGATATGGCTGCCACTAATTATAGTCACTCCCTCAGTGAGGACGACCGGCCTCAAACCCTCGCAGCTAAACTAAGCCGGGCCATTTCCATTTTGACAGTGGTATGCCCATGTGACGGATCATGTTGAGCGTTAGGCCGCTGAAGGTTGTCCACTGTGATCTCAGCTCTGTTGCGCAACTATCCGGACAGCACCTGGACACACAGCCACCTCCTCAGCCATGGATACTGAGATATGTTGATAGTGGCTGTTAAATGAGTGCAGACCTTGAGCTTTTTTTTTCTTCTTTTTTTTTCCCACAGTTCAGATATTTTTTATGAACATCTAAACAGGGAAAACCTCTCTTGTATGATTAATCTCAGTGAAGTCAGGAAACTTGCTTGGCAACTTTCATTAAAACACAGCAGGATTAATCTCTTTCTCTTTTCCTTTTATTGTGATCACTATGGGCTGTTTCCTTCCTCAGAGATTAGGTTATTTCTCAGGCAAAACACTGCAGATTGGGTTTTAGGAGCCTGCGTGGAAAGGACCATTGGTGAACAAAGCCCACAACATTACTAGCAGCTGACTAATACTACACGCAACTAGCCACTTGAGTGGGGTGATAGTGGTGATATCATCACTGTAGGTGTGGAAGGGGGGATAACGTCATCCTGCTGGGCCTGAAAATATCCCCTCTGTCACTGATACAATCCACTCCTCTGCCTTCATTTCTGTCCTCAGTTAGCACTGATGTTGTCACCGCTTCCACAAAGACAGGACAACGAGGATTTTCTGTGGAGTCTTGTGATTTACCTGAAATGTATTTAAAACAATTAAATCAAATAAATGAAAGAAAAAGGTCAGGGCTTTAGTAAAGATTTTTCTTTTTGGCCTCAGCACATCCTAAGCAGTGAGCATCTGAGCGAAAGAGAGACTCACCACAGACACACCCTCATGGCTCCCGGCTACTCTCCTTCACACCCGGTCTCTAGCAGGAGCCTGGAAACCCTGTTGCCATGGTGTCAGCTTGAGTTTGCCTCAGAGGAATTTGCGAAGGAAGAAAAAAATCTTGACTTCGCTTGAGTCAGACTGAAGTCAAAGCGTTGACTTCCATGTATCATGAAGTGTTTGTTTCTGCCTAGATAATACACCCATGCCAGCTTATGCACTCATACAGGGCTTTCATATATTGTCAACTTCACAGTGTCAGTGTTGACCGAGCCTTTTGTCCGTGCACACCCTGTAAAAATCCTAACCCCACATGACGTGCCTCAGTTATGTAACGATCAACAGGGAGGAGACGGCAGCGCGCTGACTGTACTCGTCTTCTTCATGTCAGACAATCCTGATAAAAAGTCACAGCATGTGCTGCCGGAGCTGAACACTTTTTCCATGCTGCTGCTCTGACAGCTGTGCTGCGCTGTTGATTCAGTGCACATGCAGGACCCTGGAGGTCCCAACCACAGTCACATAGCTGACCTGCCCTTCTCCTGCTCATTAAAGCTTTGTCTCTTCTCAAACCTCAGATTGAACATTCAGTTCACCTCCTTGCTGCATGTCTCTACCAGTTTTAGCCCTGCTCTACTTTCTGGTATTTATCTGTCTCTTTTACAAAAGTTCCTCTGTTTGCTCTTCTCTTGTGATATGTTCGCAGGCTCTTTTATTTTATTTTTTTCCTCAATGCCAAGCTTTGTCTTCCAATTCATCCTCACCATTTAAGCCCTCCAAGGGCTTCATTTTATATCAGGCTCTTGTGTGCTGACTGTTTTTTCTCGGCCTGTGGAAACTACCCCGAAGTTTCCGCAGCTGAAAAGCCAAGGCGGAAAATCCTCCTGCACATTTTCATATCACAGTAAATCAATTAAAGTGGGTAGAAACAGCACTTCTTCTCTCTTCACTGTCTTCTTTTCTTGTTTGAGGACATGAGGATTTGAGGACACTCTATTTTGGTTTGGTCCCTTTGCTGCAGATCCCTTTAGATTGGTCTGTAACAATGTGCTGCTAGAGTCGGTTTAACAGGGCATGATGTCATCTAATCATCTCTAAATTGTGACACAGAACTCTAAGCTGTCAAGATGAGAGTTTTTCTTGTGTGTTTACTTGATAGAACACTGATTTGTGTTTGTAAGCACTCACAGACATGTTCCTGTTTGTCAGTGGTGTTCATGCAAATGTTTTGCCACAAGAGCTCACAGTTGAGGTTTTGGATTTGAATGTCGACTCAGACCGTGAACTGTTTTTAATCTGTTTATTTAACTTTGGTTGTTTTCACATATAGTCCTCTTTAAGTGGACCAACAGAAAAGTCACTTGGCCCTATTTGTTTAGTATAAAATATTATATGAAGGAATGTATTTGAATCCAAGCATATTTCTAAACTTAAATTACATTTAGCATTTCCCAAAATCTGAAGACTTAGCAGTCCTACAAATCCTGAATTAATCACCATTCACTTATTATTACTTATTTACTGCTAATTTGTTGCATGTACCATCATCCTTGAGCATTACAAAATCAGGAAAACAAAGCCTTAGGGTTGGGGGAAAATCAATTCTGAGATGCATTATCGTTCTCTCGATGTCAGGCATCAGTAATCTGAATTTTAAAACCCAATCGATAATCGTCATATAATCAACCGTTAGCCCTTTAATCAGAATGTAATCGTGAACTTCCCAGAGATACACTCTCCGACAAAGCATCCATTTAAAGTGTGCAGCGTCACAGGCCGACATGCTGCAGCGTTGTTGACATTCCTCAGCAGCTGATCCATGCGGATGGCAGCAGAGTGGACATGATGGTATTTCTTAAATAATGCAGGAAGACAGAGTGCAGAGCACCAGCAGGAGAGGGAACAAGTGAAGGGAGGTGGCTGATCTTAACAGGCTCCTTTCCAGGCACCACCCAGCTGTGTAAACACATCCAGTCAGAGAGCGAGAGAGAGATTGGTAAAGAGTTAACTTCTGAGACATTAACCACCCAAACCACCAAACGACAACAGTGACCAGCAAACTGCCCAGAATCAGATCTCATGACTGAGACAACAGATCTGGAGACTGGAGCCTTTGACTGCTGCTCTCACAGAGAATTGCATTGTGCTCTCCGCTTATGGACTGAATGGCATGCATTGTTAAGTGATTCTCCCGGCTGATGATGCAGGAACTCCATCAGGCCCACACTCAGCATACGCTTTAAGAGACTCGAGCAGACTGCTAGCACACTGTGGAGCTTTCATAAGAGTGTCGACTGTTTGCCTTCATCAGGGCTTTTATGGGCTACAGAATGTATAGATGTAGTATGTTAACAAATAGGTCAAGTGAAACAAGATTTCAAAGTGGATTCGTCCTCATTTTTTATGCTACGTTTTACATATCATCTTGAGCAAGAGTTATTGTGAGAAAATTAAACATAAACATGATTTGTTTGTTTTTTTTAATATGGGATGAACTCTTGCTGAAATTTCAACAAATCTGGGGCCTGACTGATATTTGTTTCCGTTCTGTGTCTCTACAGCTAACAAGCGCAGGAGCCTGTATGGAAGCCCCTACAACCAGCAGGGTTATGGAAGTCCATATAGCACAAACGCAGCCAACAGCCCCTACAGCAGTGGCTTCAACTCCCCCTCCTCAACCCCCAGCAGAGTGCCCATTGTCAGACAGCAGCTCATTCCTGGGAACGCAGGTATGGCTCTCCGCACAGTTCGCTAACAGTTACAGAATATAATGTTTTTGTTGAATGTGACTCACTGAAGTGTTCACAAATAATTTCTTCGCCAGCACACCAGCGAAACACAGCGGCAGAGAGGAATCCTCCGGCGGTGAGCCCGCAGTCATCAGTGGACAGTGAGCTAAGCACGTCAGAGATGGATGAGGACTCAGTGGGCTCCTCCAACACCTACAAACTCAACGATGTCACTGATGTCCAGATACTGGCACGCATGCAGGAAGAGAGTATGTACCTGTACCAGTTCCCTTAAGGTTTCAGCTTGTTTCAGAGTGTGTTGTAACTGTGCGTCCATGTTTGTCAGGTTTGAGACAAGACTACGCCGCAACAGCATCCAGGCGGAGCTCAGGTTCATCCTGCCACTCGTTGCGGCGCAGTACCTTCAGTGACCAGGAGTTAGACGCGCACAGTCTGGAGGACGAAGAGGAGGCGGTGCACCCGGCCTTCCACCTGCCCTCCAACCGATTCAGCCCCTCCCCTCGACACTCTCCCCGCGCTTCCCCCAGGAATTCACCCCGCTCTCGCTCCCCCGCCCGCTCCATCGACTACAGCCACAGCCGCGGCTCGCCTCAGCCCATCATCAGCCGCCTGCAGCAGCCTCGCCACTCGCTGCAGGGCCACGGGCACGACATGCAGACCAACGTGGTGAAGAACGAAGGTAAGTGGAGGACATCGGTGTAATTCTGGATACTGTCATTTTGCCTGAGCTAAGTTTCTGCTGTCATCTCTGTTGCAGAAAAGCTGCGTCGCAGTCTTCCCAACCTCACGCGCTCTTCGGCCGCGACGGCACAGGCCCCAGAACCTGTGAAGAACAGCCGTAGCTGCGAGTCCAACCTGCAAGTGCCAAA
Organism: Sparus aurata; assembly: GCF_900880675.1. Classification (NCBI taxonomy): domain Eukaryota; kingdom Metazoa; phylum Chordata; class Actinopteri; order Spariformes; family Sparidae; genus Sparus; species Sparus aurata. The sequence continues at coordinate 7,616,926 of NC_044197.1, forward strand.
CGGCGGCTCTCCTCGACACCAGAGCCAGTCTGCTAGTGAGTATTGTGACGGACATGTACAGGTCATGTTTTTATCTGAATCCATTTTACTGCAAACACGCAAAAACCTCCAAAGTTGTAAACGTACCTTTACACTAGAGCAGATTCATGCCTGATATCACTGTTGTCTGCTGACATATATTAATATTTGTTTGTGCTCTCCGAGTATACCAAACATTCAGAAACATGACAGGCTGTGTATTCTCCTGTTCGTCACCGTGCAAATGGGAATTCTGTTAATCCTTCTGGCTGCACCTACAGCACGAGAGCTGTGCTGCTTTGTACTGCCATGGCTTTGGTGTATCGGGGATCCTCTTCTTTGTCTTTGATCATTTGCAGTTGTAATATCTTTTTTTGCACACGCATCCTTCCTCTCACTTCAAAGAAACGCACCCATCCATTCTGCAGAATCGAGAGCATGGTGCCGGCAACACTTGAGAATCCAGGGCGACTCCTGGAATCAGCCACACTAACATTGTTTTACATTTCGTTTCCGAGGGTTTTGTGTTCATTAAGAGCTTAGAATCCAACCTCTGTGCGCTAAGAGTATCCATTTGATGTAATCCTGTAATGGGAGATAAAGGTAATGGTGTTGTCCTTAATCCAGAAAAGAGTTATCCCTCTGTGTTACTAGAGGCAGAGAGCACGGGGGTCAAAGGGCAGGTTTCAGCTCGTTAAATGTGTACTGACTGCCTTTATCCTGTCTTAACCAGCCCTCTGAGTGGCAGGTGTTTATGTGGCCTGAGCCTTTACATTACAGCTGCATTCATATGTATACTTTGGCTTATTGAGAAAGGTTTACTGTCTTGATAGTTGAATGTGTTTTCTATCTGAGCTTTGGCTGCACTGGGCATGTGAGACACCTGAATTTCAGCCTTTCTCACTGTCTTCTCTTAAAGCATGTGTCAACAAAAACCAGCCTCAATCTGTCTGTCTGTGCTGAGACTGGTTAGATGGGCTGTTGAAGCTGACCGTGGCACTGACACTTTGCTTTGACAGCCTGCTTCTGCGCCACTTGAGTGAAGCTGGGACAAGCGGTGAATGTTTGGCTGTATTGCCCCCTAGTGGCCTCGAACTGCACCTCGGGCTTCTGTGGTTTTTCTCTGCCTCCACAGCCCTTTTTTTCCCCTCCAGTAACACTGTGAATCTCAGGCAGAATAAAGTCTGAAATGTCCCTGTTTTCCAGCAGCAGCTCAGCTCCCGAGATACTCCACCCCTTCTCGCTCCTCCCCGAAGCCCAAACAACACCTCCAAAGCCCAACTGCCCTGCGAGGTAACAGCCTGCTCCTAAACCAGCTGGAGGCTGTGAGGTCGTCTCACCGCAGACATGTGCACAGTTTGACTTACTAGTGTCAGCTGCATGTGTACTGAAGACTACTGATGCAGAGTGTAAATGATAATGTAGCTGTATTGTATTGAGCTGAGGAAGGTGCAGTGAAGTCTAGTTGCCAGTTTGACATTTCAAAGTGTGGGGTCACTGAGGGCAGGTTTAGCCTGTTTCATTTTAAAGAAAGAGGTGAAGTAGAAGGTTGTTGTTGGCAGCGATGGGCTTGAGTTGGCTCACACAGGTTTGCCAACATACTGATAGGATTTAATGTTTGTACTTTAAAGGCAGAACGGATCTGCACAAGGACGGTGTCGAGTTTCTGTAATAATTGGTTCAGAAATGTCAAAACAGTGATTGTGTGCCGTTGCTGGTCCATGGTTGGCGATCAGAGTCGCATGACTCTGGCTACATGAAAGGAAAAGTTCCATTCAGCTGTTCATCTTCGGCGGCCATCTTAACTTAGATTTAGTTACATGCATTATTAGCAGTTAGCATAACTTTCTACATTCATATTGTTGTATTTTCATATCTGTGTACATGAAGTACAACTTCAGTTATATTGACTCCCTTGACTCGGTACACATTTCTAATGTGTTACAGTAAACTAGCCAGCTGTTCTCTGAAGTGAACATTAAGATACATAAAAGTATTCAACCATGTAAACTGCAAATCGCTGTTAATCACTTATACGCCATGTCACGCAGTGATGTGAGCAGCTTATTTACCTGTGTAGCATAGTAACTGCAACCCTTAGCAACAACGTTTCCCTCCAGACAACTTGTATTGTTAGGCAAATTGTTTGGTTAAGCATGACAGTCCTAGTGGTCACACTGACAGGATTTGCAACAGAGGAGTGACTACACTTAATATTGCACTGCACATTACAGTAGTACATGAGTGGAATATATGAAATATTTAATTCCAAAATTAGTATTATATGTCCTGCAGTAAACCCTCTCTTCATGAAGGTTGTAATGTTCAGTTTTCGCTTAACACCAAGTGTTTAAGAGGTGGTGTGTCAATTGTACAGCCATTTTGAGAGACGTAGTTTATGGTGGTATTGAACTTACAGGCTCTTTGATCAACGTTGGCAAATTTTATTTCGTTTTCAATTAGACAAAACCACACAGGCAAAAAATAAAAGATGTTACCTTTATTTATGGATCTCTCTATAATTTTGTCCACCCCATTGATAACAATGAGGGTTGGCTAAATAGCAGATACACTTCTGTATATAATGTAGCAAACAGTTCATCCTCCAAAATGTTCATAAAGATTATCATCATAACCTTTATGAAGGAAGTTTTTACTGCTGCTCATGTACTGTTCTTAAGTACAATTCAGTAGTTGTACTTGAGTTTTTCCATTTTCTGCTTTTATTTGCAATCCGCTACATTTTGGAGCCAAATTATGAACTTTTTACTCCACTCCATGATTTGATAACTTTAGTTACTAGTTACTTTGCAAATGCATGCTGCTTCAGAGCTGAAGTAGTCAAATATATGTATCTGTTTTTAACAGCAATCATATACATATTTTTTTTCAAAGGATGACTTTTGATGTACCTCTTTAACACTGCCCATCATCAATATCTACTGCTACACATAAATTCAAGGGGTCACTTGCCACATTCAGTTCATCAGTTTAAGAAAACACACAGACAGTAAGAGACCCCTCATTGAAGCCCATCCTCAGCAGCAGCACAGCAGCAGCAGCAGCAGCAGCAGCAGCTTCCTCCCAGCTCTGAATTAAGGCCTGTCTGTCTCTGTTGTCTTCGTCTTTGTCTAGTCCCACTCTCCTGTTGCTTTGGAGAAGAAGGTGATTTCAGTGAGTATTCACTGAGGGTTTCCACCTTTTTTTAAATATTGTGATTGTGGTTCTACGCCGTGGTCGTATTGATGTCGTGCTAATGATATGTGCTTTAGGTTTTCACTAGAATATGTGTGTATCACCTCATTCTGTCAGTGCATCTAGAATCATAGAAAGCAGCGGAGTTGATTAGCCTTTTTGTATATTATATGTTGATTTTAAACGTAGTTGCCTTTGATTTTGGTTTCTAAACTTGCATCATAACAGGTTTGACTTCATTTGTGATGACAGTGGTTAACAAAGACCTGCATATGTTTATGTGTTTGATAGATGTTTTGTTTTAAAGGTATGTTAACTGGCATCATATTATATCTATCTCACACCATTGTGATCATACCTTCGTTGTTAAACTAGGATCAGACTCAAACCTAACAAAGCATTTTATATACAAAGACACAATACAGTTGTACCTGACTGTAGTCATGCTCTACCTGTCTCCAGTCCCCTCTCCCAGTAAGCTGCGGACTCCAGCCACGCCGTCCCCGCTGGCCTTGCGGCAGCCGGTTAAGGCCACATCCACCCCCAATTCTGCCACCTCCACGCCCACCCGCTCCCTGGCTGCTCCACGCAGCGGCCTGCCCCGCCCCAGTGCGTCTTCTTCTGCAGGAGGGGGGATCCCTCTGCCTCGCAGCAAACTAGCCCAACCTGTGCGCAGGTGTGTACACCACACACATACATACACACACCAGCCTCAATGATAAATGACTGTAGACAGAATTTAACCATCTTTTTTTTTTGTCTCAGATCTCTTCCTGCTCCTCGGACCTTCAGCGGCACAGGGGAAAACTGGAGAGAAGGGTGTTACTGAAATGGGCCAGCAGGGGGCTCTCCAATCAAACGATCAACACAAGGGGGACATAACAACATGGCACTTTATCTACCTAGATACCTTTTACAGTGAAGAGAGAGACTATGTCCCTGAAATATATAACATTGAGAATTTAACAAAAAGAAAAAAAGGAGAAGACAGTGTCCACATCGTATCACAGAGGAACTCCCATCGTGTTCCTCTGTGGGCTCCGGCTCTGGAGGGGTCAGGCATGTAGTGCAGACTGCCCAGAAAATGCCAAAGAAACCAGCCCGACTCCAGCTCGGCCAGCAGAGGACGCGTCACCTGCCTTGGTTTGCCTGAAGTCATCTTTCAGACAGTCCATATCACTTCATTGCCCGGCTTTGCTCCCACTCCTCTCCCCCCTGTTCTTTTCTCCTCCTCCCTCAGGTTGAAATGTCTCCACACATTTCTCTCTTTATGCTCTGTGTTTAACAGATGTAGGTGAGCGATCTCTATGATGATGCTGTGCAGGTGAAAATGTCCCATTACATTAGAAAACTGTGGATGTCTTGCAACAGTGAAAGCAGCTCTGTGTGGCTATGACTTTTAAGAATCTTTCCTCTTGTAAAATCAGCCAGAATGTATGCACAAGTTTGTTTTGGAAATTATTTATTCAAATTATTTATGAAATGTATGTCCAAACAATCCATATCAGTATTTTTTTTGAAGATTTCAATTGTTTAAAATGTACATTTTTGAACCTCAACTGCGAGCTAACTCTCCAAAGCCTTTTATTGTTTTCAAAGGGACAAATCAGGACTTGTGAGAAACCCGGGTGATCGATGACACCTCGGCCAAAGCCTCAGTTCTGATTTGTGCCAAGATTTTACTTTTCCATTCAAGTGCTTGGTCAGTTTAACATTAGGTCTGAGTTATATCTGACGTCTTAACAAACGTATCTATTGGAAAAGAAAACCTGAACCCAAAAACATATTTTGTCCCCATTCAGCCAATGAAACCAAGGAAACTTTAAATTTTTTCAGTAAATTCCCATAACAGATTTATGTCAGTGTATATCATTCATGCCATGAAAAAAAAAGGAAAATGTCTAGAAAAAGATGACAAGATGAATAAGTTTTGCTGGCTTTTACCTCTCTTGCTATGAAAAGAATCAAACCGTGTGCCAGTGTTAGGGAAGTTGTTCTGATCCTTGGTGTGGTGGGTGTTATGAAACTAGTGCCTATAATTTAAAGTTTCACTTGAGTTTGAACATCTTGCTTTGTTTGTTCGTTTATCATTTTGTGCCAATTTCTGCTTTTGCCAATATCCTTTGCCATCTTGCATCTCTGCTTGGTTGATTTGCTTGCCTTTTTGTTTGTTTTTTGTAACTGAATCAATACATTTCTAATTGCTTTTAAAAAAAATTGTTTTAAATGCGCCTTCATATTTATATCTAATTACTCATTCTGTAAATGAAACTATTTATTAAAGAGAGAGGTGCCTCTGTCTGAGCTCAGATTCAGTGGGAAGCTACAACGAATGTTGCAAAAAGACATACCAACCACACCTTTTGTGTGAAAGTTTTTGTTATTGAACTTTTTTTTATATCCACAAACATGACATTCAGTTTCCCTGTGTAAATTCACATTTCAAATAAAAGCAGAAAAGTTGTTCTCTCTTTTGCATTTTTGTGGATCCTCAGCATATTTTACAGGGTTTGTACGAGTGCTTGAAGTCCTTGAAAACACTTATGCATGAAACTAACTGCATCACAATCATAATATCTGTTTTATATTGCCTCAGACATGTTATACAGGATGACACGTCTACTTAGACAGGTGGCACATTTTAAACATGAAACTTCTTTTTCCCTCAAACCCTTAACCATCTGTGGTGCTATAATGAAACATTAGTCCGGCTGTTCATAGCACAATAACATCTAATTTAATGTGAATTCATGAAACTGCAAGTTGCTGGAAGAACTCTGAAAATGCTTGAAAGGTGATTGAAAAAGGTGTAAGAATCCAACAGATATCAGAACTTAACATACAACAATAACATAACAAAAAATTAAAGTAATCAGTAAGTATGGCTTAAAGATTGATGAAAATATTAAATCATAATATGGGAAGGTACAATATCCAGGAGCCATGTAAATAAAGTAAAATGTGTCACAACATTAAGCATTGTGGAGCTGAAGAAACAAAGTTTCCAGATGTAAGGGAACGAAACTTGTTTGATACAGAGTTCAGCAAAAATCACAACATCATTTATAATTTTTTCAGTGAAGATTAAATGGACAAATTACCATCCTGACTCATATCATCTATCAAATACTCAAATCAAATATTGTTCAGTCTTTCTGCAAAGAAAGTTACAGCTGTAATCATTCTAATTTTATGTGACCTGGCTCAAACTAAGGCCAACAAGTTTTAAAAAAACAACAAAAAAACAGCTGAAACAGCAGAATATCAACTCTTGAAAACATCAGAGGTGCATCTACCCCTTTCATCAAAAAGGCACATCCAAATCTGTTACTGTCAATAATTTTATTGTTGTGTCTTAACTCATAACATGGTGTTACTTACAATGGTAGGTCTAAAGGCATGACAGTGAACTTATAAATCAAAGTATTTCACTTCTTTTAGTTCAAGTTCACATGCAAAAGATAGAAACTGTCAAAACTGCCAACAACGAGAAGGATCACATCGTTCAACCCTTTCAAAACATATTCTGATTTCATTAATCTGTATCCGTGTGGACCTATAAATCAGGCTAAATTATGAGTTAGAGACTCAAAATAACTGCCTTTCTTTCAATTGGACGAGTATAAACAGCTGAATTCTGCAGCAGAGACTTAATACAAATGGAAAGATGTTAAGTCTCATCTATGCTGGGACGTTCAAACTGGATATGTTGAGCTGGATTGGCTACTTCAGTATGTTATTAGTGCAAGCTCACGTGAAACAGTGTCCGTCCACTTTAAAGCTGTTAAGAGGAAGGTGACACATTATGTATTCCGCACACACATAGCTAATGCGTTACGTACCTGGAGTCACCCGTTGGTTAATGGGGGACACGGTGCGTCTCCGGGAAGGGGAGGAGACGGATGAAAGCCTGAGTCACTGACTGGTGCAAACTGTCCCGTCCCACTCCAGCCTCAGTGCCCCGAAGACGCGTGACGTCAGTGCATTTATTGTCTCTGGACACCCGGCTTCCTCTGCGTGTGGCGTCACAGCCTGATGTACAGGATTCATACCGGCCGGGCTGCAGAAACACAGACGCAGTGGACAAATCAAAGTAAAGTGACGCTCTACTGATAATGATGAACTAATGTGTGGAGCAAACAGTCACACAGCAGAACACAACATTTATGCTGTCATATTTACACAAGATAAGACAATCAGAAGATGTTCATGTTTGAGTGTTGTTTGAAGAAACTGAGCAGGTTTAAAGATTAACAAACAACAGTTCAATTAAAGTAAACATTTAAAGGGTAACTCCACCATTTTATACATTAAAGTGTGTTTACAGGTCTCAGGGAATACAACTGCATGTGTGACAAAGGAGTATAAAGTCTTTGGTGGCTACAGAAGAAACAGCATTTAATCCCCAGTGATGTCAGTTGCATTGTGGGTAATGTAGGCCCGCCTATAACACTGGTGGACTCATTATGGACTTTTTTTTTTAATCAACAAAATGGATACATCAGAACCAGAGATTTTTATTGCATGCATTCTTCTTCCATTTTGAAAAACAGGCGCCTACATTACCCACAATGCAGCTGATGCACTAAAGGCAATTTAACAGATGACATGCAGCTTCCTCTGGAGCCACCAAAGGCTTCATACTACTTTTTTTATTTTTTTGTATACATACGCAGCACTACTCCCCAAGACCTGTAAACACACTGCAATAATCATTTAGTAAAACTTGTGGAGTCCCTTAAAAACAGTTCATAAAAAAGAATTTTACATTTAATTGTTAACTGCAAGGGTGTGAAGTAACTACAGTAGAGTTACTGTTATGTTGCTGTATAAAGAGTCTATAAGTCATTGATTCAGTTGTTTCTACTTGGTGAAACTTGAACATTTCCTCAACACCTGTTTTTTGAGGAGGTTATTGTAATTTTTATCCTTTACCATTTTTAACATCCGAAAATATTACATATATTCGTCAGACTAACCAGGACCAGCTTCAGTTACAATATATAAGGTCCTCAATGATCTACAGTAGATTCATAGAGACACCAGGCTTCAGCTGACTGTTGACAGATGCATCTTCTTCCCCATCATTCTTTTAACCTAAATCTGCACCTTCTCTGATTCCAGCAGCTGTAGTGATTGATTGGTAGCACGTTGTCCTGACTTGTGATTTTTAATAACACAAATTAACGACCATCTGTTAAAGTAAACAGACCTGCGCAGTATAAAGTTTGCGCTGAGGGCTTGTGCGTAATGCGCACACTTGGTAAAGGAAACAGAAGCTCCAACAAAAGAAACAGGCCGGCAGATTTTCACAGTTTGCTGCACTAGTATAAAGATCAGCACACTGTTCATTCATGTGGGCTGCGCTTACTCAACCTCGACTAACAGCTGTCTTCACTACAGCTTCATGCGTCTTGACGGAGGTTTTTATAACTCTACAGAAAATCAAAAACAGAACAGCCTGTTTTGGAGCGGGTGTCATTTTCCACATGGAAAAAGGTCAATATGTAATAATTAGATTGATATTTTGAAGACCTTTCTCCTTATTCGGAGCGGAGCGCAGTATAAAAGAGCAGCCTGGGCGTTATTGATTGGCTCATCCACCCTCAGTGAAGCTGAAGTCCGTGTGCAGACTCCCTCCAGCTATGTGCGTCTATCTGGGAGCCAATCCGTGGCACCAGTCAGACTCGGTGAGTCGCTTTAAGACTATCAGTGCCATGGCACCATCACATCCTCCGACCACTGGATCCTCTGCACTTTAGTGACAGTGCGCCGCTAGGGGAATCATTTTACGCACGAGCACCGACTGTCGCGGACTCTCCTCTCCTGTTGCGCCATGGAGAACTCCAGCCTGTTGGGTGGCGAAGCACGAAACGCTGGCTTGATTGATTTTGTTATGTCGGACACTTTGAAACAAGTTGTGGATTCTCCGGAGGACAGTGTCATCTCTGGATTCAGTAGTGCCATCTTCCTTGACGGCAGCAGATTCAGGACTGTCGGTGTTGCCGAGTTTATGGCCGCTCCGCCGACGGAATCCCCTCACCTGATGCCCGCCTTCTGGGATTCCCCGCTCAGTCACGGAATCAATGTGTTTGTGGGACTTGTTCTGTGTTTCACCATGCTGGGGCTGGGCTGCACGGTGGATGTCAGTCAGCTCGGAGAACATATCCGCAGACCCATCGGGGTGCTGCTGGCACTGGTGTGTCAGTTTGTTATCATGCCCTTGGTGGCCTTTCTGCTGGCTTTAGCCTTCTCTCTGGATGATGTGGCAGCGATGGCTGTGCTCCTCTGTGGCTGCTGCCCGGGAGGAAACTTATCAAATATCATGTCTCTGCTGGTGCACGGGGAGATGAATCTGAGGTAGATGTAATTCCATTTAGTCAGTAATAAAGGGAAGATGTAAAAATGTTTCAAAAGGTTTTGCACGTATTAGTCAGCAAATTACGCACAGAGATAACGGGACTTTGGTCAACTTTACGCATTCATTTATAGCTCTAAATCCGCCTCTAAAGTCAGTATTATATTTTTTGCCAAACTAACTACTACTGATCAGCTGTAATACAACCCTCTCCTCTCCTCTCCACAGCATCGTCATGACTATATCTTCCACTCTGCTGGCGCTCGTGCTGATGCCGCTGTGTCTGTGGATCTACAGCCGCGCCTGGATCAACACACCTGTGGTCAACCTCATGCCCTTCGGGGCCATCATCCTGACCCTGTGCAGCACCCTCATCCCCATCGGTTTAGGAGTGATACTGAGGTACCGCTACACGCGCGTGGCCGACATTGTTTTGAAGGTAATTTAAGAGCAAAGTTACTAAGTAAGTTGAATCAGTCAAATAATTAAATTTGGGGTCATTTAGACCGAGAGAGTACTTTCGGTGAAAGTGCCCCTTTGCGCAAAAAGCGCACTGCGTAATTTTCCTTGCCTTCCATCGATGCTGACCGCAGGAGCAGTGACATCAGCGGCAGTGTGTCAGGAGGAGCCCCTCCCTCCCAATCTGATAAAAGCCTTACGTGAGGGAGGGCCACATCAGTTACAATAGCCTGTGACGTTAGGCAGCAGAGATGCCATGATGGGGACTGTGGTCGTTTTTAGAGTCAAGACAACTTTAACTGTATGGCTTAAAATCACTTGCTTTCCTCAGAATGTGCAATCTTCACACATTGACACTCTTCACCTTTATAGAACTTTAGTTCTTTAACAGGACAAAAGTAGGAGATGCCTCAGAAAAAGCAAGAAAGATTCCTAATTCCTCTCCCAGGGTGCCCTCTATGAGAAAATCTGGCATATGTTCAAAAAACCTCCCTCATCCTGACATGTTGTGTCTTCCAGGCCTCTCTGTGGTCTCTGCTGGTCACCCTCGTCATGCTGTTCATCCTCACCGGAGCGATGCTGGGGCCGGAGCTCCTGTCCACCATCCCGCCCTCTGTCTACGTGGTGGCCATCCTCATGCCTCTGTGCGGCTACGCGGCAGGCTACGGCCTGGCCATGCTCTTCGACCTGCCTCCCAACAGCCGCCGGTCTGTCTCCTTGGAGACAGGATGCCAGAACGTGCAGCTGTGCACCGCCATCCTGAAGCTGGCCTTCCCCCCTCAGCTGATGGGAGGGATGTACATGTTCCCTCTGCTGTACGCCCTGTTCCAAGCAGCCGAGGCCGGCATTTTCATCCTGGCCTACAGGATGTACAGGAAGAAAGTCCTGCACAAACCTGACCCCATGGGGGACGGCGAGGACATAACATATCAGAGGTTTCACGACGATGAGGACTTTGACACATCCTATGGTGCCGTGACAGTGAGTGACCCAAACACCATCATGTTGGATCCCTGTCCCCCCGATCCAACTCCTGTTTAGTATGTAAGGGGAGCAGAATAAGAGATCAGGGAGGACTACGCAGGGAAATCAGAATGTTTATCACTGACCTGACTGCTGGGAAAAAAAAAAAAAAAGGTGCTTGATGTCATAAGCTTCTTCATTCAACTCATGTCTATATGGGATGAAAAACCTCATGATGTTTTAAACCATTGCTGTGTTACCTGTAAAGCACTTTTCATCAGCTTCACCTCAATCTGTGAACATCAGTACATCACACAGCTTCAGTTACACAGCGCTTTAACCTGTGTGTGAGTGTGTGTGTGTGTGTGTGTAAGAGAGACATGTGACCAACAGTTATTCATTGCAGTGCCAATTCAGTGTCTGAACAAAACAAAAGATGTACAATATGTGTATATTATAAACAAGTGTGTCAAGAGAATAAAGTGTATAGAAACCAAACTGAAGCTTGAACCTCTTCGTCACGTGTCTGCTGTGTTTGAGAAGAGACCAGGAAACCACACCTGGTGATAATCAGGCCTAATGGGGGGCTGCTGGTTTCCAATCTGTTTAAATAGCTACACCTACGCACCTTGGTTGGTTGAACACAATGGCGACGTATGGTGACGAGCCAGTCGACAGCTATTTCTATTCATCTTACAACCCCTACACGGGCAGATACCCCCGGTCTAAAGACACGGGCTGGAAATATAAAAGTTACCTCTCCCACTATGGCGACACAGCGGAGGCCTTCAACAACCACCAGCGCGCCCAGCTCAAGTCCATCTTATCTCAAATCAATCCAAAGCTCACCCCGAGGCTCCGGAAGGCCAACACTAAAGATGTGGCGGTGCAGGTGAACCCGAAGAGAGACGCCTCGGCACAGTGCTCCCTCGGCCCGCGGAGCCTCCAGGCCCTGAAGGGGGACCTGTGGCGCAAAGCGAGCCAGGAGCCCGCGACCCCCGGCAGCCCCAAGGCGGCCGGCGGTGTGCGGTACCCCCGCACCCTCGCTGTGTACTCACCCATCGCCTACAGGTGCGTCACCTCCTTCCTGGTCGACGAGAACAACAACGAGGAGGCCTCCTGCGGGGAGGCGGCGGCCGGAGAGCCGCCCGGGACGAAGAGCGACGAAAACCGGGCTGGTGAGGAGGGAAAGACCGCGAAGGTCCCAGACAAACGCAAAAAAACAAAATTCAAGCAACAGGTGACCAGTGAAAACATGGAGCCGGCGACCGGGGGGTCAAAGGGCAGGGCGCGCGTGCGCTTCCAGGTGAGATCCGTTAGGTGCTCAAGGGGGGTCCCTCCGTAACTGACAGGAGAGAGTTAGCCAAAGGTTAGCTTACCTGACAGTCTTCTGCTAAATGACACACCTTATAATTGTTAAGGTTAATTGTGTAATAAATCACATTTGTTTTTGGTTATCAAACTGTTTTTTCTTCCAAAGTAAATTGTAAACTTGCAATATTAGCATCTGGGCTAATTATGCTAACTGTAATGACATTTCTTAAGCAGCTAATGTCAACATGGCTTCCTATCCACATTTTCACTTGCTGACTTTTTTAAAATAATGATTTAAAACAAATAAAAATTACTTTTTGGGTAATGTAGACAAATTTTGCTGCCAGTTTGCTGTGCTAAGCTAACAGTCAGCTGTGGGTTAATAGATGGGTCGGTTAGCTAGTCATCACCAATCACATTTGATTGGTTACATTTATGTTGTAGTCAAAGAGTTCCATATGAGTCATTAACGAAATTAATACAGGAAGAAAAAAGTGGCTCTGATATGGAAAAAAAACACACTAACTTTGAAGTATAGAGACAATAAGAACTTGTACATGTCATTTTACTGGGACTTTAATGAGTTTTATTATTCATAGATATTTTTGTTGCGTGACAGAAAAGGAGCTTCATACTTTTTGGAATTTGAGTCAAAGATAAAACTGTAAATCAACAAACCTAAAGTCCCCAAAGATGACTTATTTTCAACTGTCAAACTGCACTTCCTGTTCAAAAGCAGTTATGTCCTCATCAGGTTTAAGTAAATTTAAACCTAAAAACTCATCCTCAATTGGCGTTTTTACGATGATCGTACATTAACGTGTTTTCTTTAACTTTTGAGATCACTTCTCATGATTGTTCCTTCAGTGAAAATAAAACTGAAGTTATGACGTTTTAACTTTGAGCAGACACATGATTTGGATATAAACCCGGCCTAAAATTAACTCTCTAAATCTAATTTAGATAATGTCTTTAAAACCATGTCTCACCAATTCACCACCAACTCCAGTAATTTCTCACATCTTTTTGATATACTACATTCCAGTCAAGATGCTCTGGAAAATTTAATTCCAGGTTTCAACTAACAGTGCAGATACAAACCAAAGATTATAAGTTTGGGCTACAATTGACAAGGACAATGTTGATGATCAGCAAAATATTTTAACATCTGGCCAAAGTCTGGAAACCTGATGTGAGGACCACAAAGAAGACCACTAAATATTTACTTCATCATAATAGTTAATACTGAGATGTTATGTTGAAGGGAGACTGAACAGACTTACCGACTTCCCTTCATTCCATCAGTTTCTGGAGCAGAAGTACGGATATTATCACTGCAGAGAATGCAATCTGCGATGGGAGAGCGCCTACGTTTGGTGCGTTCAGGGCACCAACAAGGTGAGAGCTTTATTTTTCTGCATGCAAGGTAACCCCAAGGACTGCAATAAATCAAGGGTCAATAAATATTAAATGTTAACTGCTACTTCATCTGAAATCTGGACAGTGAACAGTAAAAATTTAAATGGGTCCAGCTGTAAAATGGTATTTCATTGGTGGGTTCAATGGGCCTTTGAGTAATGTTATACCTGCCCTCACTGACGTGTGTTGTGTTGCAGGTTTACTTCAAACAGTACTGTAGGAAATGCCAAAAGGAGTTTAACCCATACCGTGTTGAAGACATCACATGTCATGTAAGCCCTTTTTTTTTTTTTTTTTTTTTTTTTTTTTTTAAACTTGCTTTTGTAAAATGAACAAACCTCTGATGTGTCATGACTAAACCCGAGCCCCTCTTCCTCCTAGACGTGCAACAAAGCACGTTGTTCCTGCGCAGTAACACAACGCCACGTTGACCCCAAGCGGCCCCACAGACAGGATTTGTGCGGCAGATGCAAAGGCAAGCGGCTGTCCTGCGAGAGCACGTTCAGCTTCAAATACATCGTCTAGGAGACCTCTCCTCTGAACTCTGCCCTGTAACACATCAGTACATGTCCTGTGAAGACACCTTCAACCCCACGCCACTGTATTTGCAGATGCAATACACATTTGTTTCAAATCTTAGTTTCATGCCTGTTTTGTGTTGATGAAATTTAATGGTAAGCATCACACACTTGACAATGTAATAAATGGTTACCTTGCACTGCGTACTGAACATTCTTTTTACCCAAACCGTCTGCTGAGGTCTTGTTGGCAGTGGAAATGGAGAAAAGGCAGCTAATGTATTACGTCAATGCTTCAATTTTGAAGGCTTAATGAACATGTAAGATGTAGCCCCACTAAACTCAGTCACGTCTCCTGTAGTTGAGGATTAATAGCAGATGTAAAAAGTCAGTATTAAGACTGAGGTTGGAACATGCTTTAGCTAAAGCACCCCAGGCAGTGAGAATTAACTGCTGCGGCACCCGTACCCCCTCGCCTGTTCATGTTTCTTCAGGTCTAATTTGTGAAGCACAAGATCTGTCACACTGTGAGCTGCTGAGAGCACAAACATGGATGGTGCATTCAAGTGTACCACATACTTTTGTGACCCTTGTTTATAGATATTAGACCTCAACAGATGTATAAGAGGGTCACGAAGCAACTTTATAATGCATTTATACAAAGTAAATTGTCTGCATACAACAGTATGTATTCTGTAAGGGCAGCTGCTGTGCAAACAAAGTAAAACATGTTTGCTATTTGCAGTGGTGGAAAGAATGGGAAATTGTACTTGAATACAATTGGTTACATTACTGATGTATTCAATAACAAACTACTGATATTGAAATAAGTACAAAGTATTCAAACACTTCTCATAGTTGCAGATGTTAATTTAAAAAAATGAACTTGGTACTCGTGATTTGAAAAGTAACTGGATTATATGTAATAAACAAGTACAATTACAGTTAAGTATCCCCAAAAGTGACTTAATTACAGTAATTTCAATAGATTTCGTTGCTTCCACTGCCTACAATTTGGGTCGCAGCCTACATTTTTAGTTTTACTCCAGATGCTGGCACTTCAATAATAAAGAACCTAAATGATATTAAAACTAGGGATAGATGGACAATCAGCCCCAACATTTTCAGATTATGTTGTGTCCAATTGTTAAAGTGAATTGGTTTAAACATTCAATACTGCATCATTCTGTCTGTCGTCACCTTACTGTGGTTTCATGTCAACACTGAACAATCTGAATGCTAAAATAAAGAGTAAGTTTGATTCAATGTAAACAGGACTGAAACAAAGTAGCAGAAAATGGAAATACTCAAGTGCAGTAGTCGGCCCCAAAAACCATCAGTGATCATGGAAACATAAGACAAAAGCTCATATTTAATGATTAGGTTTTTATTTATCCAGAGAGAAGGCTGGTATGTGAGTGAACAAGAAAAAAAAATGTATAATGCACCTCTACATTAAAACATCTTCCAGGTAAATAATATATTCATTAAATAATTAAGAACAGCATTCAAATGTACCAGACAAGCAGGAAAAAAAAGCTCTCTGAGGAATGAGTACAGTGACTGTTACAATGTGCCATGACAAGATTTCCAGAAAGCATTCAGATAAACGGTTTATGTCCTGCAGTCACAGCAGCAAGTAGGGCCATTCTGAAAGCACAGCGCAGCTTCAATGACAGCTCTGAGAACAGCAGCCAAATGTAGCCGAGGATGACGCTGCTTTGCGACGTGATCAACCTACGTGGACGAACACAAACCTTGGTCTCCCCCTTCATGAGGCTTCAAGCGGCGCCCATGCTGGGGTGACGTGCTAACGAAAAAGATCACAGTGGAGAGAAGGAATGCATATGGCTTGGCTGGATCGGCGAGGTCCGACAAGAGGCGGAGGCTGCATCAGATCTCCCATGCCGACACCATCAGGTGGGCTTGTCCCCAAATGAGCCCCGACCCCCGTTTTGCGAGACCACAGCCAACCACCAAGGCAGCCTTTGGGAAGTTTGTGAAGTTTGTGTGATTGGATGACGAAGGTGGAGCGGATCATTAATGACTCAGATCTGGTCTTGGCTTTCTCTCATCACATTAGCTTTATACATACATCCTATTCGGATGAACAGTGCATTACACAAAAGTACAAGGGAAAAATACTGGTTTTACACTATACATTTTCTAAAATATATACAGAGTAAAATAAGTTATGTTTCCATAATGAGTTGTAGCCAGTCTGCACCTGTGTGCAATTATATGCATTTTGTGTGTGAGCGTATACCAGAATATCCAATATATATCACACAGTTGAGAGTCTCTAAAGGCAGCTACTTATTTGGTTAAAGAGTGAGTTTTGCGTGAAGACCTGTTGAAGGGGACTCTCCTCTCAAAGCAGATCAATAAACAGATATATTTCTCTTTTTACACTCCCTGAAGGCAAACGTCTCCCACAGGGTTACATTACATGTTAAATATCCTAACATTTACAACCTAGGATGTTAGCTCTAATAAAAAATACATTTCTCAAAAAAATATTCTTGCAGTGCTTTTTCTCTTTCAAGCATGCTTTTGAAAACTTTTTTTAAACAAGATTTTTCTGTGTTTGCTTATGAATCTTGACGGCGTATTTCCTCACACACATGACACCTCCCTCTGGACTGTCCTACATGCTTTCAATAACACCATCTTCCAGCCCAGGGCTCCAGGAGACCACCGGTCGGGTCAGATCCAGCAAAGAGAAAACAAAAAATAAAAAAAATAAAAATAAAATAGTTACCATCCCACTGCGTCCTCTCTTATTCTCTCGCAGGCACACCACCACATGACTTATTGCAACTGAATTTTGCAAGTTGGCTTAGTCTGGGAAAAGATGTTAGCTTTAAGCATTCATACATGTAATAATATATTAAGAGTCACAGTTATTCCCACACATCCTTTAGCCCTTTATAGGTGGAGTCTCTCTCGTCCTCCTCTGAAGCCCCTCACTGTCTACCCTCTCTCTACAGCTGAGGTGAGGTCTGTGTAGAGCATGGGGGGATTGGGGGGTTATTTTTGTCCAGTCTAGTCCAGGCTTGCAGCCTGCAGTACCATGGGTTCACAGTCCAGTGCTGACCATGGTGGTGAGGGGCTGACAGGCCTGAGCCTGACTCAGAGCCTCACGGATCTGCAGGTTGAGCTCCATGAGGCGGGTGCTCGCCTGAGACAGGTCCCTGCTGGGGCCCACTACGGCCAAGCAGCCCGTCTGGCCCAACGTCTGGTGACGGAAGTAGATGTGCAGAAGGGTCTGGACTGCGTTGTCTGTCTCGTTGCCAAAGATATCGTTGGGCCACAAAGACCTATAGATAAAGGACAGACCATATGTTCAAACAAACATCTGGAAACTCCTCCTTCATAACCAGTTCTTTACACTGCTGTACTTTCTTGCTTTCTGGCATCATCAAAAATATATATTTCCTACCTCCACCTCCTCCAAACTCTTGCTTTTAGGATGATATTGATTACCTTCAAAACATCAGAAGCTGTAAGATAGCTAACAGACCCATTGCCCATGTCCCTTCCTGTCATTCCTGGTTATTCTATGGTCCAGATTAATACACAAAGGTGACAGAGCCTTTACAGTCTGGGCACTGGGTGCTTTGTGTTATACACATCTTTTCTGTTCCACTAAATTTAACCTACAGTTTATCAATAAACTCCATCAGACTTTATTGTAATAGTAGTACTGTGACTGAAATGAACAGAAGGTTAAAATAAGTATAATCTTTGTCTTTATTTAGCCAGTGTTGTTAGTTTCACTAGCTACAGCGGGTAATCGACAGCAGCTCATGATGAACAAGCCTGGTAACATACTGCTGCAACTAATGACTGTTTTCATATTAAAATCCAATTATATAAATTGCGATAGTATACATGGGATTATAATAAATCTGCAATGAGAGTGAGCACTTTTAAAAAGATGCAGGTTTCTGCAGCATGACTTACCAAATTGTCACCCCTCGATTAAAAGCACTAAAAGTCAATGTTTTGCATTCCTGCCGTTGAAATATAACGTCCAACTTACCTAAAGACTTTGACCTGTGTGATGGCAGAGCTGAAGTCTCTGGCTCTCAGAGTTTCAATCAGAGATTGGATAGCCGTCTCGGTGTTGGTCTGTGCAGTGTCTGACATACACACATCCTCTGGACCATCATTTCCTGTTTCTGCCTCCTTCAAACAGCTCTCTAAGATAGTGAGTTCTTCAGACATGTTGGTCACCTTGGAAACAGAGACATAAGAACGATTAATATCGCAGCACAAACTGCACATCACAGCACACACGGGGAGGTCAGCAGAATAAACCTACCGGCTAATTATTGAGTGGCATAGCGGACTCTGTCGCTCTATACAGTATGAGAAATTATTTAATTTCATTACTTTAATCTGATTAAAGCTCCACCAAGATGCAGCACAGAGAGGGATGGACTGCAGACCACACTGAGCAAAGCCTGCTTTAACCCTTCTGTCGTTAGCAGAACCAATGTTTGTTTCACAATAAAAATGTACTGCTACTTTTTGTACAGTATTATTTTAATGTAAAAGAAAAAAGTCTGACAACAATGGAAAAGAGACAGAGACAACAATCTATGGGAACAGGGCGCTTGTAGAATGATAAAATGTAATGCAATTTGTTTGTTCCCGACTCTTTGACAATAGAGATGGAACAGATGCAAGCTGCTGCTGTGTCACGGAGCCTCTGAGGCAAACAAACTCCTTCTAAATATAAAATGCATCTCAGACATGATTTATGATTTTTTACTAGAGGTGTCAATATTCACAAAACCCAGGATTCAATTTGACTTTCAAACTGAAGGTCATGTTTAAATTTAAAAAAAAAATTCAGCACTGCCATTGTTAGACTCAGTATATTTAAATTCTTAAAAAGACGGGGGTATTTTCCAACAACAGCTTGACTTCATCTTGGTGGCTTTTTGCAGGCTATAGTTAAAGGCTCAAATAATATTTACTACAAATGAAGCATCCGGAGTTCAACAAAAGATAGCACCCCTCAGTGATTCAAGAATAACCAACAAAAGAGGAAATTTGGTTTGTCTCAATGTTCATCTTATCAAATCTGTCAAAAAAGTTAGTAACGGATGTCTGAAAAAACTTCTCCAAATCTGTTTCTAGATTTTCTGAAGTTGGCAGGAGTAGAAGAAAAGAAATAAAAAACACTGGGAGAATCGCAGATTGAAACTGAAAGCTAATCTTGATCGATATTTGATATTGGATCATGACACCTGTAATCTGAATGCATATCCTTAAACCTTAAGTCAACAATGAATCCAGCGTGTTGTTCATCTCACCTCTGCCTCTCTCTTGATGGTGTCCACCCTGCTGATGAGCTTGCAGTAGGCCTGGAAGAGCAGCAGCAGCTGAAAGTGCAACTTATAGAGCCTGCGACATAACTCCAGCTCCTACAGAGTCAGAAACATGAAGAGAGTCATGCACCAGGTTAACACTACATCCTGCACTGAAATGACTCTGATGACCATATGATTAGACAGATGGGTATCCTGGGTTAGAGACGAGACGTGGTAAATGAAAGGGTTAACATGGCCGAGAGCAAAGAGTCATCCGGTGTGGGCCAGAGGTGAGTCTACCACTAGTAGAATTAGTCATGAGGTCTCAATTAGAAAACTATCCATCACCACCTCCTGTGACGCTCCCTACGGGCCACTGGGACCAGTACCACTGACTGGATGAACAATCCAAAGAAGTAGGTGATTACTAAAAGTTAAGACCCTAATCCAGGAAGAGGGAGAATAAAATGGTAATTTGAACAGATATGGGAACAATACACATGCAAAATGAAAGTAATCTTGCCCTGACAGCAACATAATCTCTCCACCCATCCTCTACCAACACAGGCACCCCATCTGAAAACATCAGTTAAGTCTTTGCTGAATACACTTCTTCATCTATCTGCAGACAGAATCAAAAATGCAGTACAAAGCAGTTAAGACGCTGAGTATCCAGGCTGGATGTAGCAACAGAACAAAAAAACAAAAACATATTGCAACGCAGGATAACGGTAAATGATGATTGGGTGGATGAGAGAGTTGAGCTGGGTTACATGACCGATCAGGACAGAGAAAGATATACAGAGGTGGGTGGGGGGTGGTGGCAGAGCACAGCCTGTGGTTGTCAACAGCGCAGGCATGTACAGAGAGAGATGAGATGATCAGTGTTTGGTCCAGATGTCATGATTATTGAGAGGCTATAACAGGAGAACCACTTACTGCTAGATTTTCCATTTGCTAAGCAAGAAGGTGAGCAGGTCACACAAAAAAACAACAAACAAAACAGAAGGAGAGAAAGACCAAGAATTAGTGAGCTTTAACATGGCAGCAGAGACACAGTGACCTGACGGGCAAGGAGCAGTGCTTTATCATCACCCCTGAGGGCCCAAACAATACGAGCTCCCTTCAGCGGTAACAGAAACCTTCATTCTCCGAGAGGCTGAATAACAGCATGTATGATGAGGGAGAGAAAAGATGTGACAGAGCTTTACAGGAGGAGGAAGGAGAGAATGTGTCGAACAGCACATCAGTTTTAACCTGAGACAGCTCGTCTGTGGGTGGAAAATACTGAAAGAAGCTGTGAGCATGACGACCACAGATCTGTGCAGGAAACTCAAGCTTAGTCTAAAATGTCAACGAGTCTAGGATGTTGAGTGAGAGACCATGCAAAGATTCCACGCAATTTAATAGTAGAAAACTTTTATGAAATTGTCATCCCGTTTCATTCTCCTTAACTCCTAAAATACAGACGTAGAAATATTGAGATATGTGCTATGGTATGAGTGAGTTATACAAGACTTGTTGTATAAGAAAGATCAAACAAGATTGTCCTTTAAAGTTCATCTGAAGTCACGTTCTGTCCAGTTCTGCTCTGCCTATGATAGGGTGGCAATATATATACAAAAAAATAGATAATTATAAATATTTATATATTTTTGGCAAATATGGTTTCAATTTTAAGTATTTAAAGTGAAACTCTCGCCAAAATGCAACCTAGGCTTTTTTTGTGAATGTACTCGAGTCAAACCTTCGTGTAAAAACATAATTATAACGAAAGAGGCACTTTTAAAATTTACTGTATTTTCGTTTTCGGGTCAAACTTATTTTCTCAGTGCAAGGGGGCACTCTACAATAGCATCAAAATCGCTGTATTTAAAACAGTAAGAAGGCTCGACACAACATGGAACTTTGCTCGTAGTATCACCAGGGTCTCTACACATGAACACGAGCATTGAGAACATTGTGTACGCGGAGTTTGCTAAAAAGGTTTTTGAACAACTCACGTTAGCAGCAGCTTGTTCATGGCAGCCGAGAAGTATCGATCTCAGAATGCAACGTAACTTTGAGGAGAGTTAAGGTGGAACGCTACTGTCTCTGGCAACAACGATCCACGCGATATCTCATGTGACTTTTCCAGCTTTTTATTTTAGTATTGTTTTTCAATTCAAGGTCAATATTGTTTACGTCAAAACAATGAATTATCCGTGCATTTATATGTAACTAAGCTTTAGGAGCGATCCACCTCAACTGTCCTCCATGTTACATCGCATTCGGAGATCGACACTTCTCACTGGTCGGACAGCGGCAAGCGGAGGAAACATCTGCCAACGTGAGTTGTCCAAAAACTCTCTTTTTAGCAAACTGTGTACACAAACAATGTTCTCAATGCTCGTGTTCATGTGTAGAGACCCTGATGATGCTACGAGCAAAGTTTCATGTTGTGTCGAGCCTTCTTAGTGTTTTAAAAACAGCGATTTTGATGCTAGTGTAAAAATGCCCCTTGCACTGAGAAAATGAGCTTGACCCAAAAACGTGAATACGGTAAGTCTTAAAAGTGCCTCTTTCGTCGGAATTATGCGTTTATATGAAGGTTTGACTCATATACATTCACAAAACAAGCCTAGGTCGCATTTTGGCAAGAGTTTCACTTTAACTGGCTGTATGGAAACACGTCTTTCAAACAGCCAACTAAAGGTATTCCGAAGAATAAATGCAAAGCTTAGGGGGCATCATCATGAAACCAAAAGAAATAAAATATCACCGTCTCCTTCTTGGTTTCTGATTATTTCCACAAGGATGAACACAGGAAATGATATTTACACAGCAGATACGCAACTCTAACAGGCCAGAAACATGCCATGTTTTCACTTCTGTTGGGTTAAACTGAAAAATGACAATGAATGGATAAATTTTTTAAAAACACTTTTCAGTTCAAACAGTTTCCGACCAGATTCTTAAAAGTTACATTGATCACCACTCATTACAAAACACCCTCGCAGCCATCGAACAAACTAGTGTTCATTCCTACCTGTGCATGAGTGTTGGGTCGTTGATTGCTGTCTTTGTCCCCAAATGTTTTCCTGCAGTTCTCCAGCCACTACAGGGTTGGGAGAAGAGGAGAGGGTGATAGACAAGATGGGAGGAAAAAAAAACAGGATACAGGATTAGGGGAGGAAAGATTAGTAACAGAGGCCATACAAGGGCTTTTATTTTTTTCCTTTGGACGTCTGCATCTACATTTGTGTGCGTATATAATAAAGGTTGGTCAGGGAGGAGATTTAATAAGTGTGTTGTACTTAGCAAATTAAAGAAGGCCTGTTCCAGTGCACGGGATAGTATCTGGCCCTCCAGGGACCATTGCCGTCTCATTCAATTAGCACCCCTGCATCCCAGAACCCTTTGCAATCTCATCTCTCGTCTTCATTCCCCTCCCCCATGGTGCCTCCTCCCACCCTCCTCACAGCTTCTCCTGCCTGGCCTTCTCTAACTGATTTAGGAGCGTTGAGAGTTATATTTATCCCCTCAGCGGGGGATGTCAGTAGTGATGCAGACACTAACGGCAGCTAAATCTACTCATATCCAGAGCTGATGGGACAGACTGGGGCTTATCTTGAAGTGCATCAGCTATTTGTCTCCATGTCCTTTCGCCCATCCACGGTGCCAAGGCATAGGGACGGAGGGCAATTTAAACAAGCTTCCTGTCTTTAGATGAGAAGCCATTATGAGACAGTACCTCAGAGTAACACAAACATATCTCCTGACACAGCAACTTAAACTGCATTTGTGGCAGTCCTAAGACTCCTGGAGGATGTGAGGCAACCCATCCCGATGGAGAGAGGTTCAAAGAGAATAGAAAAGTAGATCACGTGAGTGTGGAAAATATGTGATGACTTACAAGCTCTGCTGCTTCTCTCTTTGCGTTGTAGGTGTCCAGGTGTTCCTGCAACTCCAGCACACTAAACTTCAGAGTCTCCAACAGTCCACAAGAGACCAGCTACAACAGCAAGACAGGACACCACATACATTAACCCACAACACCAGCCAGTACATACACAGTACATGACACAAAAATATCTACAGCAGGACACACATACACATTAAGGAACATGCAGCACTATTTTTGCAAAAATAAGTGCATGTTAAACGCATCATCATTTGAGCTCTATCAGTAAACAAACATGCTGAACGGCCTCACCGTCTCTGCATCGAGCAGCACAGTGGGGCACTGTGAGCGAGACGTCATGACCTCCAGGGAGCTGAGGAACTGGTTGCCCATTCGCTGGAGCCTTTCACCGAGAAAGCGAACAGATGAATGTGTGATGGAGCCAAATTTCCTCTGAATGCTCTGTAATAAACAAGGACACGGATTCATAAAAAGGACAGATAGTATCTTGCTGAGAAAGCTCACTGGTAAACAAGATTGTCGATGCAACAGATAAAACGAGCCCAGCCGACCAGAAATGCAAAAATATAAAAAAACAAAAAAAAAAACATAAAAAAACACAAGAAGGTGTTTACCTGAAATAGTCGGGAGAACACGTGGAACGTGTAAACAGCAGAGGACCCATCTGTATCCGACAACATCTGGTTGACATGGCAACGCCAAGCATCCTCCTCATTGTCATAGGCAACAGGCTGGAATGCAGCCAGGATAGCAGAGAGGAAGGGCGAAGGGGGCGGAGAGGCCTGGATCTCTGGGAAGCAGTCTGCGTCACCTTCATCTTGACTGAAACACACGCGGGGGCCAATAAGCTACAATCCGACATGTTCTACACTCCCCTCAGTCTTTACTGAAGGACAAATGTAAACACACACGCATGCTCAGCCTCACTCACTGCAAGTAAACAACCCCACATCTCAGGATCTCTACCTCCCTTGCTGCAGTTTTTGCTGCAGTATATTGAGAGCTCTAATCTGCTGCAGTGCTCTAGCATAACAACAACATATGAGCTATTAGCATTTTAGCATATTGCAAACATCCCTCTCTCTCTCCTCCACACACATACAGATACTCACAGGCCTGTCGGACCAAACAGCCTAAAGAAGCAGACAGAATATAAGTATCTGAAGCCTGCGCTGCCGAGCGCTGCAGCGGACACAGTCTCTGTCCTCATCCTCACCCCAACTACCGCTTCTCTTCCCCTCACTCTCTCCCCTCGTCTGTAGCTCGGCTGTGCTGCAACTGCTAACAGCACTAGCGCACTGCACTCCCATCCCACACAGGACTGCAGAGAGCTCTTCAGGAGCTGGGCATCTACACACACACAGACACACACACAGACACACGCACACGCTCACTTCTGCAAAACAGAGCCAGCTCCCAACCTCACAGAGGTAGAGCGATGCTTGTTTTTATCCGGCTCTCTCCCACTCACATAAATCCTCTTACTGTACGCAGTGAAACACTAAACTGTTTAGTGACCTGCTGTTTTCAGACAATCACCCGGAGTACACCCCACTCACACACCTGCCTATCAATCATGCAAGGCTTAGCTAAGTGAAAGACCTTCAGCAGAGTGATCTATTCTAGGAAGTGTGTGTGTGTGTGTGTGTGTGTGTGTGTGTGTGTGTGTGTGTGTTCAGCATTGCTTCTTCATATTGTCTCAGTGTGATCTAAAACCCTGACTTTACAGCCGTCCTCCAGCCAGTGTTGGCCCACCTTGAAGAGGGAATGTTTAAACGTGGATTGGAGCCAGCCCACTCTGGCCCTCCTTCATAGTTCCAGCCCACATGGGAGCCTCGCCAGTGAATAAATTATCCATCATACTCTCGCTTAAGTCTTCATCTCACAGAAACTAGTTTAGCCACGTACTGTAAACCATATACCTTTATAAGCAGCCAAATGCACTCTGCTGTTTTTGACCTTTAATCACAGTAAAAACATTGACAATTAGCATTTAAAGCTTCTGAACAGTTCCAGTGAGGGGTTTGATCACAAAGATTGTTCGCAGACATAGTTTTGCCTTGTAAAAACTACATCGTGTTGGCTTGATTAGTATCCTCTGGAGCTGCAACTAATAATTATTTTCATTGTCAGTTTATCTGTCGTAATTACATTAGTGATTCTCAAAGCCCAAGATGACGTCCTCAGTCTTATTTTGTCCCCAAACCAAAGATATTCAATTCACTCGAAAATATTCACATACAAGCTTTTTTCCTTAGAATTCCTCAGACTGATTAATCTATAATCAAAATATCTGCCAAAAGTTGACAATTAATCAACAAAGCTAACTAAGCCAATAAAAGATGCGTTCAATCAATCACAATCCATCAGGGATCTGCTGAGCTGAAACAACAGATCTCTCATCTGGCTGCCAAGTTATTAAATGACAGACAAAACAGCTGCCTATTAATAAATATGTGGCCTATGTGTGATGTAGCACCACTTCCTGCTTTCCCGGAAGCTTAATAAGCCTAATATTATAGTGCATTTCACTAAATAAATGTGACGCTGAGAATTTTTTGACATTCTCTGTGCAGGGTTTTCTAGCACCTCTGATATGTTCTGGAAGGAAATGTTTACTATTTTTCTTCACATCTGAATTGTTAAGTAATCTTGTAAAATCTTGTGTTAAAGAGACCAGGATAAGTGTGTTCTTTAGGTTACAGATATGAGATTGTTGTGACAGATCACTGATGGGGGGGTGGGGGGGGGGGGGATTGGGACATGGCATACATTTTCAGATTCTCTTTAAACTCCTTAACAGTCCACTTACCTTGACATGCCAGAGTAGTCAGCCTCCTCCTCCTCACAGCGCTCATCCAGCTCCTTCAGGGCCTGCGTCACATCTTCCTCCCACATAGAGCCGCAGGTGCTGTCCGGGTCCGGGTCTGGATCTGGCTTCGTCTCTGGTGGCATGGCCAGGGGCAGAGCTAGAGGCAGGACTGTTTGGGGCTCCTCCTCACAGAGGGACCCCGGTGGAGTGTCTATGGCCGGCGGGGGAGGGGGGGCAGGGTCCAGGTCTTCCTGACTGTCCTGGGTCTCCTGGGGTTCCTGAGCATCCTGAGGGTCCTGTGAATCCGGGAGGTCACACAGTTCCTGCGGGTCAGAGGGCAGCGGGGGGGCGCTGCAAAACCCCGTGTCCTCGCTCACACTGCTGCTCAGCTCGTCTGCTGCAGTCATGCTTACAGCATCCTGCAAGACAAGCCAGAGGGGGGCGCTCAGGTGCAGAGTGGCAGATGAAGACATATAAACGCAAAAGCCCGACCGATACTTTATTTTTGGGGCAGATGCTGATGCCAATATCTGGGAGTATGGGCCGATATAGAGCCATTTTTTGCAATGATCATTTAAATGGAATTAGACAGAAGACCTCTCTGGAAATGTTATAATCATAACACACACCAAGCATTTTTTTCTGCATGATGTTTTATATGAACGTTTTATATCAGTTGATCGATGTATCAGTCGAGCTCTAATAAAAACACGTTGTAAATCAAAATTATCTTTTTTCCAACAGTTAGATTGCTTGACTGTCATGACAACTGCTACACTTTTCAATTCGAGAACACAGATCCACTGCTGAACCTCTTTTATTGGCTGAATTAAGACGTCTATAGCCTATACTTAAGAACATATATTAGCTTCAGTTATACACGAGGGATGTTCAAGTCAGCGCTTTTTACGATGTTCACTTCCTTGGAGATGGCTCTTCATGTCACTCTATAGGCCTACGTCCCTCATGAGAAATTAAAGAAAAAGAAAAAGGATCAATAAACAGCAGCCAATATCAATCTATCACTGAAACGCCATTAAAATCTCAACCTCATTGCTAATAAAACAGCAATGTCGTGAGCGACAACAGGACAGCAGATGAGTGAGATGTACTGTACACACTCTGACGCACGTTACATCAGAGTAGACTGATTTATGACCTGCACTCGTAACTACACATAAATGATCGACTGTGTTAGCGGCGTAACAAATTCACCGAACAGCAGTGATCAATGATGGGCAAACACACTAAGTGAGGCTACAGTTTTTATAATCCACAACTGAATATATTTAGATTTAATCACATTAGCACAAACAGAGAAATCTCCTCTCTTACACAAAGTAACCAAGTAGACATAAACCTTGTGCAGCTCCAATTAAGAGCACTTGTTTGTTTGTTTTGTCTTGCTTTTTTCATTTTGTATCTAAAAGTCTAATACATTGGGAACGTTGAGTGTGGCAGGCAGCCAGTACATCACAGAGACAGCAGCTATATTACAGAAAGCTTTTAGAAGTGGTCGTGGCCATCCTGGAGGGAATGAGTAAGAGTATTGATGGTTTTATCTAGGGCTCATTACACTAAGAGCTGGGGCTGTGATGGGGGAGATGTCCTTGGGATGATATTGAGACCGTTGGCTAGAGCGAGTTCTTGGAAAGTTGGTGTTGGCGACAGCCTACTTACGATAAAAACGTATGAGCTATTGAAGGTAAAAGATTGAGATCATGTGAGTGAAATCCCTGCACTTGAAGCAACAACAAAACATACTCACCATTGTTAGTATAAGTGAAAAATGTCAGTAGCAGTGGTAGCAAAGCTTTTCATCACATGGCATGTTAATATGGTAGCGAACTGAAGGTGTTCCACTGGCTAAAGCACCACCGGATTTAACTGAACTGCATTAAGTTAACACACCACGTGTAATGGACTCATACTCACACATGCTTCTGCCGAAGGTAAAGCTGGGGTCCATTTCACAAGTTTTTAATGGAGGGTTTTAGTTGAAAGGGTCAGTTGCTGTGTTATTGGAGATGAGCAGTAACAGCTAACCTGAGGTGAGCTCTTGTTTTCATCTCCACCCAAATCACATGAGGAAGCAAGCTCCCACATCCCAGCAAGCCCCACCACAGGGGTAATAACCACATATAGCATTAAAAGGGAGCAAGGGCGAGCCTTCAGCACCTACACCCAGAGCAAAGCAACAGAGCAAGCGCTGGTAGAGGGAGTTAGAAGCAGCTGAACTGAGAGCGGGCAGACACAGTTATAGAATCAGCATTTTTTACTTCGGCCCAAAACTCCCTGAAGGTAGCTGATCCTTCGTCTTAATGACAGATACAAAGAAAAGCAGAACAGAAGCAGACAAAGGTTGAACAGAAAGGAAAAAATAGGCAAGCTAGAAAGCACCCGAGCACCACAGTTTATTGCTGCTCCCGATTGATCGCACCTCAGGCAGCTGGCTGCTGGCGCTGTCTGAGTGGGCCATCTCCAAAACGGGGCTATCCATACGGGGAAGGGAGGGCAGAGAAGGCAGGACAGTGGCCTCCTCGGTCAGCGCGCTGCTGGAGGATTCTTGAGACTGCTGCAAAGAGTCCACATGGTTGGATGCGGTATCGTCTGTAGCAGAGTCACTGTTGAGCTGGAGAAGAAACACACAAGGACTGGTTACAAATCTGTGTTGATACACAGTATAATCACTAAACATATTATATTATATATCATCAGCTAAGGACTACGGCTGTCACTATATCAACACAGAGACTGGACAAAAGTACTTTAGAAGAACTTCTACAAATTCTTACAATGGAAACTTTAGTAACACTTTCTGTAAAGCCCATATGAACACACTTATAATGCACCTATAGTGTCGTATTACCATAGTTATAAGCACTCGTGAATATTCATGATTCTTCACAAGAATTATACTAACTCATTCTCAAACCAATGTCTCTCATACATTACAGACATTAAATACATTTTAATATAATATATGTTAATTCATGTTAAAAGTTTAAGTCTTGCATTGACCTTATCTATATTTCACGTCACTTCACAAACAAACAATGAACATTTCTCATGACTTACTACCAGTTTGAAATGTATTACATCTGCTTTACTTAAAGCACCCAGTGGACACTTACAGCAATTTATAATCATATTGTAATCTGGGGTTGAAGTAACTAATTACAGCTACTCAAATGTCTTTAATTCAATTTTGGCTGCTTAGTTACTTTTAAAATCATAACTGAGTACTGAGTGCAATTTCAATTAATATCCAAATATGTCATTTGCATTTTTGTAGCCAATAAGGCTACCTGATCATACAGGGAGCAATGATACTTGACCTTATGAAATGCTCTCCATCGTATGATTAGTGTAATAAAGCATGCATAATAAATTATCATTGCATATCAGTACAGGGACACTATTAAGACATTCCATGTATGTTTTTGCTACATTATAGACATCAGTGTCATGATGAGTTATCGTATGTTCCTAATGTGTTATAATGCATTATAGACATGCGCTTTATAGAAAGTGTTGCCGAACATGTTTTCCCATTACATATTGTTGACACTTCAGATGACCCTACATGTGGGTTCAACATATGTTACTGATGTGCAGGGTTTAATATGCCAATAAACCGTTTGGTACTAAGTTTAGAATCAATGGGCCACTTTATTCAGTATATGCTTGTACACCGAATTCACTCTCACATTACTAAGTCTTGACACTATTTGCAGTATCAAAAGGTTTTAACAGTGATTTGTGTTTCTTATTATCTATATATCTATCTATATATCTATATATCTGTCTGTCTGTCTGTCTGTATATCTGACATTATCATGTTTGTGTATCAAGCAGGGCATGTTTAGTCATTTTAATCCATTCAACAAATTCAGCCTTTAAAAAACTGCTTCAGGCAAAAAGTGACATCATGCCAACATCATTCATTTTAATTATATATTACATTAGACTCTTTTAAAATTCTGTTTAGGCACACACATAAATGCTGCATGCTCATTTTCTAGTGGTACAGAATAATACTGAACGACTACAAACACTTGTTGGGTGACAAATATCTTCCAAAGGCAAAAGCTCATTCTCTCACCGTGCACTACCAAGATCAAGAAGAGCAGAAGAAGAGAGAAAGAAACCATTAGAGGCAAAGAATTGTGTTTAGGTTATGGGAGGTTATTATTATTGGGAGCTTTGGATAAGACCTTGCTTGCGAAGCAAAATACAGCCAAGAAGAGTTAGAGAGAAGCAGCCTCACTGTTAACAAATGCAAAGGAACATGCTGATATTCTGAATTCATTTAAAAAATGTTACTTATTCATAAAAATCTATAATTTCTCTTCTCCACTTGCCAATAAAATTAGCAGTTATCAATGATTTACCCTAAGGAATCATTTGAATCTTCCTAAACTGTACTTACCAGTTAAAAAAAAATCTAATATGAGGAAGGACTTTAGCATTAATCTAGCAGTCAGACGTAGAGGGACTGGGCTGAGGCTGAAGGGGGGGAATCTACCACCAGCGAAGAAGCAAGCATCTAGCCCCTGTCCACACTGGCAGCAGGTCCAGCTCAGTACGCGCACACACACACACGCGCACACCATGCCAGCGGGAGGCTGTGTGAGGAGCATGGTGGGGTGGATTGAGGGAGGTGGAGGAGGGGGGACCCTGACTAGAGTGAGACTTACAAGGCCAGAGCGGGTGAGAATCTGGCTAGCGCTCAGTACCTCCTCCTCAGACGATTCGTCCGTGTCCTCGTGGTTGGTGAGGTTGAGGCTCGGCGTGCTGCCTGTGTACTGGCACTCCTGCAAAGACGGTGTGTCCCCCTTGTCCATACTCTCCAGGGAGCGGCGACGCACCCCCCAGTTGAAGTTGTCCATGCTCTCCCCCTGCAGGACGACCAAGAAAACAGCAGTGAGACACATGATAGAAGAGGCAAGGGGAGATTTTTACAAATCAAGGATACGAAGCACGAGAAAACACATACTTAGGAAAAAAGAAAAACAAGACACGAAGGCATGGGTGAGATGATTTTTCTCATTTTGGGATGGTGGTGATGGAATGGTCTAAAGCTATTTAAAAACTAAAGGGTTCACAACCACAGTAGCCACAAATTGAAATCAAAGCACTACAGCACTTTTTTTGGTGATAACACAGAACGACACCAGGGCACTGCAGAGAACGGAGTCTCTAAAAAGCTTTCAGGCCCACAGACTTACCTGCAACTCCTTGTGGCAAGAGAAGAGAAGGAATATGTATGTTAGTAGACTTAAGACAGTTACAAAACACAGAAATGTTTCTAACGACAGGAGTGAGGACAAGTAAGACGCAAGTTGGACAAACAAAACATTCATGTTGTTAATTTGGAACAAAACAACTAAATGGTACAAAAGTAGTGATGGAAAGTGACTGATTTTGTTCAGCAGTACTTGTATCAGGTTCCCTGCACTCTATACATTTGAAAAATGTGATTTTTGTAGTTATACTGTCTACACACAAACAAGCCTTATCGTGTGTGTCTAATTCACTGTAATTTCTTACCTCAGCATCCTCCAACTCCACATCTAAGAAGTCAAAGTCCTTGAAGACACCAAACTGCTGCTCACTGCCCGTATCCTCTCCCTGGACCTCCTCTTCTCTGACCACCTCCTCCACTGTGGGGATAAGACTAGTCTGCTGGTCTGCAGAGTCCAGATCCTCATTGGATGAGAATACCACCTGCACCAGAGAGGAGGGGAAGACACTCTTTGTTATCAAATAGTAAAACTCTAATGATGTATATTCATACAAAAACATTCAAACTAAAACAAAAATCAATCAAACTCAACAAACGACAACAAAAAGACAACACGATAACAAGTGCTGTGTTCTTAACAGTGGATTTACAGAGACCTTGTCAGAGGCTTTAGAGTAGGAGAGGAGTCTTACAGATGGATTCTTGGGAATGCCAGACTCCGGGCCACATAAAGACAGAACATTCATCAGCCTCTCTCTGGTTCGTCTCTGTAACAGGAACACATAAACATGATGAGATTCTTAGAGTGTTTAACAACATATGACATATTCTGCCGCAAAGAAAACATACATGTGTATATGCATTGCTGTATTGGTTATTTTTAGTACAGATTCAAGCAACAGACATAAAGATGGATCAAAGCTGGATCGCTCTTTTAACCATCTCATCTTCTTCTGTAATGGCATAAAGGCTCCTGAGTGGAGAATTAGCGCCACCTATTGCTGCTTAATTCTTGAACCAAATCGTAATATTCACACAAACAGTAGTACATGGAAAAGTTAATCAATTCTTATGCAGATTTTTATACATTTAGTTCAAATATGTGCTACATTTTGATTTAAAATCATCTTCTGATACCTTGTTTGAATTAATTTTTCACATGTGTCTGTTTGAGTCAGTACCTGAGAGAGTTGAGGCCTCTTCCAGCTTACTGGCACCAAACCATTGGAGTTGGAGCCTGATGATGTGGAAGAGGTACTCCTAGTCACAGCGATCACCTGTGGCTTTCCATTCCGACCTGCTGCTGTTCGCTGGTCACCATATTTATGGCCTATGATTGGTGTCTACAGAGTCAAATAATCCCAGTTAGCAATACAAAACTACAGAGCATATCCTGTGCAAGTATAAAACACTGACGTAAGTGTAGGGAGGAAAACTAGAGTGGGAGGACACTGACCTCTGAGATGTCAAAGTGGAAGTCCAGGGTTTTTCCAGGCAGCTCCTTCGAGGAGTTGTTGAATATGCGCGTAAAGGCGATTTCAGGAGAGCCACAGGATTCAGAGCTATAAGAGCGCTGAACATCGTCTGGAACAACTAGGCTGGCTGATCGAGACACAACCAACTTCAGAATGTTTTGGGCCTCCTTCCAATGAGGGCTCTGAAAGAAAGAAAAAAAGCACATAAATATAATGATTCTACTGTGAAACATCAGGCTGTGTGGGCGTTACATGAATGTGAATGGACATACTTTCCCTCAGAAGGCCAAAGCATTCCTGACTACCCACAGCAGCTATACACTCAATCTCCTAAGCCATTTGTTTTTTGTGCCATGTTCTACAATGTCTGGCATGGGTTAATGTCAGGGAACCATAAAAGGATTTCAAACAAATACAACTCACTGTACTGTATATGCACAAACACAATGCAACACTAGCAGTAAAGCCAGTACAGAATCAGCCCAAGGCAGTAACATAATAACAGCTGTCAGGCTGTGAGTGAGATGCATAAAGGGTCCTGGGTCAGGCCTAGTAAAAGGCTTCCATAAAGAGCTGTAGCTGCATTAAAAAGGCCTCTTAACACTGAACCTGTAATGTATGTTATTCTTTATTATCATCTATTGTGCTCCTATTTAAAGACCAGGACATCCCAGCATTCACATACAGTCTGTATATAAAAATAGGCTGTGCCCAGTAAGAACATATTACCTCATCTTATTATAAATATGGCAAACTACAACTACAAGTGGTGCACTGGTGACCCACTACTGCAGAGACAGAAAGTTCCTGGTAATGTTAATTGCAGAAAATAGCACAATAAGTAATGTAATGAATTAGTAAGAAATGCAATAAAACAATCGTTTCAAAATCATTTTGTGGTGAATGGTGTCTGTCTCAGATTCTCCGCCCACCTATCACTTGTTTCTGCACTCTGCAACTTCAGTGAGAGGGTAGGGTCACAGCGTTACATACATGTTTACTTCAAGACAGAAGTTTTTGACACATAACACTGTTATGATGTAATGAGTTTTGTAGTTGGCGGCTACATTACGTCTGAGAAATTGCTAAATAACTGGGATTTGTATTTAACAACAACTATATGTGCACATTTTGAAAAGCATCAGATGTCTGCTTCTGCCAGAGGGCCATCACAGTAAGAGTAGCTATAATATTGTGTTAATTCCACTTCAGAAAATACTAAATGTTCTCTTCAATTAGGTCAAAGAAAATTTGACGGGTAGCTTTCACAGTACTGACTGCGATACTTGATGAAAACTACAAAGGAAATGTGGTGATCGCTCACCTGAACATATTTGCCAATGATCTTCATGATCTCCAGGTTGAACTGTTTGACGGGGGCTGCTGATAGGTCGATATGACTCAGCAGGCTGTGGATGATCTGCAACAGGGACTGCTGCATGCTGGGAAGGCCCTTCTCTAGCAACTGAGAGAGATAAAGAAGCACATATTACTGGTTTAATCTCAGTGTATGATACTGAAAGATAAAGTCAGATCTTTATCTCGCCTACCTCAGCCAAGTAAGTCACCAGGTTCAAGGTTATCTCGGCAAAGGCATCGTGGAGATAGCGACAGACCACGTTGATCCAGTTGGTGCAGTCGCGAGAGTAGCTGTGGGTGCTGTACAGGCTCATCATGTGGGCCAGGTTGGACAGCGTGGCTGACTTCTCGTCAGCGCACACCTTGGCTATCTTATCAGCCGTCTCCTTACAGAAAGGAGTGGGGCTGTCAAAGTGCTGGATGAGATGTGGTAGGAGGCACAGGATGTTCAAAGGAAAACCTTCAGGCAGGAAAACAGTGAAGACATAAAGTCAAAAAGAAGTAAAGCAGAAACAAGCTATACATTTCTGATATCCATTCACCGAAAGACAAAAAGAAGAAATGCTAGTATTGAAATGAGCACGAGGAGAGCAAGAAAAGCTTTCATGAAACTGAACTGTATAGGGATTTTTGCATTGGATCATTGGCACAAAAATAACATCTTTCAAATTATGGAACAAAAAAACTTAATCTTCTTCTAAAAACAACCAAAAAAGCAGATCTAGAGCTACACCAATTAGCAGCTTAATTGATTAATTGATCAAAAGAAAATGAATTGCCAATGAATTACTGAAAATAATCCAGAGTTACAACCCTAATCAAAAATATGACAAAGTGAGCAGAACGCACATTCTCAGTCCTACACACTGACCTGCCACTTGTGATGGGTCTATCAGTGTATGCCTGGAGACACTGATGAGCTTGCTCAGCAGGTGGATGGTGAGCTCCTGAGTAGAAGCAGAGGTGAAGCCCTTCAGGAAGAGCTGCAGCAGGCCGGGGAAGCTGTACCACTTGAGCTTGGCCTGGACCTTCTCCAGCCGTTCTCTGCTGTCCACTCGGTCCAGCGGCAGCTGGCCCAGGAGCTTGTTGAGCAGTCGCAGGGCCAGCAAGTACTCAAACTCATAGTCCGACTCAAGCAGTGAGGCGGCAATCCAGAAAACGGTGGCCATCAGGTTTGCCGGGTCCACGGGGGGGATGGCATCTCCTCCTGGACCCCCTCCACCACCTAGCGACGATAAGCTCCGCGTGCGCGCCAGATTTCCATGACTGCCACCGAGTCGGTCGGCTACATCGAGGGTGTTGCTCCTGCGCCTGTCATTTTTTTGTCCACCCATCAGGCTGGCGCGTAGAGAGTTGCTGCGGGTGTGGGCATAATGGTACAGACCACTGCTGTTCAGGTTCAGCTGGCCTGTGCTCTTCCTGTTGGCAGCAAACTTGGGCCCCAAGAAGTGATCACGGCTCGGGGTTCTGTAAAAAAAACAAACAAACAGAAAACTTTTGTAAAGCGCATGTCAGGTAGTATGAATCAAAACAATGAGTCAAACATAGAGACATAAAATGGTTATCAGTAGAGGACTTACTGTGCTAAGGCAGTGAGGAGGTCATAGTTTTTGACTGTGTCTGCTAATGTGTCAATGCCTGATTCCAGTGTCAGGAGCAGTTCAATGACAAAACCCTGAGGAGAAAAAACACCAGTCGGTAAGAAACTGAACCGTTTGGATACCAGTGAGTTGAAATATTGCACTAGTGCAACATCTAAATCTTAATCTACACAGTAATCGTACTTGTACCTGTAACCCTAACCCTGTCACAGTTATAGACAACATTAACCACTAACAAAGCTATGTCTTTAAATCAGAAAGTATTACCATCTGTGACTGATTTTTTCAACAGGTCGAGCAATACTGTAGAGATTAAATGAGTGTAGCTGTACATAGCTGAGTGTCACACAACACAAGCCTATCAGCACAATCTGGTGTTGTGTGATTAAACCAATGCGTTACAGGAGCATGCAGCTGTTTCATGTTCTGACCTGAGCCTCCTCTCCTGGGTCTCCCACTGTTTCAACCAGCCGAGAAAGAATGTCTGACAGCAAGGCCGGAGTCAGAGGTTGCTTGAGTGCCCTGAAAATCTGGAAAGAGCGACCGGCATAGTGGCGAGATGAGCAAGACAGAGCCGTCTGAAGGGCCACATCACTCAGCAGCGACTCGAGCTGGAAACCTGAGAGGATGCATACACACATCTATCAATATATCATATCTACAGCTATCAAAATCACACTGTTTCTAAGATGAAATCAGTCAAATGAAGCAACAAGTAGTTATTGTCATACACACCTGTCTGGGAGTGTTTGAAGACAGTCACCACGTGTCTGACAAAAACACTCAGCTGGTCGGCGCTTTTAATGTTGGGGTTTTTAGGCGACACATCCTCATGGTTCCAGAGAGGGCCCCGCTTTCTAGAGGCAAAGAAGCAAACACACATCAGGTAATGTGACTAGATGTTAAACACACCTCTGAATAACACCGCAAAACATCAGTTGTTATCACACATAAAACACCAACCCCAAAATCAAACCCATGCATCATAAAAATACCCAGTCCTGTCAGACACTGCTGGAAGCATGAAAGCAAATGATTGAACATAATGAGTAACATGGTTACACATATATGATTCAAACAGATGTAACGTGAATGTATTGTTTTGGGAAAAACAAAACAATATTTCATTATAATGAAACAGTGCTGTCTCACCTTGAGGTAATGAACTCGATGAGAGCTTTGACCTTCTCGTCCTGTTCAGCAGTGGCGTCAACCTCGCTGAGGAGTGAGGGGGAGAGGTGGGACAGAGCAGTTCCTCCTGCCCCGAGACTTATACTGGATGACGTGGAGCTCGAGCTGAGACCAGAGTCTGTCATGGGTGATGGCTGACAATCTGGCAACAACTCTTGCACTCCTGTAGGAACAATGGACATACACATATGTAGCTGCATGAAATCAACCTTAAGAAATACTACTCCATATAATTTAAATGTTGCTGCCAACCAGTGTCCTTTAGCAATATAAATAATGAGCATGTGCAATATTTCTGTTAGTGTTCCTCCATTTACTCTTTTGATCCGAGTTCCACACCATTACACACCTGTTAGGTTGAACTCTGGAGCTGCTGGCTTCACAGTAAGGACCCTCGGCTCATTGTAGTCTCTGTTGCGTAAAAGCACCATAGCCACAGACTGAACGTTGCTATTTGCTCCCTGGACGACGAGCAGGTGGAGCAGCAGGCGTTTGCAGTGCTCATAGACTTCTGGGTGCTGGTGATCAAACCCTGGACGAAGACACAGAAAAGGGAGAGATGCAAGATTGTGTGAATTTAAAGAAAGTAAATTCAACTCTCTTCTCTACAAGACGCTTTTTAAATACTTTTGAATCTGCTTTTTGGTTATTCAGGATATTCAGGCACACCTGAATCTGATCTTAAAAGATACAGGCATCCAAAATATGAATAAATAGGAGGCAAGTTACCTATAAAAATTGCATGTAGCAAGAGGTGCAGGTAGGCACTCCACTCCACTTTCACCCCATGGTCCACAATGAGGTCCGTTAGTAGGATGACTGCAATGTTGCATCTGAAAAACAGAAAATATGGGTAAACTTAGCAGATCCATACAACTTTTCTTAAATCAAATTCAAGCACTTTTCAAGCTTTTTCAGGTACCTTATGGCTATGGTAAAAATGGGAACGGTATTTTTTGCATCATAGTTTTCATTTTCACAGAAAAAGTCATCTTCTTATTCTTGTTTTTACATCTGGAGATCAAGACCTGTGGGATCAGGGCGTCTATGTGGCACTACAGTACATCTTTATAATTTGAAAAAATAGCAACTTTCAAGATGTGACTAGCACGAATTTGACGATATTTCAATGAATTGTGCTGCCCTCAAAACATAGTATAATACAAAGGGAGAGTTAAGGTGTTGTGTGGTATACCTATGGAGCGGTACACCAGGGGCGTTTGTCTCTGGTAGGTAGTCCACCAGAGGAGACCAACAGCCTCCTGTGGGAGGGAAGGGCAGAGGCTCTGGCCGGTTGTGATCCATTACTTTCAAACGCCAGTTAGCATAAAGTGGCATGGAGTCACCTAGAGAAGGGAGAAGGTTTTCAGAAATGTTGTTGGGAAGAGATTCGGAATAGTGTTTAGTTTAGTTGTGTAATGAGTTAGCACTTACTCTTCTCCTCTTCATAGGAGCCTCCAGAACTGCTGCTGTAACGAGATTCCAGACGATGGTGCTGTCGGTTCAGGTTACTGTTCAGACCACTGTAGATATCCAGGTGGGTGTAACTGCAGAACAGACACGCTTGATTTGAGAGGATACTGCCAGCATTTCATTATTTTTCCCCCCATGGCCAACAACTTGAATCTAATCCAACGCGTCAGCAACTTTTTCTAATTAAAGCAGACTTCACATTATATATCTCACAGTCTCTAATATGTGTCTCTTAGAATTCATGATTAAATAGGAGCAAACACCTTGAACTTTTTTTGAAAGGAAACTACTTTTTTTTCACAGCTTCTTTTATAGCCGCCACACATGTTTGGCTCCTCTCATCACATTTACAGTTTGTATTTTAGCTCGTACCTGTCCTCCATGTTTGAGTCTTTGATCTTGCCTTCATGATGACCGTCGTTTCCGGGCACCATGGTATTGCTGCTGGAGGTTGTTCCTGCCAGAGCACACAAGACACACATTGACCATCTAGCACTGAAAACACACATTGATTAAGTATTGGAAACATGGCCTCGGCTGTAAACTAGTGCATGCACACTACTGATTAACCTGAGGTGACTGAGGGGATCTTGTAACTGGAGGTGATGCGGTAATAGGGGGGGTTGTCCATGTGAGTGACCGCTGAGCTAACGGGATCAGTCAACTCAAGCTCACACATCAACTCCTCCAGCAGCTGCATAGTCTTATCTCTGCCCAAGTAAACCACGACTCGTTTCACCTGTAGACACACATGTGATAGACACGTGAGGGGTAGACAATGAACAAAGGGAAACAACAGGTGAAATGTATAGGGTAAATGTACTGTGACTCACATAGGGCAGGAGGCTGGGGTCACTGTTGACTCCTGACATACTGATGAGGAAGTGCAGAATGATTTTGAGGTTCTTTGGCCAGCTGTCTGCTAATGTGGTCCACACGTTCTCTATCTCCGACCAGGCAAACTCATCCCCGTACTGTTAAAATAATATAATTTCATGATCAACTACTCATCTCACATCAAATCCTGTTCACGTAGATCCGAGTACTGACGGGCCATCAGTTCTCTCACCTTTGCGGTCATGAACATGAGGTTGTTTAGCACCATGGTTGTTGCTCTCGGGGAGCCCCAGCCCTCTCCACGGAGCCAGCGCCGGCTGTTGACCATCATGATCTCCCGCTCGTGTACGTCCTCGTCTTCCTCACCGCTGCCGCAATCCTCTGGTCGCCGAGCAGCTGGTTTGAAATCTACCAGCTCCACATTGTTCATCCAAGGCAGGAGGTAGTGCAACATGACCTGACGACCACCAGGGTGCGCTGTCTGGATACGCTGGCTCACCTCTGGAGTGAGGACAGTGGGTGGAGAGTTGTTAGTAAAACTGAGATCTGCTGTGCTTGTGTCATATTCTGTGTACTTTGAATTGTTTAAACCTTAAATATACTTTCAATGTATAAAATGTTTGGAGTAACGCCTTTCATCGTCAATGTCTATTAAAAAGTGAAATAGTGATCTGGCAGTAACACCCCACAGATCATCACGGTACAAGATACCTGGATCTCGCCTTGTCTACACCTGGTTGTCTGTAAGACTTCAAGTTTACAGTAGCATGGCTATCAGCTGTGCTAATTTAAAGGCTTGACACTGTAAATGTCCGTTTTGGAGAATGATCAACATCACAGTGCACAAACCAAACATTCACTTGATCATGTGATGCAATTTTCAAAAGAGCACAGACTGAAACATTTCGGACATTGACGGTTACATTTTGTTAGGAATTACTCCATTCCAAGAGATTGCATATCCAGTTGTGTGTAAGTATTTGTCTGGTTTAAGAAAAAAAAAGGCTGCTGTGAGGCTGGAAATACATGTGATTATAGCCAGCTAGGTTTACAGTGCTATATTGGGCATACAGACAAAGGGCAGATCCCTGCTGTGACAGGCAAATAAAACCTTTGCGTTAAAAGAATAATTCCACACTTCACAACACCCTGCTACCCCAACAGCAGCCGTTAACAAGGTGCAATGTAGCAGACCTGAGAAGATGGGCAGCGTGAGCTCTGGGTAAGTCCTTGCGAGCTCCTCAGACAGCTGGTAGTAAGACACAGAGTAGAGGTGTGGCAGCGGTGAGGGAGGCGTCAAGATACCATCTGTTCGCAGGATCTCCAGTTTGTGGGCATAACGGAAGAGCTTTGGTTCCAGGATCTATTAGTTTCACACAGACAGATGATCACAACACTCTGTATGTTATTCATAATAAAAGAACATATAGCAGCATTATATGGAGATATGTAAAAGACTTTTAGAAAATAAATTAACAGATTTGGACCTGTAACAGCTGCATGGCCACCTCATAGATCTCCCTGGATGAATCAGCTGCCTTGAATAGAATCAGGTTCAGCAGCACCACAGTGTCAAATTGGTAATCCCTTAGAGAAAATATAAAACACAAGCAGTATTTCTTTAGAAATTAGTTATCACAGAAATGAGTTCATATCGAGTTTGGAAAGGTGTAGTACCTGTTGTGAAAGACATTGGCGATGGCCCTGAAGCAACCTGCGGCCACACGACGAGAGCCGGTGTAACAGCGGTCCACAGCCCAAAACATGAGGTTGCTCTGGTCTGGATTCAGCTCCAGCAGCAGCATCACAGCCTCACAACCCAGCTGGTGAACCTACAGGAGAGTACGGAGCAACTGTAAGAACCACGGGTTCACTTCTCCCAACAGTCACTACACAATCCTGCTCATTTTGACCCACGGATAATTAGCATGGGCACAAAAATCCTGCGGTAGAGCCATGCACACTTAAGGGAAAGCCTGCTCCAAATAATACTAATATGGATTACGCAATGACAAACACAATGTGCAGAAACTCAATATGGATCATCAGATGAAGAATCCTACATTTAGTTTGCAGAACTCCATTATAAACAAGGACTGATAAGTAGGGGAACATTTCATGATTTGGCCTCTTGATAAAATGTTCTCTGAAGCACTTTTTCAAAGCGTTCGATTGTCTAGGTCTTATCTGAATGAAACAGTTAGGTGCTGTTGTCTTGCAGTACTGCTCAACACCACTGTATGGCGCTAGTGTCACACTATGTGAATCTGTCCCGCATAAGTTTGACCTCTGGAGGTTCTGGAGTGCATCCAGACTGAACCAATCCAAAGTTTTATATGATGCTTATCATTACAGGCATAAAAATGATGTGTCTATCTTATGTTCATTGCCACAATTACATTCATCCATTGAGATGAAATGGTATGGGATATATCCCATGACCTTGCTGGAGGTTTTTTATACCCTGATAAGGACTGAAGTCGGAACATGGAACAGTGGCCTTTGTGTGGACGTGCTACCTTCCTCTTCTACACAATATTTTGTTGAGCATTCAAGACTCCATACCGGTGAAAACTTCTACTTTAGCCTAACATTTTGCACTCAACA
Organism: Sparus aurata; assembly: GCF_900880675.1. NCBI lineage: Eukaryota > Metazoa > Chordata > Actinopteri > Spariformes > Sparidae > Sparus > Sparus aurata. The sequence goes on from NC_044197.1 coordinate 7,659,001, forward strand.
TGTCTTGGCCAGACTAAAAAAGACAATGTCAGTGATGTGGGCTGAAATGGTTATGTCTCTCACCTTCTTGTCCTGAGAATCCAGGATGTTGTCCAGCCACTTGTAGAGGTAGCCATCAGAAGAAAGGCCAACATTGTCAGCTACAGGTCCACAACACAACACTGCAGACATAGCCTGGAAAATTAAACAAGCAGTTAGTTATCACTGAGCATGGAGTATATTGTTTGCATTTATATCTTTATATTTGCTTGTGTGTACCTTTAGTGCACAGTATTGATGGCGGTTGATCTGCATATTTCTGTCACTGTAGCGGTCGAGGGGAGTGAACATGATGCTGAATGGCCCGGCCCAGTGACTGAACAGCATGAACAAACTGTGTCTCAATGACTGCTGGGGGAAGATGGTCCTCCTCTGGTGTACTGAACACAAACAGGAATGAAATTAATACATAAGACAAATTCATACAAGGGATTTGTAGGAACTTTAACTGACTGAAAATAGGGGGGGGGGGTTAAGAATTATACCTGGAACATTCTGAATGATATTGGCCACAAGTGCACTGAAGTGACAGCGAATGTCCTTCAGTGTGTCAGAGTCCTTGTCATTTTCAGCCTCAAGCAGCTGCCTGGTCAGATCAACATACTCAAGCAGTGTGCTGTTCAAAGAGTGGCTCTCTCCATCTAACCCTCCACTAGCTCTGCATGAAGAACAGTAACAAACATAGGAATGTTTATAAACACGTTATATGTACGTCATAAATCAATCTCTACCACTGTCCAAGTTTGTTGTGGTTTACATACATCTGACTGATGACACCAGCATCAGCCAGCAGCTCAAATATCCGGACCAGCTGGACCCTGAGAATGTCACGACGCCTGCGTCGCTTCATGTTCTGTAAAGACAGGTGCAGTTTTAGTTCAGTGTGTTGTCATTTGCTAAACACAGAACTAAACCCTTCTGTTGTACTGTAACAGAAAGGTTTCAAAATGACCAGCTAACTGCACTTACCTCAGGTCTTCTTTCTAGAGCTTCTTTTATGATGGGGTTTAGCTCCTCTATCAACTCTCTGAAGGACAGGAAAGGTAGAGGTATATAAACAAAACAAGTATATAAAAGAAGGCACAGCAAGGTTTATATATATGGATCATGTTCAGTGTTGTGTACCTGAAGGCCACGGGGTTGGTCCTGCCAAGCCCCAACACAAGAGACTCTGTGATGTCCATGCTCTCAGAGCGCATCATTGGAACAATGTGTTTGAACAGGGAGGAGGGGGACGGAGTGCCAACAATCTATGAACACACACAGGAAGATCAATGAAATGTCTGGAACGTAAAAACAGATCAAATCATCTATTTCAAACTTAGAAAATTATAAATATATTTTAAAAAATATATTTAAGACCTTGTAAATTTGTGTATATTTCTGCTTGTACTCCTCACCTTTGAATCATAACTGTAGCCGCTGTCCGGCGTGGACGCCAGCGTCTCAGGCGGGGAGCAGCGGACGGAGCCAGAGGTGGAGGATGATGAACACATGGAGGGGGAGGAGGAGGCGGAGCTGCAGCAGAGAATCAGGTAGTTCCTCCAAAGACCAATGTAGGAGTCACTGCTATTCAGACTGTTGAGTTTCTTGGCATTGATGGGGCTACTGAGAGTGGAAACAGGAAAGATCGGAGATGAATGACGTGACAACACTGAACACTGAACCTCACATGCTCATATGCCTTTATTTCTGTTGTGTCTATTAAGCTAGTACTATTTGGTTTAGTCTACAATTCTAGCACATGATGACATCACAAAGACACCATTGCCTGTCTATTATAAAAAGAAACACAATGACAGAAACACACACAATTATATCGATGTTCAAACATAGAGAACAAGACAAGCTTAAGCAAACATACTTGATGTCCACTTGAGGCGACAGCAGCTGCAGGCGGGTGTAGGCAAACATCCATGCGTAGTTGAGGGCGGTAGGGCAATGTTTGGGCAGGTTCTCCTGCCGCAGGTAGCTGGAGAAGCTGATGACCCAGGGGTCCTGGCCCTGAGTGACATGGGCAAACACCCAGATGTGCGAGGGGCTCACCACATCGAACTGGTGGCTGATGGGAGAGGAGCTCCACTCTGCTAGTGTCTGCAGATCAATCCCACTGGGACAGTACAGCAGGTTTGTCTACAGAGAAACACAAATGGAGATTAGTCGAGTCTGAGAGTGTTTGTACAAGTTTTAGGACTCTGTAAAGAAGAAAAGGCTTTTATACCTGGTCAGCTCCTGTGAGATGAATGAAACTCTCCAACACGGATGCACTTAATCTATCCATGACATCAATGGCTAGTTCCTCATCCCCCTGAACAGAATTAGACAGATCAAACAATTGTCAGATAACACAGCACATGAACAAAAAAAAAAACTCTACAGATTAAAACTCATTTCACTGTTCTCAAATGCACTGCGAGTCTAAAGCAATTACCTTGCCAATGCCCAGTGCAGTGTGCAGCGCTCGGACCTCCTTCAGGACATTAACAGCCAGCCTGCGCGTGGCAGGGCGGCAGCTGCAGAGCACCACCAGTGCCAAACCCTCCACTAAATGCAGCACACCTGACACAGGAGTGCGCTCCAGGGACAGAGAATGACCGCTGCTTGAGCCCTGTTTAAAAGACTTTGAATTAAAAATCAACCTGAACTTTTCACAGCAGCTAACCTAATACAGCTGAAACATCTTAGACCAACCTGCACGTCGTGGCTCTTATTGCTGCTCTGCACTGCTTGCCTCCACTGGCTGATGAGCTGCAGCAGCATCTTAACAGCGTTGTCCAGCAGGGTGGGATGGACGTCGGTTACCTCTCGGACGATGAAGTAGACAAAGCCTGAAAGAACGTCCTCCCGCCACTCTGGGAAGTCTACCATCAGGGCCTGAAGGGTGGTGAAGGCAAGGCCACGCAGCTCCTCATCCATGTGGATGGTCAGCCTGGAGAAGGAAAGAGAGAAAGAGATCAGAGGATATGCGGAAGGCCACCTCAGCCACAGCAGATTGTGTCGTGATGTGTCCGCAGTGAGGTTAGAGGAGGGTGAGTTACTTGGCCAGAAGCTCTATCAGGTCTTGTCTGCTCATGCCATCTGGTATCAGTCTCGGGATGGCGGCCACACACGTACGGAACAGATCGATCTTTGGCTTCCTCTCTCCCCTGTGGCACAAACAGCTGGTGAGTACCACGCACGGAACCATAATAGTAACACAAAAATAGCTGCATGAATCCAGGCTGTGGTAACATACGTAATCATGTCCTCTGGCTCCTTGTTGGACATCTGCACATTGGTCATGCTCATGGAGCGTCCCACTTCCTTGTCCAGGTGTCGCAAGATATTATCTAAGGCCTTTCTTACTTGTGGGTAGTAAAGTGACATGCCTGAAAACACAAAGCAGAATCATTACACTGACAGGAAAACACGACATAACACAGATATTATAAAACCTCCTTAAATGTCCCTTTTCGATAAAAAAAAAAAAAAGACTAAAATCAAGAGTCCAACCTACCTATGCACTTGGCCTCTTCATCAGTAAGGGTGGTGTTAAGGAAGATCTTTTTGACACGCAGGGTGTTGCCAGAGGGCATGATGATCCCCGTCGTAGGCATAGGAGGCTCCCCGTCTTTCTGTTGTAGGCTGTCAGCGATCACCAAGAAGGCCCGCAAACCGATATTCATCCTCTGGCAGAGCGAACACAGAGAGGGTGAGAGGTGAGTATCCACCCACACCATCTCCAATGTTATCAGAACATGAAGTCTTGGTTTACTTTACCTCTGGATTGATGGCAAATGTTTTGTGAGACTTGCCCACACACAGGAGGTCATAGATTATCTCCTTCATAGCAAAGTCCAGTCTTTCCTGTAACGACCAACAAAGAAGCAATCATTCATACACAGTTTCTACACCGTGTATCTCTAAGTTTACCTCCGCTTTGAAGTCCAGGTTTGCCTATCCATGCTCCAAGCTTACCTGAGCTATGAATTGGATGATCTTGACAAAGATGTTGAGGGGTGTGTCCCTTGGCACCACACTGCGGGAGCCTTTGGGAAAAAGTGCTGAAACGATGCTGAGCAGTCGACTAATGGGGGGAAAAAGGACATCTTCCGTTAATTTAGGGCTGAACAACAAAGGCTGATATTTGAACAACTTCTACGTGTGTCTCTGTCTGTGGCCCTGGAACTGACCTCTGCGTGACTGTATTACTCTCACACTTGATCCTGATAATGTAAACCCAGAGCAGTCTGTAAAGCGATTCCAGCGCCACACGGGACATTTTGGGGTCTTTGTTCTGTGGATGTAAAAAGAACAATATCAGCCATTCAATTGAATTATGGGAATTTCATTACCCACCTGTGAGACTGGTGTGACCAGACTTTTGCTTTCTTGGGAAACTCAAATCAAACACAAAGCCGGGAAATGTATGTAGAAACTAATACGGGATAATTTCTCAGTCAATGGTTGATGTCTGAACAGTTAGTCCACATGTTTTGATGATCACTTAACTTCATGCTGACATTTTAAGACAGTCATTCTCAACCAGAAAGAAACATCTTTAAGAACCAAGTCATTCATACCACTTTAATGCTGAATTTAGTTATTAATCTATATGTGCTTCCTGGAACAGAAGACATCCAGCCGATATTTCAGGAATTGTTTGGACGGAAAAACCAAGTTACCTGCTGTGACAATTATCCATACAGTTGACATACATGCCCATAATATGAGCAACCATGTCCTTCGTGTGTGGTATGGGCATAGTGCAAGGATTTCCATAGGTCAGCTTTACCTTATTGGCATGATGGAGGTTTCTGCCCAATCCTGCATTAAGCAAGTATGGACTTCTAAACCTCTCCATCTTTCTTTCAAACCACTTCATTGTCACTGCATCTCAATGTTACCAGTCCTCCATCCTAATATCTACACATGTGGTACAGATATAAAAAAATAAATAAAAATAAAATCAACTTGCCATTACAAGACACGTTGTCAATCATGTACCTCATGAAGAAGACACATTTTAAAAACAGAGATCATCACAGCTCTGCCCTCAGAGAGGTATTGCCAAAGGCACGAAATCTCAAAACCAGAAATTAAACCCAAGATAAAGTGCTATGTAACCATGCATCTTCTCTTTCCATCTGTGACGCAACAAATCACAGCTGCACAGAGCAGCAGATCGCTGAACAAACACAAATGAAGTCTCCAATGTCAACCAGGGCTGCTCGAGGTCAACACTTACACATCCTCACAAACATTTTTGTGATGTAGAATATAATAATCTGTAAATGACAGGGTCAACTACTTAATTACAATTATATTTAAAGTTGTACACTAGTCATATGGTGACTTTTATCTGACTTTAACTGTCTCAACTAAGTAATAGGCTTATTTTTTTTCCATCCAGTACCTTACATCCCTCTGAACACTGAATCATGATGACATAATCGCATGCATTTTTTTAAACTGCTTACTTTGGCCAGCAGTAATCATGTAAATGTGTTGATTACAGAAGGGGGGACAAACCGTATTGCATAAAAGAGGATAGATTTTTGCTAGACACCTCAGTACCGTGCACTTTAAGGAAGTCTGTCACACAGCGTCACAAAAAAACACTCAGAGCGTGATGTTAACAACCAATGTGGCAGGTATTGCATTGTGCAACAAAAATTCAATGTAGCACTGCCGGAACCCCAGGTTCCACAAATACCGAATAAATCTATCCTGTCACGCTTCTATGACCTTCTCTAAACCTTTGATAATAAGTAATAGGGATGCACAATATTGACATCTTTAAATGGTGCATTGTTAGTTTCCATTATTTATTTTGGCCAATAACTTGCTGATTGCTTTACTTTATGCAGATGCAGATAGACATAATCTGGAACATTGCTTAGTTATTGTAGTAATGCACATGTAATTCAATGTATCAGTCACAGATTGACAACCTATTTTAAAGCAATTACTGCTCTATGCCAATAATATAACCGATATATCACACATTCTTATTGTCCATAAACATGTATCTACAGTCCAAATCGTAATATGTAACAAGATATATCAGACAAAAGTCATCACCACCACTGCCCATGAACGCTGACCAGCTCAACGACAAAGCCTTAGGCAACATCACATATTCATCTTCTTGACTTTAATGTGCAACACTTCACTGTGACTACACAGAACAAAACACTACCTCAATAGCCAGGCAGGCAGAACTGTGCTACCCTACGTCCCGGTCAGAACCTGGACCGTTAAAAGGAGTGGGAGCAGCAGGCAGCTCACTGACGCCAGATAACTCACCTGCAGAGTCTCAATCTGCTTTCGGATGCTGTTGTTAGACGGCATCTGGAGCGAGTCGGTGTGAGAAGAAGATCAAATGACAGGAGACAAAGAATGTAGAGGTTTGGGGAGGGACACATGCAAGTTAAAAACAAAAACATAAACTAAACAAATAAGACAAGAGCAGCCCAGACTCAGTAGCTGTACTCTTGTCAGTGTGACAGTGCATAAATCGACACTATTCAAACACCATGAACTGTTTAACATGCCACTTATGGATGTATTCGTTGAATAGCCAGTGGCATGCTAATAAAGCAAAGTAACAGTCCATTTGTATTTGATATGGTATTAAGTATTTGAACTTAATTTAGATGTGCAAAAGCAAAGCAAATAAAAGGTGTGCTGTGGTCTGGAAATCAGACAGAGGAACAGAGAAAGTACACGAAAAAACAGGAGTGGATTTAAGAGGAACACAGAAAGATGAGGAAAAGGACACTTAACGATGACTTAGAAGATTAAAAAGCAAACTAAAGCAAACTGTCTGTCACCTACGAAGCCAGCAAGCAGCAACACCCAAATCAGATGTCCATTCAAATCAATGTCAAGCACACCCAGAATGCAAACTGTCGTATTTTAACCCTGTGGGGGTTAGTTGTATAGGTATGGTTACCCAATTATGTCATACATTATAATCTCCATTGGTTACTAAAATGACTTTCTTTTTCAGGTTTCAGGAAACACAGGTATTAAGTTAAAGTAGTGATAGCTACTAGAAAGTCTACTTGGCCCTATTCTTAAAAAAAATAAAATAAAATGAGTGATAAAATGCTACTTGATGATGAAATTGTACTCTCCTGTACAATGACAATAAAGACTATTCTATTCTATTAGTACATTTACTCAAGTAATGTACTTAAATACAATTTTGAGGTACTTTTACTTACCCACTCCACTACATCTTGGGACAGAAATATTGTACTTTTTAAACCACTACATGTATTTGTTAACTTTAGTTACTCATGACTGTGCAGATTGAATGCTGCATCCAAACCATAATGTTTTTATTCTAATATTATTTTTATGCAATCAGATTTAAAACAACAAAAAACACTAATAATGATCATCTGAAACATGGTGAGTATCGGATCCAATAATCCGATCTGATCAAATGTTGTAATTTGTTAAGCATAGTGGAGGGATGCCTGTTGTATCAAAAGCAGGGGTTTCTGGGAAACAGGGGACATGACATTAAATCTTACTAAATAAGATATGTCACATTGGATTAGTAACTGCCATATGTATTTTAATTTATCCTTATTAATATATTGTGAAACCCTACTGTAAACTGAAAGTCTTCCTAACAGCGATTTCATTTTTTTTAGCCACAGGGTTAAAAATCACAGGTTGGACAAGAAGCCCTAAATCACTAAAATCATCACTACACTTGAGCCATCACACAACCCCTAAACATGATCCCAAAGAATCATTGTTGCCACTCAGAAGACTGTACGATTTACGATTTTTAAATCAAGGGAATCTAAAACAATCACAACAGTGAAAAGATTGCTGGAATGAGATCACTGAGAAGACAGACGGCCATTCAAAACCATCAAAAAAATCACCATCACAAAGACGCAAACAGAAATCTATTCACCACAGGATCAAACAATCACCACAGAGGGCAATCAGTGCAGAATGGAGAGGACAGTCATCGAGTCAGTCAGTCAGTCAGCCAGTCAGTCAGTAATTTGGTCAATAAGCTTCTGGGTTGAACGGTTCATGATGGTCAGGGACAGGAGGAAAGTAGGTTTGATCTGTTTGTAATTGGTTTATGAGGAGTCATTAACAGACCTGAGTTAAAACAGCACTTGAGATAACATATAAAATGCAAGGTGCATTAGCTAAGATGTAGGACATTTTAGAGGTTGAATTTGCTGGAACACATTGATTTATTTCAGTCTCTGTGAAATTAGTTGAGGTTACACTGTTATTATTAGTGTCACCTAATAATTATGTTTGTATTTTGTCAACTTTGACATTAAATTCTAACTTTTTGTAACAAAGACACTATTATCAAATCAAGTGCTATTCCTGTCCAGATCTGGTTGTTGATAATGGTACGGAAAGAACATCATGATCTTTAGACAGAACCACAGAGCACACCCTTCACAACCAAGATACCTTTTTTCAATCGTACATGTTAAAGTACATTCGACAATAGAGCATCATAATACCTATGATTGTTTTTCTTAAACAATAAGAAGTGCTAATGTCTTGACAATGTAATTGCTTGTGTAAAAAGAGACACGTTGTGAGCTTAAATTTAGAGAAATAACTAATAAACACTTTATACTGGCCCCAAGCATCACAAATTTTAGGTTTCATAACAGGAGTCATAAGACCTCTGAGGTTTAAGCTGACTTGTCAAGCCAAGTATGGTGTCCTTAAAAAAATACTTTCATCTGAAGAATACAGTCTTTGAGCTACTCTTTAGTGCCCAAGAGTACAAACTTGGATTTGGGGTGTAAAGGCTCAGGCTGGCAGTACCTTTAGGTGCGAGAGGCAGTTCTGGAGGAAGATGTGCCAGTTGTTGAGGAAGAACTGCTTCTGACTAACACACAGCAAGCAAGTCACCAGGGGATACAGAGCCTGAGGGGTGAGAGAAAGTTGTCAACATAACAAATGCAAAAGGAAAATTATTTGCGTACAAAGTCTCAATGGTTTGTATCCACTTTTGTAATTCAGAAAAAAAAAACAAAAACAAAAAAACTACCTCTTCGGTAAGTTTAGCTAAGACAAAACTGTCAAAACTCAACAGTTTCTGAATTTAGGATGGCAAAGACCCTTTTCTAAATTCTGCATGGCACTGACAATGAATGTGGAACACTGAAAAATACAAAAAAATACTATGATACTATGATTCAAATGTTACTTGAACTGCTGGAGAAGCTACCACTGATGTAAGCCTGTTGGAGAAGGTAAGGACACTCTTGTAAAAGAGATTTCTGAATGAGTCTTTTCCTGGTTAAATAAAGGTTAAATAAAATAAATAAGGACTGGGAAAGGATAGTACACTGCAATGAGTTTTAGGAATTACTTTTGAGAAAGGAAGATAGGAATTCTCCTATTTTTAAACCTCCAGTTAAGATAGGACAAGCAGTTGGGACATTTTTCTGTAATGAAACCAAGGTATATCACTAAATCTTCTGTACACAGACATTAAAAAGAATATATTTGATACAGAAATAATAAAACAATTGGGGGGTTGTTACATAAACATCATGGACCAACAGCAAGATTGTGCTTATTGAAGATTATACAAGTCAAAAAAGTTTGGATGATAATGATCAACTGGGCATGTTGTTGCCAATAGAAATATTGACAAAATACAGGAAGAGTGAAAAACAATAGAAGGAAGTAGTGAATTGTGAAAGGGTTGGGGAGGAAGAGAGAAAAAAATAGGATGGCATAATTATTACCAAAGAGTGCTTCTTTCTGGAACTAAGTTCAAATGTTGTCTGGTACAGCATCTCCACAAAGTTCTTCAGGCAGGGCACATTGACTTCATTCTTCACCGCCTGAGGATGAACGGGTCATTACCATAGATCTCAAACTGACAAAATTACATACAAAAGTTGATTTGTGTAGAATAACATGACAGAATTTGTTTTAAAAATGTCACTCACAGCTGCGACAGGAATGAGGATCTCGACAAAAAGGCCTGCTAGAGCGTGCTTTACGTCCTTATCCTTGACTTCCAGGAAATACTGGGCACACTCCTAGGAAAGGACACCAAAGGCTCAGAAGAATACACAGAGGATAGAAACATAAAACAAACACAAACTGGCAAGAGATAATAGAGTTGGACATAAAAGCTAAGGATTAAGACAATACTGCCAAAACTAATCGAAGTTTATGTTATGAACTCCAATCAGGATTAGGCCTTTCATGATAACTACTATTGTTGCACATATATTTCCCTGGGAATAACTGTAGTAATACAACACAATATAAATATCCTTCATTTGTCAGGCTCTAAAAGATAACCATATGGGTAGAAATCATGATGTACACAATGAAACAGAGTGGTGGACATAAAACAAATTAACACATTAGGGAATCACAGAGAACAGAGTGTTTTCACCGCTGTATAAAGATTAATGATAAAGCCAGTTCTCCATTCACAGCTCTTCACAGAGTCTGAAACACACATACACTCACTTCTTGGCAAACCTCACCTTTGCTCGTTACTCATCTGGCTTTATGAGCCACTGCTACAGAGAGCTGCTGAGTTTGAACAAAGGCCCGGCGGTTAAACAAAATGTCTGGTGCAATTTAGCAAACACGCACATCAGCCACACTGACTGTAGGGACACTGTGGCAAACGTGTATAAATAAACAGCAATAATTCACCTGCATAAACTGAAATGAGGCCTCAAAATCCTCCACTGGATACATTTTGACCCGGAAGAACTTCATGCCCATGATGAGACTGATGATGCTCTGGACGACATAGGGACTCTGCTCTTTTTGCCTGAGCTCCTTCAGTTCTGTGATGAACTTCTTCCTCACTGCCTGAAACCTGAGCACACACACACACACACAAAAGATATAAATCTCTAAAAACACTCCCCAACAGAGATGAGAGAGGTTAAGGTGTGACTGAGAATATGACAAGTTGTAAATAATTGTGTTCAGTAACAAGCAGAAGAAACTTTCTCACTTTGACTGTGTAAGGACTCCAATGACCTCTGCGTACAGGTCTGCGATGATGTGCACATTGCCAGTGTTGGGGCCACAGTACCTGTCGATTGAAGCATTTAACATCAAGTCTTAAACAAATAGCAGTTTGTTTGTGTGGAAGTCATTTACCTAGGTCTTTGCACATTTGCTTACTAGAGTCTGACTGTGCTTTGTTTAAGTGTCATTAATGATAAAGTTTAAAGAGACAAAATGATTTATAGAGCCAGCCTATTCAAACAGACAAATAAATGACTGACTCTCTCCTGCAAAGCAAACGTGAGAATACCACAGTCGAGTATGTATTCATCAGCACTTTTTATTCATCTGTCACTGGCTTTTCTGTGTGTTGACTCTCACTTACCCCTCTTTGTGTTTAAAGTGCTTGAATGCCAGGTTCAGAACTTCATGTACTAAAACATCTGGCACTGGATGAAGAGGAATCTGTGACGGAAACATGGAATCATTGGTCTTATTAGAAGCATTGATAAATCCTCATTCTTTCTCTTTGCTACCATTCATTGCCCTCCCTACAGGAGCAAAGCCAAGGACAACTTAGCTCTGGTCTCTGGGGATTGGCTTTTAGTTCTGAATGTTGCTGAGATTCAGACAGACACACTCAGTCTAGAGTTGGTCGGCTGCCACTGTGTTTATTTACTGTGTCCCCCTGTGGAGAAAGACCTCACCAACAACAGTGCTGTTCATCTCTGCACCACAGAGGATAAGTACATGAAAAGTAAAATCCCATTAAGCAATTATCTTATCCCTTTTTTTATTCAGCAAATCACTAATCAGTGACAAATTGTGCACTGTAAGTTAAGGAAATCTCATCACTTGGTTTGTAATAAAATGGTGGACAATATCTTCCGCAAATATGTAAAAAAAAAAAAACAACAACTTTAAAATCCATTGAAAAGGTATTGTTAATGAGTTTAGAAAAGCAGAGGGTCAGAATCCTCACCTGTTTTAGAACTTCCACTGAAACTAAACAAAAAATGAAATCTATGGCTAAGTCCCTTCGTTCCAGAAGGTAATCTTTATCCCGGTGCTGTTCGTCTCTACAAAGAGGGAAAGAAAATAGTTGCATACAATGAGGTTTTGAGCTCATCTTAAAACCAACAAATTATTGTAATCAAGTATTAATGATTTGTTCATGGTGGAAAAATGAGGATGAAGAAAAAAGATGGGCATCTCACCCTTTGGACTTGGTACTAGAGCGAGGCCTGTACTCATAGGACTCGTCTTCAGTGCCACTCTGCCGCCGGTACCAGTCGAACAGTGTGCGCAGTAGGGAGGGCAAACAGTGTTCTGCTATTGAGCTCATAGAGCTTATTAACTGGAAAACAACAACAAAAAAACATTAGATTCACTCAGTATTACTGGTTTACATACTCTCCACCATATTAATATTAATTTTTAATGCAAAATTCAACACATATACCGGTCAAACATGCTGTTGCTGCAGAATGTTGTCCAACAGGCAATAATTAGAGCATATATAGGGTGGAATAGATTGGATGTTTTCTCAACTATTGGGTAACATATTGATTGCAACTGGGTGGCGTTGGATGACATGTTGAGCACATCATAAGTGCTTCTACAGTATTGAGCAGCTCCACAGTATGTGGCTCTGTGGTGTTTCACATGTAAAACTGCAGAAATAATCAGCTGTCCTCCGAATACCTCATCAGCAATGATGACGTCATATTGTGCCTTTTAAACCCAGCACTGCATAACAACATACTGATCATATTGATTTGTAATTGTCAGTATGTTGATGTATAATAACAGCTGTGTTCTGATGATGATAAATCAGTGAACCCCATTACTAATGAGTGAACACAGAAAACAACAAATCAGCACTTTAGCAACTCAAGAGCACAGGGAATGTTTCAGACAATACATAAAACATGAGAGGAGGTGGTCAGTATGCATAAACTAAGTGTGTGTGTGAGTGTAAGGTCCAGTGCAGCATGATGAGGGAGGTGGATGATGGATGCTAGGCAGGAGAGTTATGCAACTGCTCCCTCTGCCCTTATGGCATCGGGCAGATACACTCCAGCACCCAATGCTGATTTAGTAGCTGAGGATGACACAGCGATTCTACACTCTCACTTTTTTGCGCTCTCTATACCCATTTTCTCTCCCTCACTCACAATGGGGACAGCTGGATCTATAGCACCATATCCTCGTTGGCTTTGTGTTGTGCTGAACAAAGCATTCTGCAGCAGGCGGGCCCATTGTATAGAGTCCTGCACCAGCTACAGATGAGGGACAGACGGGCTATTGAGTGGGTGGAGCTGGGGATTCAAACGCTGCGCACACATACAGAGGGACGAAAAAAGGACTGCTGGTGGTCCCAGGAAACGAGGATGTCACTTTAATACACCTACATGTAGTTATAGGAGTGAACCTTCACTGGCCTCTGCTTAGGATTCACCGGCCAACAATTCTTGATCCAGCTCAATGTTTTGTATCCTCAATTATCTATATCACAGTACATGGCTACTTTATCTCCAGTTCATTCAATCAATCTGATTAATCTGTTGTTTTATTATTTTCAACAAAAATCAACAATCAATCTTAGCAGGCTATAATTTTGTGTTGACTGTTGACTGTCACTGCATTAATTGCAGAACCTCCCATATCCACATCACAATGCATCCAAGACTCACGATATTCACACCCCTACATGTGATACGTCTACTAATATGACTGTACTGACCTGGTCAAATTGTGCATCTTCTCCTCTCTGGAGGGATCGGGACAGGGGTTTCTCCTGTTAGAGAGAGAAAGAGATCAAGAATAAGTGTGATATGAACCCAGCAGAGATACCGTCAGTATTTGCACGATACCAGATTGCTGTCAGTCAAGCAGCAGGCCTGAAAATGAGTAAGCAAGTGAGAGAGAACACAAAAGTTTTACTGTGGTGCATAAACTGAATGAGAGTGAGGTAAGACTTCCATCAGCCTGAGGTTACTACCCTCCCAGAAGCTCCCACGTAAGGAGAGAAATGAGCTAAATAAAGCGAATGAATGGAGGAACAGGCCAGTCAAGTCAGTTAATCCAGTCTGTTAATCCTAAACAATTGTATCATTTGTTTAACACATTAAATGATGTGCTTCTCCTGACACTGTTTTTCCTGAAGTGCTAAGGGCATGGCAGTTAGTTGCAAAAGAGAGGAGGTTATCTCAGCGGTGCATGAGCCACATCACGTGTTGTGTATCAAATTTCATTTCCTGTGTTTCTTGACACCAGCTTCCCTCTGTGGACTTACCAGCGGCTCAGCCATCACCATCTCGATCTTCTTCTCAGCCAGCACAGCAAACTCAGCAAATAGACTCTTGATGACAAACTCCCCAGGCTTCAGCTCGGGGTCGATGGTGATGCTCGACATGGCGGCGATGTTGTGTTTCTCCCACGAGAGGGGAGTCACCGAGGAGGGGGCACGGCGTCTACTCACGCTGCTGCTGACTGGTGCAGAAGCTGCAGAGAGGACAGAGGGTAAAGGTTAGGAAATAATACAGTGGGAGGGAAAAGGAGCAGGGTCAAACAGAGAACACTCTTGTAAAGTATGCAGTGTCATGCTCCAGTTCTAATCCAAACAGGAGAAGAGACATTTCCTTAAGAGGCAAATTGACCAAATTGATGAATGCAAGGAGGAGATATTCCACTGCTGACATGAGCAAACATTCAAGCTCCATTTGATTGCAAGCCTTTAATTAGGAACTCATTTTCTGAACTACTGTAATGGGCTCAAATCACCTTAAAACAAACAGAAGTATAATTACAAGTCCTATTAGAACTATGTCGTTAATTATCAATTTTCAAAAAAAATCTTTATATATGTTTTTATTTCTAAATCTAGGGATTCCAATTTTACAACAATGTTGACTTACCCATGGAAGGAAAATTGTTTAACAAGTAGTTCGACATGTTGAAAAATACCTTAACCACACATTCTTGATACAAAGATTATACAAGTCTTATGTCTGCACGCTGAATACAAAAAATAGCAGTGAATGATCTAAGTTTAACACATGACTAGAAATAAAGAAACAGTCAGCCTGGCTGCTCCCATAGGTAACAAAAGCCCATTTTATAAAGCCTGCTCAGGGTGGGAATGTCAAAATCTAAAGCTAACTTTAAATTTACACTTTCTATCTCCTTTGCTAAAAATCATACGCTGTTGTAATGGTGGGTTACGTGCCAAACTATTTCTTGGCTCTTTGAAACATGAAATAAAAAAAGGCCACTGCTGTGACCTCATTTATCAAAAAGATTCTCCAGAAAGGCATTTCTGGTTTTGGAGCACAATGCTGTGAACTGTCATCTCCTGTCAACAAACTTGCGATGAACCCAGCTGCCCTTACTGAGAATGTAGAATTTGACTAGACGAACAGGGTGTTGCTGTTTTTCTTTGAGATATTTCTGCATTTACAGTGGATAGATCATGATACTCCTTTTTCATATTAGCACATTTGCGAAATTCAGTACCAACCAGAACAAATAACAGCCGACAGGAATGAAGGTGCAGCAGTCATCTTAAAATTTTACTGGTAACAAGAAAGTGTTAATTAGTAAATAGAAAATTACTCACAATACTCAAAAGTTTGCTTTTATGGCTTTTGTGACAATTAAGGGCTTTAACAGAGATCATTAAAAGATAGGTGGACTTACAAAATGGATACAAAATTAACATGATATCCATGGTGGAACTCACAAAAAGCAATCAAGGTCTCTTGTATCTAACTGTGTCACTGTGTTTAAAGGATGACTTTGTTTTCTCAGCTTTTTCTTCAGCTTTTTTCACATAAAATGCTTGGTGCAAATGTAAATTAGTCACTGGGAGAATGACTGAATCCTGGGTCAAAGTCAACTGTGGGCAGTGCTGACTTACTATAGTAGTAGCAGTAGATTTATCACATTATCATATAGAGCCAAGCGGTTCACATTTTCTCACAACCTCTACCTCTATAACTATACAGTGCAGTCAAATAGTTGTAGGAATGAACAGCAATTAAATAAGCCAAAACTAAGTAAAAAGGTGGAGTGAAGACAGTTCAATGGTGAGGAAATTAAAACACTGGAACACTCAATGTCCACAGAGCTCCTTCGGCAAAATTTAGACAGCCTACGTCATCCAGGGTCACTAACCCAGAGTTCTCTGCACATTTGCATGTAGCACAGATCATTTGGCCATCGTAATTTAAATAGTCAAATCTTAAGGATCTGGGTTTCGGCATTTTGAAGACTGCAGAAGAACTGAGGCCCACAGCTTTGGTACAATGACATTATAAGTTCAGTTGTCTGCACATTTGAGCTGCAACGATAAGTCGATTAATTGATCGAAGGAAATCGGTTGCCAATTATCTTGTTGATATTTTGTAGTTTCAGTCATTTTTCAAGATAAAATGGCAAACATTTGCTGGTTACAGCTTTTTGAATGTAATGATTTTTTTGCTCATCTTTGTCATGAAGAGTCTTTGGGTTCACGACCGCTGGTTGCACAAAAGAAGCAATATGAAGATGTCACTTTGGGCTTTGGGAAATTGTCATGAGCATTTTGTTTTTATTTTTGACAGTAATGACAGAAAATAATTGTCAAAGGAAGAATATTTAATGAAAATAATTGTACGTTAAAGCCCAACAACAAACTTTGGTTGCCCTAAACCCTTTGCCATGTAGGATAAATATCAAATCCAATCAATCTGTACGAGATAATCGAAAATCAAATAAACATGAAAGTCAAATTGTCATCAACTGAATCATTAATTAATAATAATGAATCCAATTTAGACAATAAATAATTTACACCTTATAGCAGCATAAATTGACTTAACCTCAAGACAGACAAATTTTATTGCAGGTCAAAAGAAGTTTTATGAGTCTCTAAGATAACTGAAGTCAATTAAACCTAATCCACTCACACTGCTGTTTAATCTTCTGGGGGTTTTAATAGGTAAGCACACACGCGCAGACAATAAATTACCTTAAAAAGCACTTAAGTACCAGCTCCGTGTAACCATAAAATCAAATTAAATGCATGAAGATTGCATAATCATCATGAAACGCTAGGCTATGTGCATGCTTAGCCAAGTTGCCGTCTATTCAAAAGGCGCTAGACTTCATAACATTCAATAGTGCTCTGAGATTTATGACTCAGCTGGGACACAACTTCCAGTCTAGTCCACAATAGTTCCAGTCCAGCCAATAGTGAACTGATCCTTTACCTCATTCCCTCCCAGGAAAAGCCTTGTTCTGTTTCTTCCTGGTTGTCACAGAAACAACACAGCAATCTTAGTGGACTGAATACCAACCGAGGAGCAGAATTACAGGAAAAAATATGTTTTTCATCAGAGAAAAAAACATTCATAGCTCGCATATGAAGCTCCCGAGCATGACAAAAATGCGCTCAAATTGTGACATACTATGTATGCTGATCAAGAGGCTAAGTTTCTACAGGATGACTCACTAAAAAGATACCAATGTTCTTGTATTCATATGTAAATCAACTGAAATAATATATCTACTATTAAAAACCCAGGACCATATCTTAAGTATACTTTAGGCCACCATTTGTTCCATAATCTCATCGAAAACCATGATCCTTCCCTCCCCCTCCACAATCCCCCCAAAAATTAAATAATGCAAAATGACATGAAGATATTCTTGAGAAAATTGTAATGTCATTGTTTATCTAAATTAATAGTCGTGATAACTGAGGTGCTGAGGTGGCAGGGGCACTGTAAGTATTAGCTGTGTTGTGCTCCTCATGTTGTCCAGCAGCACAGAGAGCCTTTCAAGCATTTCCCTCTTTGTTTACTGTGCTTCATCAACACCCCCAATGATGTCACATAGCCAGCTCCTAATACCCAATCAGTGCTGGGTGCGCTACCCCCTCTGTCCTTCTTTTCTTTCCCACCCTGGGCCAGCTGGATTGTTGACTGGTTCACACACAAATGAATACCCCAACACTGTACTTTTCCAGTTAACAACTAAATAAGGGAACAAAAAAAGTAAGGCATCCTTTTCTGGGCCAAGTCTTTGAATTGCCCCTCCCCTCCCTCGCTGTCTCTCTTTATCCTGAAGACATGCCAGTCATTTGTGGCATGCCAAACTATGATTCACTTCCAAAACTGACCCCACCGCGCAAATCTTTGTAAGTGACTGAAAAACTGTAGGGTTGCTTCTCACGGTTTAAACCAGGAACTGAACTGACTGAAACTAGTGACTCACTCATGACCCTGAGGTCATCTTCCTTTTCCCATTCAAATCTGAATGCAAAATCTTTAGCATGCTTTGCTATTAATATGTAAAAAAGAAAGCTTGCCCTGTGATCAAGGGCTTTGAAGAAAGCCGTCAAGCTTTGGTTGCATTTCAAGTATAATGCCATTTTGTGTAACAATTATTTTTATTATCAATTAAAATGTGAATCATTTTCATGATTGTTTGATTTATTATTTAGTCTTTATTTTGTCAAATTGTAGAGCACAAAGTGTCTTAGATTAATCGATTATCAAGGTAGTAGGCAATAAATTCTCTTTTGATCAACTAACTGATTAATCATTGTGGCTCTTTGCTGACGAATCTCCTGCTGGTTGTCTTTAGTGATGTATACACACTATAGGAAATGGAAAAAAGATTTAAAGAACTGAAACGTGCCTTGGTTCTTAAGGTAATCAAGGCTGAGAGAACTGAGAAACAATTATTTTCTGGTCTCTGATTCACCAGTTGTTCAGAGTTTGTCTTCTTCTACTTAATATATCTTCATGCCATCCGCCAAGATACAGTGTCTCTTTGTTCTGTCACAGCCTGGAACACTTTCTATCTGCTGCGCAAGACAACACTAATAGCAAAGAGATTCAAAAACATCTCTACCTAAAAGATGGACAGTACTGTGACTACAGTTGCGATAGAAAGAACTACTAAAGTGCCGTATAAGAAACTGTTTTGTTGTGAGAGGCTTATAGGCCTACTCTGCCAAACTTCCACAGTTGTGCTGAAGAAACGAAGCACCCCGCAGGATTGCATAACTATTAGAGCAGTGACTCCACCTTGTCACAGTTATAATAAAGCCCTCCCAAACGCCTGCTCACTTCCCCTATCAGGACAACCAGCAACAACAGCAAAAACACACGCATACTGCTGGAATGCAGGGCCAGGAGTGTGTCCATTTTTTTTTCTTTTTTTTTTTAGAATGAAACAAAGGAGTCACTGCCTATGTTTATGTGGTGTGGCAGCGTCAGTTCAGCTATTGTGTCTCAACATGCTCAGCCTCTGACAAGTTACCACTAGTTTGCTCTTCATCTATAATACTTCAAAATAAAAAAAATAGAATCTAAAAAGAAACAGCACAACTAATGTGTTACCAGAAGCTGATAATACATCACTAAAACACAGAAACCCAATATGTGTGCTCCATTATGAATCAAGCAATCGATTTAACAATAAAAAAAAGGGCTCAACTGTGACCTCACCATATGCATTAATTATTGAACATATTACTGGGTGTTCAAACCAAACATGAACATCTCTATGTCTTGGGACAAAGTACATCAATGTTTAACATTCAGCAACATTTTCAG